>NW_024070212.1:5794954-6455474 GCF_014754425.2 Oryx dammah
ATGGTTTTGATTAAAATGTTAAGGGGAGAGTGTCTTTATACTTTGGATATAGTCTGTTATGATTCTTGTATTCTCTCCTATGTGTATACAAATGTATGTATATATGTGTACATATATATGTTTGCATCAGTAACATATTGTTGCATACATAGGTTCATGTCCATATACAGTATATGTATTAGTAAGCTATTGCTGCATAACAAAGGACTCCTCAAAACTTAGTGACTTAACCATTTATTTAGTTTATAAGTTTGTAGTCATTTTAGGCTGGCTCGCCTGGGCAATTTTCATCTAGGTTTACCTCAGCTAGGTTTGCTTGGGCATCTTTGATTAGCTGGTCAGTTGGGAGCTGGCTGATGTAGGATGGCCTCAGCTGGAATGACCACCTACTCTCCAAATGTTCTTTTATGCTTCCTCAGGCTAGCCTGGGCTTGCTCTCATAGTGAATCAGGGTTCTGGGAGAAAGTGGAAGTGTACAAGGCTCAGAACTGGCATTTTTGCCACATTTTATTTTTCAAATAAAGTCAGACAATCAACCCCTCCACAAAAAAAAAAAGAAGGGAAAACAGAACTCACCTCTTGACTCAAAGTCACATTGCAAATGACAAGAACCTAGGCATGGGTAGAGAGCTGGGAAAATGTTTGTAATTAACCTATCACAATATACATGGAAAGAAGGCTGGAAGGCAATACATCCATATATTTACACTGTACTTCTGAATGGTAGAATTAGTGATGACTTTTAGTTTTATTTTTACTTTTTTGTTTTCCATTTTCTACAAGCAAACTTTGGGCTTCCCAGGAGGCGCTAGCAGTAAAGAACCTACCTGCCAAAGCAGAAGACATAAGAAATTCGGGTTTGATCCCTGGGTCGGGAGCATCCCCTGGAGGAGGAGATGCAACCCACTGCAGTATTTTTGCCTGGAGACTCCCAAGGACAGAAGAACCTGGAGGGCTACAGTACATAGGGTCACAAAGAGTAGGACATGACTGAAGCGACTTCATGCACACATGCACACATGCACACGTGAACTTCACTTTTAGAAGGAGATAAAAATAAATATCTTGAAATGTACATACATCTAGTGATATAGACACATCAAAGCAGTTGTGGAGTCACAGAGGAATAGCACTTGGTACAGTCTGAGGGGGAACAGAGAGCCCACTTCAGAAGGGGGTGGCATCTGAGCTGGTGGCTGAACAAAGTATAAAGACCATGTGGCTAAACAAAGTGAGGCCATTCTAGGCAGAATGGTTCAAGGAGAGAAATCCTGTACAGTTTGGGGGAAGAGGGCCAAAATGAGGAGGGAGGTCAGAATGGGAATGTGTTCCCAGGAGGGGTCTTGTGTTTCACTGACTGAAAATGAGCTATGAAAATTTGAACCCAGTCTTTACAAACTCTAAGTTGGATAATTTTAAAAGGGCATTCTTTTTTAAGTTTTTTAAAAATATTAAATCATGGTTTTTGTTTTTGTTTTTTTTAGATTTGGTGTACATTTATTTGTTTCAATATTTTAAAATTTAAGCTTTATGTCTTTTCTGAACATGCAGAATTCAACTTGAAATGATTTAATGATATCACAGCTCAACTAAGTACAATCTCAAGATATCTTTCATCTTATGAGTCTATTAGAAATTGCCCTCTATCCTGTAATATGGAAAAGGATATGAAAATTATTTGTATATATATACATGCATATGTGTGTGTGTATATATATATATATATATATATATGTATATATATATATATATCTCAGTCACTTTGCTGTACACCAGAAACTAATACAATGTTGTAAGTCAACTATACTTAAAACAAAATATCCCTCTTGGTACACCCAGTACCTAGATCTTGGTCTCTAATACCATTTTGCACTAAAAGGAATCAAGACTTATTAGAGAAATGGCTGAGTTCAGAGCTGGCACAGGATATACAAGATGAGCTAGAACATCTTGTTAGGCCAGAAATA
Organism: Oryx dammah; assembly: GCF_014754425.2. NCBI lineage: Eukaryota > Metazoa > Chordata > Mammalia > Artiodactyla > Bovidae > Oryx > Oryx dammah. The sequence goes on from NW_024070212.1 coordinate 5,796,922, forward strand.
AGGAAGTGCTAAAAATAAATAAATAACGGAGTACGTTACAAAGACTAGGGAGATTGCTTGAAGGTATTCCACTGGTCAAATCAAGAACAACTTTAACATAAAATAATTAAGTACACTAATGAATTATAAGCAATTCAAAAATTTGAAATCAAGATTCATATCAATTATAAATAGATAAATAAGCAAAGAGTAGAGAAGGGAGTATGCTAGATTACATTAAAATGTTGAATGCCAACTGGCAGATGAGAAGGGAATGCAAGAGATAGAAAATCAGCATTATGTAATCATCATAGTAAAGACTAGATCAGGCAAGAATCATCAATGAACAATATATATGGGGAGAAATTCTGATGAACAGTATATTATTTACGCTGTCTTAAAGGGTCTTTGGAGAATTACAGGGCAACCCACTCCAGTGTTCTTGCCTGGAGATTCCTTTGGACAGAAGAGCCTCGTGGGCTGCAGTCCATGAGGTCGCAAAGCATCTGACACAACTAAAGCGACTTAGCATGCATGCACAACTTTGGTCTTAGCATAGATCGCTTATTAGTTCCAGTGGGAAAATGACAGTTATACAGTGGAGAAATTAGACAATACATTGAAATCTCCCATTTAAAAAAAAAAAAAGCTTTTATTTTTAAAGAGTGTTCCTAATTTGGAATTTATATAATATTAACTTATGCTGCTTATATTTTCTAAGTCTCTTTGCCAGAATAAATCATGGTTTTATGAACACGGGTTCTAGAGGGGGAAGTTTGCTTTCAGCTGAGATCAAAAATCCCAGAGAACAGGGGAGCAAAAATAAAAGGATGGCCATCTGTGTTTTTAGTACTGTACCCACCACCCCTCCCCCAACTACACTTCCCCTTTAGAAGCACAGAGAATCTGGGTCACTCCCTTGCTATGGAAGATATTTAGAGCAGGATTAATCAGCACCTGATGATTAAATTTGGGGCTATAAAATTGCAATATAGCTGTCACAGTTCTAGGGACTGCAGTCTGTGTTATGTGTTTTCCAATGAAATGCTTAATTAAACTGAATGCCTAGATATTTAAATTCCTAGGACCAAGCAATCATCTGGTTGTTTATGATTTATCAAAGGTACTAATAATGTAACTGAGGTCCCTAAACTCAGAGAGTGAGTGGACCTATACTCCTGAAAATTGAATTCACAGCCTCATCAGTACCTGGCTTTATCGAAGGAAATAAATGCTGCAAAACTCACCATCCTGCTATGCCAACAGAGATAGGGATAACAAAAGACCATACATGAAAAGCTAATCACCAGCTTCACAAATGCCACCTCCCTCAGTAGATTCTTAACCCTTCTCCTTAAGAAGTCCAAGTAATGTAACATCTATGCTTCACATGACAGCCATAGGCACTTAGTAAGAGCTCAAGGAAACTCCATAGGCACTTAGTAGGAGCTCAACAAAACTTCTTTCACTTCTTCTCTAATTTTCTGTGGCTTCATGCGATTATGGATAGAAGGACCTGAAAAAACAGCAGTTTTCTTTGAATGATGAATGTAGTTTAATTAGGATTGCTAGATTCAGCAAATAAAAACTGCAAGATGCCCAGTTAAATCTGAATTTTAGATAAACAGTAAATATAAATGTGAGACATACTTACACTAAAGAATTGCTCCTTGTTTATCTGAAATTCAGACTTAACTAAATTGCCCTGTATTTCATCTGCCAACCCAAATTTTAAGGTTTTACTGGGATGGCAAAAGCTCTTTGGGGAAACTATGGGACTATTACAATGCCTGGGAGAACACGGAGGTGAGTGTGAACTAGGCACAGTTACGGCAGAATTCCTGTTCTCAAGCCCCAGCTGCATTCTCTTTCATCAGCACACCCGAGAACTCTTTGGTGGAGCAAGTCATTTGATGGATTTCATGATCTGCCAACTGATTCCACTGAATTTTATGTAGCTTACCCAGAGAGATAAGCTTGTTTAAGCAAAACTACAAATTACCTAATTTGCTCACTTGAGAAAGACAACATCTTGATTGTTACAGTCACAGTAGCAGTTACCTAATCTCTCTATATACGTATATTTTTGACCACGCCATGCAGCTTGTTACTCAGCCCTCAGTCTCTGGACCCTTAGCAGTGAGAGTTCGTGGTCCTAACCACTGGAACACCAGGGAATTACTGCAGTCTAAACTACAATGGTATTGGAGTTTAGAAATATATACATTAAGATGTTATGAAAGCACAAAAGTATAAACTACAAATGAAAATAATCACTTTAAGGAGTATGACTAATTTGGGAAGAACTCTGTTCATCAAGCAGAGCATCCATAATATAGGAGTTGAACGCTCCTCTCCAATTCATTCTCATTAAGAAACTAGAAAAAAAAAAATTGTTTGGTTTGCTGTGGCCAAGAGAAGAAAAATATCCCTGTTCTAGAGACAACCAGATTCCTCCTCTTCTGTTTAGTTTAATTTTGGAGATTCTGCTGGATATCGCACTCTGCTCTTATCCTACACTGGCCTCCCTGGAATAATGCCTTCAAACAATACAGCTCTTATTACCATGTGAAAATTTTCCTAGTATCTGTCTGCAATTGGTCATTCTTTATTCTCAGCTTTAAGTTCTGAGAATGTTCTAAGAGTACTGCTAAGGATATTTCAGTTCAGTTAGGCTTAGTTGAGTCCCTCAGTCATGTCCAACTCTTTGCGACCCCATGGATTGCAGCACGCCAGGCCTCCCCTTTCATCACCAACTCTTGCAGTTTACTCAAACTCATGTTCATTGAGTCGGTGATGCCATCCAACCATCTCATCCTCTGTTGGCCCCTTCAGCTCCCTCCCTCAATCTTTCCCAGCATCAGGGTCTTTTCCAATGAATCAGTTCTTTGCATCAGCTGGCCAAAGTGCTGGAGTTTCAGCCTCAGGATTGTCTGTCCAATGAATATTCAGGACTGATTTCTTTTAGGATGGACTGGTTGGATCTCCTTGCAGTTCAAGGGACTCTCAAGAGTCTTCTCCAACACCACAGTTCAAAATTATCAATTCTTTGGTGCTCAGCTTTCTTTATAGCCCAACTCTTACATACATACATGATTGCTGGAAAAACCATACCTCTGACTAGATAGACTTTTGCTGTCAAAGTAATGTCTCTGCTTTTTAATATGCTGTCTCGGTTGATAATAGCTTTTCTTCCATGGAGCAAGTGTCTTAACTTCATGGCTGCAGTCACCATCTCCAGTGATTTGGGGGCCCAGAAAAATAAAGTCTGTCACTGTTTCCATTGTTTCCCCATCTATTTGCCATGAAGAGATGAGACCAAATGCCATGATCTTAGTTTCTGAATGTTGAGTTTTAAGTCAGCTTTTTCACTCTTCTCTTTCACTTTTTCATCAAGAGGCTCTTCAGTTCCTCTTCACTTTCTGCTTTAAGGGTGGTGTCATCTGCATATTTGAGGTTATTGATGTTTCTCCCAGCAATCTTGATTCTAGTTTGTACTTCATCCAGCCCAGTGTTTTGCATGATGTACTCTGCATATAAATTAAATAAGCAAGGTGACAATATACAGCCCTGATGTACTCCTTTCCCAATTAGGAACCAGTCTGCTATTCCATGTCTGGTTCTAACTGTTGTTTCCTGACCTGAATACAGATTTCTCAGGAGGCAGGTAAAGTGTTTGGTAGTCTCATTTCTTGAAAAATTTTCCACAGTTTGTTGTGATCCACACAATCAAAGGCTCTGGCATAATCAATAAAGCAGAAGTAGATATTTGTCTGGAACTCTCTTGCTTTTTCAATGATCCAACAGATGTTGGTAATTTGATCTCTGGTTCCTCTGCCTTTTTAAAATCCAGCTTGAACATCTCAAAGTTTGTGGTTCACACACTGCTGAAGCCTGGCTTGGAGAGTTTGGAGCATTATTTTGCTAGCGTGTGAGATGAGTACAATTGTGCAGTAGCTGGGGCATTCTTAGGCATTGCCCTTCTTTGGGATTGGAAGGAAAGCTGAACTTTTCCAGTCCTGTGGCCACTGCTGAGTTTTCCAAATTTGCTGGCATATTGAGTGCAGCACTTTCACAACATCATCTTTCAGGATTTGAAATATAGCTCAACTGGAATTCCATCACCTCCACTAGCTTTGTTCATAGTGATGCTTCCTAAGGCCCACTTGACTTCACATTCCAGGATGTCTAGCTCTAGATAAGTGATCACACCATCATGGTTATCTGGGTCATTAAGATCTTTTTGTTTAGTTCTTCTGTGTATTCTTGCCACCTCTTCTTAATATCTTCTGCTTCTGTTCAGTCCATACCATTTCTGTCCTTTATTGTGTCCATCTTTGCATGAAATGTTCCCCTGATATCTCTAATTTTCTTGAAGAGATCTCTAGTCTTTCCCATTCTATTGTTTTCCTCTATTTCTTTGCATTGATCACTGAGGAAGGCTTTCTTATCTCTTCTTGCTATTCTTTGGAACTCTGCATTCAGATGCTTATATTTTTCCTTTTCTCCTTTGCTTTTTGCTTCTCTTCTTTTTACAGCTATTTGTAAGGCCTTCCCAGGCAGCCATTTTGCTTTTTTGCATTTCTTTTCCATGGGGATGATCTTGATCCCTGTCTCCTTTACAATGTCACGAGCCTCCATCCATAATTTATCAGGCACTATGTCTATCAGATCTAGTCCCTTAAATCTATTTCTCACTTCCACTGTATAATCATAAGGGATTTGATTTAGGCCATATCTGAATGGTAAACGCTGGACTGGAAGAAACACAAGCTAGAATCAAGATTGCCGGGAGAAATATCAATAAACTCAGATATGCAGATGACACCACCCTTATGGCAGAAAGTGAAGAGAAACTAAAAAGCCTCTTGATGAAAGTGAAAGTGGAGAGTGAAAAAGTTGGCTTAAAGCTCAACATTCAGAAAATGAAGATCATGGCATCTGGTCCCATCACTTCATGGGAAATAGATGGGGAAACAGTGGAAACAGTGTCAGATTTTCTTTTGGGTGGCTTCAAAATCACTGCAGATGGTGACTGCAGCCATGAAATTAAAAGACGCTTCCTCCTCGGAAGAAAAGTTATCACCAACCTAGGTAGCATATTCAAAAGGAGAGATATTACTTTGCTGACTAAGGTCCACCTAGTCAAGGCTATGGTTTTTCCAGTAGTCATGTATGGATGTGAGAGTTGGACTGTGAAGAAGGCTGAGCACAGAAGAATTGATGCTTTTGAACTGTGGTATTGGAGAAGACTCTTGAGAGTCCCTTGGACTGCAAGGAGATCCAACCAGTCCATTCTGAAAGAGATCAGCCCTGGGATTTCTTTGGAAGGAATGATGTTAAAGCTGAAACTCCAGTACTTTGGCCACCTCATGCAAAGAGTTGACTCATTGGAAAAGACTGTGATGCTGGGAGGGATTGGGGGCAGGAGAAGAAGGGGACAACAGAGGATGAGATGGCTAGATGGCATCACTGACTCGATGGACATGAGTCTGAGTGAACTCCGGGTGTTGGTGATGGCCAGGGAGGCCTAGCGTGCTATGATTCATGAGGTCACAAAGAGTCAGACATGACTGAGTGACTGAACTGAACTGAACTGAACTGAACTGAACTGAATGGTCTAGTAGTTATCCCTACTTTCGTCAATTTAAGTCTGAATTTGGCAATTAGGAGTTCATGATCTGCGTCACAGTCAGCTCCTGGTCTTGTTTTTGCTGACTGTGTAGAGTTTCTCCATCTTTGGCTGCAAAGAATATAATCAATCTGATTTTGGTGTTGACCATCTGGTGATGTCTCTTGTGTTGTTGGAAGACGGTGTTTGCTATGACCAGTGCGTTTTCTTGGCAAAACTCTATTAGCCTTTGCCCTGCTTCCTTCTGTACTCCAAAGCCAAATTTGCCTGTTACTCCAGGTGTTTCTTGACTTCCTACTTTTGCATTCCAGTCCCCTATAATGAAAAGGACATCTCTTTTGGGTGTTAGTTCTAAAAGGTCTTGTAGGTCTTCATAGAACTGTTCAACTTCAGCTTCTTTAGCATTACTGGTTGGGGCATAGACTTGGATTACCATGATATTGAATGGTTTGCCTTGGAAATGAACAGAGATCATTCTGTCATTTTTGAGATTGCATCCAAGTACTGCATTTTGGACTCTTTTGTTGACCATGATGGCTACTCCATTTCTTCTGAGGGATTCCTGCCCACAGTAGTAGATATAATGGTCATCTGCATTAAATTCACCCATTCCAGTCCATTTTAGTTCTCTGATTCCTAGAATGTCAATGTTCACTCTTGCCATCTTCTATTTGACCACTTCCAATTTGCCTTGATTCATGGACTTAACATTCCAGGTTCCTATGCAATATTGCTCTTTACAGCATCAGACCTTGCTTCTATCACCAGTCACATCCACAGCTGGGTATTGTTTTTGCTTTGGCTCCATCCCTTCATTCTTTCTTGAGTTATTTCTCCACTGATTTCCAGTAATATATTGGGCACTTACTGACCTGTGGAGTTCCTCTTTCAGTATCCTATCATTTTGCCTTTTCATACTGTTCATGGGGTTCTCAAGGCAAGAATACTGAAGTGGTTTGCCATTCTCTTCTCCAGTGGACCACATTCTGTCAGACCTCTCCACCATGACCCATACCTCTTGGGTGGCTCCACGCAGCATGGCTTAGTTTCATTGAGTTAGACAAGCTGTGGTCCGTGTGATCAGATTGGCTAGTTTTCTGTGATTATGGTTTCAGTGTGTCTTCCCTCTGATGCCCTCTTGCAACACCTACCGTCTTACTTGGGTTTCTCTTACCTTGGATGTGGAGTATTTCTTTATGGCTGCTCCAGCAAAGCGCAGCCCCTGCTCCTTACCTTGGATGAGGGGTATCTCACGGCTGCCCCTCCTGACCTTGAATGTGGAGCAGCTCCTCTGGGCCCTCCTGCACCCACACAGCTGCTGCTCCTTGGACGTGGGGTTGCTCCTCTCAGCCGCCAGACATCATTTCTGGGTGTTAGTTCTAGAAGGTCTTGTAGGTCTTCATAGAACCATTCAATTTCAGCTTTTTCAGTATTACTGGTTGGGGCATAGACTTTGATTACTTTGATTACTGTGATATTGAATGCTTTGCCTTGGAAATGAACAGAGATCATACTGCCATTTTTGAGATTGCACCCAGGTACTCCATTTTGGACTCTTTTTGACTATGAGGGTTACTCATCTTCTTCTAAGGGATTCTTGCCCACAGTGGTAGATATAATGTTCATCTGAATTAAATTCACCCATCCCAGTCCATTTTAGTTCACTGAAACCTAAAATGTTGTTGTTCACTCTGGGGCTTCCCTGGTGACTCAGAGGTTAAAGCATCTGCCTGGAATGTGGGAGACTTGGGTTTGATCCCTGGGTTGGGAAGATTCCCTGGAGAAGGAAATGGCGACCCACTCCAGTACTCCTGCCTGGAGAATCCCATGGAGGGAGGAGCCTGGTAGGCTACAGTTCATGGGGTCACAAAGAGTCAGACACGACTGAGTGACTTCACACCATTTGACCACTTCTAATTTACCTTGATTCATGGACCTGACATTCCAGGTTCCTATGCAATATGTATCTTTACAGCTTTGGACTTTACTTCCATCACCAGTCACATCCACAGCTGGCCATTGTTTTCACTTTGGCTCTGTCTTTCCCTTCTTTCTGGAGTTATTTCTCCACTCTTCTCCAGTAGCATATTTGGCACTTACCAACCTGAGGATTTCATCTTTCATTGTCATATCTTTTTGCCTTTTCATGCTGTTCATGAGGCTCTCAAGGCAAGAATACCAAAGTGGTTTGCCATTCCCTTCTCCAGTGGATCACGTTGTATCAGAACTCTCCACCATGACCCGTCTGTCTTGGGTGGTCCTACGTGGCATGGCTCATAGTTTCATTGAGTTACAGAAGGCTGCCGTTCATGTGATCAGTTTGATTAGTTTTCTGTGATTGTGGTTTTCATTCTGTTTGCCCTCTGAAGGATAAGGTTAAGAGGCTTATGGAAGCTTCCTGATGGGACCCACATCTCCTGGTGGCTGTTAAAAGGCCTGTCATAGTGCAGGATGACTTTCATTCTGCAAAATTTACTAAAAACCCAGCATAAGAAAGGGCCTGTGCTAAGCATGGTATAATGCATTCAACATACCTGTTGATAATAACGGTGTATAGTTAGCCAAGAATATGGATAGGATGCTTTTGAAGCCAGGGATGTGGAGTCCCCCACTCCCTATTGGTTAATAATGACAACAGTAATTGGTTATCTCTATGCCAGGCAGGTCAGGAAGCAACAGTTAGAACTGGACATGGAACAACAGACTGGTTCCAGATAGGAAAAGGAGTACGTCAAGGCTGTATATTGTCACCCTGCTTATTTACCTTATATGCAGAGTACATCATGAGAAACGCTGGACTGGAAGAAACACAAGCTGGAATCAAGATTGCCGGGAGAAATATCAATAACCTCAGATATGCAGATGACACCACCGTTATGGTAGAAAGTGAAGAGGAACTAAAAAGCCTCCTTCCTCTAAAAAGCCTCTCTTGATGAAAGTGAAAGTGGAGAGTGAAAAAGTTGGCTTAAAGCTCAACATTCAGAAAACGAAGATCATGGCATCTGGTCCCATCACGTCATGGGAAATAGATAGGGAAACAGTAGAAACAGTGTCAGACTTTCTTTTGGGTGGCTCCAAAATCACTGCAGATAGTGACTGCAGCCATGAAATTAAAAGACGCTTACTCCTTGGAACAAAAGTTATAACCAACCTAGATAGTATATTTAAAAGCAGAGACATTAATTGCTGACTAAGATCCGTCTAGCCAAGGCTGTGGTTTTTGCTGTGGTCATGTATGGATGTGAGAGTTGGACTGTGAAAAAGGCTGAGCACAGAAGAATTGATGTTTTTGAACTGTGGTGTTGGAGAAGACTCTTGAGTGTCCCTTGGACTCCAGGGATATCCAACTAGTCCATTCTGAAGGAGATCAGCCCTGGGATTTCTTTGGAAGGAATGATGCTAAAGCTGAAACTCCAGCACTTTGGCCACCTTATGCAGAGTTGACTCATTGGAAAAGACTCTGATGCTGGGAGGGACTGGGGGCAGGAGGAGAAGGGGACGACAGAGGATGAGATGGCTAGATGGCATCATTGACTTGATGGACGTGAGTCTGAGTGAACTCCGGGACTTGGTGATGGACATGGACAGGGAGGCCTGGCGTGCTGCGATTCATGGGGTCGCAAGGATTTGGACACAACTGAGCAACTGAACTGAACTGATGCCAGGCAGGTCAGGAAGCAACAGTTAGAACTGGACATGGAACAACAGACTGGTTCCAAATAGGAAAATGAGTACATCAAGGCTGTATATTGTCCCCCTGCTTATTTAACTTCTATGCAGAGTACATCATGAGAAACGCTGGACTGGAAGAAACAAAAGCTGGAATCAAGATTGCCGGGAGAAATATCAATAACCTCAGATATGCAGATGACACCACCCTTATGGCAGAAAGTGAAGAGGAACTAAAAAGCCTCTTGATGAAAGTGAAAGAGGAGAGTGAAAAAGTTGGCTTAAAGCTCAACATTCAGAAAATGAAGATCATGGCATCTGGTCCCATCACTTCATGGGGAATAGATGGGGAAACAGTGGAAACAGTGTCAGACTTTATTTTTCGGGGCTCCAAAATCACTGCATATGGTGACTGCAGCCATGAAATTAAAAGACGCTTACTCCTTGGAAGGAAAGCTATGATCAACCTAGATAGCATATTCAAAAGCATGTGTTGACTAAGGTCCGTCTAGTCAAGGCTATGGTTTTTCCAGTAGTCATGTATGGATGTGAGAGTTGGACTGTGAAGAAGGCTGAGCACCGAAGAATTGATGCTTTTGAACTGTGATATTGGAGAAGACTCTTGGGAGTCCCTTGGACATCCAACCAGTCCAACCTGAAGGAGATCAGCCCTGGGATTTCTTTGGAAGGAATGATGCTAAAGCTGAAACTCCAGTATTTTGGCCACCTGATGCGAAGAGTTGACTCATTGGAAAAGATTCTGATGGTGGAGGAGGAGAAGGGGACAACAGAGGATGAAATGGCTGGATGGCATCACTGACTCAATGGACGTGAATCTGAGTGAACTCCGGGAGCTGGTGATGGACAGGGAGGCCTGGCGTGCTGCGATTCATGGGGTCGCAAAGAGTCAGACATGACTGAGCGACTGAACTGTACTGATGCCAGGCACAGCGCTGGATACCGGCGATTAAACAGTGAATGAGCCCAAGAACTCACAGATGATGGTGAAGTTATTCATATAGAGAAATGGTAATAAGATATGTGAGGTAGGTAAAGGAGTTACAGGACATGGAAGAGACAGCTGATATAATAGTCTAGAACACTATGGAGAGGAGCTGATGAGGTTAGTCCAAGGTTGCAGGCGAAACACTTAACTTTGAGACAGGTTATATCATGTAATTTTACTGATTTTTATCAGTACTTGCAAAAATAAAGCCCTTAAAACTCCTTACAGTTCATAAAATACTGGTAGTTATTTTGAATCTATTTGCAAACACTACAGTAATGAGAGCTTTATAGGGTACTGGTGCAAAATAGTTTGGGTAATATCAGCTCACTGTTACCTGGTACAGGTCAGCTGACTGAATGGGGTCTAAGTTTTAAGGTAGGAAAGCCAGAGACTGCTATTAGGAACTGGTGGTCATTTTCTTCTTTTCCTGAGATAAATGTGTGATATTAAGCTGTTCCAACCTTAAAGTTCCCTATCAGTAATCTAGTTCATGACTTGTGACTACTGAATGTTTTGAGGATGAATATCATGATATCCCAGAAACAGATGGCTCAAGATATCTAAGTATTCTTATTACACCTGGTGACTCTAATATGTACTTTTAGGTTTATTTTTAGGACAGACATTACATTTGAAGTACATGGGATGAGGTTTTACATCTTGGGATATCCCTTGATATACTCAACTAATTAGCAACATCATCTGTACCAATCACGAATAAATTTACTGAAGACGAAGTATAACCAAAACCACATTATTGGTGGAGCAAGTCAGAATCCCCATTTGTCTGGGGGACAATATGTAGAAGCAGGACTAAAGTTGAGATTAATGGACTGAGATTATCCAGAATCAGATGATAAATTGAAACTACTTGAGGGTAAATAGCTGTTTTTAGTCCTAACACTGAATATTATTTAAATTGGATAACAATTCTGATTGATGCCATCATTTTAACACTAAAATATGCCCTTCACATGAATTTTCAGTCTAGACTTTCCAAATAAATCAGGACATCTGTTGATTAACCTCAACATTATATTTTATTTATTGTTGCATTAATACCCGACTCAAGTCAATGGTCTGAGTCGCAAAGGGAAGGGGATAATGCCAGCTTTGAGCACATAGAAAGGCTTGACAAGGGGCCAGCCAGTCTTCATGATGTCAGGCAGTGAGCCAAGAGAAGAAATGTGAGACTGAAAGTTATGGCATTAGGTGGAAAATCCACAAAGCATTTAGGATAGAACATGTCCCTAGTAGAGATTGCCCAACCGAGAGGAATCTTCTGCAACATATTGAGCAGAGAGCTCAGATCATCTGTACTGCCCTAAGAAGGTGGAGTTAAGAAGTGTTGATGTATGGCAAAACCAACACAATATTGTAAAGTAATTAGCCTCCAATTAAAATAAATAAATTTATATTAAAAAAAAAAAGAAGAAGAAGTGTCAGAATAGTGTTCCTCACTGCCCAGCTCCTTTGGGAAGATATCCTCACTGAGCAGTGGAAGAAGTCAAGCAGGAAAAGTTTGTTTCTCCTGAGTCCTGGGCTATATTTCTCCTCTGGCTGCCTGCTCATGAGCCATTGGAATCCAGATAAATAGTGGTATGCACTGCTTGTTCTTGGACTTCCCTGGTGGCTCAGTGGGAAAGAATCCACAGGCCAACACAGGAAAAGCAGCTTCCATCCCTGGGTTGAGAAGATCCCCTGGAGAAGGAAATCGCAGCTCACTCTAGTATTCTTGCCTGGGAAATCACTCGGACAGAGGAACCTGGTAGGCTACAGTCCATGGGTTTGCAAAGAGTCAGATATGACTTAGTGATTAAAACAAAATCAACAAACTGCTTGTTCTAACAGGTCAATAATGTAAGCCTCCAATAGCAAAATCAAACATTTTATCTAGTACAAAAATGAAGCATTTGACAACATGTCTTTTTTCCTTTAAGAGAGGGATTCTTTTCCAGAAATATACAAGGTGACCTACCACATTGTGAATAATAATGAACATCCGTGTTCCAAGTCATTTCAGTCACTCAGTCATGTCCAACTCTTGGAGACCTCATGGACTGCAGCGTGCCAGGCCTCCCTGTCCATCGCCAACTCCCAGAGTTTACTCAAACTCATATCCATGTTCCAAAGCCTAACTTAAAAAAGAAATTTTTAAGAATACAATTGAAACCCTTTCTGGTAGCCCTCCACAATGACAGCTCTCTCTCTGCTCTCAGGTCAGCATTACGTGAAATTAGAGTTTGAAAAGGGTCACCAGTCTCAGTGGGGCAAGCTGTGCTATGAAAACGTCAAGGCAGGCCTAGTGCAGGGGCATGGTTTTCCCTGAAACCAGGCCCTCTGAAAGCTGGCAGAATCCCCTCCCTCCTCTGTGTAAATCCCTGTTGCAGAGTAATGCCAATGAATTTTAAAAATCTGGAGCAAGCAAGTGTAGTTTAGTACATTTTTAAAAATTCAAATTCATTACCATAAAAATGAGCCTCTTCTCTGTCACAGCTTGCAATTCTCTCTGACATTCAATTGACTGATCAGCAGACCTGGGCTTTATAGTAGGAGACTTTTGCATTCCTCTTTGATCTGATTTCCCCCTATTTAATAGACAATTATAGGCTCTTTAAATCCCAAAGGTTCAGAGAGAGCAAATAATTACCAGTAGCAATTTTAGAATAGAGCCAATCTAAATGAGCTCAGTTAAATTATGTAATACTAAGCAGTGGCTTTTTTTTTTTTTAAACACGGACAGTGAACCAAAACCCCAAACAATTGTTATACTGCCTCAAATTCCTCCTGACAGCTGCCTGTTAAACTTCTGACCTGTTTGTAAAAATTTGCACACCACCTACCAAAGGGATACACACATGATTGCAAACTTCTGTTCTAAGGACATTAAATAAATTATTTCTTTAAGATCATATGGCAGATCTATAATTAATTAAACCCACCATGATATTACAGCAAAATAATTTAGCTTTTCTAAAAAGGTAAATGTAATTTGCCGATCTGGTATTTGGAAGAATGCTTTACCCCAAATCAATTCCTTTAGTTTCTAGAGAATAGAAACTAGAGGCAATCTCATTTTAATTATATCTCTTTATTGCTAACAAAGGAATGATTTATGCAATTAAATTAACCGGCTACAAAATTATTCTCAGCTGGGCTGTCCTAATTCTTTGCTTTCTGAATTGCAGGTTCTTACACTTTCCTATGTAGATTAATTTTTCTGATATGCAAACAATGCCTCTTGTGTTCGTCTTTTCCACCTTTTTTTTTTAATTCAAAAGTCTTCTTTTCTTCATGCTGCGACATGAGTAATATTTGTTGAACTGCTGAGCTGTGGTTAGATTTTTTTTTAATATGTTAAAAAGATGAAAAAAAATCTTTTCCAATCTCATTATTCCAGAACAGAGCAAGGTTTGAGGGATTTCTTATCTGTGATACTAGAACAGCAGCAAAGACAGGGAAAATTTGCAAAAATGTCAAAGGCTGCAAAATTTGAAAATGCTTTCAGCAGCCCTGGGAGTTGTAAATTAGCAAATGCTTTTAGAACCACCTTTTTCCTTTGCATCCCTCTGTTCCTTTGCCTGCCCCGCACCCATCCCACACCTGTCTGTATGCCACAATTACTTCTTACAAAATGTAATCAGGTAAATCTAGGCATGCTAATATCACCAGGCACAAGTCAGCATTTATGGAGTGACCTCACTGAGCAGGACACTGAACGAAGTGCAGATGGAAGAGGGCAGGGGAAAGGAGTTATAGAGGAATCTGAAGACATTCCCTCTGTCCTTCAATAGTTGATGGTCTAGAGGCAATTTTTTGTAAACATTCTTATGAAGTAAGATACGTTTCTGTACTGACCAATTAAAGATAGAATGATAACATAACTTCAGGGCTGGTAGCATTATTTGGGACCTACATTGATTGAGATTATTTTAAAATATTCTATATAGTCTGCTATTCATTCTTTTAAGATAGGATGAAGTAAGAAGTCGCAAAACACAGTCTGGCAACGTGAAGAAAGTGACAGAAAAGAGACGAGGTGCGTGTTTCCTTTCGAAGCATAAATATGTGGCTTCCCAAGTGGCTCAGACTGTAAAGTATCTGCCTGCAATGTGGGAGCTCTGGGTTTGATCCCTGGGTTGGGAAGATTCCCTGGAGAAAGGAATGCCAATCCACTCCAGTGTTCTTGCCTGGAGAATTCCATGGACAGAGAAGCCTGGAGGGCTACAGTCCATGGGATCACAGAGTCAGACACGACTAAGCAACTAACACTTTCACTTCATATGATATAGGCATGCTTCCCACACATCCACCTTTATTTACCAGATCAGGGGCGTAACCCTTCTCTGTGAAGGGCCAAATAGTAAATATTTTTAGAAATGTAGGTCATATTGTTTCAGAAAAGGGACCCCTTCTCGGGCCCAAAAGGGGGCTCTTGTCTAACATGAGGAAATGAATTGTCCCAGGAGACACTTGTGCTGAAAAAGCAAGAGATTTTATTGGGAATGGGTGCCCAGGAAGAGGGTAGGAAGGTAAAGGAACCCAGGAGGACTGCTCTGTCATGTCACTCCCAGTCTTGGGTTTTATGGTGATGCGATTATTTTCTGAGTTGTCTCTAATCAATCATTCTGGCTCAGAGTCCTTCTTGGTGACGCACGCATTGCTCAGGCAAGATGGACACCAGTGAGAAGAATCCTAGGAGATGATAGGACGTGTGGCATTTCCTTTAACTTCTCTTCTGGTTGGTGGTGGTTTGTTAGCTCCATGTTTCTTACTAGGACCTCCTATTGTGAAATAACTCATCTAAATGGTTACTAGAGTCCTTGGACAGGGTGGGTGGTTTCAGTGTGCTTCCCCTAACAACATGGTGTCTGTCACAATTACTGAACTCTGCCATCTTGGCTTGATCACAGGCATAGACAATATGTAAACAATGAGCCTGGCTGTGTTCTAATAAAACTTTATTAACAAAATCAGGGAGCACCTGGGGGAATTCAGGCCCAAATCCCAAGCTTTGCTTCTTTTTTCCTTTTCATATATCTACAGAGGGGAGGGGGTAAGGGTGACTTTGGGGCTGAGTGTGTAGAAAGAAGAAGGGCTTTTACCCTGGAATGCCTTCACTTCCACAGACGATCCAGTTGTTGGGGGAGAGAGATGTATCTCTGGGCAGATGCTCTGTAGTGCGGGTAAGGCATGTGGAGCTGATTTTTGTTCCTGTCCACCTTTCTGAGAAGTTGGAAGAATAATCACTCTGAACATAAAAGTTAAGCAAAAAAAAAAAAAAGAGAGAGGAAAAAAAAAAATTACCCCTTCTCTGTATGAGCAAAAGACAAGAGAGTTTTCTTCAGAACTCTCTGGAGCCTGGTAACCTAATTTGTTACATAGCAGTGGATAACTACTAAAGGATTTGGGCAAAAAGGAAAGCATAATATTTGCATGGAGAGAAAGCCCTTGAGAGTTGACAGTGTCCATGGATACTTCTTGACAGCAGAAACTGACTTTTTCACTTGACTTCTTCCAGTGTTTATACTCATATTACGTGTGGTATAATTACTCTTAGTAAATGACCATTGTATTCTAGATTGAAGTGGACACCTAAATTCTGTGAAAGTAAATGAAGCCCAACCATGGATATGAGTAAGGGAGCAAATAGGGCTACATATGTGGGCTAAGTCACTTCAGTTGTGTCTGACTCTGTGCCCACCATGCTCCTCTTTCCACGGGATTCTCTGGGGAAGAATACTGGAGTGGGTTGCCATGCCCTTCTCCAGGGGATCTTCCCAACCCAGGGATCAAACCTGCGTCTCATGTCTCCTGCATTAGTAGGTGGGTTCTTTATCACTAGTGCCACCTGGGAGGCCCATGTGTATGTATCTGTGTGTGTGTGTGTGTGTGTGTGTGTGTGTGTGTGAAGATATATGTGTATCTTTCACATATTTAGGGAGACCAATCATTCTGGCTTGCTCTGAACTGAGGGGTTTCCTGGAATGTAGGACATGCAGGGTAAAAACTAGGACAGTGAGAGAACTAAAGGAACCCTTCTAAGAAAAATAGAAAATGGGGGAACCCAAGGGACAGATGACTACACTTTTGAATACAGTAGGGTTTCTCCATTTGTTTCTTCAACAAATATTAGTTTGCTTCTGTTGTATGCTAAATTCTGTAAAAATGTGTGGTCTCTGATTTGAATGAGCACTTTAGATAAAGTTGCCTTGATTTACATTAGGACAAATTTGCCTCTAAGATAAAATACATTTTACTGAGAACTTTTTAAAAGATATTAATATTTCTATAACTTTTTTTTTCAAGTCTAGTCTAAAAGATGGCTTTAAGCATCTCACTGTTTTCTGAATCCTTTCTCAGGTATGCAAGATGACGTACTTGAGAGCAATAAACAGTAGTAGTGGGTAGGTCACAGTCGCCAGTAACACATGGTTTTTTCTAGTTAGATTCTATTTCTTTCAAATTGTAAAAGCTCACCTAGCACCTCTGGCAGCTATTTTAGTCATCTCTATTTCTTGGGTTTTACTAGTAATAATAGCCATTTACAAAGAGTGATAAGAAGTTCACATTTATTTTCTGATTTAATTCTTACAACAACTATGTGGAGTAAAGACTACTATAATCCCTAATTTAGAAATGAGGAACGTGAGGCTCCGTGACATTCTATATCACGACCCAGTTCACATGGCTGGTAAGTTGCAAACACGGAATTTCAAAGTCTCTCCAAACCCCACATCTTTCACCACTACACTAAATAGCTCAATCCTAATAGTTGTTAACATAATGTAAGGTGCTTGCCTATGCGCAGGGTGCTGTGCCATGCACTTTATACATACCACCACTTCCTTGGAAAGTAAAGGACTTGGTGATATGAACGTGGAATCAGTGATGAGAGGCAGGGAGTGATATTGACTTTGATATTCAAAGTGTTGTCAGGAGTCCCGCAGTGTGTTTCACCCAGAAGCTGTTTAGAAATGCAGGATCTCAGTTTTTTGCATGTGTGCTCAGTTGTATCTGACTCTCTGCAACACCATGGACTGTAGCCCACCAGGCTTCCCTGTCCATGGGATTCCCCAGGCAAGAATACTGGAGTGGGTTGCCATGCCCTTTTCCAGGGGATCATCCTGACCCAGGGATCGAACCAGAGTCTCCTGCATTGGCAGGCAGATTTTTTTTTTTTACCACTGAGCCACCTGGGAAGCCCTGCAGGATCTCAGATCCCGCCCAAACCAGCTAAATGAGAATCTGTATTTTAACAAGATCTAGTCTAGGTGACTTGTAAGCACTTCAATGGCTATAGAAGACCTATGAAAAAAACCTATCCCCATCTGTGAATGGATTTCTCTGTTGCAGTGATTCTCTACGTGGGATCCCTGACCAGGAGTGTCATCTTCACCAGGGAATTTGAAATGAACATTCTAGAACCCCACCCCAGACCTTCTGGATGAGAAATTCTGAGGCAGTAATCTGTCTTACCCTTTCATGTGATTGTGATGAAACCCGAGGTTTGAGATCCACCCTTCAAATGCTGTACAATCCTCACACCTGTACTCTACTTGGAACGAGGAGTCAGCAGTGATACCCTGTGGAGCCAAGGGAAGCTGGCATGTTTTCTATGAGTGTGCTTGCCTTTTTCGCCTAGTAAGAAAGATAAAACCGTCATGATCTATGTTCTTTGTATTAAAAATACAAAGCTGATTTGCTACCCGGTAAACTTTGGCCACCTCATGCGAAGAGTTGACTCATTGGAAAAGACTCTGATGCTGGGAGGGATTGGGGGCAGGAGGAGAAGGGGACGACCGAGGATGAGATGGCTGGATGGCATCACTGACTCGATGGACATGAATCTGAGTGAACTCTGGGAGTTGGTGCTGGACAGGGAGGCCTGGTGTGCTGCGATTCATGGGGTCGCAAAGAGTCGGACACGACTGAGCGACTAAACTGAACTGAACTGAACTGAAACTATATGCTTTAGAATCCTCTGCCCATTTTGGCCAAGCTGACAAGATCCTTTAATTCAGCAAACTTTCATTCATCACCAAGTAGGTATAAAGGACTGAAAACAGAGGTAGTGCAGAAAATAGAAAGATTGCTCCCTGGAGCAATCTACTACCAGTTATGTTTATAACAGCACCAGGTACCATGTATTTGCTGTGTAGCAGGCACTCCGCTGTTTTTTTGAAAACTCGCTCAATTCTTATGAGCTAAAGATGTATTTATTATTTCCATTTTATAAGAAATATAAATACTGACTCTAAAGTGTATGCTTTTAATGACACAGCAGAGATTCTTAAAGTGATCTCCAAAGATCACTGTTATAAGCACTTAGTGCACTTGTTTTAAGTGTAGCCTTCCAGAGACCCTCCAAATCAAGGCACATTTAACAAGCACCCCAGGAAAATGGTATACACAGTATAGTTTGGGAACTACTGTGTTACACCACATTGCCTCTGTCAAAGTATACTATCCTTCAAAGTATTATGGATCATATCCTGAAATGAGTTAGCATCAAATATTTGTAAAGCAGTAGCAAAGAGATGACTAAATTTGTATTTTAGAGAGATCTATGTATTGGCAGTATGAATGGATTAGAGGAGGATCGTAGTAATAGAGAATGACTTTATCATCTTATCATGAAGACAAACAAACAATGTCACACTAAAACAAGGCCAGGTGGTGGTCTAGGTCAATTTCCTAAGTGACTTGTTCATTCTAGTATGGGTATCTCAAATTTGTGTACAGGAAAGCTGTTTTAAGAGCTGCATGGAACCTAAGCTAGAAATACTGAACCAAGTACTAGGAGGCTAACTTAGGTAATCTAAAGAAAGATAACAAAATAGGGTTAGAATTGGAGCTTTGTCAGAGTCATCCTCTTAGCAAACTTTTAAAATAATTTTAAGTTACTATTTAGGATCTACTTCAATTTCTAAATAGATTGTCTATAAATTCTGATACTTCTTTTTGAGTTGTTACTATCACCTAAAAATTTTTCAGCTCTGCTGTTTCAAATCTTAAAATCGAGTTATTCTATTTCATATCATTGGTTATACAAGTTGTGTTATGCCCCCTGGTGGCAATAAGGATAGGAAGATGAGAAGCATATTTCAATCAAAATGAGAGAGCCGACTTAATTGAAACAGGGGACAGGCCCTGAACTTGAAATGGAATTCCATATAAAACTTTTCTGGTCTTACTAAAAATAGGAAACATCCCATTAAAACTAAAATCAGATGTGTTAACTTCAGCCTGCAAGGTGCATATTTCAATTTTCCTTGCTTTGTCATAAAATGGATTAGCTCCTTGAAATATGTCAGTTGAACTTGAAATTAAATATTTGCTCTACATATAGCTAAGAAGTAGCTACACTCATAAAACATAACTGAAATCTACATACAGAATTTCCTTCAAGATCGGACTTTAGCATATGTCACATATACACAGTACCATCGGCTTCTTTCAGAGCATTAATTTCCCTCTATTAATAAACTTTTCAAGGTTACATAAGCCCAAGTAGTCATTTTCAAGAAGGTGTTAGAAAAAAGTTCTAAATTTTATAATTTGCCTTCCAATCAAAACAGCCAAATAATGGTTTTAAAGGGGAATACTGACAGCTTCTTGATTAAGGCTTTTATCTGTTTGCGGACAAAGAAAAAGATGAGTGAAGATACTGAACTACTAGAATCTATGCTGATGTTTGGTGTGGAAAAAAAATGCATGAAAGATAAATGGTTCTTCTTGGATTAAGATAACTTGGCCTCAGTGGATATGTTATTTGGTCAAAGAGGAAAAAAAAAAGCGTATTTCTTAAGTAAACAAAGTGGCTATCAGGTGCCTAGCACTATACTATCCTATTAGTACTAAACAGAGACAGGAGAGGAAAACCCAACCTTTAAAAAGGTATTACAGCTATAGTTTGGATTGGAGACTTGAAAAATGAGTGTTGTATGTTCAGTTGGACATACAAAAAAAAAACCAAAAAACTATGAGAAGAAACATGGAAACACATGGAAGTATGAGGTGCTAAGAAAGCGAAAATAGGTATTACTTGCGGATAAAGTTCAAATGAGAACTGGCAAGAGAAAAGGCATGGGAGTTTAGAGTACAAAAGGTCTTGAAATTCATGCAAATTTCTCCTGTGACAGGTCCCAAAACTTTCTCAGTTCAAGAAGCTCTTAGTGTATCCGAAATTCTTTTACTATGCCCCTTGGCGAAACAAACAAACAAACAAACAAAAAACCCCAAAAGCTGAACAGTTCCATTATCAAGTAGTTAGGTTGAAACAACTTAATAAGTATTTATGCCCTAGCAATGTTCATTTAGAACTCCCTGACGGTTTAGTGGTTAGGAATCCGTACTAATGTTGCAGTGGGCTGGATCTCTGGTCAGGGAACTGAGAGAAACCTATATGCAGGTCAGGAAGCAACAGTTAGAACTGGACATGGAACAACAGACTGGTTCCAAATAGGAAAAGGAGTACGTCAAGGCTGTATACTGTCACCCTGCTTATTTAACTTATATGCAGAGTACATCAAGAGAAATGCTGGGCTGAAAGAAGCACAAGCTGAAATCAAGATTGCCAGGAGAAATATCAATAACCTCAGATATGCAGATGACACCACCCTTATGGCAGAAAGTGAAGAGGAACTAAAAAGCCTCTTGATGAAAGTGAAAGAGGGGTGCAAAAAGGTTGACTTAAAGCTCAACATCCAGAAAACGAAGATCATGGCATCTGGTCCCATCACTTCATGAGAAATAGATGGGCAAACAGTGGAAACAGTGTCAGACTTTATTTTGGGGGGCTTCAAAATCACTGCATATGGTGACTGCAGCCATGAAATTAAAAGATGCTTACTCCTTGGAAGAAAAGTTATGACCAACCTAGATAGCATATTGAAAAGCAGAGACATTAATTTACCAACAAAGGTCCATCTAGTCAAGGCTATGGTTTTTCTAGTGGTCATGTACAGATGTGAGAGTTGGACTGTGAAGAAAGCTGAGTGCCAGAGAATTGATGCTTTTGAACTGTGGTGTTGGAGAAGACTCTTGAGAGTCCCTTGGACTGCAAGGAGATCCAACCAGTCCACTCTAAAGGAGATCAGCCCTGGGTGTTCCTTGGAGGGAATGATACTAAAGCTGAAACTCCAGTACTTTGGCCACCTCATGCAAAGAGTTGACTATTGGAAAAGACTCTGATGCTGGGAGGGATTGGAAGCAGGAGGAAAAGGGGACAACAGAGGATGAGATGGCCGGATGGCATCGCTGACTCAATGGACATGAGTCTGAGTGAACTCCGGGAGTTGGTGATGGACCGGGAGGCCTGGTGTGCTGCAATTCATGGGGTCACAGAGTCGGACACGACTGAACGATTGAACTGATGTTCATTTAAACAAAACAAAACAAAATGGAGAGTATTTTCTTCTGTTGGATAGCAATTATTAACTGAGTGTGCATGCCAATTTGGTACTGTACAAATCAGGTTGGATACTGGCACTCTCATTTCCTATTCTATAATGATTTTTCATGTGATACTTGATTTGTATTGCAGCAAACCAGTGAATGCCCAAACCCAAAACCCAGCTTCGTAAAGAGGTATCATTGAAAGGAATTTAGTGTGATCTAACACTGAAACTGTGAACTACCTTGAGCTAGCAGTTTGCATTGGTGTTCAACAGATAGCAACGATCACTTTATTTCCTTTGCAAACTTAAAATATTGAGTTTACTATGACACCCAAGCACAATTCTTTTTAATTTAAATTTATTTATTTTAATTGGAGGCTAATTACTTCCCAAGCACAATTTGAAAATCTAAAAGCTTTTGTAAAAATAATTGACATAATCTAATTAGCATGTTTAGAATAACCTAATAACTTTCAAGAGGTGGATTAGAGATTGTAAACCTAGTAAAAAAGATTACTGCCAGTACACCAGCTAAGAAATGAGGATGATATAAATTGCAGCATGGGCAAAGATGTGAGAGGAGACTTGGGTACATCAATCCATAGTTCTTGCTAACTAAATGGATATAAAAGAGTGAGGAGTAGTGGCATAAGAGAGAAAGTTGGCTAAGTTCCTTTTCCATAACATATTTTTGAGTATTTTGATATTTAAAATATCAAAATATTTAAAATATTTTTATATTTTTAAAAAATAAAATATTTAAAAGTATTTTTTAATTCAAAATATTTGAATTTATTTTTTAATATATATTTATTTTAATTGGAGGTTACTTTACAATATGGTATTGGTTTTGTCGTACATCAACATGGATCCACCACAGGTATACACATGTTCCCCATCCTGAACCCCCCTCCCTCCTCCCTCCCCGTACCATCCCTCTGGGCCATCTCAGTGCACCAGCCCCAAGCATCCTCTATCATGCATTGAACCTGGACTGGTGATTCATTTCATATATGATATTATACATGACTCAATGCCATTCTCCCAAATCATCCCACCCTCTCCATCTCCCACAGAGTCCAAAAGACTGTTCTATACATCTGTGTTTCTTTTGCTGTCTCGCATACAGGGTTATCATTACCATCTTTCTAAATTCCATATACATATGCATTAGTATACTGTATTGGTGTTCTTTCTGGCTTACTTCACTCTGTATAATAGGCTCCAGTTTCATCCACCTAATTAGAACTGATTCAAATGTATTCTTTTTAATGGCTGAGTAATACTCCATTGTGTATATGTACCACAGCTTTCTTATCCATTCATTTGCTGATGGACATCTAGGTTGCTTCCATGTCCTGGTTATTATAAACAGTGCTGTGATGAACATTGGGGTACACGTGTCTCTCTTTTTCTTTTTGATATGAATTCATTTTTTAATTTTTATTTTTACAATACTGCATTGGTTTTGCCATACATTGACATGAATCTACCACGGGTGTACATGGGTTCCCAAACATGAACCCCCCTCCCACCTCCCACCCCATATCATCTCTCTGGATCATCCCCATGCACCAGCCCCAAGCATCCTGTATCCTGCATCAAACATAGACTGGCGATTTGTTTCTTACATGATAGTATAGATGTTTCAATGCCATTCTCCCAAATCATCCCACCCTCTCCCTCTCCCTCAGAGTCCAAAAGTCTGCTCTACACATCTGTATCTCTTTTGCTATCTCACATACAGGGTCATCATTACCATCTTTCTAAATTCCATATATATGTATTAGTATACTGCATTGGTGTTTTTCTTACTGGCTTACTTCACTCTGTATAATCGGCTCCAGTTTCATCCATCTCATTAGAACTGATTCAAATGTATTCTTTTTAATGGCTGAGTAATACTCCATTGTGTATATGTATCACAGCTTTCTTCTACCTGCAATCCTGTATTCTACTTTATGCACAAAAAACATTACATTACTCTGAAAAGGTCCGTTAGGCTTCACCAGAATGCCACAAGGTTAAAAACATCTAGTCACCTCTCAGTATCCACAGGGGACTGGCCCCAGGACCGGTGGTCTCAGATTGTGTCGGCTGATGCTCAAGGGCCATAGTGGTCCTCCGTATCCACAGTTCTGCATCCATGGATTCAACCAACTGTGGATCATTTATTCAAAAGTTCTATTGAAACAAATCCATGTAAAAGCAGACCCTTGCAGTTCACAGCAGTGTTGTCAGGGTAGACTGTATTGGCTATTGAATACCCAAGTCTGAAATTCAGGAAAAATATGACCACTGTGACAATGTATACAATGCAGTAGAAGTTGCATGGATGTGTAATTCATGAGTGAAGCGGTGGGCGTAGATGAAAGTCTTCAAGGAAGGGTACAGAGGCTGAGAAGAGAAGGAGGGTCAAGGGCAGATGCCTAGAGAACCCAAACTCTCTAGGGAAGAACAGAGAATGAGACCCTCATGGGAAAACACCTAAAAGGAACAGACAATTAAGAGAACCAAGAGAGCTGTGTTACTGAGACACAGGGGAAAAAGTATTGGACAGGTAGAATGTAAGGAAGATAAAGATTAAAATGGTCCAGGGAACTTTGATAACTAGTAAAATGATTTTAGAAAGTTCAGTGAACCAGTATGAATAGAAATAACACCACCACTATGGGCAGGGAAAGAAATAGAGGCACATATAAATTAGGTTTTCTAGAAATTTGGTTGTGGGGGGAGAAAAAGAGAACAAGAGCTAAAGGTGGAGACAGGTCTTGGTGAGTTTCACATTTTTTAAACATAAAATGAGAGACATGGTCATGTTTACACCGGTTGCCCAGCCCCATAAATAGACCTTTCCATAGGCTGAACTTATTTTTTTTTAAAGCAAGAAAGGGACAGGGCAATAGCTCAATTTTGTGCTCCAACTATTCTTCCATTGGACACCTAGCCCTTTCCACTCCTCCTAGGGCTTTTCCTCTTACTGAAAGCCTACTCTCTACTTACTGTAGTATTTTATATTTCTGTCAAAGAGAAAAATAACTGGAACTCTGCTGCTGCTGCTGCTAAGTCACTTCAGTTGTGTCCGACTCTGTGTGACCCCAGAGACGGTAGCCCACCAGGCTCTGCCGTCCCTGGGATCTCCAGGCAAGAACACTGGAGTGGGTTGCCATTTCCTTCTCCAATGCAGGAAAGTGAAAAGTGAAAGTGAAGTCGCTCAGTAGTGTCTGACTCTTAGCGACTCCATGGACTGCAGCCTACCAGGCTCCTCCGTCCATGTGATTCTTCAGGCAAGAGTACTGGAGTGGGCTGCCATTGCCTTCTCCAAACTGGAACTCTAAATACCATTAATTAATATGTATTGTCTACCATGGCACTGTTCTAAGCAGTTTGCACATTTTACTTTCCTCATAAAAATGTCATAGCATAAGACCACCACAATCATACTTCCTCTTTTAATAATTACATTAGGAAGTATGGTATAATAAAAACATTCCAGACCTCAGTATTATACAAAGCACAGTTCAAATTTTGGCTCAACTATTTATTCTTTCAGGACCTTCATAGTTACTTCACCCATCAAGTAGTTATAAAAATGTCTACTTAGAGCTGTCTGAGTGAAGAGCAAATGAGATCCCACAATGCTTAGTGCAAAGTCAGGGCTCAATAATATTATACCTCTGTATGTTGACAAACGAAGCAACAAAAGCCAAGAAAATAACAGGGGAAAGAAAATTTCAAATGCAATTGTTTGTTTTATTTCAACCACTACTTACAACAAGGAGCAGAGACATGAATACCTGCACAATTTAAGTTCATGGAAGTCTACAATAAATCTATTATCTTACAAAATAATAATCTATGAAAGTATATAAAAAATGACTAAGCCAACATTATTTGGTACTTTTGATACTTTCATTAACTTCAACTTAACTATTCCCTTTCAGAATATAAAATTAAAAGTTGACAAGCTTTTTATAAAAAGATGTGTAATTCTGTTAATCAGGTTGGGTTCTGAACATTTTCTTCTTCAGTTCAGCTGTTTTTGCATCTATTTTAGCATGGCAGTCCTCTGTTGCCTTTTCAATGCCCTCGTGGTATTTCTCCAAAGCAGCTTTCAAGCTGAGAAATATTTCCTAAGTAGAAAATGAAATACAATAAGGATTATTCCATGCAATGACCAAAACTAAAAGTGAATTATAAGAATTCCAACAGTCTCATTCATATTTATTCATAATATTTTAAAGCCTAAATTATCTTATGCACAAGCACATACAGACACATGTGTGACTACTCTTATTAAGCCACACAGATGCATCAAAAAGTCAGCTACTTAGAAAGAACAAAGCAGACATTAGCAATGGCTTGAATTCTAAGACATTAAGGACATATTTTTAATAACCAAAGAAAAGTTTTTACTTTGGAGCTTTACATGTTTACCAGGCAAATACCTAGATTTCTGTAAATAGCTATAACCTCTGCATTTGGATCATCATTTAAATTATATGTAAATTACAGGTTTAATAAGTATCTACAGGACTGAAAAATATACAAATAACTTTGTTTTAATAAACTGATCGGGCAGTCCTACTATAAGCACTAATGAGCTTTCATATAAACCTATATGGATATGTTAAGAATTAAGAAAAAACTACAAAACAATTTTTATAGACTGAATAAAATAATAAACCAATTAGTCTGCATGCATTATCTTTTATCTCATGCTTATCAAATGCAATTTTAATCCATTTATTATTGATTTTTCTGGAGAAGGCGATGGCACACCACTCCAGTACTCCTGCCTGGAAAATCCCATGGACAGAGGAGCCTGGAAGGCTGCAGTCCATGGAGTCGCTGAGGGTTGGACACGACTGAGCGACTTCACTTTCACTTTTCACTTTCATGCATTGGAGAAGGAAATGGCAACCCACTCCAGTGTTCTTGCCTGGAGAATCCCAGGGACGGTGGAGCCTGGTGGGCTGCCGTCTACGGGGTCACACAGAATCGGATACGACTGAAGTGACTTAGCAGCAGCATTGCTTTTTCTTACATGAAACAATTCTCAAATCTTGATATAAGAAAAAGTAGTATGCTGAAAGATTATAAAAGGTGTTCCACCACTGAAATAAAACAGCAGGCATTTTCCAATGGAAGGAAAAAGCAATAAATGGGTATAATGGTTATAAATATCCTCAATTTTAACTGCTGCTCCCATTAAACTTTTCTTAAACCCATAGTATAGCTAGTACTTATCTTAGTTTAAATTCTAGTGTAGATACTATCTGATTTTGAGCAAATTATACAGATTATAATTAAATATAGTATGAATTCAAAATGTTTCAAAAAAGAACAACACTATTTCCAGAGACTGCTACCTATGCAAGTTTGAGAACTATTGCTCTAGATTAAGTGAATATAAATAGATGGTGAAGGCTAAACACTTTCCTAAAATCTAAACATGGATCATTATTAAATCATAATACAAAAACAGAAGAGTGTACTTAGATTCCCAACATCTAATCAGACATAAAATTACTACAACTATGATGGAATATAAATCATTAGGGAAATAAATAAAAAAATTTTGATACCTTTATTTCTTAAAGCTTATAGGAATAATGTGAATTAGTTGCTAGCTTACATAAACATCATTTTAAAAAACTGGCACAATCAGCAGCTACAGATCAATTTAATTTCATGGTTCTATATAGGAATATGTATTTATTCATATTAAAAGCTGAATAAATTTGGGAGAAAGACATTACTCAGGAGAAACTATTAAAATGAAGTGTAGCTAAATAAAGATATATAATCTGTAAATATCTAAACCAACCATTTAGACACACTGAGAGGAACAATTTTCTCCTGAGGACAACTATATTCTCAAGGAGGAACCAAATCTAGCAGGTAGAGCCACAATGAATGAATGAAATATTAAAGCCCAATTCCACTGGCATGCCCACAGAAGCAAACGAACATCTGAAGTTCTAAGCCAGGCCTCACAGGATGGTAACAGCAATCGATCAGAGCCCTCACAAAAGCTACGTATTTCAGTTTCCAATTAAACTCTGTATCCAAGTGGAATTTTATATTAATATGCATAATATGTTAGTCTTACTGTGATGGCTTGGCTGAAGTTAAATACTTTTAAACTCAAACTCAAGTTCTACATTTATCTTATGCACAAGCACATACAGACACACGTGTGCCTACTCTTATTAAGCTACACAGATGCATCAAAAAGTCAGCTACTTAGAAAGAACACAGCAGAGACATTAACAAACTCAAGTTCTGTCATGTCTAACATGACAACCACTAGGAACATGTGATTATTTAAATTTACATTTAAACAGCTGCATGCTCCTCAGCTGCACTAGCCACACTTCAAATGCACTGTAGCTACAAGTACCTAACGGCTACCATACTCAGTAGTACAGAACATTCCCAGCAGTCAGTTCTATTGGACAGCATTGGTCTAGGTAATTATCTCACTTTCCAAATCACAGATATCAGGATTATATAATATCTATGGAGTTTTACGGCCAATATAGCCATTTATCCACCAAGTATGTATTAACTCATCAACCAACATATTACTGAGTGCCTCCTACAACAGTACTGTAAGCAGTATAACAGTACAATGGGACAGGCAGTTATGCTTTCTACCCTATGAAAGATATAATCCAGACTAGTTTGGATACTCAGCCCTTGAAATATAGCTAGTATAAACCAGGAACTAAATTTTAAATTTTATTTCATTTAAATTAATTTAAATGTAAGTGTAAACAGCCACATGTTGCTAGTAGCTATGGACAGCACAGATCAGAATAGACTAATAATGCTATAGTATGTGAGGAGAGAAATCAACGATATCTGAAAGGAGCCACAGAAAGTTATATGGAGAATATATTTTTCATTACACCTTAAACAATGAAAATGATTAGCTTAGATACAAAACTTTAATAATCCTAGAAGGTAGGGATCATGGCTTCTTTGTTCACACTTATTCTCTGAATCAAATATAAAGGCTACTACCTAGTAGATCCCTTTCATGGATCATAGCTTTGTCACAGCAAAGAGGCTTAAGTAACTCAAAGACATTATGAGCCATGCTGTGCAGGACCAACCAAGATGGATGGGTCATAGTGAGGAGTTCTGACAAAACACAGTTCAATGGAGAAGGAAACAGCAGTCCACTCCAGTATTCTTGCCTGGAAAACACCATGTACAATATGAAAAGGTAAAAAGATACTATGCCAGAAGATGAGTGCCCCAGGTCACAAGGTGCCCAAATACTACCAAGCAGGAGCGGAGAACAGTTACTCATAGCACCAGAAAGAATTAGGCAGCTGGGCCAAAGCAGAAAAAATGCTCCCTTATGGATATGTCCGGTAGTAGTGAAAGTAAAGTCCAAGGCTATATACTGTCATCTTGCTTATTTAACTTATATGCAGATAACATCAGGTGAAATGCTGAGCTGGATGAATCATAAGCTGGAATAAAGACTGCCAGAGAAGAGGGTGAGATTTATGGAAAGAGTAACATGGAAGCTTACATTACCATATGTAAAATAGATAGCCAAGGGGAATTTGCTGTATGGCTCAGGAAACTCAAACAGGGGCTCTGTACCAACCTAGAGGGGTGGGATGGAGAGGGAGATGGGAGGGAGCTTCAGAAGGGAGGGAATATATGTATACCTATGGCTGATTCATGTTGAGGTTTGACAGAAAACTGCCTAATTCTGGAAAGCAATTATTCTTCAATTAAAAAAAAATACTGTTGGGAGAAATATCAACAACCTTAGATATAAAGAACAATATTGCAATACTCCATAAAGAACAATACTGCACAGGAACCTGGAACGTCAGGTTCATGCAAAGTAAACTGGATGTGGTCAAGTAGGAGATGGCAAGAGTGAACATCAACATCTTAGGAATTAGTAAACTAAAAATGGACAGGAATAGGCAAATTTAATTCAGATGATCATTATATCTACTACCTGGACAAGAATTCCTCAGCAAAATGGAGTAGTAGCTTTCCTAGTTAACAAAAGAGTCCGAAATGGAGTACTTGGGTACAATCTCAAAAATGACAGAACAATCCTGGTTTGTTTCCAAGGCAAACCACTCAATATCACAGTAATCCAAGTCTATGCCCCAATCACTAATGCAGAAAAAGCTAAAGTTGACTGGTTCTATGAGACCTACAACACTTTCTAGAACTAAAAAAGACATCCCTTTTCAACATAGGGGATTAGATTGGAAGTAGGAAGTCAAGAGATATCCAGAATAACAGGCAAGTTTGGCCTTGAGTACAAAATGAAGCAGGGCAAAGGCTAACAGAGTTTTACCAAAAGAAGGCACTGCTCATAGCAAATATCCTCTTCCAACAACACAAGAGACAATGCTACACATAGACATCACCAGATGGTCAATACTAAAATCAGGTTGATTATGTTATTTGAAGCCAAAGATGGAGAAGCTCAGTCAGTAAAAAACCAACCAACCAAACAAACAAACAAAAAAACTCGGAGCTGACTATGGCTTATTATTGCAAAATTCAGGCTTAAATTAGAGAAAAGTAGGTAAAGCAACTATGCCATTCAGGTATGACCTAAATCAAATCCCTTATGATACAGCAGAGGTGATGAAAAGATTTAACGGATTAAATTTGGTAGACAGAGTGTCTGAAGAACTATGGACAGAAGTTCCTAACAGTGTACAGGAGGCAGTGAACAAAGCCAACCCAAAGAAAAAGAAATGCAAGAAGGAAAAGTGGTTGTCTGATGAAGCTCCAAAAATAGCTGAGGCAAGAAGAGAAGAGAAAGGCAAGGGAGAAAGGGAAAAATATACCCAACTGAATACAGAGTTCCAGAGAATAGCAAGAAGACATAAGAAGGCCTTCTTAAATAAGCAATGTAAAGAAATATAGGAAAACAATAGAATGGGAAAGACTATGGAGCTCTTCAGGAACATTTCATGGAAGTTCAGTTCAGTTCAGTAGCTCAGTCGTGTCTGACTCTTTACAACCCCATGAATTGCAGCATGCCAGGCCTCCCTGTCCATCATCAACTCCTGGAGTTCACTCAGACTCATGTCCATCGAGTCAGTGATGCCATCCGTCATCTGATCCTCTGTCGTCCCCTTCGCCTCCTGCCCCCAATCGCTCCCAGCATCAGGGTCTTATCCAATGAGTCAACTCTTCGCATGAGGTGTCCAAAGTACTGGAGTTTCAGCTTTATCATCATTCCTTCCAAAGAAATCCCAGGGCTGATCTCCTTCAGAATGGACTGGTTGGATCTCCTTGCAGTCCAAGGGACTCTCAAGAGTCTTCTCCAACACCACAGTTCAAAAGCATCAATTCTTTGGCACTCCGCTTTCTTCACAGTCCAGCTCTCACATCCATCCATGACCACAGGAAAAACCATAGCCTTGACTAGACGGACCTTTATTGGCAAAGTAATGTTTCTGCTTTTCAATATGCTATCTAGGTTGGTCATAACTTTCCTTCCAAGGAGTAAGCATCTTTTACTTTCATGGCTGCAATCACCATCTGCAGTGATTTTGGAGCCCAAAAAAATAGTCTGACACTGTTTCCCCGTCTATTTACCATGAAGTGATGGGACCGGATACCATGATCTTCATTTTCTGAATATTGAGCTTTAAGCCAACTTTTGCACTCTCCTCTTTCATCAAGAGGCTTTTTAGTTCCTCTTCACTTTCTGCCATAAGAGTGGTGTCATCTGCGTATCTGAGGTTATTAATATTTCTCCCAGCAATCTTGATTCCAGCTTGTGCTTCTTCCAGCCTAGCGTTTCTCATGATGTACTCTGCATAGAAGTTAAATAAGCAGGGTGACAATATACAGCCTTGACGTACTCCTTTTCCTATTTGGAACTAGTCTATTGTTCCATGTCCAGTTCTAACTGTTGCTTCCTGACCTGCATATAGGTTTCTGAAGAGGTAGGTCAGGTGGTCTGGTATTCCTGTCTCTTGAAGAATTTTCCACAGTTGATTGTGATCCAGACAGTCAAAGGCTTTGGCATAGTCAATAAAGCAGAAATAGATGTTTTTCTGGAACTCTCTTGCTTTGTCCATGATCCAGCAGATGTTGGCA
Organism: Oryx dammah; assembly: GCF_014754425.2. Lineage (NCBI taxonomy): Eukaryota > Metazoa > Chordata > Mammalia > Artiodactyla > Bovidae > Oryx > Oryx dammah. Next base: position 5,828,726 of record NW_024070212.1, read on the forward strand.
ATTTGACCTCTGGTTCCTCTGCCTTTTCTAAAACCAGCTTGAACATCTGGAAGTTCACGGTTCACGTATTGCTGAAACCTGGCTTGGAGAATTTTAAGCATTACGTTACTAGCATGTGAGATGGAAGGATGAGCACAATAAAGGACAGAAATGGTAGGACCCAACAGAAGCAGAAAATATTAAAAGAACAGTTGGCAAGAATACACAGAAAACAGAAGGATAATACAAGAAAGGTTGTAATGACTCAGGGAACCACAATGGTGCGGTCACTCATCTAGAGCTGGACATCCTAGAGTGTGAAGTCAAGTGGGCCTTAGGAAGCATTCCTACAAACAAAGCTAGTGGAGATAACAAAATTCCAGCTGAGCAATTTAAAAATCCTAAAAATGACGCTGTTAAAATGCTGTACTCAGTATGTCAGCAAATTTGGAAAACTTGGCAATGGTCACAAGACTGGAAAAGGTCAGTTTTCATTACAATTCCAAAGAAGGGCAATGTCGAAGAATGTTCGAACTATTGTACAATTGCGCTTATTTCACATGCTGGCAAGGTTATGCTCAAAATCTTCAAATGAGGAGTCTGCAGTATGTGAACAGAGAACTTCCAGATGTACAGACTGGGTTTAGGAAAGCAGAGCGTCAGAGGTCAAATTGTGACATCTGTTGGATCAGGGAGAGAGTGACAGAGTTTTTCAGAAAAAAAAAAAAAAAAAAAAAACACCTACTTTGGCTTCATTTGACTTTGTGGATCACAACAAACTGTTGATAATTCTTAGAAATGGGAATACCAGATCTCCTTACCTGCCTCCTGAGAAACCTTTCTGCAGGTCAAGAAGCAATAGTTAAAACCAGACATGAAACAACTGACTGGTTCAAAATTACTGAAGTTAAGTTGTATATTGTCATCTTGCTTATTTAACTTATATGCAGATAACATTATGAAAAATGCTAAGCTGAATGAATCACAAATTGCAATAAAGACTGCCGAGAGAATATCAACAACCTCAGACATGAAGATGATACCACTCTAATGGCAGAATGTGAAGAGGAACTAAAGAGCCTCTTGACAAGGAAGGAGAATAAAAAAGCTGACTTGAAAATCAACATCAAAAAAAACTAAGATCATGGCATCTGGTCCCATCACTTTATGGCAAATAGAAGGGGAAAAGGTGGAAGCAGCAACAAATTTTATTTTCTTGGGCTTCAAAATCACTGCAAATGGTGAATGCAGCCCTGAAATTAAGACACTTGCTCCTTGGAAGAAAGCTATGACAAACTAAATAGCATATTAAAATGCAGAGATGTCACTTGGCTGACAAAGATCTGCCTAGTCAAAGCTATGGTTTTTCCAGTAGCCATGTACGGATGTGAGAGGTGGACTATAAGGAAGGCTAAGTGCTAAAGAACTGATGCATTCAAATTGCGGTGATGGAGAAGACTTGAGAATCCACTGGACTGCAAGGAGATCAAACCAGTCAATTCTAAAGAAAATCAACCCCGAAAATTCACTGGAACAACTGAAGCTGCAGCTCCAACACTTTGGCCACATGATGCAAAGAGCTGACTCACTAGAAAGGACCCTGATCCTGGGAAAGATTCAAGGCAAAAGAAGAAGCCAGCAGCAGAAGATACGATGGTTAGATAGCATCTCCAACTCAATGGACATAAATTTGAGGAAACTCCAGGAGATATAGGGCTTCCCTGGTGGCTCAGATGGTAAAGAATCCACCTGCAATGCAGGAGACCCAGGTTTGATCCCTGGGTCAGGAAGATCCCCCAGAGAAGGGAATGACTACCCACTCCAGTACTCTTGTCTAGAGAAGTTCATGGACAGAGGAGCCTGGTGAGCTATAGTCCATAGGGCCGCAAAGAGTCAGACACGATTTAATAACTGAACAACAATAATCTTGTAGGTATATAGACCATTTGCTGAATGGTTGACTAAATGTAGGAATAACTACAGGAAAACAGGGAATTTGGGTTTTAAACAAGAAAGTATAGCAATAAGAGTGATATTTTAACAGAAATAATTTGTCCATACTTAAGATTCAGGGCAGATTTGATGCAGGAGAATCTTAAGGAATAAATTTAGCAAGTTTTTGCTGCAATTCATGAATATTAGAAAATTATGTAATAGAAATATGATTAAAAAACAGTTGTTATGAATAGTTATCAATGAGTTTTTACAAGTCATGACATTAACTTGGTGACTGTTTGGATATCAGGATTATCTAAAGAAAATCCAAAACTGCAACTCTTTGTGATACTTTGAAAATGATGATGCCACTGAAGAATATGAGGAAACTAAATGAAAAAGAGAGGGAAAGGGAAGGGAAAGGAGACAGAGGCAGAGGGGGAAGAAGAAAGTGAGGGTGAGGAAGAGGAAAGACATTGAAAGATGCTAAATTTCACAAATATTATTTTGTAATGATAAGCTTATCCACTGAAAATATCCATCAGGCAGCTAAAATAAGGAGTAGAACATTGACTGGTGCTTCGTTCCTTACATGATAGTATACATGTAAAGTAAATTAAAAGTAAAAATAAAATTTATTAAAAGATTAAAAAAAAATTAGGAGTTGAGGTGGATAGAATAGGAAAAATAGATTTTTGAAAGCTTTATAAATAAAGATGACAATTGAAGCCAGAAGTGATGAAATATCTATGGAAAAGAATATTTAATGAAAAAGAAGGATCATCAGGATCCAACAGAATTACAAAAAGAAAAATTTGGCAATTTTAACACATCCTTCTTTCCTTTTCATGAAAGATGATTATAAAGTAAGCTAAAGGGTTTTTTCATTTGACAAAATGTGTCTCAATGTCATCACAGGACTTAGAGACTCTCTCAAGCTATTCTGAAACAAATGGATATGACAATGTCATCTGGGTAAAGGTAGAACAACTTAACAAGTTGAACAACTAAATGCATCGAAAGTTTTGCTGCTGCTAAAAATCCAACCTGATATTATGCTTCATTTAACAAAAGCATTGTGCTCTGTGGTTGGTGACACCATTACGTGGAAGACTACGTTCAGTACTGAATTCTACATATTAAACAGAATAAAAGAAAGCAGAAAACAGAGCAGAGGACAATAAACAGAATGGAAATTAAACTATATAAAGAGTGGCTGGAAAACGAGCATTAATTAGCCTGATGAGAAGGCTGAAAGAACCCACGATCTTTATTCTCAAATACCTTAAGCACAATTTTATTAAGTAGAAAGGGTACAGATTTGTTCCAGAGAGATGATCTTGATTCACTAGAGTACAGAAATGAAAAATTTTAAACTCAAAACAAGAGGTAACATTTTAATAACTAAAGCTGTCCTAGTAGAACAGCTTGCCTGGTGATGAGCTTTGTAATACTGAAACAATGAAGCAGAATACATCAGTGGTTCTCAAGAGTCATGCTAAAACATTTAGGTTCACGGGCCCTACTGCTGATGGTTCTAATTCAATATATTTGGATGAGGGGTTGCTCATCTTTAATTTTTTTGAATTCTTTATTATATTCTAATACACTGCTAGTTTTAAGAAACAGCATGCTACAAATATTTATGGAAAGCATACTACAATATAAGGCACCATTCTAGGCATGGTTCAGCATGACATACTAAGGTAAAAAATTTGATCACTATTTTATTCTTTTCGTTGCAATGGTGAATGGAATTGTTTCCTTAATTTCTTTTCCTACTTTCTCATTATTAGTGTATAGGAATGCAAGGGATTTCTGTGTGTTGATTTTATATCCTGCAACTTTACTATATTCATTGAATAGCTCTAGTAATTTTCTGGTGGAGTCTTTAGGTTTTCTATGTAGAGGCTCATGTCATCTGAAACTCAAAATGGATTAAAGATCTAAACCTAAGACCAGAAACTATAAAACTCCTAGAGGAGAACACAGGCAAAACACTCTCTGACATAAATCACAGCAAGATCCTCTATGATCCACCTCCCAGAATTGTGGAAACAAAAGCAAAAATAAACAAATGGGATCTAATTAAAATTAAAAGCTTCTGCACAACAAAGGAAAATATAAGCAAGGTGAAAAGACAGCCTTCTGAATGGGAGAAAATAATAGCAAATGAAGCAACTGACAAACAACTAATCTCAAAAATATACAAGCAACTTATGTAGCTCAAGTCCAGAAAAATAAACGACCCAATCAAAAAATGGGCCAAAGAACTAAATAGACATTTCTCCAAAGAAGACATACAGATGGCTAACAAACACGTGAAAAAATGTTCAACATCACTCATTATTAGAGAAACGCAAATCAAGACCACAATGAGGTACCACTTCACACCAGTCAGAATGGCTGCGATCCAAAAGTCTGTAAGCAATAAATGCTGGAGAGGGTGTGGAGAGAAGGGAACCCTCTTGCACTGCTGGTGGGAATGCAAACTAGTACAGCCACTATGGAGAACAGTATGGACATTCCTTAAAAAATTGCAAATAGATCTGCCTTATGACCCAGCAACCCCACTGCTGGGCATACACACTGAGGAAACCAGAATTGAAAGAGACACATGTACCCCCATGTTCATCGCAGCACTGTTTATAATCGCCAGGACATGGAAACAACCTAGATGTCCATCAGTAGATGAATGGATAAGAAAGCTGTGGTACATATACACAATGGAGTATTACTCAGCCATTGAAAAGAATACATTTGAATCAATTCTAATGAGATGGATGAAACTGGAGCCGATTATACAGAGTAAAGTAAACCAGAAAGAAAAACACCAATACAGTATACTAACACATATATATGGAATTTAGAAAGATGGTAATGATGACCCTGTATGCGAGACAGCAAAAGAGACACAGATGTGTAGAGCAGACTTTTGGACTCTGAGGGAGAAGGCAAGGGTGGGATGATTTGGGAGAATGGCATTGAAACATGTATAATATCATGTAAGAAACAAATCACCAGTCTTATGTTTGATGCAAGATACAGGATGCTTGGGGCTGGTGCATGGGGATGATCCAGAGAGATGATATGGGGTGGGAGGTGGGAGGGGGGTTCATGTTTGGGAACTCATGTACACCCATGGTGGATTCATGTCAATGTATGGCAAAACCAATACAGTATTGTAGAGTAAAATAAAGTAAAAATAAAAGTTAAAAAATAAATAAATAAATAAAGGTTAAACAGAGAATGATAATGTGATAAACAGAGTAGGAATAGACGACTTCTTTGGGTCTTTGGCAGTCAAGGAAAAACAGAAGCAGGGAACATGTGTGGCGCTGTACTGATATTCTGGAAGACAAAAATGTAGAAGACGCCTGTCCACATTAAACTTGAGACTGTCTATGAAACAATAAAATAAATATACTTGAAACAGGCAAAGTAACTTGGTACTTGTGATAAAATTATCATTAAAAAATCTCAAAATACAGGAGCCGACCTAAGCTACTTTGTTTCAGGTAACAACTCAAATACATCTAAACTGATCCTAGGAAACACTTTTGAGATTCTTTTATCAGAAAAAAGGTACAAAAATTTTTTGGAAGACTTTACTTTAAATCACCATCTAAGTTAATTTATCAAAAACATTCAGAAACTTTATAGAGTACCTACTCTTACTGCAAAGCATGACTCTAGGTGCTGACAGGGAAAAAAGGTGAGTAAGGAAAAGGTGTGAGGAGACATACATGCAGACTATCCCAGGGTAATGGAAAAGATACTGCAAATGGAAACAAAAGCAACAGACCTGAGGGGCCAATTTTTACCCTGAAGAACTGACAAAATCTTCAAAATGAGGGTGACATAATTTACATTTTAAACCCACAAGATTATCTGAAATTATTTCTTATGAACATATACTCACCTGAGACTTCAGTTTCTCCCTTTCAGCAGCATCTTTTAGTTGTTGAATTCCAAATTTAATTTTTTGGATTTCTTGATTAATTGTGGTTACTCGCTCATAGACAGCACCTCTTTTTTCTTGAACTTTATTACAGTCTCTAAAGGAAAAGAGAGACAGGTGAAATTATCATTCCACTTAAGCATTTAAACAGTCAAACATTTAACTCTAATTTTGATTCCAGAGAGATTATTTGTATCAATATTTGGCTGACACACCTACATCTCAACATTTAAAAGCAAGCAGATGAGAATCACAAGGTAGTGCTATAATCAGGAAGAGTAAGCTCTTCCACACAAAGCTGTTATTTAAAAATGAGATTTTTAAGTCACCTCTCCCAGCTGCACTCACTCATGACTGTTGGTGGGAGTGTGAATTAATACAACTTTCCTGCAAGGCAAGTGACAAATTAAAACCCTCAGGTTCTGCCCTTTTTCTTCATCTGCATGAGGAAGAGGAAAGGAATTCTTCAGACCATCCTAATATACCTTTTACAAACTGAAATAGTGTCATCTCATAGACATATCTGGGGCATTTATTCTAAAAACACATTTTTAGAACTGATGGGAAGAAGATTCCACCAGTGAAACATCCAAACATACTTGCCAACAACCACGGTGACAAAATTCTTGCAAAGTACTTGGTACTTAAATAAAAATGGAAGACTTTTTCTCAAAATATGCTATAATGCTCTAGACTAGCTGAACAATAACATGAACTAGTTGATTTATTCTCGGAGAGGGCAATGGCACCCCACTCCAGTACTCTTGCCTGGAAAATCCCATGGATGGAGGAGCCTGGTAGGCTGCAGTCCATGGGGTCGCAAAGAGTCAGATACGACTGAATGACTTCACTTTCACTTTTCACTTTCATGCATTGGAGAAGGAAATGGCAACCCACTCCAGTGTTCTTGCCTGAAGAATCCCAGGGATGGAGGAGCCTGGTGGGCTGCCATCTATGGGGTCGCACAGAGTCTGACATGACTGAAGTGACTTAGCAGCAGCAGCAGCAGTTGATTTATTCTAACACAACTCTGGATAGCTGGCTCTGAAATGTACTGAAATAAGCAATAGCACTAGAACCCTTCTAACAAATTATGCAAAGGATTTAGAATTGTGATTATCAGGAAAATAAACTAAAAAACTAATACCTAAAACATCTCTATACATTTAGATGTGGCAGCATTATGAGTTACAACTGCTTTAGTCACCCAAAGGTGGAATACCTTTTTGAAATTACAGGAGGTTTGGAATCTTAAGGAAAATAAAATGAATTAGGCTTTTCTAATGACTTTCTAATACATTAAATTGAAAATAAGTTCATACTCAATCACTGTGCGTTTGTACTGCTTGACATCCTCATGCTTCTTGTTTATTCTGAACTGTGCTGTGGCAAGTTTTTCCTTCTTTGCAATCATCAGTCTTTTAAAGGAGTTTTCTTCAGTCTTCAATTTCTTCAATTCTGACTCATCACTCTCAATTTGGTCCTCCAAGTTCAGGCTCTATATTTTATGAGATATATTTAAAGTCAATACAACAAATTAGAATTTACAAAGGACTGTCTTCAAGGATGAGCTGTAATAAAATACAATTTCAAAATGTGATAAAACTGTTTAAACACTGAAAGCCCAGCACAAGAGTGCAGACTCAACAAAAGACATGGAGAAGGAAATGGCAACCCACTCCAGGGTTCCTGCCTGGAGAATCCCTAGGAAGGCCCTAGGGATACTGAGAAAGTATGTGACACCTAGAGAGGTGTGTTTATCGCGTCATTTTATCAGCAAGGGCCAGAACAGAGGAACATATCAGATCAGCCAACAGGCTAGGTTTCAGGGGGAAAGGGTCTGAATTAAAGGAGCAGAAATAAAGAGGAAAAGGTAGACCCTAGAAACAATTTAAAGCAGTAGATCTCAATCCTCCCCCGTCGCCCTTTTTTTTGCTGACTCTTGATGGGAGATAAGGGAAGCATGTAATTGGGAAAGAATATCCCAGACAATCTCACCTTCCAGCCCCTTCTTCCCTGAAAAGAGAAATCTTTCATCAAAACCTATGTTAGTGATCCTGGAGACAGTATGGATTGGGATGATGAAGTGAAAAGGATTTTCAAGTTTCTAGCCTGAGAAACTTGAAAATGGCATTAGCGGTCCATCATCACTCAGGGCAGGGTCTGTATCATGAACCTTAAATCTCTTTATATATCCTAGCTACAGTGTTAGGCAGCAAGTTGGGACTTTATGCTTACTGTCTAGAAGATCATTTCCAACTGTCAGAACAAGTTTAAAATTCCATGACTCTTCCCCAAAATATACATGGCAATACGCTATGTTAATCAATTTATTATTCATTTCATCTGAAGGTAACAATGTGTCTACTACTGCTATGTTTAAAAAGAATAGTGTTTTATTCCTGAGCATACATTGCCCACATCTAGTATACTGTAGAATGATCCTACCTTTTGGTAAGAAAGTAGCAACAGAAAGTAAAAGCAAATCCGAGGAACTACAGTAAACTATTACATAACAAAAAGGCATAAAAATTCCACACAATACAAACCTCCTTTAAGACAGTGGTTAATTTTTCTCTATTATCTGCAAGGTCCTGTATTTTCTTTTGATATAATTGCACTTCCAGCTGACATGAAGGGAGGCAGTCAACAGAGTCTCGATAGATTTCATATTTTTCCATTACTTCTTGCTTTGAAAGAAAAAAAAAAAAAACAGATACCGGTTTGACACTCTCCTTTATGAAACTGCAGTAATGTCAATTTGTTTGCTCTTAATTTCTGTATTTAATACTGAAAACTTAAGAGCAAAGAACAATTAAGTTTCTAGGTCAGTAACAAAGCAATATTACTGGCATGTGTCTAAGCACATATAATTAGGCTTCCTAACTGTTAAATATCCTTGAACAAAGAAAACATAGCATAATTTTACTAAACCACTCATTGAAGTACCTTCCAAAGGTTATTCGTAATGATTTTTAAAGAGTTCATTTCTGCTAATACTCAAACTACTCCCAATTACTCCTGGGCAATTATATTACCAATTACAATCTTCCTATTCATTTATGTAACTACAAGTAATTCTTACAAAACGATTAATTCTTCTAAAATTAGGAAATGAGCACATGTTTACCACAAGCACTGCAATAACACAAAGGCTTCTTTCCGAGTCTACCCCTTCTTCCTACTTTATTAACCAGTTGGATTTTGTCTTCAGTGAAATGCTTAATCATAGCACTGCTCATTTTTCCATTAAGCTGTCTTTTTCCTACTAATTTGTAAATACTCTTTTGTGTCTTTGCATATCATGGATATAATCCCTTTACCTATCATATGCGTTATGTATATGTTTCACAGGTCTACTTTTTTCTGCAGCTTTTGGGTTTTCGATCTTAATTTCAAAATTCTATCCAAGATAATATCAATGTTCACCTAAAACTGTTAAATTTTCGATCCAATTAGAATTTATCTTTGTAAATGATACAAGGTACAGACCTAACTTGCTTTTCTTCTAGATGAACAACCAGTTGAACCAAAATGGCTTATTAAATAAATAGACCTCAAATACTCAGATCTATTTCTGGGCTCTCACTACTGTTCTATTAATCTTTGCCTATTCTCAATTATCAGAAATGACTTAAATAACAAATTCAGAAATAAACCAGAAACTTTTTTTCAATTAATAGTTTTAGAACCTTTCCTCATAAAGGATGCTAAATTGTCTACCCACTTCTACTTCTATCCCCTCCTAAATCTACCTCCCACTGTAGCTCATAATCTTTTTTAAACATAAATCATACCATGTTCCAACATTCCCAACTCATAAATTAGCCAATCGTGGACTCCTACTCTTATGGTAAAATCCAGCATCCTGAAAAATCTGCCCATGGCCTATTTGTCCATCATCATCTCACACCATTCTCCTTCTTATACATCATACTTTCTTCCTTGAATGTAACTTCCTCTCTACTACTTACCTCATACAATTGGCACATGCTGTTCTCTTTGCCTTGAATGCTCTTCAGAGTATAAATTTACTAAGATAACCTCTGTTCATCCTTTAGATGTAAGCATAAATTTCTACTTCCTTCCCATCTTTACCTCTAACTTTCACAATACTAAACTAGAATACTCTCATGCTTTTTTTGAAGCACCCTATGCTATTTTTTATTTATTTCTCTTTATAGTGCTTAAAAAAAAACAATAACACTGTTTTTAGAGCAGTTTTAGGTACACTGCAAAATTAAGCAGAAGGTACAGAATTCCCATATACTTCCTGCCTCCATACATGCATAGCCTATACTTTTTCATAGTATATATTATAAATTAAAATTATATAACTGATTATAAAATTATAAAATTATATATATAATTATATAACTATAATAATATAAGTATAATTATAATTATACAAATATATATAATTATAATTATAAATGTATTATATAAATATAATATTGTAATTATAACTATATTATAACTTAAAATTATATAACTGATTATAATACCATTCTCCCTTAAGATATAGTGACTAACTCTTTTGAGGACAAATCACTTCTGTTTTTGATCACCCAGGGCAAAAGAAATTTGTTGCATAATTTAAAAAATGTCTTGAAATTATACTTCTTTTCTTATATCCACTTTAGAGAAGAGCTAAAACTTAGAGACAAGGGCAAAAAGTCTAAGAGGGAGAGATGTATAGATAATTTGGAAATAGAAAATTAACACATGATTAAACAAGAGTTGTTAAAAAATAAAAGAGGGACAGAAAAGCATTAAAATAAAAAGAAAACTCACTCTGGAATTTTTAAGCTTCTGGACTGTATCTTTCATTTTTTCTTTATAATTCTTAACCTTCTCTGGAGAATCCACAATTTTTGTTTTCAAATTCTCTTGTATTTCTTTCAAAGAAACCACTGACAGTTTTAGTTCATTCTGTTGAAAAAACATTTTAATATATTAGATATAATAATAAAACTAGTGATTTGCCACTATAATAACAGAAAAGAAAAAAGAAATTGGCTCTGTTTTTGTTGTAGTCAGAACAACAGATTAAATTCTGACCATATCACTTTCCTGCTTGACGGCTCACATCTGTCTACAGGCCGGAGATCAGGCTCCCTTGTACAACATCATGTAGCTCTCACCCTCCTGCCCAGTGTCATCTTCCACCGGCTTCCTACTATACCCTACAGTCTGCTAATTCCAGTCTGCCTTATGTCTGGACAGTTACAAGTGATCTCTCTCTGATCTCGGAATACTGCCATTTGATTCCTGTACTGCAAATGAATTTCCATTGACCTTTGAAATCTTGCTCCTACCTACTCTGTATTCTTTCTATAAACAGTATAATCATGTACATGATAATTATAATTATGTATTTAATATGTGTCTCTGAATTAACTGAGCAACCTGGGGTTATGAACAGTTATTTTTGCTCTCCCACAACCCAAAGAAAGTAACAGCACTGAGAAGGTACTGAGTTTATGGTTATTGAACTAAAACAAATTTCCTTCTCCTGAATTTCAGACTATCTGGGGAACTGAATGAAGGGAGGGTCTCTGAGAATTCTCTTACATAACACAAATTCAGTCCTATGAAAATAGAACAAAACAGCAACAAATAAGTATATGCATCTATACATGTGCATTTAATAGCATAGAAAAAGGACTGTAAGGTTGGCTGAGAGAAGAGGGTCTTTCAAGTCTCTCTCTCTCTAAACATATATATATATATATATATATATATATATATATTTACAACAGGGATGTATTACTGTATCACTTGTATAATTGGTCTAAATTATTTTTAACTAAAAAAATTTTTTAAAGTTCTCACTTTTTCATCAACTAACTCAGAAGCCAAAACTGAAAGTTTGAAACAATATATTTGTTATTTTATTATTAGAATTTAGCATACCACCACGTTATCTACTCTTTTAATACCCTATGAAATTAAAGGTCATTTTCCTTACATTAGCACTGACTCTTTATCACTTTTAGTCCCTTCACAAAAACTCTAAAATTTGATATTATATATAACTACAAAGTGATTTTATTTTAATATAGATTTAAATGGGACAGAGAAATGAATAAAATTGGACCAGAGTCAATACTACTCTGATAAAAACATCTGGCAATAAAAAGAGTGATAGAAAAATAAGGAATATATTATATTAAAGTAAGTTTTAGATAGTTATAAAATATAAGTATCAAAATAATAAGGAAATCATAAAAGTACAATGAGAAAATATGGGATTAAAAAAATGAGGAATGAGATAGGCCTTTCTATACATAGAATTAAACCCAAATGTAGAAGGCTATGTCTATCAATTTTACTACATAAAAATATGAACTTTGTAATAGGAAAAAATGATGAATTTGAAAGACAAATAGAGTTAAAACCCCTAACTCATGGAGGTTTTAAAAAAAGTGAAATTAAAAGGAACATAAACAGGTAATTCACAAAGTAAGAAATAATAACTAACCTCTGAATAAGGTGGTCTAAATCACTGAAAAACATTTATTCCTCTATAAGAATGACAGATTAAAAAGGAAAAAAAAAACATATAAATATCCAATTTTGACAACAATGCAGAGAAAGGAATACTCTCATATTCTATACTGATATCTTTTTAGAAGTCAGTTTGGCAATGTGGGCGAAATTTAAGTGTAATTTTCTTTAGCCCCCAAACCGTACATTTAGGAATCTACTAATATAAAAAGCAGCCTGGTGGGCAAATATACATGTACATGTATAGGTGTGTAGCACACACAGGCTATTGTTCAATAGCAAAAAGTTAGAAGCAATGTGAATGTCTATCAGTAGGACATAGGATCGACATTATGGTGCAGTTATCAAAATAATGGGGATTTATATAGATAACTATTTATACTATAAAGTGAAAAAAAGCAGGTTTGAGTCACATAGAGTATAATATCATTTACGTAAAATTACACATATATATGTATATTTGCTTAGAAAAATGTAATCTGTGACATGTATCTGATTGGGTGGTGAATTTGCAGGTGATTTTCACTTTTGTCATACATTTCTGTGTTTCTGTATTTTTTAAAACAATAGTCATCTAGTCTATTGGAAAAAGTTAAATTAGCTTCACTTAAAAGGAAGAAAGAGAGAAATATTTAATAATAACGCACAGTTAAAATACTCCTACACACAAGATTCAAACCTTAAATGCTAGCTAAATGAAAAGATGCTTACCAAACGCTTGGTTTTCTCCGAAATATCTGATTTCTTTTGTGAATTTCCCTCTTGCAGCACTATCTAGGGAAAAAAGCAAACAACTATTTTCCAGTGATTCAAACAGATTTAAATTTAGTCAATGCTTTTCCACAAAACAGAAGTCAGAAAGTAGAGGAATTAAACAGATTAGACCAGATATTCTCAAACTTTCTCTGTTCATTACGACCATAATGGGCCATAATAAACCCCTGACAGATCCTTTATTGGGTCATTAAATTCAAATAAACTGAGTATTTATGTCCTAACAACTTAGTAGCCCCTTGAAAAAGTAATACATGCAAATTGAAAGAAATATACTATTTTTATTTTATTCTTAAACAGCTACAACTACTTCCAAATTGGATGGGTATGGTATACTGTAAAAACTGAAGCCTGAACACATCTTAGAATCACAGGTCACAGGCAATTATCATTTCCTATTGCATGATAATATTCACACAGCACATGCTTTTTATTATGGCAAAAGCCAAAAACCCAGGTTCAAAAGATATGAAAGGAAGATAACGTGAGTTCATGTTCAAACCGTGAACCGCCTTGAGCTAGATATTCAAGCAGTGTATGACAGATGCTGAATGTTGTTTTCCTTTAAAATTTAAAACATCCTGAAGCACCCTTGAGGGCTTGCTGTAGCACCCAGGGTGCCTCAGTGCACAATTTAGAAACATTAGGATTAGATACAGAAAAAAATCTTAATTCTAGTCAACAAGATAGAATATACCCTTGACACCATCAATAATTAAAATTCTGTTGACCTGGACAACAGAAATATATATTCATTGTAAGGTGAACATATGGACGCAGCAATATATCCTATTTGTTTAGTAACTGAAAGTAATGTGCTGTTGGCCCCTCCACATCACAAATACAAAAAACTTTTGAAAAAGATTTAAGGCATCTAACAATAGACACCATTTTTATTTATTTATTTCATTATTTTTTATATATGTAAATATTTTTTTTTCATTATTTATTTAATTGGAGGATAATTACTGTACAATATTGTGATGGTTTTTGCCAACAGTCTGCCTCAGCCATAGGTATAGTGTGCCCCTCCATCCCAAACCTTCCTCTCATTTCCCTCTCCACCCAATCCCTCCAGGCTGGATACCCGGGTACCGGGTTTGGGTGCCCTGCTTAGATACCGTTTTTTGACGAAACTCTTGATTCAGCGATTGCTGCAGCTCCTGAATATCATCTGAAAGCTGCTTGAACTCTGCCTGCTCTTCAACTGGAACAGAACTGAACACAGCAAAATAAGTTAAAATAAGATGTATCAAGGTCTTAACCTAGGAAGTCCAAAAAAGGTCTCTGCTCTTCAACAACTTAAAGGAAAAAAAAAAAAAACTATCTGCTTTCATGTTTCTGAATTCACATCCTTCCACATGACAATAGTTTAAAATCCACGACCTGGACTCTACTATCCAGCAAAAATAAAAATCAGATAAGCTCTTTAAATTTCTGCCACCAATCTATGTATGGACTCATCTGCATACACATCTACCCTAACTCCACTCCTAATTTTAGTGCTGATTCCATCTTTCTCTGGCTCTCATTTCCTCACATCTCTCTATTGTATCTTCCATTTGTTTTGCTCCACATATCCTTCCTAAGAGCACTTTTACATGTTCTAGTCTCTTCCATATGAATGCTCTCAACTTTAGTTTTTGATATGTGATATGTGGTATAGAATTGTTACTTTTTCATTTCCTTGACTGCTATTGAGTTTAATGATTTTTACATATTTTTAATTACTATTTGCACTTAATCCTCTGTAAATTCCTTGCCCATTTTTAAAATTATATTTTCCCATCAGTTTGTAGTTCTTTGTATTTTAGGAATACTACATGAGCATTATTAGAGATTGAAACACTCTGCTGCAAATGTTGCAAATTTCACTTCCAGTTTGCCATTTCTCTTTTGACTTGGTTTATCATTAATTTTGTTGTTGTTCAGTCATTAAGTCATGTCCAACTCTTTGGGAGCCCCTAGACTGTAGAAAGCCAGGCTCCTCTGTTCTCTACTGTCTCTTGGAGTTTGCTCAAATTCATGTCCATTGAGTCTGTGATGCTAACCATCTCATTCTCTACCACCCTTCTCCTTTTGCTTCAATCTTTCCCAGCATCAGTCTTCCAATGAGTTGACTCTTTGCATCATGTGACCAAAGTGTTGGAACTTCAGCTTCAGTCATTCCAATGAATATTTGGGGTTGATTTCCTTTAGGATTGACTCGTTTGATCTCTTTGCAGTCCAAGGAACTCTCAAGAGTCTTCTCTAGCACCATAATTTGAAAGCATCAATTTGGTGCTCAGCCTTCTTTATGGCCCAATTCTCACATTCATACATGACTACTGGGAAAAACACAGCTTTGGCTTTATAAACATTTCTCAGCAAAGTGATATCTCTGCTTTTTAATACTCTGTCTAGTTTGTCATAGCTTTCCTTCTAAGGAACAAACATCTTTTAACTTCATGGCTGCAGTCACCATCCACAGTGATTTTGGAGCCCAAGAAAATAAAGTCTGTCATTGCTTCCACTTTTCCCTTTCTATTTGAAATCAAGTGATGGGGTCAGATACCATGATCTGTTTTAAATGTTGAGTTTTAAACCAGCTTTTTCACTCTCCTCTTTCACCCTTGTCAACAGGCTCTTTAGTTCTTCTTCACCTTCTGCCATTATAGTCGTATTATCTGCATATCTGAGGTTGTTGATACTTGAACACTGTACAAATCTGCCATCTTAAATTTTATTATTGGCCTCCTACTCCCAGTCTTTTCAGTTTACTGCTGTCTCTAACTTTACTGGTGGCTCAGACGGTAAAGCGTCTGCCTACAATGCAGGAGACCCGGGTTCGATCCCTGGGTTGGGAAGATCCCTTGGAGAAGAAAATGGGTTGTCTCTAAAGGCAATTTATGCCAGAGCAGGCTAAAAACAAAGTTTTTAACTGAAACAGAAAAACTCAGAACATCAACATATTAGAAGGGATAAAAAAATCCTTTTTATTCAAAATCAATATATATATAGCCAAGAAATTATAACCCTTGAAAACAAAACAAACCAAACAGTAAAGCTCCGTTGAAGGAATAAAAATTTTAAAGAATTAGCTGATCTGAAGGAAGAAAGAGAATCCTGTCAGTTACTGCTTACACATAAGATAAATACCACTAGATATAACTTAGGAGAGTTACTTAATGGCTCTAAACATATCTGGCTAATGTGCTAACAACAAAAAAAGAAATTAAAAAATACTCTATGTGTATATTAAGAGTTAAAGGAAGCACACCCTGGTTTTTCTTCTTCAAAAAAGGTCAAATTAAATACTCTTATTTAGTAAGGAAGATAAAAGAGATGAAGTAGACTGTAGATTGTAAAATACTCTTTACCTTCATTGTGCATTTTGAAATTGCATTTTATTTGTAAATTTCCTACTTACTCAAGTCTCTCCAATTTCATTAATGCCTCCTGGTGTGCAGTATTTAACTGCTGCATTTTGTCCACAGAAGATTTCTATTAAAGCAATTTTAACAATTTAATATTAAATTTTTCAACATAATCAATGATGTGTTTAAAAAATATCTACCAGTACTTGCACACTCTACAACTTTCACCATGAGAATTAAGAAATTTAAGAAAGAATTAGGCATTTATGACAAATGAGTTAGGAATTTCTTTACTTATTCAACATACAAATGTTGAGTTCTTATTAACATAGTTAACCATGGTGCTAGGTACCAGGAATACCTCCCAAGAAGACTAACTTGTAGTCCCTGGACTTACATAGTTCAGTCTTTTTAACGAGTCAGAAAAATAAATATAAAACTATACAAGTTGTCATAGGACTGAATATAATGACATTCAACCCAACTTGGGTAATGTTTGGGAAGCAGTATCACAGAGGGTTCACAGAAATGATAGAACTCTGAGCCATATCTTTAAAAAGATGAGAAATTAGCCAAACAAAATTGTGTGTTGGTATGTGTTGGCACACACATCTGTATGCTTTGGAGAGTATTTGATGTTTAGGTGGTATAGGCGGATCATGATTTGTACAAGGAAATATTTACCTACATAGCTCACTTGTTTAAGTACTAATTCTCTGGTGTTACCCACGTGCTTTTCTAATAGTATGGTACCCCAAACTGAGGGCAGATGGGACCTAATCACACAGATGACCCAAAATCTTTCCAAATATTCTAAATTGTTGGTAAAAGAGTTTAAAGTGATTTACTTGATTCTTATAATGCAATGCTGAACAAGCAGATGAATAGAACAAAACATCTAATTAGGCCATTATTTAGAAAGCAAATATAAACTTCAAATTTCTCAATTATTTAAAGAACATTACACTATTAAACTCTAAAGAAAAAGAATTGAATTATCACTATTGTCTTCCCCTCCATTTCCTAAAGGAAAAGGAGTCTCTGGTACAAAATTTAAATAAATAACCCAGCCTCTCCCTAATGATACCAAATATAAAAGAAAATCTCATTCTAAGATAAGCTTACTAAATTTGAAATTTCATACATATGTAATATGTAAATTTGATTCTAATGGCCATAAAAAATTAGTTATCTGTAACAATCATTTCAAGACATATTATTGGTGTATAAATGATGTTACTGAACTGGTATATGATCTCAAAAATACATTTGAATCTTACATATTGCCAAAGAAATTCCATATATGTCTCACGGCATGCTTCTCGGAAGTGAATAAAGTTGATAATGCCACTTAAAAACCGAGTTGTCCGTTTTGCCTCTGAAAATAGAAAGCAAGCTTCCTTAAATAAATCTTTGAAACAATATAAGTGAAAATTTATTTTCTCCCACCATATATTCTGCTTATAGTATACAGAAAAAAATATTTGTATGCTACTTAACCAAAGTACAGAATATCTGCTGTAACTTAATGATCACAATTATCTTAATTAAGAAAAACCCCAAAAAACAAAAAGCATTTTTGGCCATGAGAGAACAGAGACCGCATATACTATCCCATCCTGAACAACTAGAAAAGCAGATAAAAAATATAAAATAACAAGTTGTAGACACTGCTGCTGCTGCTAAGTCACTTCAGTTGTGTCCGACTCTGTGTGACCACATAGACGGCAGCCCACCAGGCTCCCGCGATCCTGGGATTCTCCAGGCAAGAACACTGGAGTGGGTTGCCATTTCCTTCTCCAGTGCATGAAAGTGAAAGTGAAGTCGCTCAGTCGTGTCCGACTTTTCGAGACCCCATGGACTGCAATCCACCATGCTCCTCCATCCATGGGATTTTCCAGGCAAGAGTACTGGAATAGGGTGCCATTGCCTTCTCAGTGTAGACACTGAAATATAAGCAATATACAATAGTAATTTTCAAGAAAGGTAAATGAGGTGAACCCTACTAATGCACTAGCCTACCACTTGAGTGAATTTTTAGGCTATATCCTGGAGGAGATCACAAACAGAACTCCTGGGTATTGCTGAGACACGAAGACAGAATTTAGAGTTTGGAGAGAACACAAAAATTAGAATTTTTAGAGTTTAAAGAGGCCAAGGAAGCTAGAATATATAAAAACTCTATCTTCTTGACTCAGTCTTCATGAATATAATCTATAAATACATTGTTTGTTCAGGAAGGTTCAGAAAAGCAATAGCATTTTAAGGACAGAAAGGTGAGACCCAAATCAAATTTTTACAGTTGAAAAATGAAATATCTGAGATGAAAAATACAATAGATAGGATTAAGGGCAGATTATATCTACAGATGAAAGGATTAATGAAACTGAAAACATAGGAATAAAAGCTATCTAAAATGAAAGCCAGAGAGGAAAAAAATGAATAGAGTATTTAGGAACTTAAGGACAACATCAAGCAGCATAATAAATATGTAATTAGAGTCCTACAAAAAGGAATGGTAGAAAAAACTTTTATAGAATAGCTAAATATTTTCCAAACTTGACAGAAACTATAAACATATCCAGGCTTCCCTGGTGGCTCAGATGGTAAAGAATCTGCCTGTAATGCAGGAGATGTGGGTTCAATCCGTGGGTCAGGAAGATCCCCTGGAGGAGGAAATAGCAAGCCACTCCACTATTCTTGCCAGGAGAATTCCATGGACAGAGGAGCCTGGAGGGCTACAGTCCATGAGGTCACACAGAGTTGGACTCAACTGAGTGACTAACACACACACATAAACATATCCAAGGAACTATAAACATTTCACATGAGAATCCAATTGCTGAAAACTTCTGATAAAGAGGAAGTCTTATTAAAAATCGCCAGACATGAGGAGAATCCAGAGAGAATAACTCCAGGCTCAGGAAGCAGTTAGTTTGGATTATTAACGTTCATGAAGAAACAGCTGATCACACCTTGGACTCACATGACACAGGGAATTGGAGCTGAGGTCCCTAAAACATGCGGGCCTCTAGAAAGGCTACATCCTCAGTGAAATGGTAGATTAAGCGGAAAAAATGCAGGGAAATGACAAAGGTAGTAGTGTTTCTGCATCGCCTCTGTGAGGAAATAATCTCCTCTGAGAACTCTAAATCGTGGACCCATTGCCATAAGGATTTTTATTTTAAACTATATATTTGATCTAAGAACTATCAAAATTAGGCATTTAGATTAAAAATTGGTCTTTGACCAATGATAATCCTGAAATAACTTCCAAAAAGAAAAGATATCTCAGAAGGGATGCAGCCTCAATTCCTGAAGCCAGAGTGTCACAGGACTACTCTGTTGAAGATAAAATTAAATTTATAATCACAAATGCATGTGTGTGTGTGTGTGTGTGTCAAGTACAGGGAGGATGTAGAGGAACTGTAACTACTACACAAACATCTATAATAAGGTCATGGGATGCAGCTAAAGCAAGGCTAGAGGGAAATTTATAGCACTAAACATCTATGTTAGGAAAGAAGAAAGGTCTCAATTGATGGCCTCAGCTTCTATCTTTAAAAATTTGGAGGAAAAAAAAAAGAAAAGAAAACCCAAAGCAAGCATGAAAAAGAAGGAATAACAATGAGCACAAGAACCAATAAAACAAAAAACAGAAATAAAATACCTAAAAATTAGTGAGACAAAAAGCTGGTTCTTTCAAAAGATCAGCAAAATTGAGAAACTTCTAGCCAGATTGATCAGGGAAAAGTAAATGAATGAAGAAATTATTAATGTCAAAATAAGAGAGGGACATCACTGCTGACCCCAAAGACTGTTCAATGATACATGAAAAATATGAGCAATGTTATGTTAATAAATCTGCCCATTTAAAGTAAATAGATAAACTCTCTGAAAAAAGGTAACCTACAAATCTCACTTAGTAGCTCTGGAAATAACCAGCATAATCCTTTATTTATTAAAAAAATAAATTAATTAATAATTCACAGAGAAAACTCCAATCCCAGTTGGATTCACTGGTGAATTCTAACAAACATTTAAGAAAGAAAGAATACAAGTTTTACATAACTATTTCTGGAAATGAAAGAGGGAATCTCTCTAAACTCATCCTGAAAGGCCAGCAATATCTTGATATCCAAATTTGTCACTGCAATGGCATTACAAAAAAAATACAGACCAACAGCTCTCATGAACATGATCACAGAAACACAACAAAATATTAGCAAATCAAATTCAGCAATATGTTAAAAAACACTGTATCATAACCAAATGGGGTTCATCCTGAATACAAAGTTGACTTAACTCAAACAAAGTAATCCACTAGACTGAAGAAGAGAATGCACATGATTTTCTCATTAGATGCAGAGAAGAAATTTAACAAAAGTGAACACCCACTCATGATACAAAATGCAAAGAGAAGTTACTTACCCTAATAAAGGCCATCTAAGAAAATCCTATAACTAACATACTTCCTGATAAAAGCCTAAACGCTTTCCCCTGAAGAACAGGAATAACACAGTGACGCATACTCTCAACATTTTACTCAACATTATGCTAGAAGTCCTAGCCACTGCAGAAGGAAAGAATAATAAGTAAAATACATCTAGACTGGCAAGATGTAAAACTGTCTTTGTTCTCAAACAACTGGACTGCCAGTGTAGAAAACCCTAAGGAATCTATTCTAAAAATCTATTAGAAATAAGGTCAATATATAAAAATCAATAGTCTCTCTATACTAGTAATGACCAATCCATTCAAAATTTAAACTGAAAGAAATATACATTACATTCAGATAAATTTAACAAAATGAATATGACCTGTACTCTGAAAATTATAAAACATAGTAATGAAAAATTAAAGACAACCTAAATAAATGGAGGTAAATACACTTGGATTACAAGACCTAATATTATCAAGTTGTCTCAATTATCCACCAAATGAACTATACATTCAAAGTAATCTCAGTCAAAATTCTAGGAGATCATGGAGGGTAGAGGAGCACAGAAGTGACCGGCTAGTTCTAAAATTTATATGAAAATACAAAAGACCAGAATAACTAAAACAATTATGAAATAGAGAACAAAGTTGGAGAAATTAAACACTGCCTGATTTCCAGACTTACTATAAAGGTTGAAGTAATCAAGGTAGTATGGTTGGTGCAGAGACAACATATAGACCAATGGAGCGAAGAACGCAGCCAGAAATACATATATTAACTGACTTTTTAATGCAGAATCTTTAGAGCACTTTAGGTTCACGGAAAAATTAAGCAGAAAGTAGAGTTTCCATGTATTCTATGTCCTGATATAGCCTACTCCACTATCAACATCCCCCACCTGAGTGGTACATTTGTGACAAAAGATGAACCTACAATGACATGTCAATATTAGTCAAAGTTCATAGTTTACATCAGAATTCACTCTTGGAATGTACGTAGAAATCTGTACATTCTACGGATTTTGATAAAGGTATAGGCCTTTTTATTTATTTTTACTTTACAATATTGTATTGGTTTTGCCATACACTGCCATGAATCAGCCATGGATATACATGTGTTCCCCATTCTGAACCCCCTTCCCACCTCCCTCCCCATCCCATCCTTCAGGGTCATCCCAGTGCACTAGCCCTGAGCACCTTGTCTCATGCATCGAACCTGGACTGGCGATCTGTTTCACATATGATATTTTACAAGTTTCAATGCCATTCTCCCATATCATCCCACCCTCGCCCTCTCCCAGAGTCCAAAAGTCTGTTCAATACATCTGTGTCTCTTTTGCCATCTCGCATACAGGGTTATTGCTACCTTCTTTCTAAATTCCATATATATGACAAAGGTATAATGACACAAATATAACACTGTATAACTACAGTATTATACAGGATAGTTTCACTGCTGTAAAAAATCCTCTCTGCCTTGGCTATCCATTCTTTCTCCTCCCACAGTCCCTGGCAAACAATGATCTTTTTACTATCTTCATAGTTTTTGCCTTTTTCAGATTGTCATAATTGTAATAGCTCTGTAAATAGCATTTGCAGACTGACTTCTTATACTTTGTGATACGCATCTGAGATTCCTGACATCTTTTTATTGCTTCATAACTCATCTCTTTACAGCACTAAGTAATATTCCCCTGGCTTGATGTACTATTTCATCCATTCACCTACTGAAGGATGTCTTGCTTGCTTCTAGGTTTTGACAATTATGAATAAAGCTGCAAAAAAATGTTAGGAGGTGTTTGTGTGGACATGCGCTTTCTAGATGTTTGGATAAATAACAAGGCACATGACTATTAGATCATACAGTAAGAATACACTTAGCTTTGTAAGAAACTGACAACTGTCTTCCAAGGCTGCTATACTATTTTGCATTCCCACAAGCGATAAATTAAAGTTCCTGTTGCTCCATATCCTTCCTCATCAGCATTTGGTATTGTCAGTGTTTTAGATTTCTGTCATCCTAATAGATGTGCAGGATCAATTAGTTTTGACAAAAGTGCCAAGGTAGTTCAATGGCAAAAGGATAAGCTTTTCAATGAGTGATGCTAGAATACTTTGATAATCATATGCATGAAGGAAAAAATTAACCTTGCCCTTTGCCTCACATGATATTCAAAAATTTAGGCATTAAATAATAAAGGTGGAAACTATAATACACTTACAGCAAAATAAAGGAGTAAAATTTAGCCAAATAAATCCTTGAGGCCAAGATTTTCTGATAGAATGCAAAAAATAGTTTTATGAATGACAAAAGAAAAAATATCAATTAGAATATTAAAAACTGAAATACATCTTGCTTTTGAAAAGACATGGTTATGAAACTGAAAAAGCAAGTAACAGACCAAGGGAAAAACCTGTATAAAACATATCTGATAAACTCCTTCTTTCCAAAATACCTGAAGAAACCTTCTAACTCAATCACAAGACAATTCAATTTTTAAAAACTAGCTAAATGATTCAAATAGATACTTCCGAAGATATATGGATAGCAAATAATCATATGAAAGTTTGCTCATTATTATCTAGCCATGAGGGAGATGTGAATTGAAACCATGAAACATAACTAGACAGTCTTTGTGTGCATACGGGCTCAGTTATGTCCCACTTTTTGTGATCCATGTACCGTAGCCCACCATGCTTCTTTGTCCATGGAATTTTCCAGGCAAGAATACTGGAGTGGGTTGTCATTTCCTACTCCACGTGGTCTTCCCTGATCCAGGAATCAAACCCATGTACTTGTGTCTCCTGCATTAGCAGGTGGATTCTTTACTACTGTGCCACCTGGGAAACCCAGAGACAGCCTTTAGCATGTCTAATTAAAAACCTACAGCATCGAGTACAAGAAGGATGTAGAGGAACTGAAACTATCCCATACTGCCAATGGCAATGCACTAGAGCTTAACGATACAGCCACTTAGAAGAACAGTTTGGCAGTTTCCGAAAAGTTAAGCATGTGCTTACTATGTAAACCAGCATTTCTACTTTTAATATTTATCCCATCTGAATGCAGAGTTCCAAAGAATAGCCAGGAGAGTTAAGAAAGCCTTCCTCAGTGATCAATGCAAAGAAATAGAGGAAAATAATAGAATGGGAAAGATTAGAGATCTCTTCAAGAAAATTAGAGATACCAAAGGAACATTTCATCAAAGATGGGCTCGATAAAGGAAAGAAATGGTATGGACCTAACAGAAGGAGAAGATATTAAGAAGAGGTGGCAAGAATACACAGAACAACTGTACAAAAAAGATCTTCACAACCCAGATAATCACGATGGAATGATCACTCACCTAGAGCCAGACATTCTGGAATGCTAAGTCAAGTGGACCTTAGGAAGCATCACTACGAACAAAGTTAGTGGAGGTGATGGAATTCCAGTTGAGCTATTTCAAGTCCTAAATGATGATGCTGTGAAAGTGATGCACTCAATATGCCAGCAAATTTGAACAACTCAGCAGTGGCCATAGGACTGGAAAAGGTCAGTTTTCATTCCAATCCCAAAGAAAGGCAATGCCAAAGAATGCTCAAATTACTGCACAATCGCACTCATCTCACACGCTAGTAAAGTAATGCTCAAAACTCTCCAAGGCAGGCTTCAGCAATACGTGAAACATGAACTTCCAGATGTTCGAGCTGGTTTTAGAAAAGGCAGAGGAACCGGATATCAAATTGCCAACATCCACTGGATCACTGAAAAAGCAAGAGAGATCCAGAAAACATCTATTTCTGCTTTAGTGATTATGCCAAAGTATTTAACTGTGTGTATCACCACAAACTGTGGAAAATTCTTAAAGACATGAGAATACCAGACCACCTGAACTGCCTCTTGAGAAATCTGTATGCAGGTCAGGAGGCAACAGTTAGAAATGGAAATGGAACAACAGACTGGTTCCAAACAGAGAAAGTAGTATGTCAAAGCTGTGTACTGTCACCCTGCTTATTTAACTTATATGCAGAGTACCATCATGAGAAATGCTAGGCTGGATGAAGCACAAGCTGGAATCAAGATTGCCAGGAGAAATATCAATAACCTCAGATACGCAGATGACACTACTCTTATGGCAAAAAGTGAAGAGGAACTAAAGAGTCTCTTGATGAAGGTGAAAGAGGAGAGTGAAAAGCTGCCTTAAAACTCAACATTCAAAAACCCAAGATCATTACATCCAGTCCCATAGCTTCATGGCAAATAGATGGGGAAAGAATGGAAACAGTGACAGCCTTTATTTTCTTGGGCTCCAAAATCACTGGAGATGGTGACTGCAGCCACAAAATTAAAAGACACTTGCTCCTTGGAAGAAAAGTTATGACCAACCTAGATAGCATATTAAAAATTAGGAAAAACACTTTTGACAACAAAGATCTATATAGTCAAAGCTATGCTCTTCCTGGTAGTCATGTATGGATGTGAGAGTTGGACCATAAAGAAGGCTGAATGCCAAAGAATTGGTGCTTCTGATTTGTGGTGTTGGAGTAGACTCTTGAGAGTCCCTTGGACTGCAAGGAGATCAAGCCATTCAATACTAAAGGAAATCAGTCCTAACTATTCACTGGAAGGACTGATGCTAAAGCTGAAGCTCCAATATTTTGGCCACCTGATGTAAAAAGTCGATTCATTAGAAAAGACCCCAATGCTGGAAAAGATTGAAAGCAGGAAGAAAAGGGTACAACAGAGGACAACATGGTTGGATGGCATCACTGACTCCATGGACATGAGTTTGAGCAAGCTCTGGGAGATGGTGAGGGACAGGGAAGCCTAGTGTGCTGCAGTCCATGAGGTCACAAAGAGTCAGACACGACTGAACAACTGAACAACAGCAACCTTTATCCATAGAAATGAAAATATGTGCAGACCAAGATTTTTACACTAATGTTCACAGCAACTTTATACACAATGGCCAAAACTGGAAGCAATTCAAACGTCTTACCAACTGGACAACGGATAAATAAACTGTATACTTATGACAGACTGCTACTCTAAAATAAAAGAACAAAGTACCAATACATGCAATAATGTGGACAAATCTCAAAAGCACTATGCTAAATTAAAGAAGCCACACACAAAAGACTATAGACCATATGACTTCAATTACATGAGGTTCTGAAAAGTCAAAATATTACAGTGCTAAAAAGTAGACTGTAAAGGGATATAAGGGAACTTTGGGGGTCATGACTGCGGTGCTGCTTATATAACTATATACTTTTGCTAAGATTTATTCAGTTATGCATTTAAAATTAGTGAATTTTTATTTTGTATAATTTATATGCCAATAAACAAACAAAAAAAGAGATCCAAAATGGGATTAAAAATAAATTTTTATATAGTACACCTAATATCTTGAAACATAAAATAACTTGATTTGTAAATACTAAAGAGTCAAATAAATTAAGGGACACAAAATTAGGAGAACGTTACATTTTAATACAATATCATGACTATCATGATTATCCTGTTAAAAGGTGTTTTCTTCATGGTAAAAAGTAATTATGATATTTGATAAAACTGGTATGATTAATTCATTATGCAACATCACAGCTTACATATTGTTTGTATTCATAATCTCAAACTTACAGAACATTTTTAAATGTAAGGAATTAAGAAAAACTAATCAAAAAAACAGCTTTTCTGTGACTTTACAAAGGAATAATTTCCAATTAATGGGATATTAAAAAATTCATCCTTGAGAATCAAGACACACTTTCTAAATCCAAGTTCCATTAAGACTTTTATTTTTTTCACATTATTGACAGAAAGGTAAAATGTTAGATTAAGGCCAAACATTAAAAATTGTTTTAATTTTCACTTACTTGGATATAGAATATCAGCAATCTCAAAGTCATTCACCCGACAGATGGGCAGAAATGAGTCCCTTGAAGATAAAGTGGAGCAAGCATATTGAAAAGTATCTTTTGAATTACATACTAAGTCAAAAAGGATAAACATCTTTTTATCAAAAAGATTTCTGGATATATTTCTCAATATCATAGGACTGAGTCAGAAGTCTACTACAATACATAATCATATAGCACTGAAATCTAATTTTTCTGTATATTACAACAAAAGTATTCATGTAATACCAAGGTATAGTTATAGATTCTAATAAACAACACATACTCTTGGAAGTACTAGGACTCTCTAAGATGCAAAACTCTAACAATTTTAGACTCATAGTATCTTTATACATCAACTGAAAGAACTGAAGTGGGGGCAGTTAGCTGTATTTGCTGGAAATGTACAATTCTGAATATTTATGAGAGGGAGTGAAGAGAAAAATGGTAGAAATTCCTTTCCAAAGAAAATCATGTCTTTAAGAAAGCCAAATGTAATGTAAATACAAATGCAGACTAAGAAAATAATGACTCTTTACTTACAAATGAATAAACAAATTGCTGACTGGTAAGAAGCCCTCCATTATGTGTGGATACATGACCTCAGAGTTCACTGGCATCTAAATGTAATAAATCACAAAATCCAAGTTACAAATTGATTAGACAAAATGACAAAAATTTTCAACCTTAAGAAAGTTTACTCACAGATTAAAATCAAAATATATTAACTTACTATCATTAATTTAAACAAACAATGCAGATCCTGGCCCAAACCTGACATGTCACTAATATTAATAATGCTCAGTTCATAGTGAGTGCTCAATAAAGACTTTTTAAATGAATGAAAAAATAAAGGGGTAATGGTTAGCATTTGCTAAATATCAGGTACCCTCCTAAATTATATAAACATATTCTTAACATATCCCTTCTTAATTTCTATAACAACAGTAGAACAAAGTACTAACCTTATTTTATAGACAGAGAAACTAAGCCTTAACAAGGTTTCACAGCAAATAAATGACAAACCTTTCGATTTTCAAACAATATATATTGAGATTCTACAGATATTGCTTCTTTGTACATCTTCAATTGATGCCCTGATGATTTAACAGCAAAAAAAGATTAAGAAAAATAATCTTCTTACTAGAAATACCTAATTTGCTAAAAGCTCAACTGCTTTATTTCAACTCTTTTCAATCTCAGTGCATATCTCTTATCCCAATTTGGAAATCTTTCCTGAGAAGAGAACAGTATCTGTGAAGACTTTGCTATTGCTTATTGTAGTCTCTGAAGACGAGCCTGGAAATTTGTGAATAACTGCAGGGAATCAATAACTTGTGTCATCTAGGTTTTCAGTAATAGTTTCCATCTTAGTAAAGCTATCAAGATAAATCATTACTACACCTAAGATTCCTTTGTAAATAACATTAACTTTAAATAAGCCTTTGATTTTGCTAAAAATAAAGTGAAGAACTTCCTATCCTGAAAACCAATATCAATGTGAGCAGGAGAAATGCAGCAAAAGAACATAATTTCACTTCATCTTAAACCCACCATGTAAAAATGCTCCAGTCGAATTCCATATACGATCTGTAAAGCTCTCATGTAGATCATATGCAAGACTTCAGGCTATAACAGAAAAATAACTTTTAACACTCTGTAGTACCACCATCACCATGACTGTCCAATACTGTAGTTAATGGATAAAAGGAAGAGTGACAACATTACTCCGTTTCCCTTGAAATTTTTTTTTTGCCACTTTTTTAATTGAAGGATAATTGCTTTATAGAATTTTGCTGTTTTCTGTCAAACATCAACAAGAATCAGCCATAGGTACACCAGTGTGCCCTCCCTTCTGAGCCTCCCTCCCCGTCCCACCCCTCTAGACTGTTAGAGCTCCTGTTTGAGTTCCCCGAGTCATACAGCAAATTCCTGTTGGCTATCTATTTTACATATGGTATTGTAAGTTTCCATGTTACTCTCTCCATACATCTCATCCTTAATTTTTCCATGTTTTAAAACACCTTATACACTCATCAGTTTGCTCATATGTGCTAAGTCATATGTGCTGGTCAATAAGACTAGTTGTTTAGGCTTATACACAGAATGATAACAAGAATATTCAAATCTAATCCAGGCAATCCATCCACATTAGGGAATGGAAGAATAGGTTAGTCTTTCAAAACATGTCATCAAACATACGACAAAAATAATGAGGGCGTTTTTTTTTTTGTTTTGTTTTGTTTTTAAAAAGAACATGGGAAACCTTGTTTGACACCTCAGATGTTAATTAAGATGCCTTAGCTGTTTAAGGGACTACTATGATCTAGGAGGTATACATTAAATAGGATAGTATGGGATTTTTAACTTTCATCTTCTAAATCAGCAATTCCCAAACACTGCCCTATAGAACCTTTTGTCATCCATATACAAACAAGTTTGTTTATTCTGAGATTATTCCTTCCATTTTAAAGAATTAAAGAGTCATCAAGATCAAAAAGTTTAAGTTCTACATCATTAAACCAGGTTTTATTATGTTATCACTTCAAGATGAACACAGGAAAATGGAAGGAGACTTTGGGATTTTCTGTGACACATGAATAGTTCATTTTTGCATTTAACAACTAAAGACATAAAAAAACACTATCTGTCAAAATAAGACAATTCCCCGTTGGGGCATAATGCAAGAAAATTAATCTGTAAGCTTTCCAAGAAGATTGCTTCTAAGCACTTTTTGTGATTGGAAACCACCTGGAGTAAGTTCCTTCAAGCTTTACCAATAAATGATACCCTCAGACCACAACTCCAATAATAAAAAGTTTAATATACTGTAATACATCTATGGTTTAGAAGCTTTTTTCGGAAGAAAACAACTGCATTAAAGACTTGAATTCCTAATGGGAATGCAGAAGTTGCCCCACATAAAAACAGTGTTATTTTAAAGTAACTCTAGTTGACAGATTTTCTCTAGATTAAAGTTACCAGCCTGTATCAAACAGTGATATACATGCCTTTCCCCACACACTGCAGACCTAGGGTAGCCTGTATACTAACCACATGCAAAAAGAACCACATTTTACCTTGGGATTTGGAGAAAGATCATTCTTGGAGAGGTTTTTGCCATCAGCTCCTGTTAAGATTTTGTTTCGAATATGAACCACAACTTCAGCTGCATTATATCTGGGAAAAGACAAAGTTTCCATCTTGGGAGTCTCCTGTTGGCTTGAAGGAATTAAAAACAAAGGTCAGAAACATGGCACAACCAGCAGTTCCTACCACCTGGAAGCTGACAAATGTAAGGACAAAATTAACAAGCCAGGGTTGAGCTATATTTATGGTGGTGCTATCATCAAACCATCACACATCTTAGTAAGGTGACATTAAAAACAAATATACATACACACACACATATATATACACACATATATATATTCTAAAACAGCTTTTATTCTAAAGCAACACAGTCATTTTCTAATTCAACTAATACTGTTTTCTTTTTCATGGGAAAGAGGACTTAGGTTGAACAGACAGATGAGAAACTATGTTTTTTGTTTTTTTTTTTAAAGTTTGGGAGGCAGAGTTCAATAAGATCCTGAGAATTAATCTTCAAAGTAAAATATATAGGTAACACTATCAGCAGAATCTATACACAAACAACAGCACCATAGGGTAAATAAACAATAAGTTGTATTGTACTCTGATTTGACATTCTACTTAATGATACACAGTGAGATGATTAATAAGGTTTAAGATATAAGTAGGACCAGAGAGAAAAAAAGACAGAGTAAGAATAGAATAGCTGTAAGTGAGTAAAAGTCATCAGTCATGTCATCATCACTCTTTGCGACACCATGGATTGTAGCCCACCGGGCTCTTCTGACCATGGCATTCTCCAGGCAAGAATACTGAAGCGGCTTGCCAGTCCCTTCTCCGGGGGATCTTCCTGACCCAGGGATTGGACACAGGTCACCTGCACTGCAGGTAGATTCTTTACCATCTGGGCCACCAGGGAAGCCCATGAATAGCTGTAACTGGCGGGAATTCCAATCACCAGAGTGAGAACTTGAAAAACAAAATAACAAAAACACCACTCCCTACAATGTCCTTCAATAGTGAAATATTCGCACCTGTGTCCTCCTAGAGCAGCTGTTCTCACAAGTTTGGAGACACTTTTGCTTGTCTGTACTAGACTGAGGATGCTACTGGAATCTAGTGGGTAGTAGGCCCAGCGTGCTGCTGAACACCCTGAAAAGTGATTGACAAATAACTTCCCAGTTCTGCTTAAACATTTGAAACATCACAGAATTCACTGTCTCAAGGCAAATTTTTGTCCACCTTAGTGTGGCTCTAATAATCAGATAACTCTCATACTATACAGAAATCAGTTTGTTACAACTCATCTTCTGGTCCTACTTCTTGTCACTACAACTAAATAGAATTTACTAATCCTCAGTCACATGGCTCCACTTTCAAAAATGTGAAGAAAGCTATCCTATCTCTCTGCTTAGTCCTCTCTGATCTAAAGTAAGTATAGTTTAAGAATAGCCACTCCATTTATGACTGTTTTAGAAACTATCATTCTGCTCACTTTTCTCTAAAACTATTTCATCAGTGTGTTCTTAAAATGTAATGCTCAAACTGAACATAATACTCCAGATATGGTCTGATTACAGTGGAATATCAATACAGTTGGCAACAGTCACTGCTGATCTAATGCTATTAAAACACTTACTGACAAACTTGTGTGTGTGTGTTTGACTCAAAGTCCCAGAACTTTTTCAACATACCCCACTTCTCCATGACTTCTTATATGACTTTGTAGTCCACAAGCCAGGACTTCTCCATGCTCTTTTTACATAACTGATTATTTGAACCTTAAGGATTTGTATTTCCTATGATTGAATTCCCCATTATTCCTATTTCATACTATTGAATTTCATAATTCCAGACTTTCCTTCTATCAGTTCAGCTCAGTTCAGTCACTCAGTCATGTCCGACTCTTTGCAATCCCATGAATCGCAGCACGCCAGGCCTCTCTGTCCATCACCAACTCCCGGAGATCACTCAAACTCATGTGCATCGAGTCGGCGATGCCATCCAACCTTCTCATCCTCTGTCATCCCATTCTCCTCCTGCCCCCAATCCCTCCCAGCATCAGGGTCTTTTCCAATGAGTCAACTCTTCGAATGAGGTGGCCAAAGTATTGGAGTTTCAGCCTCACCATCAGTCCTTCCAATCAACACGCAGGACTGATCTCCTTTAGGACAGACTGGTTGGATCTCCTTGCAGTCCAGGGGACTCTCAAGAGTCTTCTCCAACACCACAGTTCAAAAGCATCAATTCTTCAGCGCTCAGCTTTCTTCACAGTCCAACTCTTACTGTCAAAATCTTTTTGTATCCAGCTTCTGATACTTCACATGTTATATGTCCCTCTTAACATAAATATGCATTCTATATTTTCATCTAAGTCATAGATTTAAAAATCATTGTCCAAAGAAAGACTGCAGAAAAAGTCAATTTTCCAAAACAAACTATTAATATATCTGGATCAGAGATTATTCCAATAGAGAAAGAGGTGCAAAATACAGTATCTTCATAATTATTATCACACATCTCTCCCTTCTAAAGTCTTGTGCACTTTGCTATCAGGTTAATCTGCATAGAACAACAAATGCATCAGGTAACATCTTTACAAAAATAATTACTTGCCCTACCCATCACATCAAATTCAAATGCTTCTGCTTGGCTTTAAAAACTTCTACAATTTAATAACCTAATCAATTTTCTGTTACAAGTTAGTCTCTTCCAGGACATTTCCCCAACTTCCATTGTTTCCCTTTGAAACCACCTCTCCTATCTAACTTCAATTTTCTTTGATAGTACAATTTCAGTTCAAAATTATTCACGAGTATGTGGAGAGAGGGAGGGAGAACGGAACAGGGAGGAGAGGGAGAGAAAAAGACAGGTGAAGAGGCCTTCCAATCCAGTTTGAGCTCTCTGGTGAGATAAAGTATATAAATATGTAAAGTAGCAGGCCATTTACTACTAATCACCTCTCGGTGTCCCATTATCTGCAACACCACAAACCAGCGCACAGTAGGTTCATTTTTCTAAAACAAACTACATCGTGGAAATCAAAAGGCCAGGGAGCCGATGCTAAACAAAGAGAAAAGAGTCCCAACCTAAAAAAAAAATTAAAAGTTTCCCTTAGTTATTCAGGGAAAAATGATCGCGCCATGCACGCAAAGCGCTATATATACACCGCCCTCTTCCTCTGACTTTTGGATTAAGCGTGATATTTCTAATATCACACCGCAGCTTGACGAGCTGCGGTCCAGTGGATCTCAAAGAACACAACCTGGCGACTGAACAACAACAACATATTTTAGCCTTTCGATTTTTGGTTTTGACACGGAAATTCATGACAGCATCTGGAACCCCATTAGCTTCTAAATAAATCGGTTAAAAATACAGAAATACAACCTTCAACTGACCAGCTGGACCGCAAGTTTCTTCTCGAGTAATCTTTGCTGTACCAGACGGCAGACATTCGTATCGTAGGAAATGAGCTCAGATTGTTTTGGGGACTAAAATCTAACCAAAACGACCTATGCGCTCACCCGCACCACCCAAAGGCGGGCTTCTGCAGCCACCTCCCCAGCGACGCGTGTCACGAAAACACTGTCAAGCCCGTGGCTCCAGAGCGAGAGAGCACACACTGTCTCCCGGACTCCGTCCACGCGTGTCTCTTTGCTCTCACCTACCGCAGCAGCCGCCCACAGGACGGCGGCGAGTCCGTGGAGCAGCTACACGCGAAGTCAAAAGTCAGCAAACATCGACCGTTGTCAATTTTCAAACCCGCCGCCTCCTCCTGGAAGTCCCTCCCCGTTCCGCCCCGCCCACTTCCTGCGCTCCGGCCGCGCCGGGTACCGGCTGGGCTCGATATGCTTAGAGCGGTTGGCGCTGGAATTGCGAGGGAGAACGCTGGGCTCTAGGCGGAACTATTTTTCGCGGAGTTGACGTCCAGTCGGAACTTCTGCAGGCAGTGGCAGAGCCGCGGTTTGGGGAAGTAGTCCGGCGTTGCCGCGGAATTCCCGCGGTCCGTGGACGTGTTCGGCTTTAGAGATGAAGAGCGAAAGTGAATAGAGGGTTTCTGGAGACTTAAGCTAAGCTCAGGGTAACAAGGAAAGGAGGACGTGGGGCTGTCAATAGGGCAAGGTAAGTCATAGAGACTCAGAGTGATAATAATGCTGATGTTTTTTGAGCAGAGCCCCCGGGTTCTGTGTTGGATGCTTACAGGTATTACCTCTTTCAGTTCAGTTCAGTCGCTCAGTCATGTCTGACTTTTTGCGACCCCATGGACTGCAGCACGCCAGGCTTCCCTGCACTAACTCCCCGAGCTTGCTGAAACTCATGTCCATTGAGTCGGTGATGCCATCCAACCATCCCACCTGCTGTCGTCCTCTTCTGCCTTCAGTCTTTCCCAGCATCGGGGTCTTTTACGACGAGTCAGTTCTTCACCTCAGGTGGCCAAAGTATTGGAGTTTCAGCTTCAGTATCAGTCCTTCCAATGAACACCCAGGACTGATACCATTTAGGATGGACTGGTTGGATCTCCTTGCAGTCCAAGGGACTCTCGCCCTCACAGTTCGAAAGCATCAATTCTTCGGCGCTCAGCTTTCTTTATAGTCCAACTCTCATATCTATACATGACTACTGGAAAAACCTTAGCTTTGATTAGACAGACCTTTGTCAGAAAAGTAATGTCTCTGCTTTTTAATATGTTGTCTAGGTTGGTAATAGCTTTTCTTCCAAGGAGCAAGTGTCTTTTAATTTCATGGCTGCAGTCACCATCTCCAGTGATTTTGGAGCCTCCAAAAGTAAAGTCTGTCACTGTTTCTATTGTTTCCCCATCTATTTGCCATGAAGTGATGGGGCCAGATCCCATGATCTTAGTTTTCTGAACGTGAGTTTTAAGCCAGCTTTTCACTCTCTCCTCTTTCACTTTCGTCAAGAGGCTCTTTAGTTCTCCACTTTCTGCCATAAGGGTGGTGTCGTCTGCATATCTGAGATTAATGATATTTCTCCCAGCAATCTTGATTCCAGCTTGTGCTTCATCCAGCTTTGTACCTCACATGACGTACTGTGCATATAAGTTAAACAAGCAGGGTGACAATATACAGCCTTAACGTATTCCTTTCCCAATTTGGAACCAGTCTGTTCCATGTCCCGTTCTAACTGTCGCTTCCTGACTTGCATACAGGTTTCTCAGGAGGCAGATAAGGTGGTCTGGTATTCCCATCTCTTAACGAATTTGCCATAATTTTTTGTGATCCACAATATCTCCTTTAGGATTCATTAAAAAGGGAAAAGGGGTTAATAGATACCATCATCAACTTAGGGGTTAATTCAGGGAAATTATGCCACTGAAAGATATGTGCAGAAGTTCATGCGTGCATGCTAAGTCACTTCAGTTGCGTCCAACTCTTTGTGACCCTATGGACTGTAGCCCACCGAGATCCTCTGTCCCTGGCATTTTCCAGGCAAGAATAATGCAGTGGGTTGCTCGTTCATACTCCCATGTAGGATAGAATCCTGGTCTTGTCTTCTGCCTCCCTTCTTTCATGCTGCCACAAGAGCCAGGCACTGCCAGTGCCTTCCAACACTGAACTGTTCCCTGAACACACATGTCCCTCAGTGAGTTGGATTCTTTAGTTGATGCCTGAACGAGGGGCAGGCACCTCACACCTAGTCACAAATCAAGGCCATGCAGTAGAAGATGGGACAATAGGATGGCCTAGTTGTCGGGGAGAGTGGGGGACAAGCATTTAGTTTTATTATGTATTGGGACACTGGAAGATATAACAGAACTTGCATCTGACTGCAGGGTGCAGAATTAGTGAGGGTGATGTACTGGTTGGGAAATCTGCACTGAATCAAATGAAAAATAATGCTGGAAAGACTGACACAAATTCTGGAACTTTGTTGTATGGAGGAGTAGAGGCTCTACCTGTTAATATAGAAATTTATGCTGACTTGAAGTAAAAGTGTGTTTCGTCTTCAGTAGTTTAGGGCTTTCTTTTCCCCTTTATGTCCATTTACTGATGTAATTCTCAAAAGTCTGAATCTAATAAAACTCAAAAATTAGTTAGGAAATAGATATTTTAGAAACATTGAATCTGGAAAAAAGAGACCGTTCTCATTGGCACTTGCCAAATCAAGCTGATTACTTGTGAATGCACATAACTCCACCAGGCCATATCTTCTTAGAAACAGAGAAAAGGAATATAGTTAGCAGGAATGGCTGAGCGCTCAGCTCTTGAGTCAGAAGAAGCTGGCTTTAAATCCCTCATTACACTGCTTACCATCTGTGTGGACTCACGCAGCTTGCTTAACCTAACTAAACTGGTTTCTGCATCTTTAGCTATAATATCTGATTTATAGGGTGTCATGAAGATTAGATAGATTTATTCATGTAAAGTATTTGGCAGAATAAGTATTAATATTACTAGTTATTTTGACTATTATTATTTATACACTGTCTTAGTAAAATATCCTGCAAATCATATGGAGAGAGAAAAATGAGGTAAAAGAAGAGCAGAATGATGGTATTTATAGGATAATAATTGTGTATTTGGAGGATAATTTTACTGTAGATATGGCAGATTGATAGTTTATTAGAATTAAAGTTAAGAAAAAACGAATAGGTATATATTCAGGTTGTCTTGATTATAAGGGTAGATCTGACTTTTCAACATTTAGTTGTCTGTTACTGGTCATTGTGGAGTAGAAGGCAGAACATCAGGAATACAGAAATCCCAACCTAGACTGTCTAGAGTTTTGTCATCATTCATAAAGACATTAACTACAGCAGAAAATTATATTCCATTACTCTTTGTGGCTGCAACATCTTTTTCCCCTGCACCTGTATACCCTCACATGGTCCATATCTGCTCTTATATTTCATTTTCCCTCTCAGCCCTCCTCCCATTACCTTCCTTCCCAGCCTAGACCGCATGATTTATCAATATCCAGATACCCTGTGTTTCCTTGCCTCGGACCCCAGTGCCTGTCAAGACCTTAATCCTGAATCTGTCCCATAAATCTCCAGCCGAGCACCTTGGGGGAAATAACACAAAGTGACATACAGCAGATTCGTGGTCTGCAGCTTCAGCTTACTCCAATTCTTGACACTCCTTTATCATTTGTCAGCTCCCAGTCTTATAACTTTCAGTGATAACTACCTCCTCCTTCCTCAGCTTCAACTTCTTTTTTTATTAGAAGGTGACTAGAGTTGTCTAAAAGGTATTTTTCAAGCACTTAACACACATTCACATGTGCCTGCAATTTTTATGCCAGTTCTTTTTGTAATTCGTGTTCTTTTTCTGTTATAGATTGCGCTTGAGATCCCAGATGACAGACCTGTAAAGACTGAGCAGACCTTTGACTGACAAGACGGGATGTGAGACCATCACAGCCTGCAACTAGGAACTAGGACTTCATCTTTAACTCAGGTGGTGTTCCTGTGGTAGCTAGTGCTTTTGGTTAAACTTTTTTAATCTCTTTTTAAGTGACAAGATTTCCAGATCGATTCTGCTTTTTTTTAGTGGGTTAGTAAGGATGAAAAATTGATTCACTTGGTCTAGTGTGGTAGGAATAGGTGAAATACTAAGACTTGGTCTTATGCCCTCCTTGCCATCAAAGACCCACTGATTTGAGGATGGAGATTTCCTAGGGGCCACAAACATTTCCAGCAACCTTGTACCTAGTTAATTGAGAAAATTCAAGTAATATATCTTAACTTCCTGTCCACCCCACATTTATCTGCTTTTCTTATTGATCTTAGAAAATGAATAGCACCCACTTTACCCGTGCTGTTGATCAGTGCTGCTTTCTAGACCCTCTGTTACCTTTGACACCTTTGATCAGACCCTTCTTGAAACCTAAATCCCTTTGCTCTTCTCCTGTTTGTTCTACTTATCTCATGCTTCTCAGGGGCTCTTTCTTTGTGTGTCCTTTAAATAGTATAAGTTTAAACCTTGATTTTTTTTTTCTCTTTTTTTGCATGAATATTCCCCTTCAGAGTACCATATATGCTCATTGTTTTAAGCTATTTGCTTAAGGATCCTAAAAGTACTGCTATACCTGACTTCTTCCTTGAGACTCAGACTTTTATTTGCCTACTAGATAGATCCATTTGGGAGGTCTCATGAGCCATTCAGATTCTAATTTATCCCTTCCTTTTATTTCAACTACCAGTCTATCTCACTGTTGCCTCCAGCCTTATAACCCTCACCTACATCCCCCAATTTGTCTTTTCAGTAGCAGCTGGAGTGATCAGTCTTAAATGTAAATCTGACCATTTTACTGGTCTGTTTAAATGTCTACAACCCTCCCCCGCCCCCTGCCACCACCACCATCACCTACAAGATAAAATGTACCTCCATAGCCTGTATCCTAGGACCTCCATAATCTCACCACTGTTTATATTTCCTCTATCATCTTCCATCCCACCCACTTCCCATTCATGACACTGTTTTACACTTACAGAACTTTCATATTCTCATTGACACTCTCTGGACTGTCTTGATTTTCTTTGTCTAACTCTTGCTTTCTTTACTTATTTTTCAGATGTCTTCTAAAAAGCCTTTCCCTAATCCACAGACTGAGCTAGTTGACTTTCCTTCTGACTTTCTGAGTGTTGATTGATTTATCCAGAAAATACTTAGCCTCTTATTTTGTGCCAGACACTGAGCTAGATATGGAAATATAATAATGAACAAGTAAATGTAAAAATCAATCTAATAATTGATGTGACAAAGCTTATATTCTTATAGGGAAGGGAAACACGAATTAAAAAAATGTAGTTTAGTCTGAATGGTCCCATGCTTGTGAATAAATAGGAATTAGCCAGCTTAAAGGCTGGAGGGCAAGATAGAGATAACTGTAAAGGCCCAGACATGAGAGGAGAGCATAGTCCAGGAACAGAGATTCTAGATGCAGGGCTGGGGAAGTAAACAGGCCCAGATCATGAAGAGTATTGCTGATAATATTAAGGCATTTGACCTTCTTCCTAAAGATAATAGTAAGTTTGAAGGGTTTCAGCATGATTAAGTTTGTATTTTAGGTGATGACTCTGGCTACTGTGAGAAAATGGAATTGAGGAGTGGCAAGACTAATGGAAGGAAAACCAGTTAGGCCATCATTGTAGTAATCCAAGGAAAAGAAGATGGCAGCCTGTACTAGGGCTTGCCAGTGTGGATGGAAATATAAACCCCAGAGGAATTCAGGAAGTAGAACTGGCAAGATTTGACAACTGAATTGGAAGGGCAGAGGTGAGAGAAATAAAGGGTAGAGTTCCATAAACAAGTTTTAGTGAAGACCCTATTTGCTATCGTGTGTTCACAGCCTGGAAGTTCTTAGACACTGTAGATGCTTGATAAATATCTGGTAAGTGAGAGTTTTCTGGCTTGAGCCTGGATAAATGGAATGCCGTTTTCTGATTTAGGAAATGTAGAGGTGAACTCATTGGGGGAGGTGGCGGATGATTGAGTTTTGGATGTGTCTAGCTCAAGATGCCTGTGGGAGATACACATGAAAATGGCAGATACAGTGCCACTGGGAGAAATCTCAGACATGTTCTTTGTATACTTTAAAAAAATAAAGGTTTATATTTTGTTGAAATGATCTGTTTTGTGTCTGTCTCCATTACTACACAGGACTGATTCTTTTTTTTTTTTAACTTATTTTTCAGTTGGAGGAAGATTGCTTTACAATGTTGTGTTAGTTTCTACTGTTCAACAACTTGAATCAGCCGTAATTATATATATATATCACCTCCTTGGGCCTCCCTCCACCCCACTCCACCACCACCCCCATCCTGCCCCTTCAGGTTATCACAGAGCACCTGGCTGGGCTACCAGGGCTGATTCTCAATGACTTGATTCCCTAGCACCTTACACCATGTCTGGCACAAACAGGGCACCCAGTCATTGTTGAACTGAACTACTTTTTAAACATGGTACATCTAACAGGAGAAATTAATAGTAGTAGTCTCTGAGGAGGAAGACTGGGGCTCAAAAGATTTTATTGTATATATTTTGGTTCTTCATGCCTTTTCCCTCATTTGCTTATATTTCCTATGAAAAATAAAAATGAGAAAGAAGTGCTCAATTTGTATGAACTTTAAGCTGAAAACTACTCCACCTATGATCTGATCAGAGTAGAATATTAATGCTATATGAAGTCATACCGTTAATAGCATTTTTTGACCACATCACATTATCAATTTGTTTACAGATTTGATGATCATATCATTGTTGCCGTTGTTCAGTTCACTTATATAACTAATATTTATTTATGTCTTAAAAAAAGTGAAATTATCAGCACATACTTCATACTAAGGGCATCAGGAAATCTTTGAAACTATGTATTGTGAGGTACAGTTAAAACTTACCAAGCCAAAGGAGTATGGTACTTTTATATCTGCCTAACAATTCATATGAGAGAAAACAGTGTGCCTCTTTGACCTGTCAGCTAACATTTATTGTTTGCTAACATTACAGGTAGTATCCAACAGGCAAAACCCTTTCTTTACAAGGGTTGGAATGTTCCTTTTACATCTTAACTGTAGTTAATTATGAGTGAATATGTAATAATCCTTTTATATATTGTGAATTAGCATTTTCGTGTATAATTTTATTTAAAAGGTTGGGGTTCTAGGTGTACTGCTAAGTCGCTTCAGTCGTGTCCGACTCTGTGCGAGCCCGTAGATGGCAGCCCACCAGGTTCCCCCGTCCCTGGGATTCTCCAGGCAAGAACAATGGAGTGGGGTGCCGTTTCCTTCTCCAGTGCATGAAAGTGAGAAGTGAAAGGGAAGTCGCTCAGTCGTGTCCGACCCTTAGTATGGACTGCAGCCTCCCAGGCTCCTCCATCCATGGGATTTCCCAGGCAAGAGCACTGGAGTGGGGCGCCACTACAGACGCACTAATATTTAGACGTAAATTCTAGTAGCATTTTTGTTTCCACAGCATATTCACTGGGTGGCGCTGTTGTATTAGTGCTGACCTTACAAATTTTAGACGTTTTCATTTTCTGTTTACAGAAGTAAACAGAGTGATGAACATTGAACACAGTGTTCTAGGTGGAAAAGTTAGATTTTGAATTTGTTGGCTTTAAGATACATATTTAGAGTTCAGGCTTAAGACAAACAGCATTGAATTCAAAGTAAGTGTCTGTATTGCCTTTTAGTCATTCCAAATCTGTTAAACTACTTCATTCCTCATCTATGTCCATCTTTATTAATAGATTTGAGAACTGGGCTATACATTTGAGTTACTTTAAACAGTATCTTTGTTTTGGATTCAAATGAAATTTTTAGTCTGAAACCATAAAATATATGACCTTTGTTAATTTGTGATGAACTCTAAACCAGATATAAGGAAGCAAACTTTTGATATATTCTACTTTAACCTCCTAGTATCCTATCCTCAACTTTCACATCAACCTGTATTATTGTAACATAGCATAGAGAACCTTGGGCTTCCCAGGTGGCGCTGGTGGTAAAGAACTGGCTTGCCATTGCAGGATACAAAAGAGTTGCTGGTTCAATCCCTGGGTTGGGAAGATCCCCTGGAGGAGGGCATGGCAACCCATGCCAGTATTCTTGCCTGGAGAATCCCGTGGACAGAGAATCCTGGTGGGCTATGGTCCATAGGGTCTCAAAAAGTCAGATTCGACTGAAACAACTTAGTAGCAGCAGCAAAGAGCCTAAGAAATCAGGAGCCCATACAAATTGGATATTGATAAAAATATTTGTCTAATGTGACTTTTTAAAATACAATTTTTATACTCTGGGTATTTCTGATTTTGGTATTGTAATATCCTATAGTGCTAACAGTTATTTCAAGGAAGTTTAAGAGATTCTTGGGGAGGAGGGCTAGGAAATGTGAACACTTACGTTAAAATCATTTATAACAAATTTTGTAAAAGGAAGTTAAAAATAGGACCAATAATGACAGTATCAGAAAACTCTGGGGATAACTAGCTTTTTTTTTGTCAGAGATTTAGTGTCACATTGTCATTCCAATTGGAGAAGGCAATGGCACCCCACTCCAGCACTCTTGCCTGGAAAATCCATGGACGGAGGAGCCTGGTGGGCTGCAGTCCATGGTGTCTCGAAGAGTCGGACACGACTGAGCGACTTCACTTTCACTTTTCACTTTCATGCATTGGAGAAGGAAATGGCAACCCACTCCAGTGTTCTTGCCTAGAGAATCCCAGGGATGGGGGAGCCTGGTGGGCTGCCGTCTATGGGGTCGCACAGAGTCGGGCACGACTGAAGCAACTTAGCAGCAGCAGCAGTCATTCCAATAGATTCTTTTATGCTAGTGATGTCTGTTATCTAGAGTAAATCTTCTAGTATGGACTTTATTTAATGAACTTTTAGAAGGAAATCACTTCTAAGTTCTCAACATCTTCTTTCCATAGCCCCTAATCTTATTTCTCTCAAAAAGAAGGCTGTATCTGTGTGTTTTATCAAAACATTTCTACATAAGTACCAGGTGCTGCTGCTAAGTCACTTCAGTCGTGTTCGACTCTGTGCGACCCTGTGGACTGCAGCCTACCAGGCTCCTCCTCTGTCCATGGGATTTTCCAGGCAAGAGCACTGGAGTGGGTTGCCATTGCCTTCTCCTAAGTACCAGGTAAGAGTATCTAATTTCGTCATTAGTATTAAGTTACCCTTCAGTTTTCTGACTGACTGTTAAGCAGGCAACAGATAAGCAAATTGACCATATAAATTCAAAATTGATGTCTGAATGTTGGCCCTAGGATAACCCATTAAGACAATTTCCATTTATATACCTTTTGCATACAGCATTTAAATAATACTAGTTCACATTCATAGAATATATTCTAGGTGCTAGGTCCATGCATTTTCTCATTAATTCTCACAACTGCATGAAGTACTTCCCATCCCCATTTTTCAGATATAAAATGAAAACTTTCAGTCACTTAAGAAAACTTAAACAATTTGTTTATAGTCATACATCTAGAAAAAGAGGCAAACTTTGAACCCATGTAGTCAGTCAAACAGTGGAAGCTGTCTTTAGCTACTCTACTATACTGCCAAATCTCAAACCATTATAACTGGTCCAATGCATGAAAGTGATAAGTGAAAGTGAAGCCACTCAGTCATGTCCGACCCTCAGCTACCCCATGGACTGCAGCCTTCCAGGCTCCTCCGTCCATGGAATTTTCCAGGCAGGAGTACTGGAGTGGGGTGCCATTGCCTTCTCCGATTATAACTGGTAGGGGCAGTGTTAATTTTGTAACAGACCCCTTCTTGTGTTCCTCAGGTTGTGTCCCTGGGTCCTCCCAGGAAGGACTGTATGCCCAGATACCTTCCAGCCTTTATCACCTCCCTATAATACTCACACACAAAAACCAGTGTTGTTTTTGATACTATCTACTTGGCATTAGTGCCAAAGCCCACAAGTTAATAGGGAGCTCTCTCTCACAAGACTGCTGCCCCTTCAGCAGCCAGTTGCAAGTCCCACATTGTTATCTGTACTTCTGACTGATGGACTATAAATTGGAGTTACCTAAATTCCTTCCTCAGGTTTCAATAGTTTGCTAGAATGACTCAGAACGCGGG
This sequence comes from Oryx dammah, assembly GCF_014754425.2. NCBI lineage: Eukaryota > Metazoa > Chordata > Mammalia > Artiodactyla > Bovidae > Oryx > Oryx dammah. The sequence continues at coordinate 5,872,221 of NW_024070212.1, forward strand.
GAAACAAGTCTACTGGTTTGTTACATAATAAAGGATATAAAGGAGTAGCCGGATGTGAGCTACATACGGCAAGGTCTGGAAGGGCCCCAAGCACAAGAGTTTCTGTCTCCATTGAGTTGGGGTGCTCCCTGGCAAGTGGATGTGTTCAACCCAGAAGCTTTCTGAACCCCACACTTTCATCCTACAGACATGATTGATTACTAACTCAGTCTCTAACCTCTCGCCTCTGGCCCCTCTCCAAAGAATGGGGATTGCAGCTAAATTTCCAAGCTTCTAATCATGGCTTGGTCTTTCTGGTGATCAGCCTTCATCCTGATGTTGTCCAGGAGCTCACCATAAATTGCCTCAGAGCAAAAGATGCTCGTATTACCCAAGGTGTTTAGGTGCTCTGTGTTAGGAACTAGGGTCAAAGACCAATTATTAGAACAAAAGATATTCCTAGCACCTTTATCAGTTAGCAAATTACAAGTTTTAGCAGTGCTGGCCAGGAGCCAGGGCCTAAAGTCAAATTTTCTATTATATCACAACAGCAGAGTAAGAAACTACAGTGTCCTTTTATCTGCTCATGTTTAGACTCACTATTTCAGTACTAGTGTGTTTCTCACATCATCCAGTCCACTTTTCTTATTTAACTTAATTTTCCACTACATGTATTTTATTTAAGTGTAGTTAATTTATAATGTGTTAATTTCTACTGTACAGAAAAATGACTCAGACTCAGTTATACATATGTGTGTGTGTATGTATATATTCATATATACACTTTCCTTTTTATATTCTTTTCCTTATGGGTTATCCCAAGACGTTGCTCTCTGTGCTCTGCAGTAGGACCTTGTTGTCCTTGCATTCATATTTAATAGTTTGCATCTACTGACGCCAAACTTCCATTCCATCACTTCCCCACTTCTCGGACCCGGCCTCACCCTTGGCAACCACAAGTCTGTTCTCTATGTCTGTGAGTCTTTTCTGTCTTTCACTGTCTTTTAAAACATACCCTCTGTTCTCATCAGACTGGTTTCCTCACCATAATCCCAGCTCCCATCACCGTCAGCCCTCAGTATCTTATTTCCACCCTGGTGTATTTTGTTCCTTTTCCATTTAGGGTTCTCTTTCCTCTATTTCCTGTCGAGCCAAATTGAATTCAGCTATCACTTCTTTCACCCATTCCTCACTTCCTGCTCTAGTCCACACAGATCTCTCTTTTATTTGTTCTCCCAGTATGTACCACATAGTAACATACCATGTTATAAGTTCTTGGATCATTCCATACAGGCAAATTTGATTATCTTAATAAAATTACAAATACTCTTAAAGTCCTAAAATTAATCCCAAGTCCTAAAATTTCTTCTTTATACATCCTATAACAGTGAACTTTAGTTGGTCTATAAATATAGTCTGACACCACACAATTGCACTCATCTCACATGCTAGTAAAGTAATGCTCAAAATTCTCCAAGCCAGGCTTCAGCAATACGTGAACCATGAACTTCCTGATGTTCAAGCTGGTTTTAGAAAAGGCAGAGGAACCAGAGATCAAATTGCCAACATCCGCTGGATCATGGAAAAAGCAAGAGAGTTCCAGAAAAACATCTATTTCTGCTTTCTTGACTATGCCAAAGCCTTTGACTGTGTGGATCACAATAAATTGTGGAAAATTCTGAGAGAGATGGGAATACCAGACCACCTGACCTGCCTCTTGAGAAGTCTGTATGCAGGTCAGGAAGCAACAGTTAGAACTGGACATGGCACAACAGACTGGTTCCAAATAGGAAAAGGAGTACGTCAAGGCTGTATATTGTCACCCTGCTTATTTAACTTCTATACAGAGTACATCATGAGAAACAGTGGACTGGAAGAAATACAAACTGGAGTCAAGATTGCTGGGAGAAATATCAATAACCTCAGATATGCAGATGACACCACCCTTATGGCAGAAAGTGAAGAGGAACTAAAAAGCCTCTTGAAAGTGAAAAGGGAGAGTGAAAAAGTTGGCTTAAAGCTCAACATTCAGAAAACGAAGATCATGGCATCCGGTCCCATCACTTCATGGGAAATAGATGGGGAAAGAGTGGAAACAATGTCAGACTTCATTTTGGGGGGCTCCAAAATCACTACAGATGGTGATTGCAGCCATGAAATTAGAAGACGCTTACTCCTTGGAAGAAAAGTTATGACCAACCTAGATAGCATATTCAAAAGCAGAGACATTACTTTGCTGACTAAGATCCGTCTAGTCAAGGCTATGATTTTTCCAGTGGTCATGTATGGATGTGAGAGTTGGACTGTGAAGAAAGCTGAGCGCTGAAGAATTGATGCATTTGAACTGTGGTGTTGGAGAAGACTCTTGAGAGTCCCTTGGACTGCAAGGAGATCCAACCAGTCCATTCTGAAGGAGATCAGCCCTGGGATTTCCCCAGGGAATGATGTTAAAGCTGAAACTCCAGGACTTTGGCCACCTCATGCAAAGAGTTGACTCATTGGAAAAGACTCTGATGCTGGGAGGGATTGGGGGCAGGAGGAGAAGGGGACGACAGATGATGAGATGGCTGGATGGCATCACTGACTCGATGGATGTGATTCTGAGTGAACTCCAGGAGTTGGTGATGGACAGGGAGGCCTGGCGTGCTGCGATTCATGGGGTCACAAAGAGTCAGACATGACTGAGCGACTGAACTGCACTGATGGACCTATTTAGATCCCTGATAAAGTTTTATCAATTTAAATGAGAAAAATAAGACAATGTGAGTTTCTCATAAAGCTAGACTTATTTGGTTTAAAAATCAGCTTAATATTACATCATATCTTTTCTATACTTTTTGCATTGAATTATCATTTTTTCCTAAGGTGACTGTAATAATAGATGGCTATTTTCTTAATGTTCCTGTTCATCAAAGTACATAATTGTCAGTCCTGTGTCACTACCTCACTTTTGCTTGTACTGCTTCAGATAATGCAAAAGTCAGAGCCTCACTGCCGTCACATAAGAATTTAATGATTTAGTTAGTTTAATTCATGTTGCACGGCTCATTTATTCAAGTTTCAGTTGAGTACCAACTCAATTTAAAATGCATTAAATATTAAATACATTGAGAACATGCTGGTAAACACTGAAATGAGGAGAGATTCTTTTTATTCAGTTGTTGTCTGGCAGACCATGTTCTCTGGTAAAGTGATCTGAACTAAAGGTTAAGAATCACTCTCACAGAGATTTTTTTTTTTTTTTAATGTAGTTCAGTAGTCAGAATCATTTGTGATGGTTAACTTGTTTGAAATTCAAATTTTTGGACCCCCACCCCCAGACCACAGAATCAGGATCTCTGGGTTTAAGAATTTTAGCATTTTTAAAGTCGTTTCCCCAAGTCATTTTGATGCAGTTCATTAGAGTTGAGAACAACTGCTAACCTAGCAGACTAACTATAGATCTAGATTCAGGACCCGGTTCTGCCAGTTCCTAGTCATCATTTTTTGGGGGAAAGTTTCTTAACATCTACAAATCTCAGCTGTTCTAGAAAATATGGTTAATAAGTCTGCTGAGATGAGGATTAAGTGAGATGGTGACTATAAGGTAGTGGTCCAATGAGTATGGTCAATAAATACTAGTTAACTTCCTTTCCTTCCTTTGAAATTCCTTTACACTTTGATGAGTAGAATAGTTTCTCATAATTTATTTGACATTACTCTGACTGCAACCAGTTGTGTGTTACTTTTTTTTTTTCTCGTCTTTTTTTCTTATTGCTGTTGAAGCCAAGGTCATCCTACTTGTCATTAAGGAGCAGGAATATAGTACTTTCTCAATCGCCAGGTTCCTGCTGAGCCTTTTCTTACCAGCAAGTAGCCAAATGGACTAGAAAACATTTGGGTGTTGGTTTCTGTCGGGAAATTCTCCTTAACTCGCATTCACAATACTTCTGACACCGGATAAGGGGGAAAGAGGGTACTCAGAGGGGGAGTGCAGTTTCCGGCAAGCGATTATTCAACAACCAGCTGGGTGTCCCACAGTTCTGTTCATTTCTGATACTGTCCACCTGGAGTTTCCATCAGATCCCACAAGTTAAGAAATTGAGTCCACAAGACTGCCCCCATTTCAGATGTCAATCACAAAGCCTAGGTTGTTACCTGTACTTCTGACCAATCACCTACAAACCAGGGTTTCTGTGACCCCTCCTTGGGTTTGATAATTTTCTAAAATGGCACACTGAACTCAGGGAAATTCTTACTTGTGTTTACCAGTAAAGGATATAATAAAGGATATGAACGAACAGTCAGCTGAAGAGATACATAAGATGAGATCCAGAAGGGTCCTGAGCATAGGAGTTTCTGTCCTTGTGGAGTGGAGATGTCCTACCCTCCTAGATGGGACTCTCCTTGTGGCTCAGACGGTAAAGCGTCTGCCTACAATGCCGGAGATCCAGGTTCAATCCCTGGGTCGGGAAGATCCCCTGAAACAGGAAATGGCAACCCTCTCCAGTACTCTTGCCTGGAAAATCCCATGGATGGAGGAGCCTGGTACTTTCCAAAGAGTCCATGGGATTGCAAAGAGTCGGACATGACTGAGCGGCTTCACTTTCACTTTTTCACCCTCCTAGATGTCCTCACCAACCCAGAAGCTCTCTGAACACCATACTGTTGGGATTTTTATCACGGCTTCATCGTGTAGGCATGATTAATCATTAACTCAGTCTCTAGCCTTTCTTCCCTTGCCAGAGAATAGGGATTGGAACTAAAAGTCCCAAGCTTCTAGTCATGGCTTGCTTTTCCTGGGGACCAGCCCTCTTGGACGCTATCCAGGAGCCCACCAAGACTGCCTCATTAGAACAAAAGACACACTCCTATAACCCAGGAAATTCTAAGGAATTTAGGAGCTCTGTGTCAGAAACTAGGCTCAAAGACCAATCATGAGAACAAAAGATGCTCCTAGTGCTTTTATCACTTAGGAAACTCTTAAATTATAAAGGTTTTAAGAACTCTATTCCAGAAAGCAAGGGCATTGTTTCTATTATTTCAGTTTCCTACCCAAAACAGGAACTTATTCTAGATAATTTAATAGATTTTTCCTGCTTAAAAAAAAAGACAAAAATTTCTAATTTTCATTTCATAAATAAAAACTAAGAAGTCTTTATTAAGTTCTCCAACTATTACCACTTTGCCAATGTAAAATGCTGGACTTAGATTGGAAAAAATATTTTATTTCAGGGAAAATAAAGGAGGTGATGCCACCCCTCTCCAGTACTCTTGCCTGGAAACTCATGGACGGAAGAGCCTGGTAGGCTGCAGTCCATGGGGTCGCTAAGAGTCGGACATGACTGAGCGACTTCCCTTTCACCTTTCACTTTCATACATTGGAGAAGGAAATGGCAACCCACTCCAGTGTTCTTGCCTGGAGAATCCCAGGGACGGGGGAGCCTGGTGGGCTGCCATCTATGGGGTCGCACAGAGTCAGACACGACTGAAGTGACTTAGCAGCAGTCAATTTTTATATAAATGATGACATCTCTTTGACTCAGAAAGGAGATGTGGTAGGGAGGAAGAGAAGGGGCTAGAGAGTGGGAAAACCACACTTTCAGTAGCCTAATCATATCAAAACCCCATAGCTCTTTCCTCTGTTTTAGTGTTACCTCTTATAGGAGTTGCTCCCAAATATGAGTTCTTTTGTATATGAATTCAGAAATTAAAAGATTATAAAAAAGGCATTTTGTGTTATTAAATAATTTGCTAGGGCTGCTATAACAAGTAACTCAAACTTGGTATCTTTAGCAACCAGAAATTCATCGTCTCATAGTTCTGAAGACTACAAGTGCAAGATTTGTAAGCAAACAAGGCCATCACTGAAACCAGGCTTGGCTGCTTCCCAACTGAAAGTCCAGCATTCAAGAGACAAATGTTGGTGGAAAAGGTGAAGTCATTTTATTCAGAAGACCAGAAATCTAGAAGGTTGGTGGACTAATGTCCTAAGACTACCTAAAAGTTTCAGGTTGGAAGACAAAAGTTTTGAAGACAAGTGTGAGGGAAGGGGCTGCAGAGGCCATGAAGGGCTTGTGCACAATTCTCAGACTGTTGACATCAAAGTTTTGAGCATTGTCAACATTTTGGTTTCAACCAATCTGGGGTCTACATGGTTGAAGTCAGCAGTTTTCATCTGATGGAAGTCTCCTTCCTGTAAAAACAACTTAGCAATGTGTGTCTGTACTTTATCTATCTATATCTTTCAGGGAACTGGGAGTTGAATGACTCTGCCACTGTGGCTGGTTTATAGTCTAAATTGTTACCAGTTTCCTAGCTCAACAGCTATTCTTCATTTTTACGTCTTCAGATTTCCTGCTCATTAACTCTTGAGCCAACATTTGCAGAATCAGGGGAGGCCTGGAACACTAAAGCAAAGCCTTTCACTTCAAAGGACAGGAATATAGGAGCTTGTATGCAGTTTCAATCCCCCTTTTACTTGATGCTCCTCAATCTTGAGGGGAACAGGATCAGGACAAGAAAGGGAATGCAATTTTGCATAGAGGGGTTAACCATAAACTCTGCAGAGGAAACAAAGTTTGGGCTTTTTGGTCTCGGGAGCATTTGGTCTCACATTAAGGTGTCAACAGAGTTGGTTCCTTCTGAGGGTTCTGAGGAAGAATCTGTTCCATGCTTCTCCCCTAGCTTTATGATGGGTTCCTGGCAATTTTTGGTGCTCCTTGGTTTGCAGATATACCACCCCAATCTCTGCCTTCGTCTTCACATGACATCTTCACTATTTTGTATCTATGTCCACATTTCTCATAAGGACACCAGTCATATTGGATCACCCAAATGACCTCATTTTAACTTGATGACTTCTATAAAGACCCTATTTCCCCAAATAAGGTCAAATTTTGAGATTTGGGGGCTTAGGACTTCAGCATATTTCTTATGGAGGGTGTAATTCAATCCATAAAACATGATTCACAACACCCTTCCTGAACAGGATCTATAAATAGCCTGAGGGTTCAAACCAGGACAAATGTGCATGCTTTCCTCAGAGCAAAATGCAATCCTTTTTTGTACCTCCTTTTTAAATTGAGTACTAATTTATTATTTTTATATTGACTAATATCCTTTGAGTGCAACATGCTCAGTTTATGTGGTTCATTTTATTTTTCTCAGAAACAGAACTCTTAAAAAGCACTGTCTGAATATCTTCAAAGGGAACAAGCAAAGGTAATTGAATTGGTGGCACTTTGGGTCTTGTCATAGAGAAAAGTAGGTTTCACTCAAAAGATTATAGATGGCTATCCTAATTTACTGAGGACTGACAGTGTCTCTGAATTCTAAAACTGTGCACTTAGTGAATTGTTTTTTGTATAGTTGCTAAGTTGTGTCTGACTCTTGCAACCCCATGGACTGTAGCCCGCTATAGTCCTCTGTCCATGGGATTTCCCAGGCAAGAATACTGGAGTGGGTTGCCATTTCCTTCCCCAGGGAATCTTCCTAAGCGAGGGATCGAACCTGCATCTCCTGCGTTAGCAGGCAGGTTCTTTACCAGTGAGCCACCAGGGAAGCCTGCTTAGTAAATACACAGAAATAAAGTTGAAAGGAACCTAATAGAGTGAGCATGTATCAGTTTAAAAACGACTTTAAAAATCTGCCCAAACTCCAGACTGCTGATAGCATGCTGCTGCTGCTGCTAAGTCACTTCAGTCGTGTCCGACTCTGTGTGACCCCATAGACGGCAGCCCACCAGGCTCCTCTGTTCCTGGGATTCTCCAGGTAAGAATACTAGAGTGGGTTGCCATTTCCTTCTCCAATGCATGGAAGTGAAAAGTGAAAGTAAAGTCGGTCAGTCATGCCTGACTCTTAGCGACCCCATGGACTGCAGCCCACCAGGCTCCTCTGTCCATGGGATTTTCCAGGCAAGAGTACTGGAGTGGGGTGCCAGTAGTTTGCTAACATTGAAAGACTTTGTTTTAATGTGTGTAGTCAGTGATCAGTGATCCATGACCTCCATATCATTCTGAAGGTAGTCATATACCAGCATTGGGCACCACAGTTTTGTAGTGTCAGTCACAACTGATCAGCTGAGGACCTGTGACCCTACTTAAAATCTGGCTGAGAGGATAAAGTAAGGGGAGTATGGTGCAAGAGAATCACAAATAGAGATGCCAACAAAAGGGAGAGCTTATCCTCTTATTCCTTGCTCATCTGTAGAACCTACAGGCCTGCTTTAGAGTTCCCTTTAGAACACAGTGAGGTAGGAGAGAATTCTTAGGAAAGCTTGACAAGGAATTCAAAAGAGCATGTTTTAGACAAGAAAGAAAGTGCCTATTTCTTATTTAGCTATTCTGAAAGCAGAAGGCTTACCAGTGTAGCCTGCACCTGTAAGGCTTAAAGGCACCAAAGTAAGGAATATTTGGGAAGAGAACCCATGGGTTGTGAGGCTGCATGAGAAAGGATATACTGGTAGGGGGGCGGGGAGCAGGATCCCTGAAGTACCTCAGACAGCCATAGGACCTAGAGGCTGAGCCCCCATCCAGAAAAAATATTGCAGCAGGGCTGGAGAAACATTAGGCTCAGAACAACTGAACACCTTTTCAAGAACTAAGTACTCCACCAGCAAAGGGCAGAGCCATTCCAAGCCGGGGAGATTCTAGAAATGCCTTACACCTTGGTGTATGGAGGGTTTTGTAAGATGACCTCTGGTTCTCCTGTCCCTCCCCCTGCCCCACCCCTAATTTCAGTGAAAATAGACCCAAGAAGGGAGGGAAGAAGAGGAAGAGATACCATGCTTCACCTACTCCCCTCTCATTTTAAACTAACAAGTCTGTGTTTAGTAATTAAAAGTGACCAGAAAATTATGGAATCTGTCTAAGATTCTCTTCAATGAGAGATTTAAGATGGCCTAGTTGGGGGGAATAATTAGAAGAAATGAAACAGTTTGAGGTTTATAATGTCTACACTGTAAGCACTCTTGAATCAAGTCATAGTTCTATTCTCATAAGGGATCTCCACGGCTGACAAGCTAGAGATAACTGACGATGATTGTTAGACCACAGGGCTCTTTTAAAGGGGCTTCCTGGGTGGCGCTAGTGGTAAAGAACCTGCCTACCAATGAAGGAAATGTGGGAGATGTGGGTTTGATCCCTGGGTGTGGAAGATCCCCTGGAGAAGGAAATGGCAACTCACTCCAGTATTCTTGCCTGGAGAATCCCTTGGACCGAGGAGCCTGGTGGGCTGCAGTCCATGGGGTTGCAAAGAGTCGGACATGACTGAAGCAATTGGACATGCATGCACACACTCAACTGAGCTAAAATAACTAGAAAGGAAGGCTTAAAAAAAAAAAAAGCCTTTTTAGCTATTCTCAATGTGTGACCCTCTAATCATTAAAGAGTCAGTATCTGATTGTTGTATATTTAGGAATCCCCATTTGAATAAATTCAACAAAACATTTATTTAACAAATATATATCAATGGCCTCTTATTAGGCAGAAAGCATGTTAGGTGTTGGCAGTATAAATACAAAGAAGGGGGCCTTTCCTGATGGTCCAATAGTTAAGAATCCACCTTGCAATGCAGGGAATGAAGGCTCAATCCCTGATTGGGGAACTGAGATCCCATGTGCCATGGAGCTGCTAAGTCCATGTGCCACAACTACTGAGCCTGTGAGGCACAACTAGAGAGCTGCCGTGCTGCAAAATATTTAAATAAATATTAAATAAATAGATATCAAAGAAGGTATTGCCTGTCCTTGAAAAAGTCATTGTATGTGTATTTATAAGTTCAGTTCAGTTCAATTGCTTAGTCGTGTCCAACTCTTTGCGACCCCATGGACTGCAGCACACCAGGCCTCCCTGTTCATCGCCAACTCACAGTTTACTCAAACTCATGTCCATTGAGTCGGTGATGCCATCCAACCATCTCATCCTCTGTTGTCCCCTTCTCCTCATGCCTTCAATCTTTCCCACCATCATGGTCTTTTCAAATGACTCAGTTCTTTGCCTGAGGTGGCCAAAGTATTGGAGTTTCAGCTTCATTATCAGTACTTCCAATAAATATTTAGGATTGATTTCCTTTAGGATGGACTGGTTGGATCTCCCTGCAATCCAAGGGACTCTCAAGAGTCTTCTCCAACAACACAGTTCAAAAACATCGATTCTTTGGTGCTCAGCTTTCTTTATAGTCTAACTCTCACATCCATACATGACTACTGGAAAAACCATAGCTTTGACTAGACAGGCCTTTATTGGCAAAGTAATGTCTCTGCTTTTTAACATGGTCATAACGTTTCTTCCAAGGAGCAAGTGTCTTTTAATTTCATGGCTGCAGTCACCATCTGCAGTGATTTTGGAGCCCCCCAAAATAAAGTCTGACACTGTCTCTATTGTTTCCCCTTCTATTTGCCATGAAGTCATGGGACTGGATGCCATGATCTTAGTTTTCTGAATATTGAATTTTAAGCCAGCTTTTTTCACTCTCCTCTTTCACTTTCATCAAGAGGCTCTTAGTTCTTCACTTTCTGCCATAAGGGTGGTGTCATCTGCATATCTGAGATTATTGATGTACCTCCACCAGAGGACTACTAGACATACTAGAGAGTGGATAGAAGTGTAGAGTAACACCCAGGAGGAAGCAATTGACCTCTTAGGGGAATCACAGAGGCGTCACAGAAAGCGTGACATTTAAGCTGCTTCTTGGAGTAAGTCTTGTGGCTCATCTGGTAAAGAATCCACCAGCAAATGTGGGAGACCTGGCTTCAATCCCTGAGTTGGGAAGATCCCTTGGAGAAGGGAAAGACTACCCACTCCAGTATTCTGACCTGGAAAATTCCATGCACTGTGGGTCACAGTCACACACGACTGTTCGACTTTCACTTTGGAGTAGGTGCACACTAAGCCTATGAAATCAGATTAGTTTATCAGGTTGTTTTTCCACCTGGCAGTTTGATGAGAGCAGAGCAGGGAAGCTCTGATGGGAGGAAGGGGTGCCAGAGAGAGAGAGCCTTACAAGGAGGGAAATCTGGAAGTCAGGGCTCTTTGAGTCTCCCCAGGGATACAGCAGGGCTACTAGGAAGAAAAGCTCTGCCAGAAGTGGGGGCAGACAAAGCTGTAGCCTACATCACTTTACTTGGGTCTGGCCTGGTTCTATTGATCTATTTTAGGGGTTCTTTTTGAAATTATATTTCATATACAGGATTCTGTCCACCAGACAGGACAGTCACTGACTCTTAAGACTTTTCTATTTGAAACAATGTATGCAGATGGATATTCATATAGAACAATAAAACAAGGGCTGAACTAGGTGCAAATGCTCGCAGCAGAATGAGTAAGTGAGCACACACAGAAGTGCAGTTCAAGTTATCTTCATCCTTATGTCCCTCTGAAGCTTTGATGATCTACTTTATGTTTTTAAAATTTCCAGTTTCAAAGAGGTACATGCTAAGACATTGGCTAATTGTATGATGTGGAGTAATCAGAAAGATCCCATTTTTAAAAGTAATCCTAAAACTAGAAGGTTGGGCTAAATTACCACTATGAGCCTTTCCAAGGTTACCTGTAATTTATGAGTAAACAGAGGCTAGTTCCAATACTTTGGCCACCTGATGCGAAGAACTGACTCATTGGAAAAGACCCTGACGCTGGGAAAGATTGAAGACAGGAGGAGAAGGGGATGGCAGACGATGAGAATGGTTCGATGGCGTCCCCGACTTGACGGACATGAGTTTGAGCAAGCTCTGATAGTTGGTGATGGACAGGGAAACCTGGCATGCTGCAGTCCATGGGGTCACAAAGAGTTGGACACGACTGAGCGACTGAAATGAAAGGCTAGTTCATTCAGTGCTAGTGATCTTATAGTCAGATTTGGAGCACTTAGATCAAATTCATTTATTTAAGAACTATTTGGTCAGTCATCTGTAGTAAGGCTGCCAGATAAAAATACAGGTTGCCTGTAAATCTGAATTTCAAGTGAGGAAAAATTACTTTTTCTAAGTAATATTTAAATATGAAATATTTAATATTTAAATGTAATATTCAATATGAAAAATACTCAAAATATTAGACTTAAAATTAATCTCCATGTAATATTTAAATATGAAAAATACTCAAAATATTAGACTTAAAATTAATCTTTAACTGAAGCTCAAGTTTAATTAGGTATTGTAAATTTTTTTTCTAAATCTGGCATTTTTATTATTAAAAGCTAGGCTCTGGGGAAGATGAAAAAGTGAGTCAATTATAGATTCTGCCCTTGAGTCAAGAGATTCAAATGTAAAACCACATTACAAAATGAAAAGTGATAAATTCATCAGAAATATACAGTGAGATTATAAAAGTTGGCAAGAGGGAGAAATTACTTCTAGTTTAAAAAATAAGGGAAATCTCTGAGCTGGGCTGAGAAAGATGGCAGAATGAAGGCATGTGAATGTGGTAGGGAGAGGAAGAAGGCATTCCTGGTAGACTTCATGGCTTCAGTAAAGTCTGGGAGGGACAGCGTGGAGTGAGAGAGGTCCACTAGTCACTCAGTTTGACCATGGCCTGATTATATGAAGGGAAATAATATCAGAGAAGATTGGAAACGTGAGTTTGGGTCATACCAAGGGAGCCTGGACAGGTGGGGAAGGGAAGTCGCTCAGTCGTGTCTGACTCTTTGTGACCCCATGGACTGCAGCATACCAGGCTCCTCCGTCCATGGGATTCTCCAGGCAAGAGTACTGGAGTGGGGTGCCAGGGATGTAGACTGGAAGTCTGAATAGGCCAAGGAGTTTGACGTGGTGCTCAAAGGTTTTTGATCCAGGGTGACACTGCATACCAAAGAGACAAGGAGAGTCTAAGAAAACATGGCTCGTTAGTTTTGTCTTTGTCCACAAAAGAAAATACATCTTAAAATATTTAGTAAGTAGAGAGGAAATGTGGTAAAGTGTAAGCTTTGCTGTAAAAGTATTGAGTTTAAACGTGCATTTTTCCTCTGACCTTATTTCCTGTCTCTGAAGCATGGTTTCCTTGTCTGTAAAGCAGGACTAACTATGTTCTTGTTATGCTTGGATGTTGTGAGTAGGTACCACCATGCACCTGGAACACAGTGGGAGCTGACCAGATACCAATTACTGAGTTATTATTTTGCTTACTTCTTATTCCTCTCTCTCAGAGTTTCTTATTTTATTCTAAAAGGTGAAAATGCTACTAGTAAGTAGAAAACTTCCTTTCAAAAATATTTATTTTTTTATCTCTTTGTAAAGAATTAATATTTTTAAATAAAGAACAGCTTGCCCATCTGAACTGAAAAATACAGGAAGAACCAAGAAGCCAATATTTGAAATATGGGGGCCAAATATTTGCTTTAAACTGGTTCCTCAATGTAAAAAAAAAAAAAAAATACGTAAACAAAAAAACCTAGTTTCCCTTCCTAACTTAAATATCACATGGTTAGAATGGGTGTCCTGGGAAGAGCTTGAGTGTTTCTGGGTGATTATTAAGTGAAAGCAGCCATTTCTACTTATTTATCTGTGGCCTGACCAGATGATGTGAAAGTTGTACCTCAGCTAGTGAACCAGGGAGTCTCAGGCATGCTCCGTGCTTGTTGGAATAACAGCACATGTGGTCTGAGAGCCAGAGGGAAGGAGAGACTTGAGAAATACTAGGACATTTATCCGTGTAGAGATCCATTCTAGATTATTATTTCTCTGGTTTCTGGTTTTCTCCCCTAGAATTCTATCTCAGTTGTTTATGTGAAATGAGCCACAAAGACTCATGATAAGTTTGTTCTCTGAGAGCAGCAACTAGAGGAACGGTTACCCAAAGTGTGCTGTCATTGTCTGACATAGCCACCATTGCTGAGCTTGTGCGTTTACAGATAGTGCCTCCCCATTTGGGCACTTTCTTTCAAAAATGAATTCTCATCAGCAGTTACCTTTGTTCATATATTTTCTCCTTCACTTCATTCCCATCCCCATTGCCAAGTATCCAGAATAGATTTACAGCTGAAGAGAAACCACCTATTCCCTTGTCTCTCCCCATCAGACCTGCAGTTTGCTCTCAAGTCTATTCCTTTGCATAGTCCAAAGTAAGCTGTGTCTTAGGTTCATCCTCATACTTTGTATTTGGGGTCAGTAAGCTCACTAAGTATACACCTGTGATATAGTAGGATTCCTTCAGATTTTAAACACATGGACATGGTGTTTTCAGTCCCAGAAGACCAGTCCTTGAGTGATTTGCCCTGGGTAATATTTTTGGCAGTGCCTCTTCCTTTGTTTTTAATAGCATTCTGGGTTCATGTTTGTGAGACTCTCAAATTTATTTCCAGTTAGATAAAGGTGACCTTCCTCTTCTCCAAGCTGAATCTCCCATGAGACTCATGAATTCTGTTGAGACCTATCACAGCTGTCCTTAGTTAACTGCTAGAGCACCTTCAGTCCTAAAATAGCTGGTGTAAAAATAAGACCATAACACGAGGGAAGAACAGAATAGTCAGGCACATCACACCACATTTTTATCAAATTATTTGGGTTAGGACTTCAAAACCTGGTTAGTGCTTGACATTTTGAGTTTAAAGATAGATGGAGAAGCTGAAGGAAGCTTAATCACAGAGCATAGAATTAGGACCAATCATATTCAAAGTCTGGGAACAGTGAGATCGGGTTGCTTTAGAACACTGTTCTTATTTGTCTGAGTGGCCCCTGTACAAGAAAACACTCTGTCATGTGGGTGAGGCTGACTGTAAGACCATTGGCCTCCATCCCATCTATGCTCCAAGGCTTGATCCCCTCTGGGGCTCACAAAAGTCAGTCACTCACTTTGGAAGTGAGATAGCTGAGTCACTTCCTCTAATGTTTCAGTTATGTTGCTGTTGGTGCTCTAATTTTGCTTCTTATAATCATTCTTCCTTGTATTGTCAGGATTCTCCAGAAAAGCATTCAGAAACTCTCAACTGATCTGTACCTCATTATTCTAAGCAAAAAAGGGGGAGATGTTGGGAGCCAGCGTGAGGAACTCTGCCCATGGCAAAGGTCATGAGGAAGGAAGCTTGGCATACACAAAGGCGTGATCAAGCCTCAGGAAACCCCCTGTTCCCGAGCATCTACCCCCAAAACCAGAGTACTTTACGGGGAGCTCTCCCCCATAACCATTTCTCTCAGAGAAGGAGTTAAGTTGCAGCTCCAGTTAATAAAAATTCCTGGGCGTGACAAGAGTGTTTCACCTTACGAACTCTGAAGGTTCTCTGGCCTGCCTGATCAGGCTCGTCCGGCCACATGTGATTGTTTACAGCCTCCCAACTGTGAGAGGCACGGGATGTTTTAAAACTTTCTAAATACAGACTCTTTTGAGAAGTTAGAAAATTATTAGTATAGTATAGTGGGTTGATTAGGAATTATATTGGTGAAGGGTTTTTTCATTTGTCGTGCCAATAATTACTGCTAATTCCCTGCCCTGGGTGTGACAAGGATGTTTCCGGTCAAACTTCTCTGCTGACAGACTAGCTTGTGTGACCACCTCTCAACCATAAACAGCACAGAGAGTTTGGAGTATTAGCATAGGGCTTTTTTCATTGATGAGTCAATGATTGCCGCCAGGCCTCCATATCCTTAGGCACCTGGGAATATATTAATCAATGTATTTGGAATATAGAAAAGGAAATATAGTTTTTTGATGTTAGCAATACTAGATTTTTTGAGTTAATGAATCTTCTCTTTTGTTATAGATCACTGTACTTTGTTATAAATCACTATGCTATGTAAAAATGTAACTTTATCACTATCTTAAGACAAAATAGATCTTAAGGGGAACATTGGTGAAGGGTTTACATTTGTTGAGCCAATATTTGCTGCTAAATCTCCATATTCCTGCCCTTATAATGAATATAAGCATATGGGAGAAATAAGTATTAACCTTTAAGATTAATCATGTTAAACTTTAGGTTAAGTGAATGCCTTTCTTGATTGTAACTCACTACACCCTCACCCTATAGGAATGCAACTTTATTTGGAGGGTGGCGCCTGATTTAAGAAAAAATCACCCCTGGAAAAATAAGTTTTCTGGTTAACTGACCGATATCAGAAAGGGCCATAAAATGTCAGCAGACCTCATGGCCAGAAGATGATGAAATTCATAAGACCTTTGTATAATTTTATATGAAGCACCTGATTGTGACAAGGGTCAGGTCTGCTGACCCCCACGTGACTCTTTATTCATCCCTATGTATAACAAAAAGGTATATAAACAAACCTGAAAAATAAAAAAATCGGATCAGTTTCTGGAAAGACTGATTCCCCCGTGTCGTTTCTTTCTCGCTCCCCATTTTCCTGGCTGAATTCCCATCTGGTATGAGGATACGCACTAAGCCTACTGACTTTGCCGGGGCTTCTAAGATCGGACCGGGGAGGCCTCAGTGCCTCCTCTCCTTCAGGAGAACGGAAAGATGCCTGTGGCCTTCGTAGGTGGTGATTAGTATTCCACATAAACCAGTTATTCAGCCTCTTTTCTCCATTAATTTTCCTACTACACTATCTGTTTCTAATCCCCCTCTATATCTGTAATTAAATAAGTTTTTTCCAGGACACCGATTCCGTCCCCACCTTCAAATTACCCTGGATCCACTGGGGCTGGACCCCGGCACTTTCTACTTGTTTTTCTGCCTCTCTAGGAAAGGGACAAGTTTACTGCTTGCCTTGGGAAACATGAAGCTTAAACATTTATATAAATGGTGATTGAAATCAGCATTAGATTCTATAAAGTTGAAAGTGGGGCTTGGTACTCTGGGATAGTGTGTATTCTTTTGTATAGTCATTTTAGAAAAGTTAAGTTCTACCACCTCTCCAAATATAGGCCTAACTTCAACATACTGTATGTAGGTTTGGTTCCAGACCACCGCAGTAAAGTGAATATTGCAATAAAATGAATCACACAATTTTTTTTGTAGTTTCCCAGTGCATATAAAAGTTATATTTACACTATACTGCATGGAGAAGGCGATGGCACCCCACTCCAGTACTCTTGCCTGGCAAATCCCATGGACAGAGGAGCCTGGTAGGCTGCAGTCCATGGGGTCGGGAAAAGTCACACACAACTGAGCGACTTCCCTTTCACTTTTCACTTTCATGCGTTGGAGAAGGAAATGGCAACCCACTCCAGTGTTCTTGGCTGGAGAATCCCAGGGACGGGGGAGCCTGTTGGGCTGCTGTCTTTGGGGTCACACACAGTCAGACATGACTGAAGTGACTTAGCAGCAGCAGCAGCAGCAGCAGCAGCAGCATGCTATTAAGTGTGCAATAGAATTATGTCTAAAAAACAGTGTACATACCTTTACAAATTGCTGGTGATCCAGTGAATAAGACTGCCTTTCAATGCAGGGGCTATGGATTCAACCCCACAGGCCTCAAGGACAAAGAACCAAAACATAAAACAGAAACGATATTGTAACAAATTAAATAAAGACTTGAAAAAACACTTTATTGCTAAAACTTGCTAACCATCTTTTGACAATGTGAGACAGTGAGAGTGAAAGCAACTCAGTCACGTCCAACTCTTTGTGACCCCATAGGCTATACAGTCCATGGAATTCTCCAGGCCAGAATATTGGAGTAGGTAGCCTTTCCCTTCTCCAAGGAATCTTCCCAACCCAGGGATCAAACCCAATTGTCCCACATTGCTGGCGGATTCTTTACCAGCTGAGCCACAAGGGAAGCCCAAGAATACTGGAGTGGGCACCCTATCCCTTCTCCAGCAGATCTTCCTGACCCAGGAATCGAACTGGCGTCTTCTGCATTGCAGGCAGATTCTTTACCAACTGAGCTATCAGGGAAGATCTTTGTAAAAAACACAGTTTCGGTGAAGCACAATAAAATGAGATAAACCTCTATTGCCAGAGCAATGAAAGAGTAAAATTTAAAACACTGGAACACTGTTGGTTAGAAGACTCTTTTCCTGTCTCTAAGTTAGGAAAGAATGACACCTACTAGATAAAACTCATAGAGCAATGATGTTTACTCAGAAGCCATAACACTGGCCTCTAAGAAACAGAATCCACGTCATTATTTCTCAAAATTTTTCATCTCGATGCATAGATAGTTTCCTTCCATGAGAAAACATCCCAGTATTTATTTTAGACTCACTATCAACAAAGAATGATAGCTTGTATATATAATGAACTTCTATTAATAGCTTTTGGAGGCATTTCACATGTGCTCTTTAATTGTTCATTGTAGTGATAACCCTCTCCTGGTATTGTTATTTCAGAAGCCCTCCAAGTTTGGGAACGACATGCAAAAAGAAGGGAGTAACATTAGTTGCTATTCTCCAACTGGCTTCTCTACAAACATTTCCTCCCAATATTTAAAAGCTGTAGAGGAAGGAAGACTTGAGGCAGGAGACAGATGGGCTCCAGGCTGAACAGTTTCTCCCCTGTGGACAGAAACTCTGTAATAGCAGAAACTTCACAAAGCAGGATGATGGAGGAGGCTAGGCTATGCCCAGATAAGAGGTTAAAGACCACATATTCCTCATTGTCCTGGAGTAGGAAATGGCAAGCCACTCCAATATCCTTGCCTGGAAAATTCTATGGACAGGGGAGCCTGGTGGGCAGCAGTCCATAGGGTCTCAAAGAGTTGGACATGACTGTGTGACTAACACTTTCACTTTTCACTTTTGTTTCACTACTTTCCATCTTTGTGGGAATTCTTTTCTGCAAAGCCAAAGATCCTGGGCCTTGTCACTGACCACTGGTCTACTGGTTAGGATTTAGTGCTTTCACCACTGTGACCCGACCTCGGACTCTGGTCGGCAACCAAAGCCGCTGCAGGCCCAGGGCTCCTCAAGATCAGACTTGCATTTTAAACACTGAGATATTGCTCAGAGAACTCACTTCTCTGATAAAAGAGGATAATTTGTTCTTCTAAGCTTGTACAACTGCACTGTCCAATTAGATCATGTGGTTTCAAGAGTTTATACATTCAGCTCTTTTCTGCATCCCTCCAGTACCTACCCCCACAGGGGGAAAAGAAAGAGAGAGAACATACTATCGGTTTAATAATTCTTGTGAAACACAGTGTATAGATTTCAGAATAGGGACAAGGGAAAGCCACAACTGGCTGTCCTCTAGATTGTGTGTTTCTATCACAGAAATTTGAGTATTCTTTTAAAAGGAAGTGTGGATTGTGTTTCTTGCCAGCAGCCACAGGGTGAGTAGTGAGCTACTTAATCTACATAATAGCAGTCATTAGAGTAGTTTGAAATTTACCCAATTGTTGTATATACATGGGCTTCTCGGGTGGCTCGCATGGTAAAGAATCTGCCTGCAGTGCAGGAGACCCTGGGTTCGATCCCTGTGTTGGGAAGATCCCCTGGAGAAGGGACTGGCAACCACTCTGGTATTCTTGCCTGGAGAATCCCATGGACAGAGGAGCCTGGTGGGTTACAGTCCATGGGGTCACAAAGGGTTGGACACAATTGAGTGAGTAACACTTTTACTCTATACATCTATGCTTATACATGTCTTGCCACTCCAGGTGAAATAATATACATGTGTAATAGATATTTCCTATCTCTATGCCCTGTTTCCTCTTCATCCCTAGAACTGGACCTTGTGTATTTTTAGTGTTCAACAAATATTTGTCAAATCAGTCAGAAATGAAATGAAAGAAAAACTTCAGTCTACAAACTTAACCATAGTAGATAGTAGTGGCGGTATTATTTTTTTCCTCCAAAAAACCAAATGAACAGTGTCCAAGCAAAATCAATCTTGCTGATGTTCCTTAATGAGTTAGCAATCAAAAATTTCCAGCTCAAAAAATAAGATAAAACAAAACATTAGCTTTGCTGTTACAGATCCTTCAGAATAATTTGTTTATCATAAATTCAAATATGATTGAATTGTGCTTTTATCAAACTTTTGGGAATGTATTTCATTATGCTCTTTGTTCTGATTACACTTGTAGTAGGATGACATTCTCTTTCTCTCTTATTCCTTTTTTCTCTGCTCTGCCTGGTTCTATGAAAAGGAGACTGTGATTTAAAAAACAAAAAACAAAAACAAAAACCAAAGATTCAGATTTGGCTAGCATAACAAGTGAGAGTAAATATATTGAGAGAAAGAAATGTTCTGTCTTGTAAATACTATGATCTGAAGAATTTAAGGGTCAAAAAGCCTCATCTGAAGATTCACAATACCAATCTGATGCCATTCATCAAGGATTGTTGTTCAGTCACTAAGTTGTGTCGACTCTTTGTGACCCTGTGAAATGCAGCTCGCCAGGGTTCCTTGTCCTGTCCTTACCTATCTCCCTCAGTTTTCTCAAACTCATGTCCATTGAGTCAGTAATGCTATCCAATCATCTCATCCTCTGTCATCCCCTTCTCCTGCCCTCAAGCTTTCCCAGCATCAGGGTCTTTTCCATTGAGACAGCTCTTCGCATCAGGTGGCCAAACTATTGGAGCTTTAGCGTCAGCATCAGCCTTTCAAATGCATATTCAGGGTTGATTTTCTTCTGGAGTGACTGGTTTGATCTCCTTGCTGTCCAAGGAATTCTCCAGCACCACAGTTCAAAAGCATCAGTTCTTCAGTGCTCAACCTTCTTTATGGTACAACTTACATCCTTACATGACTACTGCAAAAAATCATAGCTTTGACTATATGAACCTTTGCTGCCAAAGCGATGTCTCTGCTTTATAATATGCTGTCCATCAAGGATGGAGACAGGGTATTTGCTTAAACCTTTGACATCTTGATGGTGTACCTCCAAAATGGAGTCAAGTACCTGGATTGGAGTGTGGATGGGCAGAAACGGAAGAGAAAAAAATGGAAAGAAGGCAGAGCAACATGCATATCTTGATCTGGAAAGAAGTATGAGTTAGTAATTAAGGTCAGACTCAGATGCCTAAGGTTGAGTCTATCACCTTGTTAAATGAGGAAGAGAGTCCTGAATTCAAAGAGTTATTTTAAGAATTAAGTGAATTATCCATGTAAATTTCTTAGAACAGTGGGTGACAACTAATCATTTTATAAATATTACCCATCATTATCTGAATCTGTTTCTTTTGAATTGGTGGGTATTTTGATGGGGAAAGAATGCAAGTATTTTGACCCCTCGTCTGGACTACATATATATGTTGGATCAGATAACAATAATTTCAGTTGTGGTCCTAACTGACAGTCCTGATTTTGCTTGGTTTCCAAATTCCCTGCATAGCACAGTGGTGACTTTAGTTTTCCCGTTAACAGGAGACTATTCAGTGCTCATCCTATAGTTCTTTTCCAGGAAATAACTCAAGCTCCCCTCCTTTTTTCAAATCTACATAATCTGTTTATTTCTTTAAGTTCACTAATGGGGAAGATTTTCCATTTTTAGTTTTCAGTCATATTTTTTTACATAAAAATCTTGTGCTTCCTTTTCTATTCAAAGTGCCATTAAATACTCACAATATACTATTAAAATTTTTAAAGGCAGAACATAACACTATATGTACAGGTTAACCCCAGTTGTTTACTGTAGTTGCTTCCAGAGTAAGATCCTGGCAACTTCTGTGTATTTCTTTATACTCTTACATATTCTCTACACCACCTAAATATGCCTAGATTACTTTGACAAATAATTAAAATATTACTTAAAATTTTGTGTCACCTCCAAAATGAGTTATCTAGACTAAATTTTAAATGGACAAATGCAACTAAAAGGAAGTACCTGATTTCCCCTGAAACATATTCCCCAGATCATTAATGCTAGTGGTGTTACTGTCAACCTACGATTAAATGGTAAAAACGATGATACCGATATGCTTAAAATGTTGTTTTATCAGAGTAATCTGGCTGATAGAACCTGAACACATGTTATTTTCTCTTTCCTTATTAACATTTAGCCCATATCACAGAGATTATTTATCAGTCCCACAAGTATGATGGTTATGCTACATTGGGTCTATTGACAACTCCAGATTTTTCAGAATAATGAGAAGGAGGAGATAGAAATGAGTCTAACCCTAAATGTTGTATAACATCAAAAATCATTTCCGTTTGGGTTTTGAAAGTAATTGTTTTGGTACATCTATGCCTTTCCCTCCCCTCTCCTTGGAATTAGCAATATATTAAATAAAATAATGAAGCTGTGCCAGAGTTCTTTGATTCAACAGAGGACCCTATCTTTTTTTAATGGCCTGATTTCACTTTCTCAGAATGGATGCCCTGAAACTATTTGCAGCGCTAGGGATTCATCTGCTATCAAAGAAATCTTTTGATTCAGTTGGTTAAGTCAGTAAAATCCATGGGGTGGGAAACAACAATTTCAACTCTTCTATTATTTTAAATTATTAAATTCCTGTGGTTGCCACTTACAAGCATAATTTTATCCTTTTTTTTAATCTCTAGTCCTAAACCCGAAGAATTCTATTTAAGTGATATTTCTTATTATAACAGCCATTTTTAGGACTGTATTTAATGGTAGGCAGAAAATTTCAAATTGGGCTGATATCATGGACTATCAAACGGACACTTTCTTTAGTGAATATATGAAAAAGGAATCAAGAGAAGAATTTTTTTGATATTTGAAAGCCTATATTTTTCTCTTTCAATTATGGAAGCCATGAAGTCTGAAATTTTTAAAAGATTTATTATTTTTCTCTCTGTGAGCTACAAGTATCTTATGGGCAACATACTTGAATATGGATGTATTGCCATGAGAGAAGAATATAATATTAATTTGATATTTATTACAAGAGAATAAATAAACCCTTGCTGGCAGCAAATAAAGGCATCATTGGATTACTAAAAAGACATCTCTATAAATATATTGGGATGGCTTAGTAAACAGTGAATAAATTTTATACAGTATTTTAGAAAGAGTTTTACAGAAGGAGATACTGGTCAGATGTTGTTTGTCAGATGTTGTTTGTAAGATTAAATACGAAATGGGATACACTTGCACTGAACCAGAAGATAATATAATTATGTAATCAGCATTTTAGATCAAGAAGAGGTCTAAAAGTTTAGCTAACTCCACCACAGCGTTTCAAAGTATAAAATATAAAATTCAGAAAGATGGACTTTTCCAAGGTCTGAGTCAATAGCACAATTAAGTTTAATGTAACATAGTTATATTAAGCACTTACAATGATTTTTAAAAAATAAAACAAATCCTTTCTTTGATCTGATGACCTACTATCTGATTGGAGAGCAATGCAATCTATGCATTCCCTAGATTTAAATATTGAGCATGGTATTATTGTAAGTACTATGATAGAGGTAAACAGAGCACCTGATATGGAGTTTCTGGAGAAGATGACACATAGATCAGCCAAACCAAGGATGACAGGAAGGGCATTCCAGGAAAAAATAAACTATAGGAGCAAAGGGATAGGGTACTGCGTGTACAGGAAATAATGAGCAGAAAAGTGTGGAGGCAGAAGGTGGCAAGAGCTCTGTTAAGTAGGGACAAGGTCTTATAAGGGGAACATTGGCAGAACTTGGAAGCTTAATCTTTGGAACAGTAATATACGGCATTCAGAGAGTTTTAAGCCTGAGGATATTTTGAATGTGAATTCATGTGATCTTCTGGTTGTAGTATCAAAGAAGAGCAACCAATTAGGAAATGTTTAGAGCAGTCCGAGCAAGTAGTGATGAGGCCATGATCTAGCACAGTGATGAAACTGTAATATACCAAGTTGATGAATATGCCAACCTGCAGATGCCAACGAGAACCAGTTCAAGAAAAGCCAGGAGGTAGAATTGTCAAGGCTGAGGAGTTTATGACTGCTTTCAGGTTTCCGATTTGAGTGGCTGCAGAGATGATGGTGCCTAAGTACTGAAATAGGAAAAGTTTGCTTGGAATTAAAAAAATGAATTCAGTTTTGAAAGAGTGTGAGGTGCTTGTAGGACATCCAATTGATGTGTAAAAGGATATGTGAATCTGTAGTTCATGATAATCATTGGCCACCTGATGCGAAGAACTGACTCATTGGAAAAGACCCTGATGCTGGGGAAGATTGAAGGCAGGAGGAGAAGGAGACAACACAGGATGAGATGGCTGGATGGCATCACTGACTCAATGGACATGAGTCTGAGCGAGCTTCAGGAGTTGGTGATGGACAGGGAGGCCTGACGTGCTGCATTTCATGGGGTCACAGAGAGTCAGACATGACTGAGCAACTGAACTGAACTGAACTGAACTGATTTGAGAGTCATCAACCTAGAGATATTAGTAAATATTATTGTGGTGGATGAGATAACTAAAGAGAGCACATAAATAATGAAGAATGTTTGACCCTGTCTAAAAATCTGGAAAATGTAAACACAGCTATTGAGAAATGATCAGAGAAGAAAAAGGGAGACTTGGTGGAATAGATTATAACTGATAAAGGTGAGAGTTGAATTTCAAGAACTGAGTGGTTAACAATTTCAAATGTTGCAGTGAGGGCTAGAAAGAGAAGTCTTGAAAAGAATCATGGAATTTGGCCATAGGGTCATGTTTGGTAATCTTTTCCAAAATCTTGGCATTGGAAATCAGATTATACAGTGGAAAAACAAATGATTCCATTGACTCCCAGTCCAGAGCTCTTTCCACTATACAATACTGTTGTGAAACTTTAAACTCTCTCTCGCTCAACAAAATTCATTTGCAGATTATTATTCTTGCTATGCATTTTTTTTTTTTTTGCTTAAATACAGAACTCTAATATAACCTAAGAGCTAATAGGGTGAATAGGTCCTTTCTTGGACTTAAATGTATAAGTTCTACTGTGTCTGTTGCTTGGAAAAAAAAAAGTCAGAAGGGAAGGGCTTAAAAGTCTCTATAGAGACTCTGTGCTTTTAAATTAATATAATTTCTACAGAAAAGCTTTAAGATATTTTCTGCCTTTATGGGTTACAAAATGCTCATTTATCAGGATATTTAGAAAGGGTTAATAATAGATTTGGGGACTTCAAATTACAATGACACACTAAAGATCTGCCTTCAGGAAAAGCAGTGAATATAACAAAAAACCAAAAATTTAGAATAAAACTCCATCTTTAATAAACTGAAAAAAGACATAAGGAAGCCTTAAAATATGTAGGCAATTGATTCAATTTTATAACATTTGGACAAATTAATGAGAAAGCTGTGGTAGAAATATTGAGGCTTATGCATTGGAAGATATATTGGAGGAATCCTATGAAAGAAGTTCTTGATGTCTTGTGTATCCAGAAGGCATGTGGAAGAATTCGGTGGGTGGAATAACTTCTCAGAAATTTCACACTTGTAGTCACCAGATGTAACATATAATCCAATGGCATGAAGCAGTGTATAACCATTATTTTAAACATCTGCCAGGGTAGAAATAAACTAGTAAGTGGCACTTTAATTGAACCAATGAGACCAAGTAGTGTGGGTAATAATCAGGAAGTATGGGTTGGGGAGACAGGTAGAGGTTGGGGAATGTTTCTATAAAGACCAGGTCCAGATGAAGACTATAAAGAGAATAAAGCTGAAAGAGGAACCATTCTTAAATTTTCTTTGACCTAGCCTTCCACAAAGAGCAACTGCCTGGAGGTGAGGCAGAGTACAGTTGAGGAGGGAAAGAGCAACCACTTTGCAGCGGTCACCCCAAATCAGTAAATCTCTGGTCAGGGAACATGTGACATACACAGTTTCCCTCGGAACCATGTTAACTTTCTATTTATCTCAGAGGAGAAAGTGAAAATGGACACCAACACACACATAGTCCATCAGCAGAGAGTGAATGCCTTTTTGTCGTTTTTTTGGTCTGCACTGGTCTTTGTTGTGGCAACCGGGCTTTCTAGCTGTGGCACACCTGGGATTCTCTCATGGTGAAGCATGGGCTCTAGAGCACATGGGCTCAATAGTTGTGGTGTGCAGGCTTCTCTAGTTGGGGCTGTGGCATGTGGGGTCTTAGTTCCCTGACCAGGGGTCAAAACTGTGTCCCCTACATTGGGAGGGCAGATTCTTAACAACTGGACCACAGGGAATTCTGAGTGAATGCTTTTATGCAGTGAAGTGTTTGAGTACAATATGACTAATCTTTAGCTAAACACTGAGTTATGCAGATTCAGTGGTGACCACTAGAAATACAAACTTTAAAAAAAAGACATCAGTAACCAGCATTTCAGGGAATCAGGCTCTGCAAGATTTTCCAGGCAAGTAGGACAATCACAACCATCACCAGGGAAAATCAGAATTCAGAGATTCTACCTACAAGATATTATTTAACAAACTTAATATTCAACAACAATAAAATTGAAAGAGCTGAAAATAAACAAGAAATCATGGCCATATTTAGGGAAAAATAGCATTCTATATAAATTATCTCTGAATGTCCCTATATGTTAGATTTAGCAGACAAAGTCTTCAAAGTAACTATTATATGTACGTTCACAGAACTAAAGGAAACCATATTTAAAGTATTAAAGGAAAATATGATAGAAATAATTAAATAAATAGAGAATTTCAACAAAGTGAATTTATTAAAAAAGGACCAAGTGAAAATCCTATAGTCAATATATTACTAAGCTATTTCATACAGATAAAAAAGTTTAATTTTGCATGAGTGAAAGCAAAAAACTAAGATGTCAAGCATTTTAGGATACAGCTCAAGTAATGCTGAAAGAGAACATATTTAGCTCTTGACACCTATAACAGAAGGGAAGCAAGGTATCACATTAAAAAACTAAGCTTCTACTTTTAAAAGATTAGAAAAGTGGAATCTAACTCAAAAGAAATAATGACAGAGAAGAAATCAGTAAATAGAAAAAAAAATAAAGGTAACTAATGAAATAAAAATAAAAGATTTTTCAGGAAAAAAAAATGACAAATTCTTAGCTAGACTGTACCATAAAATAAGAGAAGCACAATTTACCAAAGTCAAGAGTGAAGAAGAAGATATTACGTCTGATCCTAAAGAAATTTAAAGCACTGTAAGGAACTATCATAAACAATATCATGCCAACAAATTAGACAACCTAAATGACATGGACGTTTCTAGAAAAGCATAAATCAGAAAATTTTAATTAATCTCTACCAAGTAAAAAAGTTGAATTAGTACTTAAAACTTTTCCCACAAAGTAAAACTCAGAGCCAGATTACTTATATCTGGTTATTCTGTTCCACTCCAGCAAATGTTTAAATAAGAAATGTATAATAAATTATACAATCTATAATAAATTCTTTCAAATTACAGTAAGAGGGAACATTTTCCAGCTCACCTATAAATCATTATTGCTATAATACTGAAGCCAGACAAACATATCATGAGGAAAGAAAACTACATACCAAATACCTCATGAACAAAGACATAAAAGTCTTTAATTAAATGTTGGCAAACCAAATTTGCAACATATAAAATGCAAAGAATAGCAAGGAGAGATGAAAAAGACTTCCTTAGCGATCAGTGCAAAGAAATAGAGGAAAAGAACAGAGTGGGAAAGACTAGAGATCTCTTCAAGAAAATTAGAGATACCAAGGGAACATTTCATGCAAAGATGGTCTCGATAAAGGACAGAAATGGTATGGACCTAACAGAAGCAGAAGATATTAAGAAGAGGTGGCAAGAATACAAAGAAGAACTCTACAAAAAAGATCTTCATGACCCAGATAATCACGATGGTGTGATCACTCATCTAGAGCCAGACATCCTGGAATGTGAAGTCAAGTGGGCCTTAGAAAGCATCACTATGAACAAAGCTAGTGGAGGTGATGGCATTCCAGTTGAGCTATTTCAAATCCTGAAAGATGATGCTGTGAAAGTGCTGCACTCAATATGCCAGCAAATTTGGAAAACTCAGAAGTGGCCATAGGACTGGAAAAGATCAGTTTTCATTCCAATCCCAGAGAAAGGCAATGCCAAAGAATGCTCAAACTACTGCACAATTGCACTCATCTCACATGCTAGTGAGTATGTGCTCAAAGTAATGCTCAAAATTCTCCAAGCCAAGCTTCAGCAATATGTGAACCATGAACTTCCAGATGTTCAAGCTGGTTTTGGAAAAGGCAGAACTAGAGATCAAATTGCCAACATCTGCTGGATCATGGAAAAGGCAAGAGAGTTCCAGAAAAAACATCTATTTCTGCTTTATTGACTATGTCATAGCCTTTGACCGTGTGGATCACAATAAACTGTGGAAAATTCTGAAAGAGATGGGGATACCAGACCACCTGACCTGCCTTTTGAGAAACCTATATGCAGGTCAGGAAGCAACAGTTAGAACTGGACATGGAACAACAGACTGGTTCCAAATAGGAAAAGGAGTACGTCAAGGCTGTATATTGTCACCTTGCTTATTTAACTTCTATGCTGAGTACATCATGAGAAACGCTGGGCTGGAAGAAGCACAAGCTGGAATCAAGATTGCCAGGAGAAATCTCAATAACCTCAAATATGCAGATGACACCACCCTTATGGCAGAAAGTGAAGAGGAACTAAAAAACCTCTTGATGAAAGTGAAGAGGAGAGTTAGAAAGTTGGCTTAAAGCTCAACATTCAGAAAACGAAGATCATGGCATCCGGTCCCATCACTTCATGGGAAATAGATGGGGAAACAGTGGAAACAGTGTCAGACTTTATTTTTTTGGGCTCCAAAATCACTGCAGATGGTGACTGCAGCCATGAAATTAAAAGACACTTACTCCTTGGAAGAAAAGTTATGACCAACCTAGATAGTATATTAAAAAGCAGAGATATTACTTTACCAACAAAAGTCTGTCTAGTCAAGGCTGTGATTTTTCCAGTGGTCATGTATGGATGTGAGAGTTGGACTGTGAAGAAGGCTGAGCGCCGAATTGATGCTTTTGAACTGTGGTATTGGAGAAGACTCTTGAGAGTCCCTTGGACTGCAAAGAGATCCAACCAGTCCATCCTAAAGAAGATCAGTCCTGGGCATTCATTGGAAGGACTGATGTTGAAGCTGAAACTCCATTACTTTGGCCACCTCATGGGAAGAGTTCACTCACTGGAAAAGACCCTGATGCTGGGAGCGATTGTGGGCAGGAGGAGAAGGGGTTGACAGAGGATGAGATGGCTGGATGGCATCACTGACTCGATGGACGTGAGTTTGAGTGAACTCTGGGAGTTGGTGATGGACAGGGAGGCCTGGCGTGCTGTGATTCGTGGGGTTGCAAAGAGTCAGACATAACTGAGTGAGTGAACTGAACTGTACTGAAGTGGAATTAGAAAAAACAATGTGTTATAACACATTAATAGAATTAAAGACCCCAAATGCAAAACTACCTCAATAAATGCAGACAAATCATTTGACAACACTGAATACTTACTGATGATAAAAGCCTCTCAACAGTAAAGGTAGATCAGAAATACTGCAAATGACGTTGCAGGAAAATTTGGGTGTAATTTTAAAAAGTTCTAAGGCTGTGGTGATGGTTGAAAATCTCTATAAATTTACTACCAAACTGTATACTTACTAGTAGGCCAGTTTCATAGCATGTAAATTATACTCCAATAAAGCTCTTCCAGAAAATGTTTAAAAAACCCTTGAGGAATGACAAAGACCAAGGTCTCTGTGCAAGTCTGACTCTGTATATTTAGACAAAGACCGAGTCTCATAATGATTATTTTTCCTTCTTGTCTGAGTTGATTAACTCTGCTTTCAATAGTAACAGTTTATGGGAAATTCAGATCCTTAATTCCCTAGAGAACTTTTGACTTTTCTGTTGTCTTCAGAAGAGAAACATCCAGATAACAGAGGCACCAATTTAAATAATGATGAAAACTGCAGAATTTTTTAAAAATTTTAAGACAGATTGTCAATAGTTCTGTTTATTTGCTCAATAAACTCTCTTTTCAACAGGGAAGTTCACTTTCTGAAGCCCCCATAGAATAAATTAACTATAGGACTATGTCTTACCCAGTTTGAGCTGCTATACTTGAGGGTTCCCAGGTGGTGCTAGTGATAAAGAATCTGCCTGCCAACGCAAGAGACATAAGAGACATGGGTTTGATCTCTGGGTTATGAAGATTCCCTGGAAGAGGAAATGGCAACACACTCCACTATTCTTGTCTGGAGAATCCAGGGACAGAGGAGCCTGGTGGGCTCCAGTCCATGGGAACATGATTGAAGTGATTGAGCGTGCACACACTAACTAACTACTGGGTGGTTTAAGCAAAACCATTTATTTCCCACTCTTCTAGAGGCTGGGAAGTCCAAGACCAAGGAGCTGACGGATTCAGTTCCTACTGAGAACCCTGTTACCAGTTCGCAGGATGAATCCCAAGCTGGAATCAAGATTGTAGGGGGAAATATCAACAACCTCAGATATGCAGATGTGCTCATGATCAGTCGTGTCTGACTCTTTGCAACCCTATGGACTGTAGCCCACCAGGCTTCCCTGTCCATGGGATTTTCCAGGCAAGGATACTGGAGTGGGTTGCCATTTCCTACTCCACATATATGCAGATGATATCACTCTAATGGCAGAAAGTGAAGAGGATCTAAAGAACCTCTTGTTGAGGGTGAAAGAGGAGAGTAAAAATGCAGCTTAAAACTCAACATTCAGAACACTAAGATCACAGCATCTGTTCCCATCACTTCATGGCAAATAAATGGGGAAGCAATGGAAACAGTGGCAGATTTTATTTCTTGAGTTCCAAAATCACTGAGATGGTGACTGTAGCCATGAAATTAAAAGATACTTTTTCCTTGGAAGGAAACCTATGACAAACCTACACAGCATATTAAAAAGCAGAGACATCACTTTGCCAACAAAGCTCTGTAGAGTCAAAGCTATGTTTTTTCCGGTAGTCATGTATGGATGTGAGAGTTGGACCTCAAAGAAAGCTGAGCACCAAAGAATTGATGCTTTTGAACTGTGGTGCTGGAGAAGACTCTTGAGAGCCCCTTGGACAGCAAGGAGATCAAACCAATCAATCCTAAAGGAAATCAACTCCGCATATACATTGGAAGGATTGACGCTGAAGCTGAAACTCCAGTACTTTGGCCACCTGATGTGAAGAGCTGACTCATTAGAAAAGACCCTGATGCTGGGAAAGATTGAAGGCAGGAGGAGAAGAGGGCCACAGAGGATGAGATGGTTAGACAGCATCACCAACTCGGTGGACATGAGTTTGAGCAAACTCTGGGAGATGGTGAAGGACAGAAAAGCTTGGTGTGCTGCAGTTCTTGGGGTTGCAGAGTCAGACATGACATAGCAACTGAACAACAACAACAACCTTTTGCGATACCCTAATATGGCAGAGAGGGATCATTGATCTGGTGTCTCTTGATATGAGAAATAATTATATTCATGAGGGTTCTTTTATGACTTAACCACCTCCCCAAAGTCCCATCTCCAAATACCATCACATTGGGGATTAAGGCTTCAAGATACAAATTTTGGGAGCACACAGAATTATAACAGGCTATAATGTCCTTGTGAACAGTTTAGGTAAGAAAAAAGAACTGTGTCAAGAATTCAAAGATCTCTGAGTGGTCAGGGGGAGTAACTCCAAGCATATACATGATAATTTTATGCAGTCACAAAATTGTAAGTAGAATTTATTGGTAAATAGTTACTCTTTAGAGTTTAATAATATAGACCTCCTATTTTATTGCTTTATTTGAGATTATATCCCCTTTTCCAGTTAGACTTGACAGAGTCAAATATGTCAAAATTAGTGGCTCATTCTCTCAATTCATTAAGGGGAAAAGAAAGGTCATTCTAGGGAAGTAAAGCAGTCAAGTCAGTTTTGTATGCATGCAGATTGGAGCTTAAATAACATTTTTTATCTTCTACATATAGTTATGCCTCTGTATCCAATGGGGATTCTTTTCAGGACCACCCGTGGATACCAAAATGTATCGATGTTCAAGTTATAAAAAATGGCATAGCATTTGCCTATAACCCATGCAGATTCCCCCATATACTTTAAATCATCTCTATATTAATTATAACACCTTAAACAATGTAAATTCAACATATACATGCATATTAAATATTTGTAAATACAACATAAGTGCTATGTAAATAGTTGACCATACAAGGCAAATTCAAAGTTTGCTCTTTGGGACTGAAAACATTTTTGTCCAAATATTTTTGATCCATAGTTGATTGAATCCATAGGTGCAGAGTCCACAGATACAGAGG
Organism: Oryx dammah; assembly: GCF_014754425.2. Taxonomy (NCBI): domain Eukaryota; kingdom Metazoa; phylum Chordata; class Mammalia; order Artiodactyla; family Bovidae; genus Oryx; species Oryx dammah. Next base: position 5,904,244 of record NW_024070212.1, read on the forward strand.
GCTGACTATGATAGTTCAGAAAGAGCATCAAGGTGGTCCAGTGGTTAAGAAACCTGCCTTCCAGTGCAGAGGACTCAGGTTTGATTCCTGGTCAGAGAACTGAGATCCCACATGCCTCAGGGAACTGCAACTACTGAGCCTGGGCGCCACACGAAAAATGTTGCATGCCTCAGTGAAACTTCTGTGTGCCACAACTAAGACCCAATGCAGCCAAAATAAACAGTTTTTTAGAAAAAGAAGAAAGAAAGAAACAACATGAAACAGAAGTCAATGGTAGACCAGAAGTCAGAAAATTGTGAGACTATATTCCATTTTTTTTACGAATAACTGTGATTCTGGCATTTAAAAATCTTCAGTTATATTTTTTCTCTATATATTAAATGGAATTAATAGTAACATAATCGTTGTATGATGGGGCTTCACAGGTAGTGCTTGTGGTAAGGAATCTGCCTGCCAATGCAAGAGAGGCAAGTTGAGGTTTCCTTCAGGAAGATCCCCTGGTGTAGGAAATGACATCCTGCTCCAGTATTCTTGCCTGGAAAATTTCATGGACAGAGGAGCCTGGTGGACTACAGTTGATGCAGCTTGCAAAGAGTCTAAGTGGCTGAGCGGCTGGACAAGACAGTTGTATGGTGCTCCTCTGGTGATAAAATGAGAAAGTTAACATGTAACCAAAATTAACAAACATCAGTCCCTGTAGCTCTAGGGTGCATATAAATAAAGTAATATTAATATTAATAACCCAAATTTACCTGCCTTAAGGTCCCAAACTGATTCAGGACAATATAGCTCCAACCCAAGTCAAGGAATCTTACTCTCATGAATCCTCAAGAATAAGTTTACTTATCTTTTTCTGTCCTCACCTCATTCTTACTGTCTGCACTTGTGTGGGATCCCTCACTATTATCTTGACTGCTAGTTTCCCATGCTTTCAACATTACAAACCCTTCATGTGCTTGAAAACTCAGTCCTCTTTAGTTTTCATGGTGTTCTGAGAAACATGCCAAGTTCTTTGGAGCAATGAGTAATTCTTTTCCCCATATCTGCATCACATTGTTGCCTGGGCCCCAATATCACTTTGTGGGCCTCAAATTTCAATGTTCTTCATAAAGACGGCCTTTTATGCTTTTCCTAGTCCTTTATCTCTAATAGGCATCAGGTTCTTTTTCTGGGCCTGTTAGAAATACATAGCATTTTTTAATTTCCTCAGGCATGGAGCACACAAAGTTCACTTCAAAATTCCCTTATTCCAAGCATATCGAGATATGCAGGTAAATATTTGGATATTTTCATTCCCAAATGTGTACAAAACAGGAAGATCAGCTTGGTGCTCTCTGATGACCTAAAGGGATGAGGTGAGGGTAAGTGGGAGGGAGGGTCAGGAGGGATGGGATACATGTATGCTTAATGCCAAAATCACTGCAGATGGTGATTGCAGCCATGAAATTAAAAGATGCTTACTCCTTGGAAGGAAAGTTATGACCAACCTAGACAGCATATTGAAAAGCAGAGACATTAATTTGTCAACAAAGGTCTGTCTAGACAAGGCTATGGTTTTTCCAGTGGTCATGTATGGATGTGAGAGTTGGACTATAAACAAAGCTGACTGCCAAAGAATTGATGCTTTTGAACTGTGGTGTTGGAGAAGACTCTTGCGAGTCCCTTGGACTGCCAGGAGATCCAACCAGTCCATTCTAAAAGAGATCAGTCCTGGGTGTTCATTGGAAGGACTGATGTTGAAGCTGAAACTCCATTACTTTGGCCACATGATGCAAAGAGCTGACTCATTTGAAAAGACCCTGATGCTGAGAAAGATTGAGGAGCAGGAGGAGAAGGGGACGACAGAGGATGAGATGGTTGGATGGCATCACCGACTCAATGGACATGGGTTTGGGTGAACTCCGGGAGTTGGTGATGGACAGAGAGGCCTGGCGTACTGTGGTTCATGGGGTTGCAAAGAGTCAGACATGACTGAGTGACTGACCAGAACTGAATGCTTATTCATGTTGCAGAAACTAACACAATGCTGTAAAGCAATTAACCTCCAATTTCAAACGTTTGAACAAAGGAAAAAAGACAGCCAAATTAATTTCTAGGATAAGTTTGGATGTGACTCTGTCACATGATAGATATTGTTGATATGAAATATGTGAAGTCATTGAATGGACAGAGAACCTTCTTGGATTATCCCAACCAGAACAGTTGTAATCCTGTAGTGCCTTTTTTCTTACATCCCCTAGCCCTGATATGTTGAAAAGATATATATGTATTATCCAGACTGAAAGCAACTGGAGGCAAGGATTGGACTCCTTGATCTAATATACCACTATGCTGAGTGTAGAACCTTGAATAGATACAAACACAGATTAGCAAACTTAGATGCCCTTCTCCAGCACTAGCCCAATTTCATAGTAACACTTTCCCACATGTAAGCACAAGGATACACACACATAATTATTTCCTAAACTTTAAATATTCCTGCAAACAGTAGTAACACCATACATTTGTATAGAATTTTAAAAATCATTTTGTTTCCAAGAGTAATTTATCTCTATATCTTCTTTTGGTTCTCTCCAGAGATACATTTCTGGTTTCTTCATCCCTTTTAGAACTGCAGAAGATGCTCCAGGGGGCTAGTACAAAGAACAGAGTTCTGGAAGTCTGGAGACACTGGTCCTAGTCACAAATCTTTTGCTACTGATGTATGTGACTTTCTTCTATCAATGAAAATGCACCTGAAATTTGTTTCATCGTATATGGATAATATAGCAGACACAGAAATGATTGTCATGAAGGAAGAAGTTGACACTCACAGTTTCTTAGAAACAGGATGCATAGCACACCATGCTGTGCCACATGAGAAATTGCCAGTTTGGGCAGGAGGCAGAGGGAGGTTCCCAGTTTTGGGGGAGGCAGATTAGAAGGCCTTAGGAGATGGCCCAGCCCAGGGCCTTTATTGGTGTTCTCACAGGGAGGAAGTATTGGAGTTCCATCTTCAGCATCAGTCCTTCCAATGAATATTCAGGACCAATTTCCCTTAGGATTGACTGATTTGATCTCCTTGCAGTCCAAGGGATTTGAAACTCCAATACTTTGGCCACCTGATGTGAAGAGCTGACTCATTGGAAAAGACCCTGATGTTGGGAAAGGTTGAAGGCAGAAGGAGAAGGGGATGACAGAGGATGAGATGATTGGATGGCATCTCTGACTCTATGGGTATGAGTTTGAGTAAACTCCGGGAATTGGTGATGGACAGGGAGGCCTGGCATGCTGTGATTCATGGGGTCGCAAAGAGTCTCACATGACCGAGTGAACTGAAGTGAACTGACAGGAAGGAATGAGTGAGGCAGCATAGACATGTGAATTAAGTTTAGGATTGGGTAGTTCAAATAATTTCAGAGAGCTTGTACTAGAAAGGTGGTTTCTAGTTGTCCTGTACCACAGAGTAATTTAAGATAGAGAGAATCTTGGTGTGTGAGAGTTTGATAAAGGAGAGAGTTAGAATTGGGGGCTCTGGATTTGTTGGTTTGTGTATCAAAAGCATACACACAGGGGAGCCATATGCTCTCTCTAAGAATTAGCTAGCCCTAGGAGGGGCAGTGACTCCAATACCAAGGCTTCAACTGCAAGAGCATCAAGAATACAGAAAATAAAGTCAATGAAGACATTATTTGAGTTGCTTCAACTCTCAGGACCTCAGTTTCCTTGTCTGTAAAATGAAAGTATTGAATAAGTGGCCTTGATATTTCTCTAATATTCTCTGACTATGAGGGGAAAAAAATCCCTTGGCTCTGCATAAGGTAGTTCAAGCTTCTTCTTATGCTAGTTCAGTTCAAACTGTGGCTATGGTTCAAACTATAACAGCCATAGTTCAAACTGTGACTCTATCTCATGTAGAAAGTATTGTTTGTTTCAATAACTGTACTTTTAGAAAAGAAGATAAGCCTAATAACTCTAACACTGAAACATTTTGTGTCTCATTTACACATTGTTTTCCTTAATAGTAGCTGAGCGGACAAAATTTTGAGTTATCTAGTAAAACCATGAAACTTTATATGTCAGACAAACCTCATTCAAATTTACTAGAACAGTGAGGACCAGTTGAATCAGATAAGATATAGTTCAGTTCAGTCACTCAGTCACGTCCGACTCTTTGCGACCCCATAGATGGCAGCACGCCAGGCCTCCCTGTCCATCACCAACTCCCGTTCAGTTTAGTTCAGTTCAGTCACTCAGTTGTGTCCAACTCTTTGCAACCCCATGAACCACAGTACTCCAGGCCTCTCTGTCCATCACCAACTCCTGAAGTTCCCCCAAACCCACGTCCATTGAGTCGGTAATGCCATCCAACCATCTCATCCTCTGTCGTCCCCTTCTCCTCCTGCCCCTCAATCTTTCTCAGCATCAGGGTCTTTTCAAATGAGTCAGCTCTTCGCATCAGGTGGCCAAAGTAATGGAGTTTCAGCTTCAACATCAGTCCTTCCAATGAACACCCAGGACTGATCTCCTTTAGGATGGACTGGTTGGATCTCCTGGCAGTCCAAGGGACTCTCAAGAGTCTTCTCCAACACCACAGTTCAAAAGCATCAGTTCTTTGGCAGTCAGCTTTCTTTATAGTCCAACTCTCACATCCATACATGACCACTAGAAAAACCATAGCCTTGACTAGATGGACCTTTGCTGGCAAAGTAATGTCTCTGCTTTTCAATATGCTGTCTAGGTTGGTCATAACTTTCCTTCTAAGGAGTAATCATCTTTTAATTTCATGGCTGCAATCACCATCAGCAGTGATTTTGGAGCCCAGAAAAAGAAAGTCAGCCACTGTTTCCACTGTTTCCCCATCTATTTGCCATGAAGTGATGGGACTGGATGCCATGATCTTAGTTTTCTGAATGTTGAGCTTTAAGCCAACTTTTTCACTCTCCTCTTTCACTTTCATCAAGAAGCTCTTTAGTTCTTCTTCACTTTCTGCTATAAGAGTGGTGTCATCTGTATATCTGAGGTTATTGATATTTCTCCTGGAAATCTTGATTCCATCTCATCCTCTGTCATCCCCTTCTCCTCCCACCCTCAGTCTTTCCCAGCATCAGGGTCTTTTCAAATGAGTCAGCTCTTCACATCAGGTGGCCAAAGTATTGGAGTTTCAGCTTGAACATCAGTCCTTCCAAAGAACACTTAGGACTGCTACTTTAGGATGGACTGGTTGGATCTCTTTGCAGTCCAAGGGACTCTCAAGAGTCTTCCCCAACACCACAGTTCAAAAGCATCAACTCTTCAGTGCTCAACTTTCTTTATAGTCCAACTCTCACATCCATACATCACCACTAGAAAAACCATAGCCTTGACTAGATGTGCCTTTGTTTGCAAAGTAATGTCTCTGCTTTTTAATATGCTATCTAGATTGGCCATACCTTTTCTTCCAAGAAGCAAGCATGTTTTAATTTCATAGCTGTAGTCACCATCTGCAGTGATTTTGGAGCCCCCCAAAATAAAGTCTCCCACTGTTTCCATGGTTTCCCCATCTATTTGCCCTGAAGTGATGGTATGAAGTTATTTATGTTTTAATCACTCAGAAGGAAATTGATGCCTTAGTTTGAGAAAATTAATATTAACTCCCTGATTAATTTGCCAAATATGGTCACATGTATGTCTGAGAATAAATGAAATTTATAGAGGCCAGGCATTAGTCAGGTAATTTTAGAAGAATTCTTTTCAAGTTTTTTTTTCCATAACACATAAATTAAAGGTTCAGAAGTTCAGAACATGTAATTTTCATTTCATGATTTTTATTTATGACTATGCTCTTCAATCTTTATTCTCCCTCCCTAATGTTAATTTAACTCACATAACCCCCAATAATGCCAACCTGACTGCATATATTATAACTTTGGAACAGATTTAGAATAGAAGTGCCATGTGTGGTTGTTCAGATTGTAGGGAGCATGATTCATAAACAGACTTAATCGTGGCCTTCCAGATGCTTTCAGTTTAGATAAGATGTGCATCTTGCAATATGTAATGGTAAGAGTAGTGTGGGGGAAAAGCATTTCAAAGTTTCCTAGGATAGAAAAATTACCTCTGGTTTGGATGATCAAAGAAGTGCTAGATACTAACAAAAATTACCATGTATCTTAGACTGTTCAAGTTGGCATGACAAAATACCAAAATACCACTATACTGGTGGCTTACAGACAGTTATTACAGAAAATAACAGACAGTTATTTTCTTAAGAGTTCTGGAAGTTGCGAAGTCCAAGATCGAGGTGCTGGTCAATTCAGTGTTTGATGAGAGATCTCTTCCTGGCTTATATGTTCTGTGTCCTGAGAGACAGAAAGAGAAAAAGATAGAGAAAGACTGAGAGACAGAGCTCTCTAGTGTCTCTTTTTACAAGAGCACTAATCTCATTATGAGGGGTCTACCCTCCCAACTTCATCTAACCTAATTACCTCCCAAAGGCCCCACCTTCAAATACTAATACATCGGGGATTAGGGTTGAACAAATGATCTTTATGGGAAAATAAACATTTATTTCATAACACCATGTGAATGGCACTTCCCAGAATCATAAAGTGCATAATTTTTATAACTGTTGCCTCTTTCTCTCTCTGGAGCATCTTTCAACTTTATTTTTTTACTTTATCATTTTATTCTTCTCATTTTCCCAGGCCCACTTTAAGTTACAACTCCTCCACTTATTTCTTTAAAAATACTTAAGAACTAGATATTTTCTGGAAACTGTAGTGGGTATGGGAAATTTACCAACAAATGAGATATGTCCCTGCTTTCTCTTACCTTGCAGTCTATTAAATGAGAGAAATGCTAAATATAATAAAGTGTCAAAGATGCAGAGATATAAACCTGTAAAGTGTGTGTGTACGCTCAGTTGTGTCTGACTTTGCAACTTCATGGACGGTAGCCCACCAGGCTCCTCTGTCCATGGGGTTTTTCAGGCAAGAATGCTGGAGTGGATTGTGATTTCCTACTCCAGGGGATCTTCCCAACCCAGGGATCTAACACTTGACTCGTGTCTCCTGCGTTGTCAGGGGGATTCTTTACTGCACCACCTAGAAAGCCCTAGATTAAAAAAAAAATAGTTGTACAAAAGAGAAAAAGATTCATTCTACCAAAAGGAAATGAGAAAGCTATGGGATGTCAAGAGTAGAGTAAGAATTCACAGAGAATTTTAAGCTGAATTTTCAAGAATGAATGACTTCTCTGGTGGCTCAGATGGTAAAGTATCTGCCTACAATGCGGGAGACCTGGGTTCAATCCCTGGGTCTGGAAGATTTCCTGGAGAAGGAAATGGCAACTCATTCCAGTATTCTCACCTGGAAAATCCCATGGACGGAGGAACCTGGTAGGCTATAGTCCATGGGGTCGAAAAGAGTCGGACACGACTGAGTGACTTCACATTCACGAATGAATAAGCATTTGATAGGCAGAGTTGACAGGTGTGAACATTAAACATTGAGGCAAGGCATGGAGATAAATCACTGAAAGCTCGTTATCACCTTCTGAAGAGTTAGAACTTTAGCCTGTAAAAGGCGCCACTGAAGAAAAACACTGTGCTTTAGAAACATCACTGGTGATTTGAGAGATGCAAGTCCAGAGTATGAGAGACAAGTGACAGCTGTAAGAATAAAAACAGATGACAAGATGATGATGGCAGTGAGATGGATGTGTAAATCAATACAAGAAATGTTAAATAAGGAATAGCCATACAATTTAATGGGTAAATAAATGTGAGAGGATCAATGAAAGGGAGGAGAGTATTGTGACTGAAAGTTTCTGAGTCCCAGTTAAATGACAGGATCTTCCCATAAGTTTAATTGCAAAAGTAAGGATATAGGATGCAGATAGAGAAGGAAACAAGGTTTAAGGAGAATATGTTTTAAAAATTATTGTTAAAGGTACCTTCCTATAATGGAAGGTATCTTATCCATGAAAAGAGGTAGAAAATGTGAAGAAAATAGCATTGAAGAAAAACCTCTTCCTTTGTTATAGAAGTAGAAATAGCTAGGGTGAATATACACTGAAATAAGTTACAGTTTTGTAGGGTCAAAAGTAAGATGGTAAGGGAGTTAGTGTCTGATAGCTTCATTTTTTTCCCTGTATAAATCTGCTGAAGTTGCAGGAAAGATGGAGTAAAGATCTGAGAAGTGTAAAGAAAGTATGAACTAGATTCTGTGAGGGACAAGAGAGAGCAGAGACAAGTGAAAAATTTGTCACACAATATAGGGGTTATCACTGAGATGGAGAACACACATTTATAGTGGTAACAATACAAACAGATATGTAATAGCCTTTTGTAATGCTTAACAATTCAAGTGTATGAGTGGTGAAAGCACATGTCTGGGTTTATCCATGGCTATGAATTGACAGGGTATATCGAGGGTTAAGAGTCTGTGGATACTGAAGTGCTGGCAAGAGTGGTTTAAGAAACTCACTAGAGATTTAGGTCAAGTTGGACAAGAGGAGAAACCTCAAAGAAAATAATGAATAGGGAACAAAAAGGAAAAATGCAAAGATCAAAGTCTCAAGAAAGATGAAGAATAGTTGACAAAGGGGAATATAATGGCTCTAAGGATAGAATTGGGTAGTCAGATCTTAGAAAACTAGAATTTAACATTCCAGAGATAAGTGCATTCCAAGTTCCTGCTTCAATCATGTGCTTGGGTTATTGAATTGGAAGAAGAATTTAGGGATCAAGGAGTTTAAGACTAGATTGTTGCATGGGCAGTTATATTCATGATGCAATCATAGGTGATCTTGGCAGGAGTTGAGCCAAAATGAAAATGGTGAGTCATACCAGAATGCTTAATGGTGAGAGGTATGGGATGTAATATAGAATAAATAATGAACAAGTATTCTGACAGAATGTGATCCACTGGAGAAGGGAATGGCAAAGCACTCCAGTATTCTTGCCTTGAGAATCCCATGAACAGTATGAAAAGGCAATATGATAGAATATTGAAAGAAGAACTCCCCAGGTCGGTAGGTGCCCAATATGCTACTGGAGATCAGTGGAGAAATAACTCCAGAAAGAATGAAAGGATGAAGCCAAACCAAAAACAATACCCAGCTGTGGATGTGACTGGTGATAGAAGCAAGGTCCAATGCTGTAAAGAGCAATATTGCATAGGAACCTGGAATGTCAGGTCCATGAATCAAGGCAAATTGAAAGTGGTCAAACAAGAGATGGCAAGAGTGAACGTCGACATTCTAGGAATCAGCGAGCTAAAATGGACTGGAATGGGTGAATTTAACTCAGATGACCATTATATCTACTACTGTGGGCAGGAATCCCTCAGAAGAAATGGAGTAGCCATCATGGTCAACAAAAGACTCTGAAATGCAGAACTTGGATGCAATCTCAAAAATGACAGAATGATCTCTGTTTGTTTCCAAGGCAAACCATTCAATATCACAGTTATCCAAGTCTATGCCCCAACCAGTAATCCTGAAGAAGCTAAAGTTGAACGGTTCTATGAAGACCTACAAGACCTTTTAGAACTAACACCCAAAAAAGATGTCCTTTTCATTATAGGGGAAAGGAATACAAAAATAGGAAGTCAAGAAACACCTGGAGTAACAGACAAATTTGGCCTTGGAATGTGGAATGAAGCAGGGCAAAGACTAATAGAGTTTTGCCAAGATAATGCACTGGTCACAGCAAACACCCTCATCCAACAACACAAGAGAAGACTCTACACATGGACATCACCAGATGGTCAACACCAAAATCAGATTGATTATATTCTTTGCAGCCAAAGATGGAGAAGCTCTATACAGTCAACAAAAACAAGACCAGGAGCTGACTGTGTCTAAGATCATGAGCTCCTTATTACCAAATTCAGACTTAAATTGAAGAAAGTAGGGAAACCCGCTAGACCATTCAGGTATGACCTCAGTCAAATCCCATATGATTATACAGTGGAAGTGAGAAATAGATTTAAGGGCCTAGATCTGATAGAGTGCCTGATGAACTATGGAATGAGGTCTGTGACATTGTACAGGAGACAGGGATCAAGACCATCCCCATGGAAAAGAAATGCAAAAAAGCAAAATGGCTGTCTGGGGAGGCCTTACAAATAGCTGTGAAAAGAAGAGAAGCGAAAAGCAAAGGAGAAAAGGAAAGATATAAGCATCTGAATGCAGAATTTCAAAGATAGCAAGAGATAAGAAAGCCTTCTTCAGTGATCAATGCAAAGAAATAGAGGAAAAGAACAGAATGGGAAAGACTAGAGATCTCTTCAAGAAAATTAGAGATACCAAGGGTACATTTCATGCAAAGATGGGCTCAATAAAAGACAGAAATGGTATGGACCCAACAGAATCAGATGATATTAAGAAGAGGTGGCAAGAATACACAGAAGAACTGTTCAAAAAAAGATCTTCATGACCCAGATGATCACGATGGTGTGATCACTCATCTAGAGCCAGACATCATGGGATGTGAAGTCAAGTGGGCCTTAGAAAGCATCACTACGAACAAAGCTAGTGGAGGTGATGGCATTCCAGTTGAGCTATTTCAAATCCTGAAAGATGATGCTGTGAAAGTGCTGCACTCAATATGCCAGCAAATTTGGAAAACTCAACAGTGGCCACAGGACTGGAAAAGGTCAGTTTTCATTCCAATCCCAGAGAAAGGCAATGCCAAAGAATGCTCAAACTACCACACAATTGCAGTCATCTCACATGCTAGTAAACTAATGCTCAAAACTCTCCAAGCCAGGCTTCAGCAATATGTGAACCGTGAACTTCCTGATGTTCAAGCTGGTTTTAGAAAAGGCAGAGGAACCAGAGATCAAATTGCCAACATCTGCTGGATCATCAAAAAAGCAAGAGAGTTCCAGAAAAACATCTATTTCTGCTTTCTTGACTATGCCAAAGCCTTTGACTGTGTGGATCACAATAAACTGTGGAAAATTCTGAGAGAGATGGGAATACCAGACCACCTGACCTGCCTCTTGAGAAATCTGTATTCAGGTCAGGAAGCAACAGTTAGAACTGGACATGGAACAACAGACTGGTTCCAAATAGGAAAAGGAGTACGTCAAGGCTGTATATTGTCACCCTGCTTATTTAACTTATATGCAGAGTACATCATGAGAAACAGTGGACTGGAAGAAACACAAGCTGGAATCAAGATTGCTGGGAGAAATATCAATCACCTCAGATATGCAGATGATACCACCCTTATGGCAGAAAGTGAAGAGGAACTAAAAAACCTCTTGATGAAAGTGAAAGAGGAGAGTGAAAAAGTTGGCTTAAAAATCAACATTCAGAAAACGAAGATCATGGCATCCGGTCCTATCACTTCATGGGAAATAGATGGGGAAACAGTGGAAACAGTGTCACACTTTATTTTTGGGGGCTCCAAAATCACTGCAGATGGTGACTGCAGCCATGAAATTAAGACACTTACTCCTTGGAAGAAAAGTTATGACCAACCTAGATAGCATATTCAAAAGCAGAGACATTACTTTGCCGACTAAGATCCATCTAGTCTAGGCTATGGTCTTTCCTGTGGTCATGTATGGATGTTTGAGTTGGACTGTGAAGAAGGCTGAACACCAAAGAATTGATGCTTTTGAACTGTGGTGTTGGAGAAGACTGTTGAGAGTCCCTTGGACTGCAAGGAGATCCAACCAGTCCATTCTGAAGGAGATCAGCCCTGGGATTTCTTTGGGAGGAATGATGCTAAAGCTGAAACTCCAGTACTTTGGCCACCTCATGAGAAGAGTTGACTCATTGGAAAAGACTCTGATGCTGGAATGGATTGGGGGCAGGAGGAGAAGGGGACGACAGAGGATGAGGTGAGTGAACTCCGGGAGTTGGTGATGGACAGGGAGGCCTGGCGTGCTGCGATTCTTGGGGTCGCAAAGAGTCGGACATGACTGAGCGACTGAACTGAACTGAACTGAATCTGTTATTCAACTCAAAGTTTACAAAATATAACTCACAGATATTATTTTACTTAAACAAGCTATGACACAGACATGACTATTAGTCTCCTTTTGTAGAGAAAGATAGATTTAAGTTGGAACCCCGCAAATAAAAACCACTCAGCCAGTAAGTGACAAAGCTGAAATTCAAGCCCGCATGTTTTGATTTAGCTCTTTTTTTCCTTTCTGGGGTAACATGCTGTCTTAACTAGCATAAAATTTGCCTCTACAAGCACACATTTCACAGAGGAACTCTAAAGGTATAATGCCTTAATCTAAATAAAAAACACAATTTAAGGCCCACTGGTTTAAGTAAAAGATGGTTTCCCAGAAGCTTCTGGTTGAAGAGAAGAACGTTTCTCCTAGTTTGTGCCAAGGAAATAAAAACTCTCATGTACACACATGAAGCATAGATGCCCCTCTTAGATGCCTGCGTTCAAGGGTGGAACTGACCCCTCTACCACACCACAAAAGCTGCTTGGTGTTGAACTCACTTCGATTACATCTTCCCTCTAGCTCAGACGGTAAAGAATCTGCTTGCAACACAGGAGACCTGGGTTTGATCCCTGGGTTGGGAAGATCCTCTGGAGAAGGGAATGGCAATCCACTCCAGTATTCTTGCCTGGAGAATTCCATGGACAGAGGAGTGGTGGGGTCACAAAGAGTGACTAACTGAATGACTAACACTATTACCGCTACACCTTTAAAATGTCAGATGAAGTGGTCAGGAACTGAGGAATGGAACACCCAGGCTATTCTGCTTCAAAACAGCAACATAGAAAAGTGGATATGTCAGGTCTCATTGTTTGCCTCTCTCTAATGACTCTCATTTCCTCCCAAAGATAAAAGTGCTGATAATTATTTAAACAAAATAAATGCCCAACTTTCTGGGAGCAATAATTACATTCCCTAGTTTTAGACAACATTATGATCGTTAATTTCTTCTGTTTGACTCACCATGACTATTAAGGTAGAAAATTAAAAATGAAAAAAAGAACTAATTCCTCTTTCATAGTTTCCTTTGATTTTTGCATCCAGAAGGAATGAGATTTTGGGGAATCCTTCATGCTCCTTGCCTACCCGGTAGTGCCTAGAACATGACTGGCACTCATGATAGGATAGTTGACTTACACTTAGCTAGCTCAGGAGACTGTTCATCAGGAGAAAAAAACATATTGACAAGGGGAGAGAGAAATACCCAAAACCACTGTTAAAGAGGTTAGAAAGGAAGAACTGAATTCAAGAATCTGAGGAAGCAATCTCTTCCTAGACTGTAGTCTGAATATTTGGAGGACTGAAGAAAGGGCCCCTATTTTAGGAAAATGCCTAAGGCCATACTGCTGTGAATTTGAATGGAGTGAGCCTGCAGATGACAAGACAAAAGAAAATCGGAATGTTATTAGAGAAATGTTAAGCAAAGCTATTTTCAGTTAAGACTTTATGGAAAAGAAGTAATTAACCTCCAATTAAAATAAATATATTTTTAAAAATAAATAAAAAATAAAATCCAGGTAATGAAATCCCTGAAGTTTTACCACACAAAATGTGGGTGTGAGTGGGTGGTGGGAGACAAGCTGAACTGAGAGGTGAGCTGCATAGAATGCCACCTAGACCAGTTTGTGAAATTAAGTCCTTCTTCACCAGCAGAGAATTAACCTCTACTCAAGAAGACATGGGAATTGCCAGCCCATGAAGATGTTGAGGGTGAGAAAGAACTTTGATGTTGGTAGCAGTGATGGAAAAAGCTTCAATAATCAGTGTGACTCAGAGAGAGGGCTTCTTCTAGGTATGGTGGGCCCAGTCATTGGGAACCTGAATAAAGAGGCAGGGGAGTCTCTAATCAAAGGGGAATGGGAATATCTCACACAGTAGAGGATGCAGAAAGTGATGGTGATGTCGGCATAGATCAGTATGTTTGCCATCTGAGGATCATGCCCTCCCAGTCCAGTCCCATGATGTCTGCAGCACAGGGACAACTACTTGACAATAAGGAAAGAATCCCAGCAAATTAGCCCTACATAGAGCCATTTAACCAGACAGCATCTTAGACCTTCCAGAAACATGCTATCTAAGACCAAGAATAGACACCTCCATAAATCATCCCTCCATAAATCCTATTTCTAAAATAACTACTAAAAGATTGACACTAATTTATGTTCTGAGGAGGAATAAATACCTTGTGAGGAGAAGCCAATGTACTTGAGTAAAACTTAATTAACCCCAGGGTTCTTACCCTCTTTTGCCAGAATGCAGTTTGGCTTCTCAATTCCAGTGTTAATCATGTCAGCCAGTTTGGCTACTGATTCATAATCTATAGACATTAACACCATTTATACAGACTAGTTTATTTGCTTTTGCATGGGCTGCTTTGATTATAATATTATTTCCTTGCAGAGCCCAATTTAGGACAGGACCTAACCTTTTGGGGAGGAAGTAGAGATAAAACTGGATGAAAAATATCTGTTTTTCATAGAAATGCAATGGTTTACTAGGAGAATAATATAGTAAAATAATGTTTTTGAAATATTAATTACTCCCCCAATATTTCGCTATTTCACTTCTTTCCATACAATACATTGGTTATCTCTTCATTATTCCAGGGAAGAGCAGAAAGCTTGTGACTCTTGATCCTGGCTTTGTTTTCTAAAGGCTTTGCAGGAAGGGGTTAGAGGAGAGTCAAAAGGGTTTGGAAAACATATGGACTGAGAAAAGTGAGGTGTCCCCCTTCCGACCCTAAAAAGGTACTCTTCTAGGCTTGAGAAAGGAAGGAGAAGTGCAGGGGTGTTGTTGAGAAGAGAGAGGGCATGAGAGAGAATGGCCCAGTACCCCTCTTCTTTGACATCGTCCCAGAAGGTGGTCTGAGCACTATGGTGTCTTCAAGAGCAGAAAATGGACACAGTTTTGTAGACAGGGCCTAGGAAAGGTGACAAGACCTCAGGGAGGGTGTGGATGCACAGAGGTCCAAAGATAGTCATTAAGAGATGACTGAAAAACAAGACAAGAATTGCTATGCCTTTACACACAACAAACAAGGAACAGAGAGAGCTCCAGTCCTGGAGGAGCTGCAGAGGGAGGACAAAGGTCATCACGAAGATGATGCACAGAGAGAATGAGGTCCAGACAGCATCCTTACCCTTGGGACTTGGCCCCTCAAGCTCTTAGACACAAACTTGGGAAAGGATAGGAAACACATAGAGTTTCTACTACATAAGCAAAATAGAGGCTTGAAATCCAGTTTAGGTTAAGTTATTAAGCACAAAAGCTAAATTTACTTCATATCTGAATTCGAGGCCTCAATTTACAATAGATAAACTGCCCCTTATGCTACTTCATGCATTTATGTCTTGGGTTTCCAATTGGGGCACATACTGACACCAAAAGCTGTCTTTGCATCCTTATATTTCCTTGAGCATTTTAATGGCCACTCAATCATTTAACATATTTGTAAAGCACCTATGAATTCCCTGGACTGCTTAGTTCCTGGGAGAACATCTTTGAACAAAACTGGGGATGTTCCTGGTTTCATGGAGTTCACAGTCTTATACAAGAAATGGACAATATTCTGAAGACCCCCAGAAGAATTTAGGATCCATTCCATTCAAGGACTCAAGATCACAGAAATTTTCCTGGTCTGGGCTCAAAACCAGGCTGCTTCATCTCTTCTGTCCTCAGATGTTTTGCTTCTGGTGATATGAAAATTACTGAAGCATATAAATATTAAAAATGGTCTGTTAATAGGTGAAAGTGTACCGCATATTATGTAAGAGCATTAAGGCATGTATTAATGTATTAAGTTAAGGAATATTTCTAAAGCAGAAAATAAAACAATATGTATAGCCTGGAAAGAAAAGAGATGACTAATATTTAAATGAACAACATATGGATATGAGATTTAAGCTGTGATAAGTGAAGTGAAAATTATAGATCAGAGCAAGAGAGGTATCAAGAGTATTCACTAGTTTGGAATCCATTACATTTGCTCAGTGAAACTGTTAAACTGAATTGACTGGAACGCATGCTTTTTGGAGCACTGACAATAATTTGGAATAAGTTAAGAACATTTTCTCAAGAAAGTCAAAATACACAAATGAAAGAAGCAAATATTTATATAGAATACATAAATAAACCAACCAAAGGCCTTATTCATAAGAAAAGCTGGAAATGAAAGTTAAAAAAAAAATCACATGAAGACAAGAACAAATATATTTTTCCTAATTTAAATTCGAGAGATAGTGAACACAGGGATATATCTGGGGAGATTGGCAGCCTGGAAAGGGTGCAGAAGCCTCGAGCCCTCTCCTCATACCTTGCTTTCTGTATCTCTTCTGTCTGGTTATTCCTGCATTTTATCTTTCTAATGAGCAGGTGTTCTAGAACTTATAGGGACAGAAGACAGAGGCCCTAGACTCTAAGGACAAAGTGTGTGTCTTTAATTTTTCATGAGATATCATTCATCTCTCACTGACTGAGTCTAAGACAGATTGGAAAACAGAAAAGGGGGTAGGTTCAGGATGGCAGAATAGAAGGACTTGTGCTCATCTTCTCCTTTGAAAGCACCAAAATCACAACTAGATCTTGAACAACCATCTACAGGAGAATGCTGATACCCCCAAAAAGATATCTTATGTATAAAGGACAAAGGAGAAACCTCAACAAAATAGTAGGAAGGGTGTAATCACGATAAAATCAAATCCCATACTTGCCAGGTTCAGTTCAGCTCAGTTCAGTCGCTCAGTCGTGTCCGACTCTTTGCAACCCCATGAATCGCAGCACGCCAGGACTCCCTGTCCATCACCAACTCCCGGAGTTCACTCAGATTCATGTCCCTCAAGTCAGTAATGCCATCCAGCCATCTTATCCTCTGTCGTCCCCTTCTCCTCCTGTCCCCAATCCCTCCCAGCATCAAAGTCTTTTCCAATGAGTCAACTCTTCGCATGAGGTGGCCAAAGTACTGGAGTTTCAGCTTTAGCATCATTCCTTCTTCTAAAGAAATCCCAGGGCTGATCTCCTTCAGAATGGACTGGCTGGATCTCCTTGCAGTCCAAGGGACTCTCAAGAGTCTTCTCCAACACCACAGTTCAAAAGCATCAATTCTTCAGCACTCAGCCTTCTTCACAGTCCAACTCTCACATCCATACATGACTACTGGAAAAACCATAGCCTTGACTAGACCTACCTTAGTCGGCAAAGTAATGTCTCTGCTTTTGAATATGCTATCTAGGTTGGTCATAACTTTTCTTCCAAGGAGTAAGTGTCTTAATTTCATGGCTGCAGCCACCATCTGCAGTGATTTTGGAGCCCCCAAAAATAAAGTGTGACACTGTTTCCACTGTTTCCCCATCTATTTCCCATGAAGTGATAGGACCGGATGCCATGATCTTCGTTTTCTGAATGTTGAGTTTTAAGCCAACTTTTTCACTCTCCACTTTCACTTTCATCAAGAGGCTTTTTAGTTCCTCTTCACTTTCTGCCATAAGAGTGGTGTCATCTGCATATCTGAGGTTATTGATATTTATCCTGGCAATCTTGATTCCAGCTTGTGTTTCTTCCAGTCCAATGTTTCTCATGATGTACTCTGCATATAAGTTAAATAAGCAGGGTGACAATATACAGCCTTGACGTACTCCTTTTCCTGTTTGGAACCAGTCTGTTGTTCCATGTCCAGTTCTAACTGTTGTTTCCTGACCTGCATACAGATTTCTCAAGAGGCAGGTCAGGTGGTCTGGTATTCCCATCTCTTTCAGAATTTTCCACAGTTTATTGTGATCCACACAGGCAAAGGCTTTGGCATAGTCAAGAAAGCAGAAATAGATGTTTTTCTGGAACTCTCTTGCTTTTTCCATGATCCAGCGGATGTTGGCAATTTGATCTCTGGTTCCTCTGCCTTTTCTAAAACCAGCATGAACATCAGGAAGTTCACGGTTCAAATATTGCTGAAGCCTGGCTTGGAGAATTTTGAGCATTACTTTACTAGCGTGTGAGATGAGTGCAATTGTGCAGTAGTTTGATCATTCTTTGGCATTGCCTTTCTTTGGGATTGGAATAAAAACTGACCTTTTCCAGTCCTGTGGCCACTGCTGAGTTTTCCAAATTTGCTGGCATATTGAATGCAGCACTTTCACAGCATCATCTTTTAGGATTTGAAATAGCTCAACTGGAATGCCATCACCTCCACTAGCTTTGTTCGTAGTGATGCTTTCTAAGGCCCACTTGACTTCACATCCCAGGATGTCTGGCTCTAGATGAGTGATCACACCATCGTGATTATCCAGGTCATGAAGATATTTTTTGTACAGTTCTTCTGTGTATTCTTGCCACCTCTTCTTAATATTTTCTTCTTCTGTTAGGTCCATACCATTTCTGTCTTTTATCGAGCCCATCTTTGCATGAAATGTACCCTTGGTATCTCTAATTTTCCTGAAGAGATCTCTAGTCTTTTCCATTCTGTTCTTTTCCTCTATTTCTTTGCATTGATTGCTGAAGGCTTTCTTATCTCTTGCTATCTTTCAAATTCTGCATTCAGATGCTTATATCTTTCCTTTTCTCCTTTGTTTTTCATTTCTCTTCTTTTCACAGCTATTTGTAAGGCCTCCCCAGACAGCCATTTTGCTTTTTTGCATTTCTTTTCCATGGGGATGGTCTTGATCCCTGTCTCCTGTACAATGTCACGGACCTCATTCCATAGTTCATCAGGCACTCTATCAGATCTAGGCCCTTAAATCTATTTCTCACTTGCACTATATAATCATAAGGGATTTGATTATAGGTCATACCTGAATGGTCTAGCGGGTTTCCTTACTTTCTTCAATTTGAGTCTGAATTTGGTAATAAGGAGCTCATGATCTGAGCCACAGTCAGGTCCTGGTCTTGTTTTTGCTGACTATATAGAGCTTCTCCATCTTTGGCTGCAAAGAATATAATCAATCTGTTTTCGATGTTGACCATCTGATGATGTCCATGTGTAGAGTCTTCTCTTGTGTTGTTGGAAGAGGGTGTTTGCTATGACCAGTGCATTATCTTGGCAAAACTCTATTAGTCTTTGCTTTGCTTCATTCCGCATTCCAAGGCCAAATTTGCCTGTTACTCCAGGTGCTTCTTGACTTCCTACTTTTGCATTCCAGTCCCCTATAATGAAAAGGACATCTTTTTTAGGTGTTAGTTCTAAAACGTCTTGTAGGTCTTCATAGAACCATTCAACTTTAGCTTCTTCAGGATTACTGGTTGGGGCATAGACTTGGATAACTGTGATATTGAATGGTTTGCCTTGGAGATGAACAGAGATCATTCTGTCATTTTTGAGATTGCTCCAAGTTCTGCATTTCAGACTCTTTTGTTGACCATGATGGCTACTCAGGGATTCCTGCCCACAGTAGTAGATATAATGGTCATCTGAGTTAAATTCACCCATTCCAGTCCATTTTAGTTCGCTGATTCCTAGAATGTCGACATTCACTCTTGCCATCTCTTGTTTGACCACTTTCAATTTGCCTTGATTCATGGATCTGACATTCCAGGTTCCTATGCAATATTGCTCTTTACAGCATTGGACCTTGCTTCTATCACCAGTCACATCCACAGCTGGGTATTGTTTTTGCTTTGGCTCCATTCCTTCATTCTTTCTGGAGTTATTTCTCCACTGATCTCCAGCAGCATATTGGGCACCTACTGACCTGGGGAGTTCCTCTTTCAGTATCCTATCATTTTGCCTTTTCATACTGTTCATGGGGTTCTCAAGGCAAGCGGCTGGCACACTAAGCGCAGGTGGCTGCGGCTGGCGCACTACAGAGGAGCTACCCCACGTCCGAGGTCAGGGGCAGCGGCCTAGAGTGCCAGGCTGCGATGGCACAGGAACAGCCGAGAGGAGCTACCCTACGTCCGAGGTCAGGGGTGACAGCCAAGAGGAGCCACCACGCGTCCGAGGTCAGGGGTGGTGTCCAAGGCCAGGGGCAGCGGCCGCGAGGAGCAACCCCACGTCCAAGGAGCGGTGGCTGCACGGGCGCAGGAGGCCTAGAGGAGCCATCCCACGTTGAAAGTCACGAAGGGCGGTGGTGAGGAGATACCCCTCAAGGTAAGGAGCAACGGCTGAGCTTTGCTGGAGCAGCCGTGAAGAGATACCCCATTCCCAAGGTAAGAGAAACCCAAGTAAGATGGTAGGTGTTGCAAGAGGACATCAGAGGGCAGACACACTGAACCCATACCCACAGAAAACTAGTCAATCTAATCACGCTGGGACCACAGCCTGTCTAACTCAATGAAACTAAGCCATGCCTGCAGGGCAAACCAAGACAGGCGGGTCATGGTGGAGAGGTCTGACAGAATGTGGTCCACTGGAGAAGAGAATGGTAAACCACTTGCCAGGTTGGCATCCCACAACTGGAGAACAATAATACAAAGAAACTCTCATACTGTTGTGAAGGTTCTAGGTACCACATCAGGCTTCCCAGCCTGGGGAATCAACAGAGGGACTGGGAATCTCCAGGGAATCTGACTTGGAAGTCCAGAGGATTTGACTGCAGAACTTCCACAGTTCTGGGGAAAACAGAGACTCTACTCTTGGAAGGCATAAACAGAACTTTGTGCATGCCAGGACCCAGGAGAAAGGAGCAGTGACCCCACAGGAGACTGAGCCAAATCTGCCTGTGAGTGTTTGGGGGTCTCCTGCAGAGGTATGGGTTCTCAGTAGCTTGCCCTGGGGACAGCAGCAGTCCTGGGAGGTGTCCTTTGGTGAGCCCTCCTGGAGGTCACCAGTAAACCTACCATAGAGCCTGTTGACTCCAGGGCTGGGTCACCTCAGGCAAAACAACAAACAGGGAAGGAACACAGCCCCAGCCATCAGTAGACAATTGGATTAAAGTTTTTCTGAGCACCACCCTGTCCACCAGAGTAAGAGTCAGTTTTCCCCACTGCCAGTCCCTTCCATCAGGAAGTTTACACAAGCCTTTCATCCTCATCTGCAAAAGGGCACACTGAAGAAGCAAGAAAAACTAGTCTTTCAGCCTCCAGAATGAAAACCACAATCACAAAAGCTAATCAAAATGAAAAGGAATAGGATTATGTCCCAGATGAAGGAATAAGATAAATTCCCTGAAAAATAACTAAGTGAAGTGTACATAGGCAACCTTTCAGAAAAAGAATTCAGACTAATGATAGTGAAGATAATTCAAGATGTCAGAAAAAGAATGGAGAAGATCCAAGAATTGTTTACCAAAGACCTAAAAGAACTAATTTAAATTAAAATATCCTTGATTCCAAAAGTTGTGAAGTGTTATGGCATCATGAAAAAAAAAAAAAAATCAGAGGCTTTGGATCTGAATTCCTGTTTCAGTTATATTACCCCGGGCAAATTGCTTAATTTTTCTTAACTTTTTTTTTTCAGTCTTCATATAACATAAAAGCAGATTAGTAATTCCAAGCTCACTGATTTGCTGTTGGGAAGATTATATTTAGTAAATTATAATTTAAAAATATTATGATAATGTTATGGTAAAATATTATATGCTGTAAGCACCCAATAAATGATAGTAAAAAAAAAACAAACCTCTCTTGCTCCCTTGTAGGCTCTCACAGATAGGTGTGGATGGCATATATGAGTGGGAATGGAAATAATGTACCCTGGTAATATGTCATTGCTTTATGAGCAGAATGGAACACAAGGATATTTTGAAGCAACCAGAGGATGACTTCAGAGTTCTGTTTTGGAATTTGCACTTAACCTCCATTCTCCAGCATTCATCTAGGTGTCTTCCTTTCCTGACAGAGGATACAGTCAGTCTATGACCCTGAGTACCAGTGCTCAGGGCTCCTCCCCCAAGTAAGGCCCTGCCCACCTCTGCTGACCACTCCAAATGTGCTGATGCATGTCCATGTTTCCTCTCCCTTTCTAGCCTATAATTCTATGAATGATGAAGAACTTCTGCAATCCCCATGATTCACACAGTAATCACTCCTACTGGCTTTTAGGAGTCAGGTATCACACTCCCTTCCTTGTCTCCAGCTGTATCAATGTTCTTTCATCATACTCGTGGTTCCCTCCATCATAATTACTTGCTGCACTCTATTGCAATCATCTGTTTATAGCTCTCTCTCTCCTTAGGGGCTGTAAGCACTTTAAAGGCTGAAAAAGTCTTTGTTTTTCTTTTTTGCCACAGTGCTGGATATAAACTGGCAGTTCAGCTTCATTTCAGCCAATGAAGGAATAAGCCATCATCATTATTTAATATGCATGCAGCACTCCATGCCTAGCGTGATGTTAATGATTTTATACGTAGCAAAATGTACATTTTAGTATTTTCCTTCTGAAGATAAGGCTGTGAGTTTGGGTTAAATAACTCAAAGTCTGAGCACCTAAAAGAGAAACATATTGCGTCAAACCAGAGGGAGGGCCAGTGGAGAGAGATTTAGCAGATGAGGACTTTTAGCTTTCCTAAACCTCATGTAAATATAGCTGCATATTTCTGCCTCTACGTAATACGGGTTTGGGCTTTAGGATTTCAAATGTCACTGTAGAAAGACAAAGATACAGAAGGAGAAAGGACTTTGCCATTATTATGTATGTGTGCATGCTCAGTCGTGTCCTGCCAGGTTCCACTGTCCTCGGAATTCTCTAGCCAAGAATACTGGAGTGGGTTACCATTTCCTCTTGCAAGGAATCTTCCCGACCTAGGAATTGAACCCCTGTCTCCCGTGTCTCCTGCACTGGCAGGCAGATTCTTTGTCACTGTGCCACCTGGGAAGCCCTTTCCATTATAAAGCCATCTCTATTTACTCCATCTTTCCTAAAGTCTCCCACCTGTTCACAACTAACTTCTATGAAGGGCATTAATTTGTCAAGTTATTTTTTTGAGACCATCTGACCATTCTTCCTGAAGCTGAAAATTTCCTGGATGAATATCCTGATAAACTAGTTGGGGTTTTTTCCTAATAACATACAAAACCATTAATTAATTCTTCTATGAACAGATTCAAATCACAAAGGTTGTAAATATTGGAAGAAGTCAAGCTGGCTACCAGCATAAATATTTTCCTCAACATGGACTGCAAGTGGCTTGCATTTCAGCTCTGCAGAAAGAGCCAGGACTGGTGGGAATGCAGTAAAGAGGGACTAGCAATCCCAGTCCATGTATCTCCCTAGGGAGGACTGTCCTTTAAGGTGCCATAAGGATCAGTTAATGAGGCCAGCCTGAGGTCTTGGGTCATGTCTGAAAGAGGAAATAACAAAATCTTCATGGGAAAATTATGTGAAGATGAAAATAGCCTGAATATACAAGTATTATCTAGCACCCTAGGGAGGTTATAAGTGTAGCCTGAAAAATAAAAAAGGGGTGGGGTGGGGTAGAGGAGAGAGGGGCAATGGAAAGAGAACCAGCTAGGAGCTTAGTTGCAACTGTGTTAGCATATTCCCATGCTTGTGTTATTCTCTTTCTCTGGACCTCAGTTTCCTTCTGGATGTGTCACTTTCTAGGAGATACTTTCTAGTGCTAAAATTCTATAATGCTGTTTTCAAGAGCAGAAAAATACGAGAGCAATGTTTTGCCATTTAATGGCAGGCTGGGAGTTTAAAGATCTCCCACCTCACATTCACCAGTTGCATACCTCAGAGAGAACAAAACTCATGCTGTTAGATCCCCAAAGGAAATTCTAGATTTAAATAAATCTAAGAAGCCTTTTCTCCTCTTACAGTCACAAATTCCCTTCCTGGGCATTTTCCACTCACCCAGGCAGAAATCTTCCTTTATGCTTTCAATAACGCTCAATCAGTATTGCCAAAAAACACATCACATTATTTCATAACTATTTCTTTTGTTGTCTAATCTGTACTAGAATGGACTTGAAAAGAATTGTGTCTTAATCACTTCAGTGTTCTCAGGATCCATGGTAGTATTTGGCTCATGCAAGTGTCAGCTGCTCAGCCATGTCCAACTCTTTGCGACCCCATAGACTGCAGCCCACCAGGCTCCTCTGTCCATAAGATTCTCCAGGCAAGAATACTGGAGTGGATTGCCATTCTCTTCACCAGGAGATCTTTCTGATCCAAGGACTGAACCTGGGTCTCCTGCATTGCAGGCAGATTCTTTACTGTCTGAGCCTCCAGAGAAGCCCATTTGGCCCATAGTAGGACTTCAAAAAAAAGAGTAAGTGCTGCATAGAAGAATGCATGAGTGATTATGTTGGGAAAAAAAAAAAAAAGCACAGGAAAAAGGGAAAGATGGCTGGCAACAATACCTTCCAAATCCTTTCAAATCTGATATTGTTAAATTTTTATTGATCTAATTAACCAGTTAGTTTTCTAAATATCAACATGATTTTGGAGAAGGCAATGGCACCCCACTCCAGTACTCTTGCCTGGAAAATCCCATGGGCAGATGAGCCTGGTGGGCTGCAGTCCAAGGGGTCGCGAAGAGTCGGACACGACTGAAGCGACATAGCAGCAGCAGCAGCAACATGATTTTGGGATGACGTTCTTTCCCATCAACCCTAACTGTCTGTTTCCTTCAACTTCGATGTACCAATTTCTTGCATTTACACTTCTGCCTCTCCCTACTCTCAGTACTCAGTTCAGTCGCTCAGTAATGTCTGACTCTTGGCGACCCCATGGACTGCAGCATGCCATGCTTCCCTGACTATCACTAACTCCTGGAGTTTGCTCAAACTCTTGTCCACCGAGTCAGTGATGCCATCCAACCATCTCATCCTCTGTTGTCCTCTTCTCCTCTTGCCTTCAATCTTTTTCAGCATCAGGGTCTTTTCAAATGAGTCAGCTCTTTGCATCAGGTGGCCAAAGTATTGAGTTTCAGCTCCCTCCTCTAGCATCAGGATATCAGCACTGTTAGACTGACAATTACTTTCATCTTTTCCCTCCATACATGGACAATATTCTTTGTTCCCCTGTCTTAGGATGACAAATGGACCAAAAAACATCTTTTGAAACTGATTTCCAAATTGCTTAGGAGATGTACTTTTTTGTGTGAAGTTCCTTTTAAGCAAAGATGCTGTTGCAGTTAATTATAAACCAATCTTAATGATACTACTTTTATTAGATGGATGTGTATCTGCCTTCATGGCTAGTTAATCATCATCCTAGTCTTTTCATTGATTTCCTCTTCCTCCTCTCTCTTTCCTGATAGCTCCATTTACCTTTAGAAAAGATGGTTTCATTCTGTCTTAATTTTTTCCTGGTCACTGATTTTCAATGTTGATTTATATTAGAAATAAAACATCAGAGAATCAGTGTGTAGATTATCTTGACAAGGGAAACCTGTAGAAGTGGAGGCTTACTTCCACACTCTGATTCTAGAAGAAACAGAGTGAAAACGTTAGAGCTCTATTACAAAAGTGCTCCAGAAAATGGGCTCACCCCAGAGCAGTCCAAGGGCACATTTAAACACACTCAATGCTCAAATTGTCCCTTTTAAAGAGTTTCCAAGTAGATTATATAATAACTTCATTACAGATGAGATTCACATTTGCAATCAGCTTGTGTATTGGTGTGGTTTAGAATTATAGAGGAGCCTGGTAGGCTCCATGGGGTTGCTAGGAGTCAGACACAACTGAGTGACTTCACATTCAAATTTTCACTTTCATGCATTGGAGAAGGAAATGGCAACCCACTCCAGTGTTCTTGCCTGGAGAATCCCAGGGATGGAGCAGCCTGATGGGCTGCCATCTCTGGGGTCGCACAGAGTCGGAAACTACTGAAGTGACTTAGCAGCAGCAGCAAAATTATAGAATATTAACTTTGCTCTAGCCCTTTTACTTTTGCAGATGGGGAAACTCAGGCCCAGAATGGTGTGGCTTATTTAAAGTTTCACAGACAGTGACAAATCTACGATGAGAATCCTCATCTAGTGCTTCTCTTTTAGCAATCTGAAGTCTTTTCCCAATCAGCTTTCACAGAGACAAAACTTTCCACCTTCCAAATCACTTCTTATTTAAGTTTGCCTTTAGAAAGCCCCTGATATGCACGTGGGAATATGGTGCATTCTCATAGCACTCACTGCCATTAATTCAGTTTCAGTTTTCTGATTAGCTCCTGGCCATTTGTAGAAAGTAGGACCCCGGGAAAATTGGGTATATCATGTGACAGGTACACTTGAAAGCTAGAGGTGGAAGTAAGGAATGGCTGAAATGGCATTTCTAAATATTCTTTTGCAGATACTTATAATCTTAAGATGTTAATTATGGGCAAATTTGGTAATCATGGTAAAATCAATTGAGAAATACTGAAATAAACACAGTTAAATGAGATTTTACCTTTACTCTGCAAAATACTCTGTAAACAGATTGAAAAAACATGCTACAAGCAGAAAATACTTGCAAACCACATATTTAACAAAAGATTTATCTAGTGTATATAAAGAACTCCCAAAAGAATACAACTGGAATATGGGTAAAAGAGGGACTTCCCTGATAGTCCAGTGGTTAAGACTCCATGCTCCCAAAGCAGGGGGCATTGGGAGCAGTTCAATTCCTTGTCAAGGAACTAGATCCTGCATGCCACAACTAAGGCACAATGCATAAAAAAAAATTTAATGGACAAAAGACATAAAAAACTTCATCAGGAAGAATATAGAGATGGCTAATAAATGCATGAAAAGGTGTTCAACATCATTAATCATTAAAGAAAGAAAAAACCATTACTAGATACCACGATACACTTACTAGAATGGCTATAATCAAACAGACAACAATACCAGGTGTTGACAAGGATGTGGAGAAACTAGGTATCTCATACATTGCTGATGGGAATGTAAAGTGGCATGGCTACTCTGGAAATAATATGGCAGAGCCTTAGAAAAATAAATATATACTTAGCATATACTTAATCACATTCTTGAACGTATATCACAGAAAATTGAAATGTTCACACAAAAATGTATATGAGCACTCATAGATAATTATTTGTAAACTTTATTTGTAATGGCCACAAGTTATAAATAATTCAAATATCTTTCAATAGGTAAATGTTTAAATAAACTGTGCTGCATACATAATGGACAATTGATACCTGTAGCAACTTGAATGGATTTCAAAAGAATTATACTGAATAAAAAAAATCTAATCTCAAAAGGTTGCATACTATATAAAACTATTTAAATAACATTCTCAAAATTACCAAATTATAGAGATGGAGAACATATTAGTGGTTCAGTTCAGTTCAGTTCAGTCACTCAGTCGTGTCCAACTCTTTGTGACCCCATGAATCGCAGCATACCAGGCCTCCCTGTCCATCACCAACTCCTGGAGTTCACTCAGACTCACGTCTATCGAGTCAGTGATGCCACCCAGCCATCTCACCCTCTGTCATCCCCTTCTCCTCCTGCCCCCAATCCCTCCCAGTTAGAACTGGACATAGAACAACAGACTGGTTCCAAATAGGAAAAGGAGTATGTCAAAGCTCTATACTGTCACCTTGCTTATTTAACTTCTACGCAAAGTACATCATGAGAAATGCTGGACTGGAAGAAACACAAGCTGGACTCAAGATTGTCAGGAGAAATATCAATAACCTCGGTTATGCAGATGACACCACCCTTATGGCAGAAAGTGAAGAGGAACTAAAAAGCCTCTTGATGAAAGTGAAAGTGGAGAGTGAAAAAGTTGGCTTAAAGCTCAACATTCAGAAAATGAAGATCATGGCATCAGGTCCCATCACTTCATGGGAAATAGATGGGGAAACAGTGGAAACAGTGTCAGACTTCATTTTTGGGGGCTCCAAAATCACTGCAGATGGTGACTGCAGCAATGAAATTAAAAGACGCTTACTCCATAGAAGAAAAGTTATGACTAACCTAGACAGCATATTCAAAAGCACAGACATTACTTTGCCGACTAAGGTCCGTCTAGTCAAGTCTAGTTTTTCCTGTGGTCATGTATGGCTGTGAGAGTTGGACTGTGAAGAAGGCTGAGCACCAAAGAATTGATGCTTTTGAACTGTGGTGTTGGAGAAGACTCTTGAGAGTCCCTTGGACTGCAAGGAGATCCAACCAGTCCAACCTGAAGGAGATCAGCCCTGGGATTTCTTTGGAAGGAATGATGCTAAAGCTGAAACTCCAGTACTTTGGCCATCTCAGTATTAGTGGTTACTGGAGTTTAAGGAGGAAGATGAGTATATAAAGGAAGAGGAAAAGTGAAGTCACTCAGTCTTGTTTGATTCTTTGCGATCCCGTGGACTGCAGCCTACCAGGCTCCTCCATCCATGGGATTTTCCAGGCAAAGGTACTGCAGTGGGCTGCCATTGCCTTCTCCAGAGGATCTTCCTGACCCAGGGATGGAACCCAGGTCTACCTGCATTGCAGGTGGATGCTTTACCCTCTGAGCCACCTGGAAATCTAGGCTGGAGTTATAAATTTGGAAGTCATCAATATACAGATGACACACAAAGTCAGGAGACTGAGATCACTTTGGAGAAAGTTAAGTTAGAAAAGATGAAAAGTCCAAGGCCCAAGTTCTAGGCCCTAATATAGTTAATAATCCATGAGAAAAGAGATCAGCAAAAGAAACTAAAATATGATCAGAATGTTAGAATGGGGGAATTATGGACTGACACTTTTTCATATTTTTCTTGTTGTAGTTTTGTTACTTTAAAAATGAAGAGAGCGCATCTATGTCTCCATTTCTTCTCTGCAAACAGGTTCATTAATACCATTTTTCTAGATCCCATATATATGCATTAATATATATTTGTTTTTCTCTTTCTGACTTACTCTACTCTGCATAACTGTCTCTATGTTCATCCACCTCACTAGTAAAATGGATAGTTGATGAGAAGTTGCTGTGTAGCATAGGGAGCCCACTCTGGAGCTCTGTGATGACCTAAAAGTGTAGAATGGAGGGGAATGGAGGAAGGTGCAAGAGGGAGGGGATATATATGTAATTATGACTGATATGGGCTTCTGTCTTAACTCAGTTGGTAAAGAATCTACCTGCAATGCAGGAGACCCAGGTACAATACTTGGGTCTGGAAGATCCCCTGGATACATAAATGGCAACCCATTCCAGTATTCTTGCCTGGAGAATCCTATGGACAGAGGAGCCTGGTGGTCCATAGTCTATGGGATCACAAGAGTCGGACATGACTTAGCAACTAAACCACCATCATGACTGAACTCATTGTTGTATGGCAGAAACCAACACAGCATTGTAAAAAAAAAAAAATTTTTTTTAATAAATAAATGCAAAAAGTACAAGTAAAACTTTTTTGATATGATGGTAAACTCCTTAAAGACAGAAAAATCTATTGCTTGCTCAGGGAACCAACATTCTTCTCAAAGAACTGTTAAATAAAGATATATATTGGCTAAGATGTTTAACAGCCATGACTGAGGATTGAATTTCTCTGGTATATGTTATATTGTCTTACATAAATATAATGAGAAAAAAAGGAAAAAATCTGAATGTATTACTGGACGACTTTCAGGATTGAATTTTTTTCTCCTTTAGATTCTAAGCTTCATAAGGTGAGGGATAGTACCTGTTAAGTTCTTTGTACTTAGTAAATTTCCATAGTATTTGAACCATTTTAGGTCTCTTTAACACATACACACCCTCAACCTTATATTTATGCAAAACTCCCTTGCTAATGACTAAGCCCTGGGCAGAACTTGTCGATAATTTTACATGTCCAGATTTTTTTTCCTTATATGGATGAAGTTTTATAGATCATAAATTCAAATGTTCAGAGAACCTTAGAAGTTATTTATTCTTACCCTACCAATCCTCTTATGTTGAATTACTAACTAAACAGAGCTTAGCTGAGATTGGCACTTTTCTAACACTAATAATATTTTCTATGTTTTGTTTCTTTCTGCCAAGAACTTAAAAGTGGTGAGGTAAGCAGGGAAAGGCATTTCCTCTCCAAAGACCAAATCTTGAAAGTTCACCCTGGCATCAGCCACAGTAAGGCATTCTCTAGACTCCCCACACCTTACTTTAGCATCTTTTCTTTAGCAGGGGTTTAGGAAACCTAGATACTATTTGTAGCTATGCCACTAGCTCACTGTGTGACTTTGGACAAGCCATATCATCTTGATACTATGATGACTCACCCTAACCACTTCTTAAATTTATTGTGAAAATGCTTTAGACAATATTCATGATTGGTTCAAGACACATAGATTGTTAAAAGTCATTGCCCTAAATATAGATATTCTTTACATATTTGTCTTTGACTTTATTTTTTTCCTTTGCACTCAATTTAAGATAATCTCATGGTTATAGTGAAAAATTAAATTCACAACTGTGTCTAGTCATGCTGTCTTAGTGCTTGAGTTCTAGGTGTTCAACATTTAGCTCTGCAACACCACAGCCTAAGCCACATTTGCAGAAAGACCTAGGACTCAGCTGGGTAACCTAGTGGACCTCTTTGGGGCTTTTTGTCCTAGGTCAGCCAAAATCTATAAGATGTTGTTAAATTAAATGAATAAGCTAAGTACTTGCTGGCTCAAGCCCATATTTCCTAGGAAACTGTGGCAGTATTGTACCTACTGATTGGAGTACCATGTACTAAGCTAGGGGTAGCTGAGAGAAGGCAGTGAAAGGTAAATATAATGATAAGACTGATAACTAGTACTTACTAGTGATTAACTCATTTAACCTTCACAAAAACTGCATAGTAATTACCATCATTCCTCATTTAATAGGAAACTGAGGAAAAAGTGGATGACTTTCTCGAGGAAATATTGAAGTTTTGATAGAAAGTTGGAGGCATTATTTAGACTTCTAAAAATACCTTCCCTCATGCTATGAAAAACATAAATTAGAAGAATCATGATAAACATGCTAAGAGATAGATTGCCATGGAAGAGAAGAGAGATGAAGACCTAAACTAAAAGCTTCCAGAAGGAGAAATTGGATTCTTCCTTTCTTACATTTTCATAGAAGAGACACTTTTTCTCTATTCCTCATAAAGCAGATTATTGTAGTGAACATTTCTTGTCTCTTTCCACTCAGTTTTGTTCCAGCTCAGGGAGCATGTATAGATGATTTGAAGTTTGAGAATCTTATGCTTAGTGGAGGTAGCTTCACTTGCAATATGTTTTTTTTTTAATTGAATCACAATGTAAGGACTTTTCTCATTCTCCTTCCCCATGTACTTTCTGCTCCTTGTTTTATAAAAGGAGGCAGGGCTTTCTCAACTCTTTCTCCCATAATGAAGCAGATAAACAGGGCAGATGTTCCTCCGTCTATTGAAGATGTACCATTTTCCAGTTTTTTTTTTCCCTTGGTATTGGAATGAGTAAATCAAACCCTACTCTTCCCACTGATGCAAATGTCTACATTTAGGGCCAAGTGTTAAGATGGTCCTAGCTTGGCCCAAGATCCTAGCCACAGTTTTAAATGCAGCTTCTCAAGAAGTTCTATATTTTGTGTTTTACTGAACAACCATCAATAAAGCTGGCTCTTTTCAGCTTTTATCTCTCTATACCTGTTATTAATATAATCTTAAGGAGAGAAAGCATTGCTAGCACCTGGGATTCCAAGAGGATCATCAGTGGGGATAGAAATAAAAGACTTGTGTTCATCAAGCAGTGTTTTTCCAGGAAAATGCTTCTCTAATATTTGAGGAAACTCTGCTTCCCTGCTTTCCCAGTGCCCAGTAAAAGAAATTTGTCTGGCAGTCTCAGGTTCCATATCCATAAAATAAGGATTATGGACAACTCTGGGAACCAAAGGTAATGCTAGTCTTCATTGCCCCTCCACCCCACCTTTAGGTTCATAATAGGACATTATAGAGCCCGGTGAGTCTTCTATCATTTCATACTGAGTGGTAATCAAAACTCCATCTGGTCTTTAGGACACTCTGATTGTCAGAAGTCATTAAATTAAAAGAGTAAAGATAAACCACAGACGTCTTTGATCCCTGGGTCCAGTAATCAGTTCATTAAAAACTTAGAGGGTAAGGTCCAATAATGCTCTCTAATCATATTAAAGCCAGGGCAGATCTGACTATGTACATGTTTGGGGGGCCTGTTGGCCTCACCCAGATCTAATAAAGAACGTGATTTTATCTCTGCTCTTACTAACACTGTCACTCTCTTTCCTGAGGGAGGTGAGGTAGGTAGGAAAAAAATGAGATCTAGAAAGCTGAGCACCAGGATTGTCCTGCTCACATATCTGTGAGTGCCCCTAGGGATAAATGTATTGTATTCAATGTCTCTTTTCATTCTGTTCCCCTGTTTTCATAAAATTTTAGAATTTCCAAGATTTAATTCTTTGCTTTTCCATGGAGGAAACAGGCATTGCCCAGAGAAATGATCAATATCACAGAGCAAGTTAGTGATGGAATGGAAACAGAAAATGTATTAATTGACTGAAAGAGTAAACATCTGCTGATCCTCTACCATCGGCCAGCTTTGTGCTCGGCTCTAAGAGTGGGATTAAAATATGAATACATATTAGTTGTTGCCTGCCCCTCAGGAGCAATAATGTATTGGTGGTACTGTAAACGAACTCTATGCAATATACAGTGGGATCAGTCAAGATGGAGTGGCCATTTTTCTAGAAAGAAAAAAAAAGTGTGTATGTGTGCACTCAGTAATGTCTGACTCCTTGAGA
The DNA here is from genome assembly GCF_014754425.2 of Oryx dammah. Lineage (NCBI taxonomy): Eukaryota > Metazoa > Chordata > Mammalia > Artiodactyla > Bovidae > Oryx > Oryx dammah. The sequence continues at coordinate 5,936,745 of NW_024070212.1, forward strand.
CCTCATGGACTGTAGCCCACCAGGCTCCTCTGTGCATGGAATTTTCCAGGCAAGAATACTGGAGTCAGTTGCCATTTCCTACTCTAGGAGATCTTCCTGACCCAGGGATGGAACCCTGTGTCTCTTGTGTCTCCTGCATTGGCAAGGAGATTCTTTACCACTGTGCCACCTGGGAAGCCTGTATATATATTCTAATATATCAGTTCAGTTCAGTTCCTCACTCAATTGTGTCTGACTCTTTGCGACCCCATGGACTGCAGCATACCAGGCCTCCCTGTCCATCACCAACTCCCAGAATTTACTCAAACTCATGTCCATTGAGTCAGAGATACCATCCAACCATCTCATCTTCTGTCATCCCCTTCTCCTCCCACCTTCAATCTTTCCCAGCCTCAGGGTCTTTTCCAATGAACCAGTTTTTCACATCAGGTGGCCAAAGTATTGGAGTTTCAGCTTCACCATCAGTCCTTCCAATGAACACTCAGGACTCATCTCCTTTAGGATGGACTGGTTGGACCTCCTTGCAGTCCAAGTAACTCTCAAGAGTCTTCTCCAGCACCACAGTTGAAAAGCTGCCAGGGTCCAGCCCCGGTGAGTCCAGGGTGATTCGAAGGTGCGGACAGACTCAGCATCCTTGGAAAAATACATATTTAATTACAGATATATAGAGAGATTAGAAACGGATAGTGTAGTAGGAAAATTAGTGGAGAAAAAGAGGCTGAATAACTTGATTTACGTGGAATAGCATCCATGCTCCAGACGGGAATTCAGCCAGAAAAATGGGGAGCAAGAAAGAAACGACATGGGGGAATCAGTCTTTCTGGAAACTAATCCCATTTATTTATTTTTGGGGTTTGCTTATATACCTTTTGTTACACATAGGGATGAATACAGAGTCGCGCAGGGGTCAGCAGTCCTGACCTTCATCGAAATCAGGTGCTTCACACAAAAAGGTCTTAGGGATTTTACATCATCTTCTGGCCATGAGACCTGCTGACATTTTATGATCCTTTCTTTCTGATAACCAAAAAACTTATTTCTTCCAAGGGTGTTTTTTCTTAAACCAGGCACCACCCTCCAAATAAAGTTACATTCCTATAGGGTGAGGGTGTAGTGAGTTACAGTCAAGAAAGGAATTTATTTAACCCAGTGTTAACATGATTACTCTTAAAGGTTAATACTTATTTCTCCTATATGCTTAAAGGTTAATACTTATTTCTCCTATATGCTAGTTATATTCATTATAAGGGCAGGGAACATGGAGATTTAGCAGCAAACATCAACCCAACAAATGAAAATCCTTTCACCAATGTTCCCCTTAAGATCTATTTAGTCTTAAGATAGTGATAAAGTTACATTTTTACATAGCAAGGACACGGTGATTTATAACAAAGTACAGTGATCTATTACAAAAGAGAAAATTCATTAACTCAAAAAGTCTAGTATTGCTAACCTTAAAAAATACTATATTTCCTTTTCTATATTCCAAATACATTGATTAATATATTCCCAGGTGCCTAAGGATATGGAGGCCCGGTGGCAATCATTGACTCAACAATGAGAAAAGCCCTATGCTAATTAAGACTTTCAAAATACTCCAAACTCTCTGTGCTGTTTATGGTTGAGAGGTAGTAAACAATCAGTGGCAGGAGTATGGATAATCCTGTCACACAAGCTAGTCTGTCAGCAGAGAAGTTTGACCTGAAACACCGTTGTCACACCCAGGAATTTTTATTGCCTTGGAGCTGCACCTTACTCCTTCTCCGAGAGAAACGGTTATGGGGGAGAGCCCCTCGTAAAGTCACAGGTGTAGGCGAGAGCATGAAACAGTAAAGTAGATAGACTCTGGTTTTGGGGTTAGATGCTCAGGAACAGGGGGTTTCCTGAGGCTTGATCACGCCTTTGCATATGCCAAGCCTCCTTCCTCATGACCTTTGCCATGGGCGGAGTTCCTCACGCTGGCCCCCAGCAAAAAGCATCAACTCCTCAATGCTCAACTTTCTTTATAGTCCAACTCTCAAATCCATACATGACTTCTGGAAGAACCACAGCTTTGACTAGATGGACTTTTGTTGGCAAAGTAATATCTCTGATTTTTATTTTGCTGTCTAGGTTGGTCATAACTTTTCTTCCAAGTAGCAAGCGTCTTTTAATTTCATGGCAGCAGTCACCATCTGCAGTGATTTTGGAGCCCCCCAAAATAAAGTCTCTCACTGTTATTCTAATATGTACATCAATCCAATTTCAATGTGCCATATATTTTCCAAGACCAAAGAATTATATAGATGATTTGAAATGTTATGGTAGAGTTAAAGGGCTTCCTAGGTGGCACTAGTGTAAAGAACCCAGCTGCCAATGCAGGAAATATAAGAGACACGGGTTTGATCCCTAGGTAGAAAGATCCTCTGGTAGAGTTTAGTGCAATTTAATTGAATATTTTTGCCTGATAGTGAGAGAGTCAAAGCCTAGGCAGGTTGATAAGAGGTCCAGGAGTCCCCAAGGAGAGAGGGGTCTGGAATTCTCAAGGAGGTGGAAAGGACAAATTTTTTTTTCCCTCTACATTCCTTAGGATTATATAACAATAATGGATACAGTTTTTGAAAACAAAACAAACCTTCTGGCCAATCCTTTTATCTAATTGGCCAGAAGGTTTTTCTTTTTTTTCCCCAGAAACTGTATCCATTATTGTTATATAATCCTAAGGAATGTAGGGGAGGAGGGGGGAACACATTAGAGATACCAAGGGAACATTTCATGCAAAGATGGGCTCAATAAAGGACAGAAATGTTATGGACCTAACAGAAGCAGAAGATATTAAGAAGAGGTGGCAAGAATACACAGACCTGTACAAAAAATATCTTCATGACCCAGAAAATCACAATGGTGTGATCACTCACCTAGAGCCAGACATCCTGGAAAGTGAAGTCAAGTGGGCCTTAGAAAGCATCACTACGAACAAAGCTAGTGGAGGTGATGGCATTCCAGTTGAGCTATTTCAAATCCTAAAAGATGATGCTGTGAAAGTGCTACACTCAATATGCCAGCAAATTTGGAAAACTCAGCAGCGGCCACAGGACTGGAAAAGGTCAGTTTTTATTCCGATCCCTAAGAAAGGCAATGCCAAAGAATGCTCAAACTACCACACAATTGCACTCATCTCACACGCTAGTAAAGTAATGTTCAAAATTCTCCAAGCCAGGCTTCAGCAATATGTGAACTGTGAACTTCCGGATGTTCAAGCTGGTTTTAGAAAAGGCAGAGATCAAATTACCAACATCTGCTGGCTCATGGAAAAAGCAAGAGAGTTCCAGAAAAACATCTATTTTGTTTTATTGACTATGCCAGAGCCTTTGACTGTGTGGATCACAATAAACTGTGGAAAATTCTGAAAGAGATGGGAATACCAGACCACCTGATCTGCCTCTTGAGAAACCTATATGTAGGTCAGGAAGCAACAGTTAGAAATGGACATGGAACAACAGACTGGTTCCAAATAGGAAAAGGAGTACGTCAAGGCTCTATACTGTCACCCTGCTTATTTAACTTCTATGCAGAGTACATCATGAGAAACGCTGGGCTGGAAGAAGCACAAGCCGGAATCAAGATTGCTGGGAGAAATATCAATAACCTCAGATATGCAGATGATGGAATCAAAATTGCTGGGAGAAATATCAATAACCTCAGATATGCAGATGACATCACCCTTATGGCAGAAAGTGAAGAGGAACTAAAAAGCCTCTTGATGAAAGTGAAAGAGGAGAGTGAAAAAGTTGGCTTAAAGCTCAACATTCAGAAAACAAAGATCATGGCTTCTGGTCCCATCACTTCATGGGAAATAGATGGGGAAACAGTGGAAACAGTGTCAGACTTTATTTTTTGGGGCTCCAAAATCACTGCAGATGGTGATTGCAGCCATGAAATTAAAAGACGCTTACTCCTTGGAAGGAAAGTTATGACCAACCTAGGTGAACTCCAGGAGTTGGTGATGGACAGGGAGGCCTGGCGTTCTGCAATTCATGGGGTTGCAAAGAGTCAGACAGTTCAGACAGCTGAGCGACTGAACTGAACTGACCTGATATGTAAAATAGGTAACTATAAGAACTTACAGTATAGCACAGGGAACTAACTCTACTCAATACTCTGTAATGATCTATATGGAAAAAGAATCTAAAAAATAATGGATATATGTGCATGTTTACATAAAAACTGATTCACTTTGCTGTACACCTGAAGCTAACACAATGTTGTAAATCAACTATACTCCAGTAAAAACTAATTTAAAAAAAGAACTATTCTTCCTGTAGATTAGAGCTGTTTTTAAGTATTTAGGTACTTTTCTCACTGATGGTTGTTCTGCTTTTAATTACAGGCCAAATTGAGGACACAATTTGAACGCATTATCTGGAGAAGATAATTACCACACTTTAACTGTACAGAACATAGAAGCTGTTTAAGTTATCATTTATTGAAGACATGCAATGGGCCAAATGCCAGTCTAAGTCCTTTATATATCCTGTCATAGTGAGTCCTCACAGCACCTCTTTGAAACTGACATTTTGATACTCATTTTTACAGATGAAGTGTCAGAGTTCCCAAGAGATAAAACAATGTACTCAAATTGACATGGGTAGTAAGTGTTAAAGGCTAAGCTTTGCTTTTGCCTTTTCGATACTGATATAATAAACATTATACCAGGCATTTCAGGAGATGCAGCAATATAAAAGTTGTGTTTACTGGTTTCTAAGATTTTATAATACTTGAGAAATCAGGTATTTATGAAAGCAATGTTACATCAATGCTAACTTTTTAGAAGCATAAACTCTTATAGTAATATTTAAAAAGAAAAAGAGACCACTGTGAAGCCTTTTTGGAAGAGATGGGAACTTTGTGAAACTTCAAAAGAACTATTCCTACATGTTATCATGGGGAAAAAGAGAATTTTGGGCAAGGGTTCTTTTTTTTTTTTTTTTTTTTACTTATTCTATCAAGGCTTCCCCTGTAGCTTATTTATTTATTTATTTATTTTACTTTACAATTCTGTATTGGTTTTTCCATACATTGACATGGATCCACCACGGGTGTACATGCGTTCCCAAACATGAACCCCCCTCCCACCCCCCTCCCCACAACATCTCTCTGGGTCATCCCCGTGTACCAGCCCCAAGCGTGCCGTATCCTGCATCGGACATAGACTGGCAATTCGATTCTTACATGATATTATACATGTTTCAATTGGGCAAGGGTTCTTGAACAAGTGTATAAGGTATACTTGGAAGTCAACAAGTAGATGAGTGAATGGAGTTCATGGTACATGAGGGGCTGTTGAAGAGAAGAAAACTTGGAAGGTTGAGGTGGGTGAAAAGAAAAAGATCATAGATTATTTCCCAAGAAAAATATTGTAAGAGTTTTAAAGCTACAACATTTATGATGTATTTCAGGATTGTTTAGTGGATAAAACACTGTTTGCTATTTTGAGGAAATCTATTTAGCAGAGTACATTCAATAATGTCATTTAAGGTTTTATTTCTCAGCTATATCTCTCCAGGACTCCCCCACCCTCATCTACCTAGAAAATAGGGGCGTCAGGGAGGAGGAAATTAATCTAAATTCATGTGCCTTTATGGGGTATGAAACGAAGGAGAATAGTTGGGAGGTAGAGCTCTAGATGTCTATTATGGAACCAAGCCTTTACCAATGACAATGAAGTCTGGGACAATGATTCTTTAATGTCCATGTCATTGGACTTGTCATAGATAAGCAATTATTAATTAAATCCTCCTGATAGCTCAGTTGGTAAAGAATCTGCCTGCAGTGCAGGAGACCTGGGTTCAATCCCTGGATTGGGAAGATTCCCTGGAGAAGGGAAAGGCTACCCACTCCAGTATTGTGGCCTGGAGAAATCCAAGAGGGGTTGCAAAGAGTCGGACAGGACTGAGCAACCTTCACTTCACTGGTTGATTCTGTTATGCCAAGTCAGTCTTCAGTCTTGCCCTCATGGATTACTATTTTCTGTAAATATGTTGTGTTGCTTGCTCTTTTGGTGAGTCAACAACTAGAGTCAAAGACAAAATGCATTCGTTGTGTTTCCTGAGTTCTTTAATTTGCCTTATTTTTTTTTTTTTACTTGTAAATGTTATTGTTTCTACTAAAATTATTTTCCTGTTTTTTTAAAAGCTTAAAAAAATCACTTGTAAACCTTGTAGCTTGCTTTCTCCATGAGTCACAGAAGCTGTTGTAGGATAAACTTCAAGCAGGTGGGGAATAATATGTTTGATAAACTTTGCTGTGTTAAATGTTTTGAAGATCATTCCTGAGCAAGAGAAGCATAATGAATTAGTAGGTACAGCATGAAGCTGCAAGTAAGTTAGGAAGTGTTTACTCATTGAAGTAATTTCTGAAAATGAAACTTGGAATAGATTTTGGAAGATTCTGTGTTCTGTGTATGGATCTTATTTTGTTAAAAGTAAAAATCCATTGCCATGGGCTTTATCTTCTTGATTGTAGACCTCAAGTTGCTTCTGGAAAATATTATTACTCATTGACTTGGGAAACATCTCAAATCGGCAACAGCAGTAATATTAGCTCCCAGCTTTTGTATTCTCAGAATAGGTAAACTCTATATTAAACCCTCCATATTGGTTATTATATTGATAGCTTAAGAAAACTGTGAAGTAACCATTTTTAACTCCTTATTAGATAGTTTAAATATCTTAAGGAAAGTTACAGTTACACAATTAGATTTTTGTCTGATTCTAAGGACATGTCCTTAACCTTTGTAATGTATTACCTTTCAGCCTTGCTGATTCTCTGCCAGACTAGTGTGTGTGTATGTGTGTGTGTAGATGCCTCTTTCTGTGTATAAAGACACCCATACAAATGTACCTCTACTCTCTTGAGTACATATTATCTGTAGCACTTGGTGAAACTATCACCATTTGTAGTGATCAACCGCTAACTGTACAGACTGCTTTTATGTTCTCCTTCCCACAGTCCAACCAACACCCTTGTATGGAGGTAACTTTTTATTACTCAGATTTGACCTCTCAGAAAACTTCAGTGGTTTCCTATAGAAAATGTGATGAAGTCTGAACCTCTAAGCCCTCCTTATCAGCTTCACTTCTGCTTAATTTTACACCCTTATATCTTATTACATCTCCCCTCCAATTCTAAGTTCTCATCATAGTAGGCTACCACCATCCCACCAATATACGTGCAATTTCCTGCCTGTGCACTTTTTTTCATGGTAATGTCCCTTATGCCTGAAATTCCTTACCTTTCCTAAGTCTTAAGCACCTTTTAAGACAGATGAAACACTTAAAGTAGAACATGTCTTTACATTTCCTGATCATATGCTAGATCTGATTATGTTACATCTCAAAGTTTGGCTTCAAGTATGACCCTCATTTGTGTATATCTCTGTCTTATCTCACAACTCCCTCCCACCTGCGTGCTTTTCTAGCACAAGGAACAACATCTGGTTCATTTTGCATCCATATTGTCTTGCCTGATGCTGAACACATGCTCAGAAAATGTTGGTTGAGTTCCATCAGCTAATCACTAATGTTATCCATTACTGTAACTACTTCATTTCAACAGTGCACAAAATGTATTTGTGTCATGCGATGACCAAAATGCTAATTTTTCCTGATATAGTTTAACAATATGCTGTTTGATCCATTATCTGACTTCCTTTATGGAGCCACTAACTTACATGCTTAGGTCAAAACTTTACAGAACTCATCTCTCTAAAGCAGGAATCACATTTTAAGAGCAAGTTACTGTTTTTCAAGAAGGATCTTTCTGCATAATGAAGAGGTTCATTCAGTTCAGTGTCCCACTTTCTTAATCCCAGAACTCTCTATGAAATGTGAAGTAACCTGTGGTGTTTGAGATTAATATTTTATGGATAATTCATCTAGTTTAATCTTGAGTATACAATACTTAATACAAGTACTGTACTCTTGCAGACATTTATTTTCTTAATAATGATTAGTTGTAGCCCCGGGAGGTCAACCAAAGAGCTCCCTCAACTATATCCACTGACCAATTCTCCATCTCCAGTGAAAATACTGGATCCTTTTTTATTTCAAATATTTTAAACTTACTTTTATATGTGAATGTCTGTTTTTGTCAGTGTTTTCTGTTAAATTGAACATATAAGAACTTACTGTATAGCACAGGGAACTCTACTCAATGTTCTGTTGTGACATAAATGAGAAGGAAATTCAAAAAGAGGGGTATATGTATACATATAGCTGATTCACTTTGCTGTATAGCATAAACTAACACAACATTGTAAAGCAACTATACTCCAATAAAAATGAGATCAGAGAGATAGACAGAAGAATTGTTCTGGACCCAGGCATTGATTCTTTTTTAATTTAGATAAAATTTATATACAGTGAAAAGCACAGATCTTAGGCTGAGAATTAAATACATTTTGGTCATTATATTCACCTATGTAACTCCATCTCAAACATGGTATAGAAAGTTTCCATTGCCCCTGAAAGTTCTTTCATATCCACTTCCAGTCAATCTTCACTTTGCCTCTTGAAGCATGCAGTCTAATCTTCTTGTATCATGGATTAGTTTCACTCATTCTATAATTTCATATCAATGCAATCATAGAATATATATTCTTTTGTGAAGTCTTTGTTTGCTCAATGTTTTTTGAAATTTATCCAGGTTTTTTCATGTATTAGTAGTCTATTTTTTACTTCTAATTAATTAGTATTCCAATGTATGGACATATCACAATTATTTATCTACTTTCAATAATATTTATTTGAATTATTTCCACTTTCTGGCTGTTATTGCATACAAATCATCGTGTTGACATATCTGTTTATTTCTCTTGGGTAAATATTTAAAAGTGGGATTTCTAAGTCATAGGGTAAGTGTATTTTTTTTACTTTAAATGAAAAGAAACTACTAAACAATTTTCTAAAATAATTATATCCTTCTTTATTCCCTTCAGCAACATCCTGTCCAACATTTGATGTTGTCAGCCTTTTTTAATTTTAGACATTCCAGTGGGTTCATAGAACTATCTCACTGGAGTTTTAATGTGAATTTCTCTGACAAAATTCTACTTATTGGCCATTTTTTTTATTTCTGTGTAGAGAGTCTATCCAGCTGGTTTGCCAATCACATTATTAGTAGGAATTAGTTATATAGTTCACCTGCATTCAGGGGGCTTTCAATTTTATTTCTTCTAACTGAAGAGAAACCATCAGAAGGTTTTAAGCATGGGATAATGTAAAAACAGTGGTGTAGTTATGCAGATTTTGCATTGTACAACTTCAGGAGCTGCCATTCACATTTGTAAACACACATATACATACATTTGTTACAATTTTCCATCAAATGTCAGCAGATGTCTTCAGGAAGAGACAACTTTTTAAAGCTCACTCAAAAGCACAATGTGAGTTAGCTGTGGACCATGTCATAAACTTTTACAAGGATTGTTCTGCACTTTGTGTGAGCAATTGAGTGTAACAAGGCAAGGATAAGATGTTTTCCAAGCAAAAGTTTAAAACATCAACATTTTAAAGTTGCATAGGCTATGAGGAAAGAGAAGCAGCCAGGATACATTCAGTTAGAAAACTAAACTTTTTCACATTTCCATTCTCTGTGATTAGTGTAAATTTCTCACAGTAAGAAATGTTTCCACGATATAGATAAAATCAAGGGCAACAGTGCAAAACCATTCTTAACAATCCTTTGAAAGATTTAAGGTGATACTTGCTATACTGACTCAGCTAAACAAAAGAGCATCTGAGAACCTCAAAGCCATTTCCTGACATACTCCTCCAAGTAGAAGGAAGCCTACTTGAAAGTTTGATGCATGAAACAGGGTACCCAAAGCTGGTGCACTAGGACAACCCTGAGGGATAGGATGGGGCAGGAGATGGGAGGTGGGTTCAGGATGGGGGACACATGTATACCCATGGCTGATTCATGTGCATGTATGGTAAAAAGCACTACAATATTGTAAAGTGATTAGCCTCTAATTAAAATAAATTAATTAATTTAAAAAATGGGTTGTGGGAATGGGTTTTATCCTGTGGAATGAACTGGAACCTGATACATAGAAAGCCCAAGGAATATATCTACCTAAAGAAACAAAAGACCTATATATGGAAAACTATAAAACACTGGTGAAAGAAATCAAAGAGGACACTAATAGATGGAGAAATATACCGTGTTCATGGGTTGGAAGAATCAATATAGTGAAAATGAGTATACTACCCAAAGCAATCTACAAATTCAATGCAATCCCTATCAAGCTACCAGCGGTATTTTTCACAGAGCTAGAACAAATAATTGCACAATTTGCATGGAAATACAAAAAATCTCGAATAGCCAAAGCAATCTTGAGAAAGAAGAATGGAACTGGAGGAATCAACCTGCCTGACTTCAGGCTCTACTACAAAGCCACAGTCATCAAGACAGTATGATACTGGCACAAAGACAGAAATATAGATCAATGGAACAAAATAGAAAGCTCAGAGATAAATTCACGCACCTATGTCACCTTATCTTTGACAAAGGAGGCAAGAATATACAATGGAAAAAAGACAATCTCTTTAACAAGTGGTGCTGGGAAAACTGGGCAACCACTTGTAAAAGAATGAATTGAGAACACTTTCTAACATCATACACAAAAATAAACTCAAAATGGATTAAAGATCTAAACATAAGGCCAGAAACTATGAAACTCCTAGAGGAGAACACAGGCAAAACACTCTCCGACATAAATCAAAGCAGGATCCTCTATGATCCACCTCCCAGAATATTGGAAATAAAAGCAAAAATAAACAAATGGGACCTAATTAAAATTAAAAGCTTCTGAACAACAAAGGAAACTCTAAGCAAGGTGAAAAGACAGCCTTCGGGATGGGAGAAAATAATTGCTAATGAAGCAACTGACAAACAACTAATCTCAAAAATATACAAGCAACTCCTGCAGCTCAATTCCAGAAAAAATAAATGACCCAATCAAAAAATGGGCCAAAGAACTAAACAGACATTTCTCCAAAGAAGACATACAGATGGCTAACAAATACATGAAAAGATGCTCAACATCACTCATTATCAGAGAAATGCAAATCAAAACCACAATGAGGTACCATTTCACGCCAATCAGAATGGCTGTGATCCAAAAGCCTACAAGCAATACATGCTGGAGAGGGTGTGGAGAAAAGGGAACCCTCTTACACTGTTGGTGGGAATGCAAACTAGTACAACCACTATGGAGAACAGTGTGGAGATTCCTTAAAAAACTGGAAATAGAACTCTCATGCAACCCAGCAATCCCACTTTTGGGCATACACACTAAGGAAACCAGAACTGAAAGAGACGTGTACCCCAATGTTCATCACAGCACTGCTTATAATAGCCAGGACATGGAAACAACTTAGATGTCCATCAGCAGATGAATGGATAAGAAAGCTGTGGTACATATACACAATGGAGTATTACTCAGCCATTAAAAAGAATACATATGACCAGTTCTAATGAGGTGGATGAAACTGGAGCCTATTATACATAGTGAAGTAAGCCAAAAGAAAAATACAATACAGTATACTAATACCAATACAGTATACTAACGCATATATATGGAATTTAGAAAGATGGATAACCCTGTATGCAAGACAGCAAAAGAGACACAGATGTATAGAACAGTCTTTTCGACTTTCTGGGATATGGTGAGGGTGGGATGATTTGGGAGAATGGCGTTGAAACATGTATATTATCATATGTGAAATGAATCACCAGTCCAAGTTCAATGCATGATACAGGGTACTCGGGGATGGTGCACTGGGATGACCCAGAGGGATGGGATGGGGAGAGAGGTTGGAAGGGGGTCTAGGATGGGGAACACAAGTACACACGTGGCAGATTCATGTCAGTGTATGGCAAAACCAATACAATATTGTAAAGTAAAAAAAAAAAAAAAAAAGCCCTTAAAAATAAAATAAATAAATAAAAATTACTCCATTAAAAAAAAAAATCGAAATAGCCATGAGGAATCTTATAGGAATGATGAAAATGTTCTAAAACTAAATTATGATTACAGTTACACAGCTCAATAAACTTACTAAGAATCATTAAAAAAAAAAAAAAAGAAAGAAAGCCCAAAAATTTTCTAAGGAAGGGCTATTAGATTATACTAAGATGGGTCAAAGATAATGGAAAATGAAAGAAATCTCTGGGACCCTAACGTCCTTCAAGCTTAAAATAAGCTGAAAAGTTACTCAGCTACAAATACAGCCATTTCTTATGAAAAAAGAAAGATACCTAGAGCACAGTACTACCACCAGAGAGAAAGATCAAGAGATGAGAGGAACTATGAGGTAGGGGACTCCTCTCAGGGATTCCTAGTGGGCCCTAGTCAAGGAACATTCTCTATGCCTGTAGAAGGGAGAGTTAACACATATATATGGCTAGAGAAAGAATTGCTACAGTAGTTCTGTGAGTTTCCTGTCCTTTGCCTTTTTAATGGGGGTATTTGTAGCCAATATCCTACCTCTGTGAAACTTCTGAGACCTAGCAGAATACCAGGAGGTAATACCATGCAGCTTCCACCTTTAATTTTTTTTAATACTTTTAATTTTTTGGAACACTTTTCTGAGACTTCCCAGGATGAAAGAAAACGTGGATGAAAAGGCTAAGCCATCAGCCAGCTCTAACTGAAATACTTAGGAGTGAAGCCATCTTACTCCTAGGTCGGTCCTATGAGTGAACCCTGACAAAATCAGACAATTCACAGAAATTTGGGAAATAATAAATTTCTATTGTTTTAATCCCCTAAATGTTTGTTTTCTTACACAGTAAGATACCTAAACTAGAAATTGGTTTTTGTTATCAGAATTTTTCTCCCATAGAAAATTCCTGGCTCAGATGGCTTCACAAGTGAATTCAATAGTATTTATGAAATAAAGCCATTCTAAATAAATACTTTATAAAATAAAGGAGAAAAGAACATTTCACATCAAATGTTTTGATGTCAGAAAAACTGTGAACTAATTAAAAAGTATATTTATTAAAAGTGTTAGGTCAATATCTCTCACGAACAAATGTGCTGATATCCCTAAGATTATACTGGAAATTGAATCAAGAAATATATAAAATGAAAATATATCAGTAAAAAGTGAGTTTTATTTCAGTAATGCAAGGTTGGTTTAATAATAATCAACCAATAATTTGCCATCTTAATGGACTAAAGAGGAAAATATGGTCATCTCAATAGATACATAACAATTTGAAAATTAATGCCTATTTATGATTAAGACATACTAAGAAAAATAGTAATAGTAAGGAAACTCCTCCAATAAAGGATATCTATTAAGATCCTACAATGAACAGACAGAATGCTTTGTCCCTAAGATCCAAAACAAAACAAGGATATTTGCTTTTATCTTTCTATTCAACGTTGTACTTAAGTTCCTATCAAATAGTAGAAACATTAAAGATTTGAGGTCAGAAATTAATAAACTGATTGATTAATTTAAATATTTATTTTAAAGTAACATAATTGTCCACACAAAAGTTTCTGAAGGGTCCTGACCTCAGTTGGAGTTTTTAAGCAAAGGAATAGGTGGTTTATGGATGGCAAAGTTATTTGGTGAAATTGTAAGGAGGAACAGGATGCTTAATATATCAAGACATCTCTTCACATGTCACCTATCAATTACAAAGAGAAGCAATGTTTAAATTTACTGTGGAGAAACCTCACAGACATCATTTTAATCAAGTGATCAAAGCTTATGTCACCACTAATGGAACATGTAATGAGACAAGGTTAATGTCACCAACCATGTGCCTCTTGATAAAATGTACCATGAAGAACAAAACACGACTCATATAGTATTTTTATCCAAGATGCTAAACCTGAATCTAACCATGAGAAATATTTTTTTTAAAATAAAGAAATTCTTAAAACTCTTCAAAAATGTCAAGGTCCTAAAGGGCTAAAGAACTAAAGACTCAATGACAACTTTATTTTTTTTTTTTAAAGAAAAAATACTTTGTTTATTTCCAGGTTCTTTATATAATATTTACAATTCTGTTGAGTTTTTTTTTTATTATTTTTATTTATTTTTTATTTTTTTTACTTTACAATACTGTATTGGTTTTGCCATACATCAACATGAATTCGCCACAGGTGTACATAAGTTCCCACTCCTGAACCCCCCTTCCACCTCCCTCCCCATATCGTCCCTCTGGGTTATCCCAGTGTACCAGCCCCAAGCATCCTGTATCGAACCTAGACTGGTGATTCATTTCTTATATGATATTATACATGTTTCCATGCCATTCTCCCAAATCATCCCGCCCTCTCCCTCTCCCTCTCCCTCAGAGTCAAAAGTCTGTTCTGTATATCTGCGTCTCTTTTGCTGTCTCGCATACAGGGTTATCGTTACCATCTTTCTAAATTCCATATATATGTGTTAGTATACTGTATTGGTGTTTTTCTTTCTGGCTTACTTCACTCTATAATCGGCTCCAGTTTCATCCACCTAATTAGAACTGATTCAAATGTTTTCTTTTTGATGGCTGAGTAATACTCCATTGTGTATATGTACCACAGCTTTCTTATCCATTCATCTGCTGATGGACATCTAGGTTGTTTCCATGTCCTGGCTATTATAAACAGTGCTGCGATGAACATTGGGTACACATGTCTCTTTCAATTCTAGTTTCCTTGGTGTGTATGCCCAGTAGTATGGAGAACAATGTGGAGATTCCTTAAAAAACTGGAAATAGAACTGCCTCAATGACAACTTTAAGAAATAGAGCTCTAGCACTGGATCCTGAATTAGAGGAAAGAATTATAAGAGGATATAAAATTTGAATATAGGCTGTATAATAAATCATACTATTACATTGGTGTTAAATTTTCTAAATTTGATCAATGTGCAGTGGTTTTATAGGAGAATGCCCTTGTAATTAGGAAATACATATTGAATGTTAGGACATAAAGGGCCATTATATTTGCCATGTACTCTAAAATAATTTAGAAAAAAAAATAGATTTCTCTGTATCCAGGTGGAGTATATGAAGAAATGCTTTGTTATTCCTATGACTGTTATATAACTTTCCAATAATTTCAAAAAGAAATTTAAAAAAATGATGGAAACTATCATGAGCAGGATGAACAAGTAGGCAGGATTCAGTTCCTGGGGATGTCTTCTGTTTAATGACTTTCATCTTCTCTGTTGCCCCACTTTGTTCTAGTGGACTCCCTTTTCAACTGTTGACCCTCCCTCTCTCAAGAGGCATACACCCATCAGCATGCATGAGTGCTAAGTCCCTTCAGTCATGTCTGACTCTGTGATGCTATGGAATGTAGCCCGCCAGGCTCCTCTGTCCATGAGGATTCTTGTGGCAAGAATACTCGAGTGGGTTGCCATGCCTTCCTCCAGGGGATCTCCCTAACTCAGGGATCAAACCCTCATCTCTTTTGTCATCTTTGGCAGGTGGATTCTTTACCACTAGTGCTACCTGGGAAGCCCATATACCTAACTATATTAATACAAATGGCAAACTTCCAACCACAGTCATTCTTGCATTCAAACTTACTGAGTACAAAGCTAGGTCTCTCATAACTAGTTTGTACTGATCTTTGAGAGTTTGGAGAAGACAATACCAGAACTGTAGCATACACATTTCCCTCAGAAGGCACAGGAGGATTTCACTGAGTATGAACAATGAATGAAGAGATACCAAGGCTGTGTGTCTCTGCTCATAGAAAATAGGCTACTAAGGCAACTGTTCCTACCTTATATTTTAGAGAAATTGACTGCATTGCATCCCATAATTTTTTCACAAAACAACCTACCAAGGATTATAGTGGTACATTTTAACTCAAACTGAGTGACTACCTAGTGCATTGCCCCCGTCCCCAACTCCATTTTACAGAAAAACAAAACAAAGCCAATAAAACAAGACAAAACAAAGCAAATGGAGCTCTATTAAATGATTCAAGGGTGCACAATTAGTGGGAAAGGTGAGTCTAGAACCTAGGTCTCATAACTTACTTTAAAATTTTTCTCTGTATTTCAACCTCTTTGATTTTTGTCCTTAAATATAAAAAATACATGTTTTAGGTTTTATCAACCACTATATTTGTGGAAATACTCTACTTCTGCACATGTAGCAATAGTAAGAGAAGGTGGAAGTTCTGATATTCTGCATGTATTTTGTCACCAATTTTAACACCAAAGATATTTCCCATTTAGCCTTTGTTTCATTTTACCATTTGTTTATCCCCAGTGCATAGGATAACAGAGCTTTAATAAGCATAAATGGTCTTAGGGACTCAAGAATGAGGGAGTGGATAAAAGGAAACAGTACCAAATAAGTTCAGTTTATTCTTCATCATACAAAACACATTCCTTCAGACTTACTGTAGCCTTGTGCATACCATTGGACTAAAAATAGACCCTATGTTTATTCCTGGAATATTGTTTGCTTTACTATTGTTAAGTTCTCTAGGCAAAGTGATTTTTCCCAAAAGATTACATTTGGGGATCATAAAATCTGAGGTTCTCCTTTCCTCAGCCCAGAAGTCATCCTTCCCTCCAAGTCCCTGATAATATATGTACATAATGCTCTGTCTTTTATCAGCACACAAACTTTAGCAAGTCCACTCTCATGTCCCTGCTCCAATCCTCTTGCCTGGAAAAGTGAGAAAATCATAACTTCTCCAGGTATCATGACTCTATCACATAAATATATGTAAAGCTATTTTACAAATTTTAAAACACCATGCAAATATATAGTATTATATGGTTGTTGGAGCCCCTAAGAAGTAAATTTCATCAGTATCACCTGTTATGACTTAATATCAAAGAGAGAGGGAGATGGAAGAGGATTGTTTCCAACCAGTCCAATTAGATATAAAATCTAGGTATATTATCTATAATTTTTTCATCTAATTATTAATTTTTAAATATTTCTTAATGTCTTACTATGAGGCAAGTATCTAGAAGATGCTGGGAATTCAGTGATGAAAAAAAAAGAGAGAGAGAGAGAGGTGGAAATCCCTGCCCCTATGGAACTCATATCTTAGTGGGAGAAATAAGATAATTAAGCAGGAAGGCAGTAAGAACAGAACATCTGTCTCTGTGTTAAAATTTTAATTAGAATCATGGAGAAAGTCTTACTAAAAAAGGATTGTTGTTGCTCAGTTGCTAAGTCATATCCAACTCTTTGACTTCATGAACTTCATCACGCCAGGCTTCCCTCTCCTTCACTGGCTCCCAGAATTTGCTCAAACTCATGTCCATTGTGTTGATGTTGCCATCCAACCATCTCATACTCTGTCACTCCCTTTTCCAGCCCTCAATCTTTCCTAGCATCAGGGTCTTTTCCAATGAGTCATCTCTTTGCATCAGGTGGACAAAGTATTAGAGCTTCAGCTTCATCTTTAGTCCTTCCAATGAATATTCAGGGTTGATTTCCTTTAGGATTGACTGGTTTGATCTCCTTGCAGTCCAAGAGACTCTCAAGAGTCTTCTCCAGCATCAATTCTTCCACACTTAGCCTTCTTTATGGTCCAAATCTCACATCCATACATCACTACTAGAAAAACCATATCTTTGACTATACAGACCTTTGTTGGCAAAGTGATATCTCTACTTTTTAAGACACTGTCTAGGTTTGTCATAGCTTTTCTTTCAAGGAAAAAGATATCTGCATAAAATTCTGAAGGAGGATGTGGAGGAAAGCCATGAGGATTTCCAGGGCATGTCTCTGTGGTTCTAGCATGCCTGCCTCTGTGGACAATGTGGAGCAAAGAGGTTAGTATGGCTAAGACAGAATGAGTGAAAAGAGAGGAGCCGAAAATGAGGTCAGAAAGTAGCAATCAGTGGGCCCAGGAGTGGAGGGGAAATCTGTAAGTCTCATGAGACCTTCAAGGCTATTACCCAGCATTGCCTTTTATTCAATATAATAGGAAACCATCAGTACGCTTTTAGCAGAGAAATGACCATACACTGACCTAGCTTTTAACACAGCCTGATCGTCCTGGTGGCTGTGTTAAGAGCAGATTGATCTGTCATATGGAGTGAAGTAAGTCAGAAAGAGAAAAATAAATACTGTATACTAATGCACATAAGTGGAATCTAGAGAAATGGTACACATGAACCTATCTGCGGGGCAGAAATAGAGACACAGATGTAGGGAACTAGTGTGTAGACATCAGGGATGGGGGAATGAATTGGGAAATTGAGATTGTCATATATACACTATCATGTGTAAAACAGTTAGCTAAAGGGAGCCTGCTGCTGCTGCTGCTAAGTCACTTCAGTCGCGTCCGACTCTGCGACCCCATATTCGGCAACCCACCAGGCTCCCCTGTCCCTGGAATTCTCCAGGCAAGAACACTGGAGTGGGTTGCCATTTCCTTCTCCAATGCATAAAAGTGAAAAGTCAAAGTGAAGTTGCTCAGTCTTGTCTGACCCTCAGCGACCCCATGGACTGCAGCCTTCCAGGCTCCTCCGTCCATGGGATTTTCCAGGCAAGAGTACTGGAGTGGGGTGCCACTGCCTTCTCCGAGAGGGAGCCTAGTATATAGCAAAGGGAACTCAGCTTGGTGCTCTGTGGTGACCTAGATGGGTGGGGAGAGGGTAGGAGGGAAATCCAAGTGGGAGGGAGTATATGTATGCATATAGCTGATTCACTTCATTGTATATTGTCAACATTGTAAAGCAACTATACCCTAATTCAGAGAGAGAGAACTGATTGAAAGGGTCACTAGAAGTGGGTAGAAACGGTGAACATTTAGGAGGCTAAAGTATTAATTCATACAAGAGATGCTTGTGGCTTGGACTACGCTGCTAGCAGTGGAGTGACAGTGCTATATTCTGGTTAGCAATTAGGACTATCACTCCTGCTATCTTGTCACTCACATCACTTAAATAAATAACTGATGTTTATAATGACGATTAAAAAAAAAACCAAAACCTGAAGTAGATGAGAAAAGCAAAACAACTTTTGGCCTTGAAGTGCAGTTATGGAGTAAGCAAGCAGTTTGTTTTCTTTCTTAATATGAAGCACAGATAACAATAAAACTCTGTTTTCAGCTGGCTATGACAGCAATCATCTTTAAAAGCTCACACATCACATAAAACTCAGCACATTTGTAATCATTTTTCTATTGTTGATTAGAAAAGAGTATTCTGCAGTTTAGCTGTTCTTTGTACACATGATTGGTGGACAGAGTCAAGTCACAGAACATTCTGTGGCCAACATATCAAGTATGCTATTAAAATGGAGGGGCATCTCAGAAGCGATGATAGATTATGAGGCAGACTTGCTTGCTTCTCCGAGACCTCGGTCTGAGCCCTAAGTGTCCCTCCATGGAGCCCCCGAGACATGAACACTGGGTGAGCAGTGCTCCTTGTAACCACAGCTAGAGTTCCCCGCCCTCCTCCTTTAAGTTGTTCAGTTTAGTCATTTCAGTCACACCCCTTTTCCTCCTGGAGTTGGTAGCTGCTTCCTGACGTTTCTAGTTTAGTGGTAATTTTGTTTTCTTTTTCTTATCTCTAAGCATACCTTGTAAAGAGTTTTTAAATTTAACAGTTTTTCACATTATGTGCTTACTTTAAAAATTACTTGCTATTCTTACCTCCTAACTGAACCCTCATTGGATCAGAAATTGAAACCAAGGTTGTTCTCGAAAACAGTAGCTCAAAGATAGAATTTTGAGATTGATTTGGTCACGTCCTTGGGCTTGAACTCAGTGCTAACCTTCTGGACATGGTAAATAGGATGCTAATAATTCATGGAATGCAATGATATCATACCTAGTCAAATTATTGCCTGTGGCTGATTGAATTGATGCACCTACTGAAGCAAGGGCTCAGGTTCCAAATGTTTCCTCCACATATGAAAAGTACCATGTAAAGTTACAGTCTCACAAGGATTTGAAGTATGGACATTTTTACATTATCTTGAATACCACAAGGGCACAGCCAGCATTAATTCTATGGTTTTCCATAGAATTGGCCATGTGAAAATGTCAGATAGGCTAAGTTCTTATAAAACACATCACCTTATAAAATAAAATCATTTTATGTAATCAAAAAGCTGAACTCTAAGATTGTCAGAGACATGAGAAGAGAGAAAGAGTAACTGCTGCAAATTAAAGGAGCTTAATAAGACATGGCAACTAAATTTGGCATAGACACACACAGAGGATTCTGTAACAAAAAGGAAAAAGACATTGTTTGGATAGTAAAGTTTGAATGGGGTGTGTGGATTGGTTAATGGGGTGATGTTAAAATTGATTGCTTGATTGGGAGGGTAATAAAGTCAGTTGTTTTTGTTGTTTAGTCACTCAATCATGTCCAACTCTTTGCGACCCCATGGACTGCAGCACACCAGGCTTCTCTGTCCTTCACCATCTCCTGCAGCTTGCTCTAACTCATGTCCATTGTGTCAGTGATGCCATTAAAGTATCTCGTCCTCTGTCATCCCCTTCTCCTCCTGCCTTCAATCTTTCTCAGCATCAGGGTCTTTTCCAGTGAGTCAGCTCTTCACATCAGGTGGTCAAAATATTGGAGCTTCAGCTTCAACATCAGTCCTTCCAATGAATATTCAGGGTTGATTTCCTTTAATACTGACTGCTTTGATCTCCTTGCAGTCCAAGGGATTAGCAAGAGACTTCTCCAACACCACAGTTCAAAAGCATCAATTCTTCGGTGCTCAGCCTTCTTTATGTTCCAACTCTCACATCCACACATGACTACTGGGAAAAACATAGCTTTGACTATAGGACATTTGTCCACGAAGTAATGTCTCTGCTTTTGAAAATTCTATGTTTGTCATAGGTTCAGTAAATATCTTTTAATTTCATGATTACAGTCACTGTCTGCAGTGATTTTGGAGCACTCCAAAATAAAGTCTGTTACTGTTTCCAGTGTTTCCATCTATTTGCCATGAAGTGATGGGACAAGATGCCATGATCTTCATTTTTTGAATGTTGAGTTTGAAGGCAGCTTTTTCACTCTCTTTCACTTTCATTAAAAGGCTCTTTAGTTCCTCTTCACTTTCTGCAATAAAGGTGGTGTTATCTGCGTATCTGAGGTTATTGATATTTCTCCTGGGAATCTTGATTCCAGCTTGCACTTCATCCAGCCTGGCATTTCACATGATGTCCTCTGCATGTAAGTTAAATAAGCAGGGGTGACTATATACAGCCTTGATGTTCTCCTTTCCCAGTTTGGAACCAGTCCTTTGTTCCATGTCTGATTCTAGCTGTTGCGTCTTGACCAGCATACAGATTTCTCAGGAGACAGGCAAGGTTGTCTGGAATTCCCATCTCTTGAAGAATTTTCCATGGTTTGTTGTGATCCACAAGTCAAAGGCTTTAGTGTAGTCAATGAAGCAAAAGTTGATGCTTTTCTGGAACTCTCTTTCTTTTTTGATCTGTAATTTGATCTCTGGTTCTTCTGCCTTTTCTAAATCCAGCTAGAACATCTGGAAGTTATCAGTCCATGTACTATTGAAGCCTAGGTTAGAGAATTTTGAGCATTACTTTGCTAACATGTGAAATGAGTGCAATTGTTTTGTAGTTTGAACATTCTTTGGCACTGCCTTTCTTTGGGACTGGAATGAAAACTGACCTTTTCCAGTGACCTGTGACCTGTGGCCACAGCTGAGTTTTGCTGGCATATTGAGTGCAGCATTTTCACAGCATCATCTTTAAGGATTTGAAGTAGCTCACCTGGAATTCCATTATCTCCATTAGGTTTGTTCAGAGTCATGCTTCCTAAGGCCCAGTTGACTTTGGACTCTAGGATGTTTGGCTCTAGGTGAGTGATCACACCATTGTGGTTATCTGGGTCATGAAGATCTTTTTTGGATAGTTCTTCTGTGTATTCTTGCCACCTCTTCTTAATATCTTCTGCTTCTGTTAGGTCCATTCCATTTCTGTCCTTTATTGTGCCTATCTTTGCATGACATGTTCCCTTGGTATGTCTAATTTTCTTGAAGAGATCTCTAGTCTTCCCCATTCTATTGTTTTCCTCTATTTCTTTGCTTTGTTCACCGAGGAAGGCCTTCTTATCTCTCCTTGTTATTCTTTGAAACTCTGCATTTGGATGGCTATATCTTTCCTTTTCTCCTTTGCCTTTCACTTCTCTTGTTTCCTCAGCTATTTGTAAAGCTTCCTCACACTGACACTTTGCCTTCTTGCATTTCTTTTTCTTGGGGATGGTCTTGATCACTGCCTCCTGTACAATGTCATGAACTCCTATCCATAGTTCTTCAGGTACTCTGTCTATCAGATCTAATCTCTTGAATCTGTTGATCATTTCCACTGTAGAGTCATAACGATTTTGATTTAGGTAATACCTGAATGACCTAGTGGTTTTCCCTACTTTGTTCAATTAAAATCTGAATTTGGCAATAAAAAATTCATGATCCAAGCCACAGTCTGCTCCCAGTCTTTTTTTGCTGACTTATAGAGCTTCTCCATCTTTGGCTGCAAAGAATATAACCGATCTGATTTTGGTATTGGCCATATGGTGATGTCCCTGTGTAGAGTCGTTTCTTGTGTTCTTGGAAGCGGCTGTTTGCTATGACCAGTGAGTTCTCTTGGCAAATCTGTTAGACTTTGCCCTGCTTGATTTTTTAGTCTAAGGCCAAACTTGACTGTTACTTCAGGTATCTCTTGAATTCTTACTTTTGCATTCCAGTCCTCTGTGAGGAAAAGGACTTTTTTTTTTTTTTTTGGTGTTAGTTCTAGAAAGTCTTGTAGGTCTTCATAGGACCATTCAACTTCAGCTTCTTTGGCCTTAGTGCTTGTGTCATAGACTTGTATTACTGTGATATTGAATAGTTTGTCTTGGAAATGAACAGAGATCATTCTGTTGTTTATGAGATTGTAACCAAGTACTGCATTTTGAACTATTTTGTTGGCTATGGGGGCCACTCCATTTCTTCTAAGGGATTCTTGCCCACAGTAGTAGATCTAATGGTCATCTGAATTAAATTTTCCCATTCTGGTCCATTTTAGTTCACTGATTCCTAAATTGTTGATGTTCACTCTTGCCATTTCCTGTTTGACCACTTCCAGTTTACCTTGATCCATGGACCTAACATTCCAGGTTCCTATGCAGAATTGTTATTTACAGCATCGGACTTTACTTTCACCACTAGTCACATCCACAATTGGGTGTTGTTTCCACTTTGTCTCAGCCTCTTCAATCCTTCTGGAGTTATTTCTCCACTCTTGTCTAGTATCATATTGGGCACCTACCAACCTGGGGAGTTCATCTTTCAGTGTTGTATCTTTTTGCCTTTTCATAATGTTCATGGGGTTCTCAAGGCAAGAATGCTGAAGTGCAGTTCTATTTGCAATTTTTTAAGGAATCTCCACACTGTTCTCCATAGTGGCTGCACCGTGGAGTATTACTCAGCCATTAAAAAGAATACATTTGAATCAGTTCTAGTGAGGTGGATGAAACCGGAGCCTATTATACAGAGTGAAGTAAGCCAGAAAGAAAAACACCAATACAGTATACTAGCACAAATTTAGAAAGATGGTAATGATAACCCTCTATGCGAGACAGCAAAAGAGACACAGATGTATAGAACGGACTTTTAGACTCTGTGGGAGAGGGAGAGGGTGGGATGACGTGGGAGAATGGCATTGAAACTGTATACTATCAGGTAAGAAACGAATCTCCAGTCTATGTTGGATACAGGATAGAGGATCCTTGGGGCTTGTGCACGGGGATGATCCAGAGAGATGATATGAGGTGGGAGGTGGGAGGGGGGTTCAGGATTAGGAACTCATGTACACCCGTGGCGGATTCATGTCAATGTATGGCAAAACCAATACAGTATTGTAAAGCAAAATAAAGTTAAAAAAAAAAAAGAAAAGAATGCTGAAGTGGTTTGCCATTGCCTTCTCCAGTGGACCACATTTTGTCAGAACTCTCCACTATGACCTATCCATCTTGGATGGCCCTATACTGCTTAGCTCATAGTTTCATTGAGTTAGACAAGGCTATGATCCATATGATCAGTTTGGTTAGTTTTCTGTGATTGTGGTTTTCATTCTGCCTGCCCTCTGAAGGATGAGGATAAGAGGCTTGTGGAAGCTTCCTGATGGGAGGGACTAGCTGTGGGGAAAACTGTGTCTTGCTCTGCTGAGCAAGGCCATGCTCAGTAAATCTTTAACCCAATTTTCTGCTGATGGGTTCTAGAAGGCAATTAAATTATTCTCACATCAGGATGATTTTTTCTAAACTTATTTTTAAGCATTTCTATTTTGAGTACAAAATAGATTTTTCTCTGGAGAAAATTTAGGCTTATTATGACCAGTAATCTTACTTCTAGGCTAGACAAATTAAGCTTACTACCATCATTGTTTTACTACTAAAATATTAACCCCCTGACAACCTTACTGAATACCCAAGGTTATTGACAGCTGACTCTTCAGTGGTGTTGTTTAGATCTTGAATATCTCGGCACCTCATGTAATTGTTGAGAATTATCTAGCTCATACCATCACCCTATCGTTTTTCCCTAGTCTCATAAACCTTCATTGTACACTTACACAATTTAGTATTCTGCAAAGACTCAGTGCAGAGCTTTGGTGTTCTTTTTCTATATAGGTTGCTCTTATGTTGAACTATGCCTTGCAACTTAGAACCACCTCAGTGCACCTAAACTTAATCTCTATATGCTTTGTGCCCATGCTCAGTCACTTCAGTGTCCGATTTTTTGCAACCCTATGGACAGTAGCCCACCAGGCTCCTCTGTCCTTGGGATTCTCCAGGCAAGAATACTGGAGTGGGTTGTCATGCCCTCCTCCTGGAGATCTTTCTGATCCAAGGATCGAACCTACTCTCATACATCTCCTACATTGCAGGCAGATTCTTTACCTATGTGCTTAATTTAGTGAATTTTTTGTGCTCTACTTGAGATCTCTGTCTCTGCACTGTGATCTGTAATGTGTCTCTAGGTATTTTTATTTCTTGCATTACTTTTTTTCCCACTTTGGAGAATCACAGTCCTTTGCCATCAATTATTTAATGTCTATTTTTGTTAGTGTTTTTTCCACTATTCTCTAATTGTTCATGGTTGAAATCAAGTCTCGACATTTTACTTGATTAGTGCCAGAAGCAGGAGTCTAGTTCATAAGTTTTAATTTGTATATTAATACAGGAATCAATTCTCTCATTCTTTCTCTTGCTGTTATAATTAATAAGTAGTTCAGTGAGTTTTACATTTTATTGTTAATCATGTGATTTGCTGATAGGTTTTAAATCCATGTGTTTTATTTGTTTTGTATATTTGTATAAAAGTAGTTATTATGTGCACATAAAATACAGTTAATAAAATGCAAAACAAAATGCTTCCTATGAATTATTCCATATTTAATGTCCTTTTCTAAACTTGCTTTATATTGTGAAAATCACTTAATTTTGACTCTTTTAATAAAGCATAAGTGCAACATCAGTTGACTGAAAAAATTATTTTTTATTATATATAATTTTAATGAAGAAAGTAGTAAAAGTGCTATGTGAGATATAAAATAAATTTTAAAATATGAACTCTGAAATTAGACTGCTTGAGTATGAATTCTTATTTTACCATTTACTTGGTCTGTAACCTAGGAGTGGTTAATTATACTTTTTGTACTTTTTCATCCTAATCTGGAGACATAATGACATCTATTTCATAGAGTTGTTTTGAAGAATAAATTATGTGTGTGTGTGTTTAAAATAGTAGGCACATCTAACAGCTATAAGTGTAATTATTATTATTCCTATACACAGGGTAAAATATAAAAAACAAACAAAACAGAATTAAATTTCAATACAGAAAATATATGAGCAAGTAACTTTATAAGTATAATTAAATGAATTTTTATAGTGAAAAATCAAATAACTGTTAAGGCATAATAATTGTCACTTCTGTTGATGAGAATCTGAACCAACAAGTTCTGATATAAGACAAAAATGTGACCAAGAAGAACAGAATACCAATTGTGTTTCTCTACAAAGCTAATCAGAGTATATTGTTCTGTAAGATTCCTTTGTCTATACAGGCCTTATAAAAGGTCAGGACCCATACTGGTCCAGATGAGAGAAAGAGACGCCAAGAGTTCTGATTGAGAAATGATGCAAACCACATTAATTCTCTGAAAAGGAGAAAGGCATGTATCAAAGAGCAGAAGATTTTAAAACAAGATATCTCATTTTCATAAAAAGAATCATAAAAGTTGGAGAACATGCCTTCACACTTAGAAAGCAAATTTAGTGGAACAAAATTAATATAGTTAATCTTCCACCTTCAGATGGAAACTCTGTTTACATTCTATCTTCTGATACGTATAAAAAGTACTGACTAAAACCTTGATTTCAGAACGTCTATATAATGCAGAAAACAACCATTTTATGGGCTGTTTTTAAACTTTTTCTTTTTGAAATCGCAAAGCCCCAACCAAAATAAAACAGGCTATTACTTATTGCTGGTAAGTCAGCTCTGCATTGTGATCCCACCCAATTTCCCTAACAAAGTTAAAAGTTGTTTTCAGGAAACTTCATGGCTGACATTAGTTTAGGATAATGTGGGTAGCAGAATATGTAATATTTTTTTTTGCGTAGACCAGCACTGTTGTCAGTAATGAAAAATTATGAATCTGCTATTGCAGATTCAGCATAACTGACCTTGCAGACAAAGAGTAAAGAAATTTATGTACCATCAAGTTATCATTTGGATAAACTAGGTTTTCCTTTCAGAGACATTTAAATGCCTGAGTAAAATAGTAATTGAACCTCCCAGGTGGGTCAGTGGTAAAGAATCTGCCTGACAATGCAAGAGACACAAGAGACTCGGGTCCATCCCTGGGTGAGGAAGATTCCCTGGAGGAGGAAATGGCATACTCCAGGGTTCTTGCTGGACACTTCCATGGACAGAGGGGCCTGGTGAGTTGCAGTACTTGGTGTCACAAAGAATCAAACACAACTGATCAGGCACTCAAACAAAACAGTACATAGAAGCAGCCATTATATATTCCAACCCATTACCAAATTATGTTTTCTTAAAACTGAATTATCTGATGGAAGTAATACAATTCCAGGGTACTGTATTATGTAAGAAATAATCAGGTTAAAAAATTATAACAGTTCTTAAATTTGAATAAAACTTTTAAATATTAATGAAGGAGTTTTACAGTTTATCTACAATGCTAATATCAAAAAACTGTATCAATTTACTTATAAATTTTAATTGTCTCAATAATGCATTCCAATTTGCTGTGAAATTTTATAAACAAATGACACAAATCTGCTCCTTGTTTTTCTCAGTTGTAAGGTAAGGTATTTGACTAGTAGTTCTTACTGTTAAACAGGAGAATTCATGAATAATTGAATACATTTATCACATGAACACTAATGATAGCTAAAAACATAAGCAGAGTCTTCTCCCAAGAATATTGGTTTCTCACAGCATTTCAATCTCCAGTGATGTCTGTATAAGCCAAAGTGAGAGACATCAATTTTGTAGCATCTGTTGTGCATTCTGTAAATTTAAGTAAATTTGTCTTTATGTCACTTACTGTAACTTTCCCAAGGGAAAAAAAGAAAGAAAATACATGTAACTGAAATAGTTCAAACTAAAAAATGAACTAAAAAATTGCTGATATAAAATATATACTAGTAAACATCACACAGTTCAGTTCAGTTCAGCTGCTCAGTCGTGTCCGACTCTTTGCAACCCCATGGACTGCAGCACAACAAGCCTCCCTGTCCATCACTAACTTCCAGAACCTACTCAAACTCAGGTCCACTGAGTCGGTGATGCCATCCAACCATCTCATCCTCTGTCGTCCCCTTCTCCTTCTGCCTTCAATCTTTCCCAGCATCAGGGTCTTTTCCAAACAGTCAGTTCTTCTCATCAGGTGGCCAAAGTATTGGAGTTTCAGCTTCTGCATCAGTCCTACCAATGAATATTCAGATGAATATTAAGGACTGATTTCCTTTAGGATTGACTGGTTGGATCTCCTTGCAGTCCAAGGGACTGTCAAGAGTCCTCTCCAAAACCACAAAACCATCAATTCTTCAGCGCTCAAGTTTCCTCATAGGCCAACGCTCAAATCTACACATGACTACTGGAAAACCATAGCTTTGACTAGAAGGACCTTTGTTGGCAAAGTAATGTCTCCACTTTTTAACATGCTGAGTTGGTCATAACTTGTCTTCCAAGGAACAAGCATCTTTTAATTTCATGTCTTCAGTCACCATCTGCAGTGATATTGGAGCCCCCCAAAATAAAGTCTATCACTGCTTCCATTGTTTCCTCATCTGTTTGCCATGAAGTGATGGGACCAGATGCCATGATCTTGGTTTTCTGAATGTTGAGTTTTAAGGCATATTTTTCACTCGTCTTTTTCACTTTCATCAAGATGCTCTTTAGTTCTTTTCCACTTTCTGCCTTTAGTGTGGTATCATCTGCATATCTGAGGTTATTGATATTTCTCCCACAATCTTGATTCTAACTTGTGCATCATCCAGCCCAGTGTTTCTCATGATGCACTCTGCATATAAGTGAAATAAACAGGGTGACAATATACAGCTTTGGCGTACTCCTTTCCTGATTTGGAACCAGTCTGTTTTTCCATGTTTGGTTCTAACTGTTGCTTCTTGACCTGCATACACATTTCTCAGGAGGCAGGTCAAGTGGTCTGGTATTCCCATCTCTTGAATAATTTCCCACAGTTTGTTGTGATCTGCATAGTCAAAGGCTTTGCCATAGTCAATAAAGCAGAAATAGATTTTTTTTTTTCTGGAATTCTCTTGTTTTTTTGATGATCCAGTGGATGTTGACAATTTTATCTCTGGTTCCTCTGCCTTTCCTAAATCCAGCTTGAACATCTGGAAGTTCATTGTTCACATACTGTTGAAGCCTGGATTGGAGAATTTTGAGAATTACTTTGTTGGCATGTGAGATGAGTGCAATTGTGCTGTATTTTGAGCATTCTTTTGCGTTGCCATTCTTTGAGATTGGAAAGAAAACTGACTTTTTCCAGTCCTGTGTCCACTGCTGTTTTCCAAATTTGCTGGCATATTGCATGCAGCACTTTCACAGCATGATCTTTTAGGGTTTGAAATAGCTCAAGAGGAATTCTATCACCTCCAATAGCTTTGTTAAATTTAAGGGATTAGATCTGATAGAGTGCTTGAAGAACTATGGGTGGAGGTTCTTGACATTGTACAGGAGGCAGCGATCAAGACCATCCTCAAGAGAAAGAAATGCAAAAGTGCAAAATGGTTGTCTGAGGAGGGCTTACAAATAGCTGTGAAAACAAGAGAAGTGAAAGACAAAGGAGGAAAGGAAAAATACACCCATTTGAATGCAGAGTTCCAAAGAATAGCAAGGAGAGATAAGAAAGCATTCCTCCGTGAACAATGCAAAGAAATAGAGGAAAACAATAGAATGGGAAAGACTAGAGATCTCTTCAAGAAAATTAGATACACCAAGGGAACATTTCATGCAAAGATGGGCACAGTAAAGGACAGAAATGATATGGACCTAGCAAAAGCAGAAGATATTAAGAAGAGGTAGCAAGAATACACAGAACTATACAAAAAAGATCTTATGACCCAGATAACCACGATGATGTGACCAGTCACCTAGAACCAGACATCCTGGAATGTGAAGTCAGAACAACTATAAATATGAAGAAAACTAAAAAAGAGTCTTGTGTTCATATATATGAGGTAAATCTCTGAGAACAGGAAATTTGTCTGTCACATGAGTATATTTCCTTCTTGGTTTCTGCCCTAATTTACTGATTATGATTATGTGGACCTGAGGTTAACTCAGTTCTTGCAGTCAGTATTTCCACTTCTGTAAGTGCTTCTACTGAGCACATAAATACATTAAATACAACATATCTCCCTGGATTGGGAAGATGTCCTGGAGTAGGAAATGGTAACCTAGTTCAGTATTTTTGCCTGGAAAATTCCATGGACAGAAAAGCCTGATGGGCTACAGTCCATAGGGGTGCAAATAGTCAGACTTGACTGAGAGACTGAGCACGCACTCACTCAAACATATCTTAAGGATATAGTTCTTCATGAGGTACATAATTTCACAATGCTAAAGAGAAGTAAAGAGAGAGAAAACTCAAGACCTCTTTGCTGAAAACAAACTCTCAATAAATGTTAAAAACAAAACAATAAGAAATGCAATGCTGAAAATGCCAATAAAGTTAATAGCTAAAACTTTATTTCTGATAAAATTAATCTTCAAAGAATAATATTAAAATTTCAAACTCTTGAAATAAGTGTGAAAAAGATGTTCAAAATTATATCTGAAAGCATAACTTACATTTGAAAGAACAATAAACTATGAAACAAAGTAAGGTGAAATTAAATTATATAGAATAGATATCTAGATTCAATACTAATGATACTTTTGTAGTTCTTGAAATTATTAGTAAATGTTCATATTCTACCTATGCTTCATTATTTATATAAATATATTACATCAAAGTTAACAAAATATTGTAGAAATAAACAGACTATGAATGTTTTATTAATTATTTTATAGCTTTTATTTACCACAAATAAAGTTTATTAGAAACCTGCCAGGTTAGAGATTTCCCTGGAGATCCAGTAGCTTTGAGCTTCCACTGAAGGGACACAGATTTGATAGATGGTTGGGGAACAAAGATCCCACATGCACTTGGTACGGCTGAAAGATATATATATATCTCACACGCTAGTAAAGTAATGCTCAAAATTCTCCAAGCCAGGCTTCAGCAATACTTGAACAGTGAAATTCCTGATGTTCAAGCTGGTTTTAGAAAGGGCAGAGGAACCAGAGATCAAATTGCCAACATCTGCTGGATCATGGAAAAAGCAAGAGAGTTCCAGAAAAACATATATTTCTGCTTTATTGACTATGCCAAAGCCTTTGACTGTGTGGATCACAATCAACTGTGGAAAATTCTGAGAGAGATGGGAATACCAGACCACCTGACCTGCCTCTTGAGAAATCTGTATGTAGGTCGGGAAGCAACAGTTAGAACTGTACATGGAAAAACAGACTGGTTCCAAATAGGAAAAGGAGTATGTCAAGGCTGTATATTGTCACCCTGTTTGTTTAAGTTATATGCAGAGTTCATCATGAGAAACGCAGGACTGGAAGAAACACAAGCTGGAATCAAGATTGCCGGGAGAAATATCAATAACCTCAGATATGCAGATGATACCACCCTTATGGCAGAAAGTGAAGAGGAACTAAAAAGCCTCTCGATGAAAGTGAAAGTGGAGAGGGAAAATGTTGGCTTAAAACTCAACATTCAGAAAATGAAGATCATGGCATCCGGTCCCATCACTTCATGGGAAATAGATGGGGAAACAGTGGAAAGAGTGTCAGACTTTATTTTTTGGGGTTCCAAAATCACTGCAGATGGTGATTGCAGTCATGAAATTAAAAGATGCTTACTCCTTGGAAGAAAAGTTATGACCAACCTAGATAGCATATTCAGTAGCAGAAACATTACTTTGCCGACTAAGGTCCATCTAGTCAAGGCTATGATTTTTCCTGTGGTCATGTATGGATGTGAGAGTTAGACTGTGAAGAAGGCTGAGTGCCAAAGAATTGATGCTTTTGAACTGTGGTGTTGGAGAAGACTCTTGAGAGTCCCTTGGACTGCAATGAGATCCAACCAGTCCATTCTGAAGGAGATCAGCCCTGGGATTTCTTTGGAAGGAATGATGCTAAAGCTGAAACTCCAGTACTTTGGCCACCTCATGTAAAGAGATGACTCATTGGAAAAGACTCTGATGCTGGGAGGGATTGGAGGCAGGAGGAGAAGGGGACGACAGAGGATGAGATGGCTGGATGGCATCACTGACTCGATGGACGTGAGTCTGAGTGAACTCCGGGAGTTGATGATGAACAGGGACGCCTGGTGTGCTGCGATTCATGGGGTCGCAAAGAGTCGGACACAACTGAGCGACTGAACTGAACTGAACTGAAAGCTTGTGATAAGGAATAAAAAAGATATTTTAAAAAATAATTATATAAACAAGCTATGTTAGTTCTATGTAAATTCTGAATATAAAAACTGGAAAAAAAGAGATGATGAAATGAAAAACCATAAAAATAATATAATACATGCGTATAAAACATTAAAATACCAATTTTCAAATGCTCAAAAGTAACACTAAAGTCAGAAAAATATGTGTTCAATCAAAAAATTTCTACCTGAAATTAAGTTCTCCAATCTGATTCACTAGAGTAACAACATTATAACATAATTTAAAATGTTCTTTTGTGTGAAATTTCTAGTTTTGATTGGGAAAGAAGAAGGCCCTGAGAATTAGAGTTGTACCTTTGATAGTCTCCTATTAACCTATTTACATCCCATCTCTCTTCCACCCCTTCTCCCTCCTTTGGGAATCCTCTGTTTGTTGTTTAGTCTTTAAGTCGTGTCCAACTCATTTGCGACCCCATGGACCGTAGCCCGCCAGTTTTCTCTGTCCATGGAATTTCCCAGGCAAGAGTACTGGGGAGGGTTGCCATTTGGTTCTCTAGGGTATCTTCCCAATCCAGGGACTGAAACTGCATCTCCTGCATTGCAGGCTAATTCTTTACCACAGAGCCACCTGGGAAGCCCTAGAGGACTCTTCAGTCTCTGTAATGCGTTGGCCTGAGGCAGAGCTTTGCAAAAGGATGCTGACTGCTTCAGAAACCACCAACTCTCACTGCTGCACATTCACGGCTAAAACGTGATTTCAGTGGGACACATAGCATTGAATGGAAAGCTTGTCCTAGGAAGAGCTATTATACATCTTGAAAATTTTTTGATATTTTAAAAACTGAGTTTATAAATTGGATGCATTATATGAGATCCACGGGTCCATGTGTCACCACTCCAATGGTAGGATGGCACTAGAAAGTCGATGTTCTAAATCTGAAGGACAGGGTGGATATAGAAGAACTTGAGACCCATGCAAAAGGACGGAACTGCATGCTCTGCAAAAGTATTGTGCCACGATAGAATCGTTTTTCACTCTAATTTCTAAGCTTTTTGAGCATTTTGGAAAGGAGTATGGTATCTCCAGTGCAATGAGAACTATGCTGCTTAGTGTTTTAGAGAACATGTGTGTCTGTGTGTGTGTTTAGTCTAAGACTGCAGCTATTAGAGGGAAATAGATAAGCACCTAAGTGCCCTGTATATCTGCCTATACACCCCCCCACCCCGACCTCTAGATCACAGGAAGATGTCCTTCCTTATCTCTCTTCAGTTGTTCATTTATCTCAGTCATAGAATAAGAAAGGGGAGATGGGTGTGTATGTGTGTAGAAGTTAGAAAAAACATTGCAATTTTAATGGCATCTGTGATTGCTATTCATGCAAACACTTTCAGATGATAAGAGATCTTTCAACTTCTAGGGCTGCTCCTTCCCACAAACCCCTCATAAATAACTCCTTTCCATTAAATTATATTGAAATTTTTTTCTCAAGTTTCCTGATAAAAGCCATTCTTATTTTGTATGGCATATTTTACTTTATTCCTTTAGTTTCAGTATCATTTTTATTTAAGGTTCAGTAACACTCGGACAAAACGTGGTCCGCTGGAGAAAGGAATGGCAAAGCACTTCAGTATTCTTGCCTTGAGAACCCCATGAACAATATGAAAAGGCAAAAAAATAGGACACTGAAAGATGAACTCCCCAGGTTGGTAGGTGCCCAATATACTTCTGGAGATCAGCAAAGAAGTAACTCCAGAAAGAATGAAGAGACAGAGCCAAAGGAAAAACAACACCCAGTTGTGGTGATGGAAAGTCCAATGCTGTAATGAGCAATATTGCATAGGAACCTAGAATGTTAGATCCATGAAAAAACGCAAATTGGAAATAGTCAAAAAGGAGATGACAAGAGTGAATGTCAACATTTTAGGAATCAGTGAACTAAGATGGACTAGGATGGGTGAATTTAACTCACATGACCATTATATCTACTAGTGTGGGCAAAAATCCCTTAGAAGAAATGGAGTAGCCATCATAGTCAACAAAAGAGTCCAAAATGCAGTACTTGGATGCAATCTCAAAAACAACAGAACGATCTCTGTTCATTTCCAAGGCAAAGCATTCTATATCACGGTGATCCAAGTTTAGGCCCCGACTAGTAATGCTGAAGAAGCTGAAGTTGAACGGTTCTGTGAAGACCTACAAGACCTTCTAGAACTAATACCCCCAAAAGATGTCCTTTTCATTACAGGGGACTGGAATGAAAAAGGAGGAAGTCAAGAAATACATGGAGTAATAGGCAAATTTAGCCATGGAGTACAGAATGAAGCAGAGTAAAGTCTAACAGAATTTAGCCAAGAGAATGCACGGGTCATAGCAAACACCCATTTCCAACAACATAAGGAAAACCCTACACATGGACATCACCAGATGGTCAATACCAAAATCAGATTGATTATATTCTCTGCAGCCAAAGATGGAGAAGCTCTATACAGTCAGCCAAAACAAGACTGGGAGCTGACTGTGGCTCAGATCATGAACTCCTTATTGCCATATTCAGATTTAAATTGAATAAAGTAGGGAAAATCAGTTGACCATTCAGGTATGACCTAAATTAAATGTCTATGATTATACAGTGGAAGTGACAAATAGATTCAAGGGATTAGATCTGATAAGGTGCCTGAAGAACTATGGGTGGAGGTTCATGACTTTGTATAGGAGGCAGTGATCAAGACCATTCCCAAGAAAAAGAAATGGAGAAAGGCAAAATGGCTGTCTGAAGAGGCCTTACAAATAGCTGAGGAAAGAAGAGAGGTGAAAGGCAAAGGAGGAAAGGAAAGATATACCCATTTGAATGCAGAGTTCCAAAGAATAGCAAGGAGAGATAAGAAAGCATTCCTCAGTAATCAATGGAAAGAAATAGAGGAAAACAATAGAATGGGAAAGACTAGAGATCTCTTCAAGAAAATTAGAGCCACCAAGGGAACATGTCATGCAAAAATGGGCACAATAAAGGACAGAAATGGTATGGACCTAACAGAAGCAGAAGATATTAAGAAGAGGTAGCAAGAATACACAGAAGAATTTTACCAAAAAAAAAAAAAATGACATGACCCAGATAATCATGAGGGTGTGATAACTTACCCAGAGAAAGACATCCTGTAATGCAAAGTTAAGTGTGCCTTAGAAAGTATCACTATGAACAAAGCTAGTGGAGGTGATGAAATTCCAGGTGAGCTATTTCAAATTCTAAAAGATGATGCTGTGAAAGTGCTGCATTCAATATGCCAGTAAATTTGGAAAACTCAGCAGTGGCCACGGGACTGGAAAAGGTCAGTTTTCATTCCAATCTCAAAGAAAGGCAATGCCGAAGAATGCTCAGACTACTGCAAAATTGCACTCATCTCACACACCAGCAAAGTAATGCTCAAAATTCTCCAAGCCAGGCTTCAACAGTATGTGAACCATGAACTTCCAGATGTTCAAGCTGGATTTAGAAAAGGCAGAGGAACCAGAGATAAAATTGCCAACATCCACTGGATCATCGAAAAAGCAAGAGAGTTCCAAAAAAAAAAAATCTATTTCTGCTTTATTGACTATGGCAAAGCCTTTGACCATATGGATCACAACAAACTGTTGAAAATTCTTCAAGAGATGGGAATATTCACCAGACCACCTGACCTGCTTCTTGAGAAATCTGTATGCAGGTCAAGAAGCAACAGTTAGAACCGGACATGGAACAACAGACTGGTTCCAAATTAGGAAAAGAGTACACCACGGCTGTATACTGTCACCCTGCTTATTTTACTTATATGCAGAGTACATCATATGAAATGCCAGGCTGGTTGAAGCACAAACTGAAATCAAGATTGCCGGGAGAAATATCAATAACTTCAGATACGCAGATGACACCACACTAATGACAGAAAGTGAAGAAGAACTAAAGAGTCTCTTGATGAAAGTGAAAGGGATGAGTTGGAAATTTGGTTTAAAATTCAACATTCAGAAAACGAAGATCATGGCATCTGGTCCCATCACTTCATGGGAAACAGATGGGGAAAAAATGGAAACAGTGACAGACTTTCTAATTTTGGGAGAAATATCAATCACCTCAGATATGCAGATGACATCACCCTTATGGCAGAAAGTGAAGAGGAACTAAAAAGCCTCTTGATGAAAGTAAAAGAGGAGAGTGAAAAAGTTGGCTTAAAGCTCAACATTCAGAAAACTAAGATCATGGCATCCGGTCCCATCACTTCATGGGAAATAGATGGGAAAACAGTGGAAACAGTGTCAGACTTTATTTTTTGGGGCTCTAAAATCACTGAAGATGGTGATTGTAGCCATGAAATTAAAAGACACTTAGTCCTTGGAAGAAAAGTTATGACCAACCTAGATAGTATATTCAAAAGCAGAGACATTACTTTGCCAACTACCGTCCGTCTAGTCAAGGCTATCGTTTTTCCTGTGGTCATGTATGGATGTGAAAGTTGGACTGTGAAGAAGGCTGAGCACCGAAGAATTGATGCTTCTGGATTGTGGTGTTGGAGAAGACTCTTGAGAGTCCCTTGGAGTGCAAGGAGATCCAACCAGTCCATTCTGAAGGAGATCAGCCCTGGGTGTTCTTTGGAAGGAATGATGCTGAAGCTGAAACTCCAATACTTTGGCCACCTCATGTGAAGAGTTGACTCACTGGAAAAGACTCTGATGCTGGGAGGGATTGGGGGCAGGAGGAGAAGGGGACAACAGAGGATGAGATGGCTGGATGGCATCACAGACTCGATGGACGTGAGTCTGAGTGAACTCTGGGAGTTGGTGATGGACTGGGAGGCCTGGCGTGCTGCAGTTCATGGGGTTGCAAAGAGTCAGACATGACTGAGCGACTGAACTGACTGAACTGACTCATTCATGGTGCAATGGTGATGGGAATTTTGCGGGGGAAGCTGACACCAGTAACAGTGATGTTTAGAGTGACAAAAATCAGGGAAAACACAACACAAAAAATTCACACACACACACCAAGAATCACGCTACCCCTTATACCCAGTTCCATGGACACAAATCTACCATAATAATCATAATACAGCTTCTTCCTGGAACTACAATAATTGGCCACATTGCTCTACTTGTAAATTACTTTCTATCACCAGGGTCCCCATACACAGTCCCAGCAGGAATTTGGGATCACTTTGGCCTTACATTGATTAAACCCTGTAGCACACTCTCAAGGAAATATGTCAAATAGATCTCACAGTGGAACCTGATAAATAGCCTAGTGACTATGACTCTTGTAAATCTCCTGCACAGCTGGGTCAGAGACAGGCAGCATTCACCCCATGGTTCCTCTCCATAATGAACTGTCCCACTTAACGTATGACTTCTGGGAGGGTGGACAGCCACTAAAACCAGCGAGAAAGCCCCAACATTCTCATCTACAAAGCATCCCCAAGTAAATGATTCTATAATACATACCACTTTCACATGCTGAAAGGGCCACCTGCAAATACGAAAGAGAAGACACTGAGGATAAGATCACATTGATGCACAGTCTTTGGTTCTTTTGGTGACAGTAAAAAACCTGATGTGGAACAGTGGCAAAGTCCAGGGAACCCAGCAAGATCAGAGCACACACACTCAGGATGAGAGGCAAGAGCTTTGCTGCAGGATGGAACTTCCAAGTCCATTTGGGTTGGAAATTGCAGAATTATTTTCCTAGAGGAAAAGTTCCCTCTCTCAGAACTCTGTACTCTACAGGATATAAAGGATGCTAGCAATTATAATATCCTGTGGACTGAGGCATCATGACTTGGTAATAAGACTCTCACTTCATATCCTCCCAGTCAAGGGAATTGCCTGTGTCTGGAAAGAACACCCTCAACTACTCATAGCTTAATTCTACTGAAAGAGAAATGAACCAGTATGTCTATTTCAGACCAGAAAAAACAAGCTTGCCTTGGAGACTCAGGAAGTCTCTTCTGTCCTATCACAAGGTGGATTTACTGGCACATCCTCAGTGAAAGCTAGAGGGACACAGAGTAGCTGTCAGAACACTGTGAGGCTGCTCAGGAATCACTTGCGGTTTTTTTCTTGATGGGGACACGGGTTGGAGTATATGCATGAGAGAAGTTAGTAGCTATGGACCGAGCTGCCACTGAAGCATCCTCTTTGCTGGAGGAAGGAGAGAGAGCAAAGGAGAGGAACAGGAAAGAAATTAAAAACAGCTCAGCATTTTAACTAATGGGAACATAACCAATGGGAAAAAAAAGGAAACACAAAATGTATGGTAGCTTTCCATGACAGAGACATATGACCTTCCTGCCTGTTTTGAGCTTCTGCTGAATCACCCCTGTCTTCTGGATTTCTCCCCAATCATTGCCTCCCCAGGACCCACAGTTGCAGCTATTGTACTTACGATGTCTTTCTATGAGACTTTGTTCTTGATTAAAAGCAAACTCTGTTAGAGGACTGAATTCAGCACTACCTTTTCAAAATAGCCGTTATCAATCATGTAATATTTTTTCCCAGTCTTCATTTTCCAAACAAGGTGTGCATGTCCACTGAGTCAGCGGCTGCCCACACTCACAGAAGTCATACATTTAGTGGGACAGTTCATTATGGAGAGGACCCATGCAGTGAATATGGCCTGTCTCTGACCCAGCTGTGCAGGAGATTTACAAGAGTCATGGTCACTAGGCTATTTATCAAGCTCCACTGTGAGATCTATTTGACACATTTCCTTGAGAGTGTGCTGCAGAGTTTAATCAATATAAGGCTTATGGTCATGTCACTCAATACAATGAAATATCTCCCTGATCCTTATCTGCTTTTGTCCTTGTTTAAGCAATGACACTATCACCAACAATGACCTACGTTGTCTACACAAGGCCACTCAACTCTCTCATGCATATACTCCAGCCCATGCCCCCATCAAGAAAAAACCCCCAAGCGATTCCTGAGCAGCCTCACCAGTGTTCTGACAGCTACTCTCTGTCCCTCTAGCTTTCACTGAATGTGTGCCAGTAAACCCACCTTGTGATAGGACAGGAGAGACTTCCTGTGTCTCCAAAGCAAGCTTGATTTTTTCTGGTCTGAAATAGAAATATTGGTTCATTTCTTTTTCCGTAGAATTTAGCTATGAGTAGTTGAGGGTGTTCTTTCCAGATACAGACGATTCCCTTGACTGGGAGAATATGAAGTGAGAGAATGTGTGAGCTGGCTAGAAGGACGTGAGTCCTGAGGTGCCTTTCACACTAATAACTGTGCCAAAGTTGACTGTTAATACATCTAGAGTTGCCCTGGGTTCTGTGACCACTGAGGCTACCTTATGATGATGGGCAGGATCTGGACTTCTGGAGCTGCTAGTACCCCCAGGCATGGATATAAATGCAGGGACCCCCCCCATCCTTGTTCCATGCCCGAGTTTCTCATGGCTGAGTGATCAGTGCAGGTCAGGGATCCAGAGCAGCCACCCTGGGACCACCTTCAGGTTCCCAGTTTGGCTTTCCCACTTGGGAGGTCAGGAGCTTGGGCCACTTGTCTGTGTACCATCTCCATATGAGGAAAATGAATATTAACCAAATCTGGGGAATAGCTGAGTTGAGGGAAGAATCAGGTAATGGATAGCCAGTGTCCAGTGGTGATCAGAAGTGTTTAGAAAGTTGACAGTTGACTTGGGCTGTGTAAGAGGGAAATATCTCCTGAGCCACACACACACAGAGCTTTAGAATCATACCACATGGGCTCACATGTGCCCCCAGCCTTGATTCAGACAAACCCACAGCATCAAAATGATGTAATTGTTTCCAGGGACCATAGCACCCAGACATTGCTCTTGCCCAGGAGATCAGTCTCTTGCTTGGCACTCCCAGCCCTCACCCCTTGTAGGGACCCTAAGTCAGGGCACCTCTCCAACCAAAGCCAGACAGAGAGCACCACCTTCATCAACTAGATTGCTCCTCAGCAGAGGGATGATCCCTGCATGGGAGCAGTTTCCATTGGCTCTTCCATGCACCTGAGATTAGAGAAGAAAAAGAAGTGAGGGTGTCCGCATCTTGGGTACTGTGCGTGCAGATTTTTCGTTCTCTTTTTCCTTCTCAGAGAACCAAACTGTTGTTGAGTCCATGGCCCCAGAAGAAAACAAAGAGGACACCTCTGGGAAAGGCTGGAGCTTTTCCTGGAAGATCTCTCAACACCATTTGGATCAGCAATTACAAACTTTTATTTCAAGAAAGAAAATTTTCTGCTGAGGAATGTCCTCCCAACTCCAGTTTCTAATTGATGTTGTCATTTTTTTAAT
Organism: Oryx dammah; assembly: GCF_014754425.2. NCBI lineage: Eukaryota > Metazoa > Chordata > Mammalia > Artiodactyla > Bovidae > Oryx > Oryx dammah. The sequence goes on from NW_024070212.1 coordinate 5,977,059, forward strand.
TTTTGAATAAGTTATCTGCTCAGAAAGATTCAACATTCACCCATCCAATTAAAAACTGTATATATCAGCTGTCCTAAATATTATGAACCTTTATCTGAATTCAACTGAAAAATAAAACACGAATGAACACTTCTGTCTCAGATAAATAAGGACACTTATCATGAAGGTGGGCAGAATACGTTCCTATGACTTTGAATGGGATAGCACCTCCAGCTGGTCCTCAGGGAGCTGTAGGAGGACATAGAGGGATTGTCAGGACATCTGTGATGCTGGTCAGGAAGATCTTGTTAATGTGGACACATGGGTGTAGTGTATGGATGTGGGTGGTTAACAAGTGTGGGCTGAGATCTGTAGGACAACTTCCTGGTGGGTGGAGGAAGGCAAAGGAGATCTATGTTTCAGAAATGAGACATCTTTAGCTTTCTAGCTAAGGGGAACCTGATTAACTTGTAATTGTCAGTCTGACAAAGGGAAACACTAAAAATCACACTAAGTTTCCGTAGTAATGTGTGGATGTGAGACTTGGACACTAAAGAAGGCTAAGTGCCAAAGAATTGATACTTCAAACTGTGGTGCTGGAGACTCTTGAGATCCCTTGGACAGCAAGGAGATCAAACCAGTTAATCCTAAAAGAAATTCCACCCTGAATATTCATTGGAAGGACTGATGCTGAAGTTCTAATACTTTGGCCACCTAATAAGAAGAGCAGACTAATTGGAAAAGACCCTCATTCTGGGAAAGATTGAGGGCAGGAGGAGAAGTGGGGGGCCACAGAAGATGAGATGGTTGGATGACATCATTGACTCAGTTGGCATGAATTTGAGTAAATTCTGGGAGATAGTAAAGGACAGCGAAGCCTGGTATGCTGCAGTCCATGGGCTCACAAAGGGTCAGCCACAATTTAGCGACTGAGTGTTGTGATCAAATATACATTATATTTATTATTTTCATAATTTTTAAAAATTAAAAAGTTCTGTAGCATTAACTTTCATAGTGGTGTGTACCTATCAACACCATCTATATCTAAATCTTTTTCATCAGATCCAATATAATCTCTGTATCCATTAAGTCATAATCCACCTTCCCTATTGCCTCCTGGCTTTGGTAATTTCTACTTCTACTTTGGTAATTTCTACTTTCAGTTTCCATGAGTTTGCCTCAGACATGTTTGCCTTTTATGTACCTTAAACCGGTGGAATCCTACAATATTATCTGTCTGTGTCTGCCCTATTTCACTAAACACAAAGTATTTTTGTATTATTTGGTTCATTCATTTTGTGCATATTTCAATCCTTAACTCATTTTTATGCCTGAATAGTATTCTATTCTGTGTATATATTATATTTCATTTTCTTAAAATGATGGCCTTTGGGTTGTTTCTATCTTTTAACCTCTAAGAATACACTATGGACATTACTGTACAGATTTCTGTATGGTACCATAATGGTGATAAATAATACTGTGCATATTTAAAATATCATTGAATGTAACAACACAAAGTCTGAATCTCAGGTGAACTATGGACTTTTAATTACTAAAAATCTATTATCTCACTAATTGTAATAAATGTACCACACATATGTTATATATTAGTAACATATGTTAGATGAAACTGGAGTGATAAGATATAGGAATTGTCTGTACACCTTTTATGTCACTGTAATCCTGTTTTAAATAAAGTCTAATAATTGAAAAAAATCTTGAAACATGGTTTCAGAGAAGAACATATCACAGTTAATGTTAAAAAATTAGTTAATGCCTAAACCATAGCTAGAGGCCATCTTCACACTTAAACATGAAGCAAATGTTGAATTTAAACTGCATCTTTCCTTCCACAGTTAAAACAGTACCAACTGATGTAGTAAGTTTCAATTTGAACACATGAAATAAAAGAAGGGCATTGCTTAATATTTTACAGTTTTTTTCTTAAATATGAGGCACTGAACATACTCTAATAATTCTTCTTGAATGAACTTACTGAGAAAGTTTCCAAGGTACCTTCAACTGGGTCAGTTACAGGGTGCACTGTATTGTGTGGCCCGCTACCGGCCCTCTTGACCCAGTTGGCGGTTGATGTTCTTAATGTATCTTCTTCTTGCCTTCCCAGCACAGTATCCTGGGAAATGCATTACAATGGAGAGAGCTGTTGACATCTTGCTGGCAGAAGACCACAGGGAAACCAGTAATAATTGATCCATAATTCAATCCTCTGGTCCCCTTCCTCACCAGCTGCCTATCAGGGCCTCCTGAATACAAGGTGGACTCAGGAAGATCTGCAGTTTGATATGCACCGAAAATACCAAAGAGACTGCTTGTGCAGGCAAATATCTCTATTTAATTGAGACCTAGAAGCTCAGCAGAGCATAGTGACCATGTCTGATGGACTGGATTCAAATCCCATTTAGGAGAAGCACATCGTAAGTTGGAGAAATGTTAAGATGGCCTCTTTTTAGTATTATGAGGCCAAGAATGATTAAATACAGGTAAAGTATTAGAAAAATAAAGGAGGCACTTCCCTGGTAGTCCAGAGGTTAAGAATCGGCTTGCAATGCAGGGGATGGGGCTTTGATTTCTGGTCAGGGAACTAAGATCCCACATGCCTTTGAGCAACTAAGCCCACATGCTGCAACTACCGAGCCCAAGCACCACAACTAGAGAGTCAGAGCACTGCACCGAAAGAGCTGCATGGGGCAGTGAAGACCCAATGCAGCCAAATAAACAGATAGATAAAAAAATAGAAAAGTAAAGCACTGGTGCTTCATAACTGTTCTGTAAGTGATCAGTTCTGAATGATGGAATAAAGAATAAAGTGGGACTTTAGTAGTGATTGAAAGCAGAGAGGGCATTTGGACAGCTCCGATAAGTGGGAAGGGAAGCTTACTCTTCAGCTTTTTCACAGAAACAAGGTTTGACAGCTCATGGAGAGTATCTATTATCACCTCCTCTGACACCCAACCCTACTGGGGAGGAAGGGGAGACAAAGTGGGGACCGTAACCCATTTGTTACAGTGGAGGACGTTGAAAGTTAGAGAGATCAAGTGACTTTCCAAGGGTCCCACAATGATGAATGATCAATCTGGGACAGGATTGTAGTTTGCTCCCTGAGGACAGAGACACCTGCACCCCTGAGACCAGTGCTGAACCCCTGAACCAGGAGGTTCCCCCCACCACTCAAATTCTCCTTCTTTCTGGCTTTCTGGATGGGAGCTGATGCTTTGGAGAAGATGCCTAAGCCTAAAAAAGAACTCAAATCCTCCTACCATTTGTCTCTTCAATTCGTGATCCAAAATACAATTTCCTTCTGAGCAAAGCCCCTCAGAAAGATCATAGGATTCCAATTCTACCCATCCTTCCCAGCCTCTTCACATGTTCAGCCATCTCACAAGCAGCCTTCCCGGTGCCCAGGTCACCTTGCTGAGTGACCAGTGGTCTGTTTGGCTGCTCAGTTGGCTCAGAGCTCAGAACCAAAGGCCACATGATGACTCTACCAAGAATTAGCTTCCCTTCAACTGACCAAATCTGGCTGAGCAGTTAATGTGAATTAACTGGGGAGGTGGCCATCTGTGCTGGGCTTTGGTGGCTTAATTAAATCTCTGATGCTCAAAATCTCACAGCTGATCTGAGCACTGATTTGAACAGCCTGGACCAAGCATTAGCTAAGAATGGGCAGGAATTCATCTTTTCTCACTAAACTTCTGACTCTATCAACTCCTCGTCACAGTCTAGCCTCTGTAGTGGAAGACGACAGAGCCCCGTATTCTTTTGGAAAATCATTTCCATGCTCACAGCGTGGAGATCACAGCCCAAGATTCTCCTTGAGAGTTAACAGGCAGACCCTCCTTCCCTCAGTGACCAAACGTTCATCCTAACCCGATAGCACCGCCCTGTCTCACCAAACTCCCTGGCAACAGCTAGCCAGTGATCCTGTCCACATCAACCCAGAGAAATCCCACCAGTAAATTCCAGTTTCTTTCCTTTTTAAACGTCTCTGGATTTACACTGCTAGTACTTGTAGATTTGGGCAGCTACATTTAGAAGAGCTGAGCTGTAATTCCCTTCTCCTGTAATGTCCATTTTGGGGGAGACGTCATGGTTCTCCTGCTTCAGTTCTTTCCATCTGTTCTCTGGTAGACTCTGTACAAAACTGGCACTGGGAAATTGTACATTTTTCTAAATTTAGGAAGATATTTATGGCAACCAGCTGACAGAAGAATCAAAAATATAATTTAAGGAAAAAAACAAAGCTATAAAATACATTTATAACCCTGTAGATAAATTAGAGTGATGGGGAAAAAAAAAAAGATGAGGAAAGTACATCAATAAAAGTGAACAAGCCCATTTGAAGGAACACCCTTCAGAGGATCAGTAGGCACCTACCTTCAGAACAGCAGTTCAGGTTGGCCATTTTCAAGTTCTCAAGGTTGAAGATGAGCCCTTCTCACTTGACACCATATGTGAACCTCTCAACTCACAAAGTGGCAGTTGGTATAAAATGCAGAATGTGTCTTATCACATTACCCTGGTGAAGATACATCACAGAACTTTCAGAGTGAACTGGACCCTGCACAGGATGAGTCCAGCTGCTACCGTCCAGAAACTGTGCTTCTGTGGACAAGTTTGGTTTTTCAGAATAAGCATTTTATTTCCAAAATTGAATCTCAGGCTCACACATTCTCTCTGATTAAGAAAATAACTTATATGAGAGAAAATGGCCTTCCCCCCAAACATAGATCATAGTGAACATTTCAGGGTGAGGAGAGACAGTGCTAACCCACTGAGAATAAAAAGAGATTCTGTTTTTGATAAGAATATCATCTTGGTACTGATCACAAGTTTGTGTTCCTAACACACAGTGAGGCCAAACACTACCAAAACATCAGGAGTCTAGAGCAGAGAAAGCCTTATTTCAGGGCCACACAAGGAGAAAAGACAAACAAAAACCTGAGTTCCCCGAAAGCTTTCAGAAAAGCCCTTTTCTAGGAAAGCTGAGAGAGTGGCCTGGTTACTTCTGGTGTCAGAGCCTTTGTTCTTGAGGTCAGGTCATGATGTTCCTGTAAACCTCCACCAAAACAAATGCTAGTTTCAGTTCTGACAAGAAAGGATCAAGTCTCAAAACACCACTTTCTACCTTTGAGGTCCAGGCCCAGGCCAAGAGGAGGGGTCCTCGGCTGGCTGGTTTTCCTGCCCAGAGGGCATCCATCCAGCACCCACTCTGGGTCCTCTGCCAGTGCCCAGCCCTGGCTGAGGGGGCAGGTCTCAGTGGGCAGCAGCCTCAGAGTCAGGTCCCCAGACCCCACTCAACATTTATCACTGAGGGAGCCTGGTGCCCGGGACCCAGCCTGGCACCTCAAGCTTTTCATTTGAACTGGAGAGAATCTCTTGTAGCAAATATCAATTGGGTTAATCCCCAGTTCACAACACTTACCCTCTTTGAGAGAGGTCCCAACCACAGAAGTAATGATGTGTAAGATCCTTGCACTTCAACCCTAGCCTCCCGTCATCTCCTGGGGGTGGACAACTGATCAGTGCTGTACCAAGTGTGGAAACGTGAATGGAGAAACAGAAGCTGATGAAGCTCTTAATAGCCAGTGGCATATCTTCCAGCTGCCAAGGGCTCTCAGGACCACTGCCCAAGTGGACTGCTACTGCCTACAGGCCATGAAGGTAGGGATGGGGGAGAGGTCAAGGCTACTATGAGGCCTGGACCTGACCAATGGGAACCCATGGTGAGCGCTCTGGAGCTCTGTGGGACACAGTCCTCAGACTGCCCTGGGTCCCCATCTCACCCACCTGCTCTGAGACCTGAGGGCCTGGATAGCACGTGGAGAAGGCCTCTGTCCAATTCTCACCACACTCGCTTGAGAGGATTGCTGATAGATTGCCCCATGGCAGAGCATAACTTCTAACCCCTGGGCTAAGGGTCTTGTAATTTTGACTGTGTGCCCGCCATACCCTTATTACAATCTCCACCCATTTCTACTATTCCTGAATCACCAGATTTTCCTAGATAAAACCAAGTGTAAGATTTAATCTTCTTATAAATAAAGCTAAGTTTTTCATGTCTAATGTTCACTTGTATTCTTTATTTAGAGCCCTATAAATTCTTCTCCTCACAAAATTAATGTTTTTGTCATGTGTTGCAAGTATATTTTCAATTTATCAGTCTTTAGATTTTTTTTTTTAATTTTTAAAATTTATTTTTGTCTGTGCTGGCTCTTCATTGCTGTGCATGGCTTCTCTCTAGCTGTGTGCGGGTCTCCTCTCTTGCTGCAGAGCACAGGCTCTAGGTGCACAGGCTTCAGGAGGTGCAACTTGCAGCCTCCAGAGCCCTGGGTCAGTAGTTGTGGTACACAGGCTTAGTTGCTGAGTGGCATTTTGGACCTTCCTGGACCAGAGATCAAATCTGTGTCCCCTGCCTTGGCAGACAGATTCTTAACCATTGGACCACAATGAAAGTCCCCATCACTGTCTTTTCATTACAGTTACTTTTGCTTATATCATGAAGACATTTATTTTATTTTCAAAAATGTCAGTAATTTAAATATACTTGGTCATTTTGGCTGTGAGAAGGATATTATGACTAATATTCTTGCTAAGTGCTAAATATTCCTTTAAGATTTTTACTAATTAGGAAAATAACTACAGGTGTTTCAAGACAAACTTCTCTATTAAACAATTTTGAGTATTTCTAAAGATATATGTCAAAATGGATTAATTAATTTTTAGGATAATTAATACAAATTTCCTCCCAGAAATAATATACAGTCAAAATGTCCTGATACAGTCATAAGGTGACCTGGAGTATTTTGTAAAGCATGTATGGTAATTTATATTTCAAAAAGCTCAAAACATTTTGGAAGTGATAATAATGGTACATCAATGATTCAGTCATTTGAACAGATTTATGATATGTTTATTTATCAGATAATGAACTTAGAGATGTCTGCTGAGAAAAGAGAGGCACATTCAATAAATATTAGTCAAAGAACATTAAATGAACTTGTGATTAATATTCTAATGTCCTATTAATGATTTCAGTGGTGGAGAATTAACTGAGTTTTAACATAGCTCCAATTTGCCAAGTAGATTTGTATGTCTTTGACCAAGCAACATATTGGATTTTTTGAAAATTTTCCTATAGTTGATTCAACAACTGTTTGTAAAGTTGGTGAATATTTATAATAAACAGGATAAATTATATAAAACAATGAAAATGCATAGTACCTTGCATATTCTAACTAATTCAGCTGATGGTAAATATCAAGAGCAATTGTTGTTATGGACTACATCTTTGTGACGGTCTCAGGAGATGGGGCCTTTGGGAGTTAATTAGGTCATGTCCCCATGATATTATTATCTTTATAAAAAGAAGAACAGAGCTATTTCACTCTCTGCCAAGTGAAGATAAATGAGAAGGTAGCAAAAGATAAAACAGTAAGAAGGCATTCAATGAAACTAAGCCATGCCGTGTGGAATCACCCAAGATGGACGAGTCATGGTGAAGAGGTCTGACAGAATGTGGTCCACTGGAGAAGGGAATGGCAAACCATTTCAGTATTCTTGCCTTGAGAACCCCATGAACAGTATGAAAAGGCACAAAGATAGGACACTGAAAGACGAACTCCCCAGATTGGTAGGTGCCCAATATGCTACTGGAACAGTGGAGAAATAACTCCAGAAAGAATGAAGGGATGGAGCCAAAGCAAAAACACTACCCAGTTGTGGATGTGACTGGTGATAGAAGCAAGGTTTGCTGCTGTAAAGAGCAATATTGCATAGGAACCTGGAATGTTAGGTCCATGAATCAAGGCAAACTGGAAGTATCCTACTATTGTGGCAGGAATCCCTTAGAAGATATGAAGTAGCCATCATGGTCAACAAAAAAGTCCAAAATGCAGTACTTGGATGAAATCTCAAAAACAACAAAATGATCTCTGTTTGTTTCCAAGGCAGACCATTTAATATCACAGTGATCCAAGTCTATGCCCTGACCAGTGACACAGAAGAAGCTGAAGTTGAACAGTTCTATGAAGACCTACAAGACCTTTTGGAACTAACACCCCAAAAAGATGTCCTTTTCATTATAGAGGATTGGAATGCAAAATTAGGAAGTTAAGAAACACCTGGAGTAACAGGCAAATTTGGCCTTTGAGTACAGAAAGAAGCAGGGCTAATAGGCTTCTGCCAAGAGAACACACTGGTCTTAGCAAACACCCTCTTCCAACACAAGAGAAGATTCTACACATGGACATCACCAGATGGTCAACACCGAAATCACATTGATTATATTCTTTGCAGCCAAAGATGGAGAAGTTCTATACAGTCAGCAAAAACAAGATTGGGAGCTGACTGTGGTTCAGATCATGAGCTCCTTATTGCCAAATTCAGGATTAAATTGAAGGAAGTGGGGAAAACCACTAGATCATTCAGGTATGACCTAACTCAAATCTCTTATGACTATACAGTGGAAGTGAGAAATAGATTTAAGGAACTAGATTTGATAGACAGAGTGTCTGATGAAGTATGGACAGAGGTTCGTGATACGGTACAGGAGACAGGGACCAAGGCCATCCCCACGAAAAAGAAATGAAAAAAGCAAAATGCCTGTCTGAGGAGGCCTTACAAATAGCTTGGAAAAGAAGAGAGGCAAAAGGCAAAGGAGAAAAGGAAAATATACCCATTTGAATGCAGAGTTCCAAAGAATAGCCAGGAGAGATAAGAAAGCTTTCCTCAGCAATCAATGCAAAGAAATAGAGGAAAACAATAGAATGAGAAATACTAGAGATCTCTTCAGGAAAATTAGAGATACCAAGGAAACATTTCATGCAAAGATGGGTTCAATAAAGGACAGAAATGATATGGACCTAACAGAAGCAGAAGATATTAAGAAGAGGTGGCAAGAATATACAGAAGAACTCTACAAAAAAGATCTTCAGGAGCCAGATAATCATGAAGGTGAGCTGGACATCCTGGAATGTGAAGTCAGATGGCCCTTAGGAAGCATCACTACGAACAAAGCTAGTGGAGGTAATGGCATTCCAGTTGAACTATTTAAATCCTGAAAGATGATGCTGTGAAAGTGGTGCACTCAATGTGTCAGCAAATTTGGAAAACTCAGCAGTGAACACAGAATTGGAAAATGTCAGTTTTCATTCCAATCCCAAAGAAAGGCAATGCCAAAGAATGATCAAACTACCACATAATTGCACTCATCTCACACTCGAGTAAAGTAATGCTCAAAATTCTCCAAGCCAGGCTTCAGCAGTATGTGAACTGTGAACTTTCAGATGTTCAAGCTGGTTTTAGAAAAGGCAGAGGCAAGAGATCAAATTGCCAACATCCACTGGACCATTGAAAAAGCAAGAGAGTTCCAGAAAAATGTCTATTTGTGCTTTATTGACTATGCCAAAGCCTTTGACAGTGTGGATCACAATAAACTGTGGAAAATTCTGAAAGAGATGGGAATACCAGACCACTTGACTTGCCTCTTGAGAAACCTGTATGCAGGTCAGGAAGCAACAGTTAGAACCGGACATGGCACAACAGACTGGTTCCAAAAAGGAAAAGGAATATATCAAGGCTGTGTATTATCACCCTGCTTATTTAACTTATATGCAGAGTACATCATGAGAAACGCTGGCCTGGAGTCAAGATTTCCAGGAGAAATCTCAATAACCTCAGATATGCAGATGACACCACCCTTATGGTAGAAAGTAAAGAAGAACTAAAAGCCTCTTGATGAAAGTGAAAGTGGAGAGTGAAAAAGTTGGCTTAAAGCTCAACATTCAGAAAACTAAGATCATGGCATCTGGTCCCATCACTTCATGGCAAATAGATGGGGAAACAGTAGAAATAGTGCCTGACTTTATTTTATTGGGCTCCAAAATCACTGCCGATGGTGACTGCAGCCATGAAATTGAAAGATGCTACTCCATGGAAGAAAAGTTATGACCAACCTAGACAGCCTAACAACCTAAACAACCTAATAAGAGCTGAAAGATTGAGGGCAGAAGGAGAAGGGGACGACAGAGGATGAGATGGCTGGATGGCATCACCGACTCAATGCACATGAGTTTGTGTGGACTCCGGGAGTTGGTGATGGACAGGGAAGCCTGGTGTGCTGTGATTCATGGGGTCGCAAAGAGTTGGACACGACTGAGTGACTAAATTGAACTGAACTGAAGAAGGCATTCACTCGAACCTGACCTTGCTGCATCTTGATCTTGAATTGTCAACCTTTAGAACTATGAGAAACAATAATTGTTTACACCACCTCATCCATGGTATTATGTTACTGCACCATGAACTGACTGAAGAAACTATCATTATGGATTTGAGAGTAAGATTTTTCTTCAGTTACGCTCCAAAATCACTGCAGATGGTGACTGAAGACATGAAATTAAAAGATGTTTACTCCTTGGAAGGAAAGCTACGACCAACCGAGACAGCATAATAAAAAGCAGAGACATTACTTTGCCAACAAAGGTCTGTCTAGTCAAAGCTATGGTTTTTCCAGTAGTCAAGTATGGATGTGAGAGTTGGACTATAAAGAAAGCTGTGTTGAAGAATCGATGCTTTTGAACTGTGGTGTTGGAGAAGACTCTTGAGAGTTGCTTGGACTGTATGGAGATCCAACCAGTCCACCCTAAAGGAGATTAGTCCTGGGGGTTCATTGGAAGGACTGATATTGAAGCTGAAACTCCAATACTTTGACCACCTGATGCAAAAAACTGACTCATTGGAAAAGATTCTGATGCTGGGAAAGATTGAAGATAGGAGGAGAAGGGGATGGCAGAGGATGAGATGGTTGGACGGCATCACCTACTCAATGGGTAAACTCCGGGAGTTGGTGATGGACAGGGAGGCCTGGCGTGCTGCAGTACATGGGGTCACAAAGAGTCGGGCATGACTGAGCGACCGAACTGAACTAATAGAAAAGAGCCACAGATCATCCAAAATACATTGTTCTGGACAGAATTTAGATAAAGAAAACTATATTCAAGATATTGTGATAAAGGTCAAGACTATTGAAAGGAGAAAAATTGAACTCAATACTCCTGAGACAAGTAACTTGTCCAACTCTCACATCTGTACATGATTGCTGGAAAAACCTTGGTTTTGACTATATGGACTTTTGCTGGCAAGGTGATATCTCTGCTTTTTAATATGCTGTCTAGGCTTGTCATAGCTTTTATTCCAAGGAGCAAGCATCCTTTAATTTCATGGCTGCAGTCACCATCCACAGTGGTTTTGAAGCTCAAGAAAAGAAAACTTAACACTGCTTCCATTTTTACCCCATCTATTTGCCATGAAGTGATGGGACCAGATGCCATGTTCTTAGTTTTTTGAATGTTAAGTTTTAGACCAGCTTTTTCACTCTCCTCTTTCACCTTCATCAGAGGCTCTTTAGTTCTTTGCTTTCTGCCTTTAGGGTAGTATGATGTGCATATCTGAGGTTGCTGATATTTCTCCTGGCAATCTTGATTCCGGATTGTGATTCATACAGCCCAGCATTTCACACGATGCACTTTGCAGGGTTCTTATACTGTTGAAGCCTAGCTTGATGGATTTTGAGCATTAATTTGCTAGCATATGAAATAAATATAATTGTATGGTAGTTTGAACATTCCTTGGCATTGTCTTTCTTTGGGATTGGAATGAAAACTGAACTTTTCAGTGCTATGGCCATTGCAGAGTTGTCCAAATTTGCTGGCATATTGAGTGTGGCACTTTGACAGCATCATCTTTTAGGATTTTTCAAAGTAGTTAACTAAATAATATTTTGAGACATCTGTAATAATTATAATATGATATGAAAGCATCTGTGAATTCTATGGATGACAAATGGAATCACACAGATCTACCTGTGAGTTGGTTTGCTTGGTTTATGTTTATAATTAAAGGAGGTGCTAAATTTCAGTTACAGGTTACTGGAAATAAAGATGTAACTTTTTGTCCATTCATATGTATAAGGTACTCTATCTGAAATTTATTAACAGAACCTCGAATCACCTGAGCTATATGGAGACCAGATTAAGAGCTTGTGGGTCAGGTTCAGCTTTTCAAACCAGTTTTGCATAGTTCCAAATTACCAGATGTTCATTGGAAGGACTGATGTTGAAGCTGAAACTCCAATACTCTGGCCACCGGGTGCAAAGAGCTGACTCATTGGAAAAGACTCTGATGCTGGGAAAGATTGAAGATGAGAGGAGAAGGGGACGACAGAGTATGAGATGGTTGGATGTCATCACCGACTCAGTGGACATGTTTGAGTAAACTCTGGGAGTTGGTAATGGACAGGGAGGCCTGGCGTGCTGCAGTCCATATGGTCACAAAGAGCTGGACATGACTGAGTGACTGAAATGAAATGAACTGAACAGAACTGAAATTACAGACTCTCTGTCCATCTGTTCTACAGACTGTACTTAAGTCACATTTCCCCCTTCTCTTTTTAGGTTGGCCCCTTTTACAGTCAGCTTTTCTTTATCTTGTACAAATTTACAACAAACGGTCAACACAAACCAACATTATAAGTAGTCGGTTCCTTATCGCTCCACGTCCAATTTCTTATACTTGATTCTCCATCTTAGGTTTTGTTATTCACAACACCATACTCTGAGTACCAACTTTTTTACATGCTGGTTTGCACTGTAAATAATATAAGCTCTGATTCACGCAGTTTTAAGCAATAAGAATTAATTAATCACACATAAGAAGTCTCAAATAATAGTAGAATTATTTTCATCAGTAGCTCAACAATGTCATTAAGGTTCCAAGTTTTCTGTATACCTCTCCCAGCATTATTTTCTAAAATGATTCTACAGGATTATATTAATCCCAGGAAAGGGATGTCTGGTAAAACAAAGGAAGAAACAAAAGTCCAGTGAACATATATGCTTAGGAAATATTTCATAGAGTATTCTCATTTTATAGATTCACAATGCTAATTAACATATATATATGTATGTACAAATATTAGTCTTAAATTTAATATTATATTTATAGGAAAGAACTTGTGGAAATATATTTATTGTACTCTGTTGTAGGCCCCAAATTTCTTCTCTCTGCAGTGAAATTAATGCCAAATGATGATGTCTTCCTGGGGGCATTCTATAGCAACCAGTGTTTCTTCATCTAAAAAGATGTAAATGTAAAGGTATGAGTGGTTTTGTTCTGTTCCACAGGGAAGGTGGATTGAATAGTTGAATCTTTTCATCTGAAAGAGGCAGCAACTTGTCAATGTTACAGAAAAAAATGGTGCATGCATATATTCTTTTAAAAATAAAAGCTCTGTGGTAGAGATAATGGACAAAACATTTAAAAATATCATCCAAAAAATTAATTCCAGATGAAGTACAGTTACAAAAAGGAAGCTATATAAGGAAAAAATAAAACACAACATTGCATCAAGATAGAAACTTTAATCGGAAGACTAAAAATTGTTACTCATATAATTATATTTGGAAAAAGATGCCATAAACAAGTTGAAAATCAAGTGATAATGTAGAAATATAGCTGAACTCCATGTCAAAGTGTTCATATTAAAGAATATCTAAAAATCTGTATAAGTATGAATAACCAGACATTAAGTTAAAAAAATGACAAACATAAGCTTGGTTTAATCAATGATTTTTAGGATTTACCTTGTACACTTGATAATTTATGACAGTAAGTGGAGATGTCAGTAGAATAAGCGATGGCTATACATTTTATTCCTTTAAGACAAAGTACCAGTGAATTTTCTTTTTAAAATAAGTTTCTTTAACTTGATTCTCAGGTGTAGTGATTGTATTTTATTAAAGACTTTTGCATGCTCCCTAGCAGGGTGCCTTACACAGATGAGTGTCTTTTGTGTTTTTTTTAATCAACATATTTTTATTCTAATAATCTTATCAGTTACATCTATTCCAGATGAGTGCTTACTTATGAAGTGGTCTATAATAAAATTCACACAACATGTGAAATATTTTGTAGTCACGTAAACTTCATTATGATAGTACGCATGACTGATAAATACAATTTTTCAAATGCTGTACATATTTTCTTTAATTAATATGGATTTTATAGAGAAGTTTTAGGTTTGGAGCAAAACTGGGACAAAAGCAGAGTTCTCCCATCTCTCCATGTCTTGACACGTGTATCCTGCTCACGCTCAGTTGCTAAGTAATGAACGACTCTTTGTATGGGTTAGAGCCCACAAGGCTCCTCTGTCCGTGGGATTTTCCAGACAAGAATACTGGAGTGGATTGCCATTTCCTTCTTCAAGGGATCTTCCCAAACCAGAGACTGAACCCACATCTCCTGCACTGGCAGATAGATTCTTTACCACTGAGCCACCAGGGAAGCACCTTGACAAATGTATATTGGCAGATACATATATAAAATCTCAAGTAGTTTCACTGCCCTAAAACTCCTGTGTGCTCTGTTTATACATCCCTCTCTCCCCAACCCTCTGGCAACCACCAATCCTTTCCCTGTCTCTATAGTTCTGCCTTTCCCCATAGGTCCTATAGTTGGAATCACACAGTATGTCATCTTTTCAGATTGGCTTCTTTTATTTAGTATTATGCATTTAAGGTTTCTTCACGTCATTTTTGTGATTTGATAGTCCATTTCTGTTTAGCACTGAATAATATTTCACTGCCTGTATGTGTACCACAGTTTATGTGTTTATCCATTCACCCACTAGAGGACATCTTGGTTCCTCTAAGTTTAGCTAATTATGAATAAACCTGTATAAATATAAATATTCATGTTTTTATGTGGAGAGAAGTTTTCCACTTAACTGGGTAGATATGTAACAGCATGATTGCTGTATCATGTGGTAAGAGTAGGTCTAGTTTTATAAGAAACTGCCAAACTGTTCTCCAAAGTGGTTTTATCTTTTTGCATCTCCACCAACAATGAAACAGAATTCTTGTTGCTTTGCAGCTTCACCAGCATTGATATTGTCAGTGTTTTGGATTTTTGCCATTCTAATCAATGTGCAGTGATGTCTCACTGCTTTGTATGATGTGGATTATCTTTATCTACATTTATCTCTCATCTATATCCTCTTTGGTGAGGATCCCGTTCAGATCTTTAGCTCATTTTTAAATTGGGTTTTTTGTTGTCTTATTGCTACGTTTTAACAGTTTTTTTGTTTGTTTGTTTGCATAGATTTTTGAGATTAAAAAAATAATAATAGAGCAGATGTAATCAGCTTCATTTTCTGTCTGTTCTGTTTTTACTCTTCAAGGAGTTGGTCTTTGATGTGGAACTCAGACATCTCTAGGTCAAGCAAACAATGTCCGTGTAGTTGATAATGGGTAGAGTGGTCAAAGTAGTTTCAAGAACTGGTATGCAATCCTGGGCTATGTTCCATCTGAAAACACTGTCTCTAATTCTAGTACTTCATCTAACCAGTCCATCTATCCCCACGTGAATTTTTGGACTTGTCCTTGACTCCCACTCTAACACAACTAACATTCTAAGACATCTCTGTGTAAAGAATTGTGTAACTGCTTTTAAAATTATTTGAGAAGAAGCCCACTGACAAGCTAGAGCTCCACTGAACAAACTCTGGGAAACACTGGTGGAAAGCAGACTTTAAACTCTGCCTTCTGTTTGCTTTGCAAGCATTTTCTGCCTTATGTTGAAATCTTTAATCAGCCTAACAGTGAGGCCTTTCCT
Organism: Oryx dammah; assembly: GCF_014754425.2. Classification (NCBI taxonomy): domain Eukaryota; kingdom Metazoa; phylum Chordata; class Mammalia; order Artiodactyla; family Bovidae; genus Oryx; species Oryx dammah. The sequence goes on from NW_024070212.1 coordinate 5,992,731, forward strand.
CAGTAAACTGTGAGATTACATCAGCAAAATAAAACTTAACATTTAATGTTCCATATTCTTGTAAAGATTCCATGTTCCTGGAAGTCACGCCATTCAGGTAACCAATCCCTAATCACCTACTACTTCAAATGTTTTCCTTGTTTCCAGTTAATTTTTCATCCTTCTATTTTTCATTTTCTCGGAAAATGGGCTGCTTTTCCCCTGCCTCAGAGTTCTCTGGACTCTTGAGAACACAGACTGTCTGCTTCATGAAGTGTTAAGTAAAAAGTTTGTTTTGTCACCTAAATTTTTTTTCAAATTTTTTTAATGCATAAAATTTTAGGCAACTAAGAGAATCGGTAGGCATGCAATAAAGACTCATTAAATCTTCATAGAATCAAAGAAAGAGAAAAGATCACCTGACCACTGTATTCTTGGTCTTTTCACGAGAAAAAGAGGAGATATCTTCTTTTTTGTTAGTTGGCTCTGTCATAAATGCTGTTTTTCTGTCATTCCCGTAACAATCTTGGCATTTATTGGATCATAAATTGTAACTAAAAGCTATGACCAACCTAGACAGCATAATAAAAAGCAGAGACATTATTTTGCCAACAAAGGTTGGTCTAGTCAAAGCTATGGTTTTTCCAGTGGTCATGTATGAATGTGAGAGTTGGACTATAAAGATAGCTGAGTGCCAAAGAACTGATGCTTTTGAACTGTGGAGAAGACTCTTGAGAGTCCCTTGGACTGCAAGGAGAGCCAACAAGTCAATCCTAAAGGAAATCAGTCCTGAATGTTCATTGAAAGGACTGATGCTGAAGCTGATGCTTCAATATTTTGGCCACCTGTTGCCAAGAATTGACTCATTGGAAAAGACCCTGATGCTGGGAAAGATTGAAGGAAGCAGGAGAAGGGGATGACAGAGGATGAGATGGTTGGATGGCATCACCAACTCGATGGACATGAGTTTGAGCAAGCTCCAGGAGTTGGTGATGGACAGAGAGGCCTGGTGTGCTGCAGTCCACGGGGTTGTAAAGAGTTGGACATGACTGAGCGACTGAACTGAACTGAAATTGTGACTGGTTTTACCCGCCAAAGAATGTAAGACATATAAATAAATATTCCTTGAAATTTTCTCAGAAAATCTAGAGAATCAAAATATATTAGTAGAATCTGGAGTAAGAGATTGGGAGTGGAAAAAGTAAGTGGAGAAAAAAAAAACAAAAAACAAAACACAGGATGAACTGCCAAAGCAGAAAAAGGTAAACAGCATGGCATTTCTGTCTTAATAATTCTCTCATTTTATTAAATTGCTTGCTAAGTGAAACAGAGGAAAATATAGAGCGAAATACTTGTTAGGGTTCAATACTTTGTATATTTCCAAAAATTTTTAGTGTACGTATAAGTGTGTACAGATGCCTATAAGATATTGAAACAAGGTGTTTCTATAATATTTTGGTTTTATTGGTGACTAATGCACTTACTTCTGTTTTTGTACAAAGCTGTGAATAACAATCACTAACATTTAATAAGCCATTATTTTGTGCCAGGCATGATGTTATATTTAACTTGTATTACTGTAATTGATTTAACACAGAAGAACTATACACAAAAGGACTTAATGGCCCTGATAACCATGATGGTGTGATCACTCACCTAAAGCCAGACATCCTAGGGTGTGAAGTTAAGTGGGCCTTGGGGAACATTACTACGAACATGGCTAATGGAGACTATGGGATTTCAGCTGAACTATTTCAAATCTTAAAAGATGATGCTGTGAAAGTGCTTCATTCACTATGCCAGCAAATTTGGAAAACTTAACAGTGGCCGCAGGACTGGAAAAGATCAGTTTTCATTCCAGTCCCAAAGAAGGGAAATGCCAATGTTCAAACTACTGCACAATTGCCCTCATTTCACATGCTAGCAAAGTAATGCTCAAAATCCTTCAAGCTAGGCTTCAATAGTGTGTAAACTGAGAAATTCTAGATGTACAAGCTGGATTTAGAAAAGGCAGAGGAACCTGAGATCAAATTGCCAACATCCATTGGGTCATAGAAAAAAGAAGGATTTTCCAGAAAAACATCTAATTCTGCTTCATTGACTACCCCAAAGACTTTGACCGTGTGGATCACAACAAGCTGTGGAAAATTCCTCAAGAAATGGGAATACCAGATTACCTTTCCTGCCTCCTAAGAAATCTGTATGCAGGTCAAGAAGCAAAAGTTAGAACTGGACATGGAACAATGAACTGTTTCAAAATTGGTAAAGGAGTACATCAAGGCTGTGTACTTTCACCTTGTTTATTTAACTTTTATACAGAGAACACCATGAGAAATGCCAGGCTGGATGAAGCACAAGCTGGAATCATTTTCTATTGCTGGGAGAAATATCAATAACCTCAGACATGCAGATGTCACACCCCCCCCCCATGGCCGAAAGTGAAAAGGAATTAAAGAGCCACTTAATGAAAGTGAAAGAGGAGAGTGAAAAAGCTGGCTTAAAACAACATTCAAAAAACTAAGATCATGGAATCTGGTCCCATCACTTCATGGCAAATAGATGGGAGAAACATTGGAAACAGTGACAGTCTTCATTTTCTTAGACTCCAAAATCACTATGGATTGTGACTGCAGCCATGAAATTAAAAGATGCTTGCTACTTGGAGGAAAAGTAATGACAAACCTAGAAGAAACGTCCTTTAAACAAATAGCAAAATATTGAAGATGTGTAAAATCCTGTATTATTTATGAAATATGTATAAAAAGCAATGTACCTTCTGGAACAATAACTACTTAATTTTTTGAAAAAAAAAATTAAAATCAGAGACATTACTTTGCCAACAAAGATCCCTATAGTCAAAGCTATGGTTTTTCCAGTCATGTATAGATGTGAGAGCTGGACAATAAAAAAAGGCTGTGTGCTGAAGAACTGATGCCTTTGAACTGTGGTGCTTGAAAAGACTCTTGAGAGTCCCTTGGACAGCAAGGAGATCAAATCAGTCATTCCTAAAGGAAATCAATCCTAAATACTCATTGGAAGGACTGATGCTACAGCTGAAGCTTCAATACTTTGGCCACCTGATGCGAAGAGCCAACTCATTGGAAAAGACCCTGATTCTGGGAAAGATTGAAGGCAGGAGGAGAAGGGGATGTCAGAGGATGAGATGGTTGGATGGCATCACTGACTCAATGGACATTAGTTTGAGCAAGCTCTGGGTGATGATGAAGGGCAGGGAAGCCTGGTGTGCTGTAGTTCATGGGGTCACAAAGAGTTAGACATTACAGAGAGACTGAACAACAACAACGAGGTAAAGTATATCATGCAAAATGTTGGGCGGGATGAAGCACAAACTGGCATCAAGATTGCTGGGAGAAGTATCAAACACCTCAGATATGCAGATGACACCACCCTTATGGCAGAAAGTGAAGAGAAATTAAAGAGCCTTTTGATGAAAGTGAAAGAGGAGAGTAAAAATTTTTGTTTAAAACTCAACATTCCAAAAACCAAGATCATGGCATCTGGTCCCATCACTTCACAGCTATAGATAGGGAAAAAACGGAAACAGTGACTACTTTATTTTCTTGGGTTCCAAAACCACTGCAGATAGTGACTGCAGCCATGAAATTAAAAGATGCTTGATCCTTGGAAGAAAAGCTGTGATGAACCTAGAGAGCATATTAAGAAGCAGAGACATCAATGGTACCCCACTCCAGTACTCTTTCCTGAAAAATCCCATGGACAGAGGAGCCTGGTGGGCTGCAGTCCATGGGGTTGCTAAGAGTCGGACACGACTGAGCGAATTCACTTTCACTTTTCACTTTCATGCATTGGAGAAGGAAATGGCAATCCACTCCAGTGTTCTTGCCTGGAGAATCCCAGGGACGGGGGAGCCTGGTGGGCTGCCGTCTACCGGGTCGCACAGAGTCGGACACGACTGAAGCGAGTTAGCAGCAGCAGCAGCATGTGTGGATGTGAGTGTTGGTTCATAAAGAAGCTGAGCACCAAAGAACTGATGCTTTTGAACCATGGTGCTGGAGAAGTCTTTTAGAGTCTCATGGACTGCAAGGAGATCAAATCAGTCAATCCTAAAGGAAATCAGCCCTGAATATTCATCAGAAGGACTGATGCTGAAGCTGAAGCTCCAACACTTTGGCCACCTGGTGGGAACAACAGAATCATTGGAAAAGATCCTGATGTTGCAAAGAACGAGGGCAGGAGGACAAGAGGGCAATGAAAAGGTTGGATGGCATCACCAACTCAGTGGACATGAGTCTGAACAAGCTTTGGGAGATAGTGTTGGACAGGGACGCCTGGAGTGCTGCAGTCCCTGGGGTCACAAAGAGTCAGACACGACTGAGTGACTGAAAAACAACGAAGCCTCAGAATAACTTTGTGAAATGGAAACTGTCAATATCCTAAACTTTTCATTCAGGAACCAGCAGTAGAGCCTACACTCCTTAACCAACTGTGATGTCCAGCTTTTTATGAAGAACACAGTTATTTCGGGAACAGCCTTGAATTGGATGTAAACTTCCTGCCTTTCTGAGAGTGAATCTTCCTTATGGCTTGAATTACCTTTTCGTTCTTAACCTGAATTGTGTCTGGCCCTTTGAAGAACTGATTAGCTTCACAGAGACCTCTGGACAGTGATTCACCTGGCATGATTTCAGGGTCATCTGATGAGAGTACAGTGTTCCCAACTGACCTAGTAGAACTAAACCAAGTAAATCCACATATATGATTGACCTCACCCATATTCAGTTTGGATTTTGTAATGCTCTTACATTATAGTAAAAGCAAATTTGTTTCCTCAACACTGTAGTATATTCTGAGAGCAGTGGATTGTGTATGAGGTGGTAGTGTTGCTGAAGAAGAATTGCAGGGAGAGGTTTTGTTAGAGAGAGATTTTCCCTTCTGTTTTACTACAGGTAATGACAGTGAAGAATTTGCCTGACATCCATCAGTGATGAAATGGGTGACCCTACTTAATTTTCTTATAATATCATCACCAGAAACTTTCCTCATTGTTTACTAATGCATGAACTATTAGCAACAACAACAACAAAAACCTTTCAGAAAGCAATTAGAGAATGGGTTTAAAATATAGACTATGAAACAGGAAACCTGTACTTATACCATTATTAAGGTATAAATTATTGGTATTTATTCATGTCGAAATTGTGTGGGATTAGAATGGAGATTTAGGACTATTATGAGCAAAAGACTGAGGGTTGTCAAAAAAAAATACTCTGGCAAATAGTACTACCTTTGCCAGCCTTTTCAAAATCATTAGCAGAAAGGACACCAGGAGTACTAGTCTGTTAATAACTTTACAAACTCTTGATTCATCAATAAAAAACTTTGTTAAAGACCTGGTTAAGAACATTTTAAATATTGGATTTTACCATTCTTTGGCTGACCATATAGAGAAAGTAATTTAAGAAGAAAGAGTTGGATTTTTAAAACACCTATCCACACAGATACACACTAGAGAGGAAAGAACCAGGAAGAGAAGAAGCTAGTAAGGTATCCTGTGGACTTGATTTATGAGGGTAACACCATCTTATCATGAGGTCAAATGGAGCTAGAAAGAGGAAAGGCAGAGGCAAGAATGACTAGTGTAGAAGAAGTTTTCCTTGTTAGAGTCTCTGACTAGGTCTGAAAATTGAACTGATTTTAAACAAAAACAGATTAATGGGGAAAACCTACAAATTTATTTAATACATGTTTTGTGTGACAAGGTATCCTTCCTAAGGAAATGAAGATCTGAAGAACTGGCTAAACTTGAGTATTTTTATGTTAGATTTGATGAAGAGTGGAAAGGCATGGAGAAATATGACAGGTCAAACAGCATGAGCCAAGTGTTGTAAATTGGGAGAAATCTGCAAGGCCCATTCCTTCGGGTTCTGATTGGTGTCCCTCCATCTTAGAAATAGGAGACTCCTTTCCTCATGAACAGGCAGGGAACTTTTCATGTGAGGGTCCTATGGCCTACTTCAGGGAAGAAAGGGAGAAGGAGAGTCAAAGAGACTGTCTTCCTTCAGCCAGTTTCTCAAACACCTTCAGCTTATTCAGTATGCCAAGGAGCCATATTATGGGCTATCATGTCCTGAATCCCATCAAGAGAAGGATATATGAGATAACAGGAGGAAAAAAGGAGAGAGGAGATGGGATAGTAGAAAGAAGAGATGAGAAGAAAGGAGAAAAGAACAAAATGGAGAATAAGGACGTGAAGAAACCTCAGCCCCAAGAGAGATCCTAACTTAATAGACCCTGCAAACAAGCCTGGGATCAAAAAGAGAGATGAAAGATGAAGGCTGGCCTACACTAAAAGATCATGTCTTGCTGAAGTCGGCTTCTCACGTGGAGGCAGGGACCACATATGAGATCTCTTGCCCTTATGTACCCATACTGATCCGTGCCTAGGAATCTAGCCAATCAGATTTGCATCCACTTCTCCACTGATGAATAAGCTAATGGAAAAAAAAAAAAAAAAAAGGAAAAAAATGAACCTACAGGTAGAAAGCAGGGAACCTAAGACCTTTTTAAAGATTATTTATGCTTTCTTCATCAGATAATGCAAATGGCATAATCTCTCAGGTTTATTTTTTAAAATATGTCTACAATAAGTTTAAAGTTCAAATGAATATAGTTGGTAAAGATGGCATTTTTGAATATGCATGTTGAAGCATACTATCTTCTCCAAATGCAGAGAGAAAATATTCAGTTTGTCAAAAGAGGCCAACCCTGATCCTCTGAAATGGTCATTTACTGTAACTGGTAGAAGGGAGAGAGAGCAGCATTTTGATTCACAGAGACAGACCAATATTCCGGTATGGGTTTACCTTTACTGCCGCAGCATTTCTGCCGGTACTGTCACTCAACAAAACGCCCTATTTATCACTGTAACATGCCATACAGCATTGCCTGTTCATCCAAGATTACCTTGTATATCAAAGGTGGTATGTGATATTGGCGCATATTCATGCAATACACTGGTTTCTAATGTAAAAACACGTAAATGCCAAATAACATTTTATGTTATATGTCAGAGTATAATGAATTGACCTTTTCCCATGATAATATGGCAGCTAATAGGACTTTGTACCCTGTTTTCAGCTCACAAGCTTTTCTCCTAGATTAAGGACAAGAGTGAATGTACAAGAGTGGACAGTGCTTGATATCTTAGATCCTTCCCTCCAGAACCTCTTTCCACCCTTCTCAAAAAATACTGAATGTTGTCTGGAAATGTCACATGAATAATGAGGTCATAATGAATGATAACAAGAACCAGTTACAGTGTTGTTAAGGAAATTGTGAGCCAAGAGTTAAAAGGCATTGAGATTAAGAAGGAGATACAAGGAGGGTGGGGCTTCCATGGTAGCTCAGCTGGTAAAGAATTCGCCTGCAATGCAGGAGACCTGGGCTTGATTCCTGGGTTGAGAAGATCCCCTGGAGAAGGGATAGGCTACCCACTCGAGTATTCTTGGGCTTCCTGGGTGGCTCAGACAGTAAAGAATCCACCTGCAATGCAGGAGACCTGAGTTCTATCCCTTGGTTGGGAAAATTCCCTGGCGGAGGTCATGGCAACCCACTCCAATATTCTTGCCTGGAGAATCCTATGGACAGAGAAGCCTGGTGGGCTACTGTCCATGAGGTTGCAAAGAGTCGGACATGCTTGAGCAACTAAGCACAGCACAGCTCCAGGAGGATGAGGGTAAGTGTTATTTTTTAATCGCTAAATTGTGTCTGACTCTTTGTGACCCCATGGGCTATAGTCAGCTAATCTCCTCTGTCAATGGGATTTTCCAGGCAAGAATACTGGAGTGGGTTGCTATGCTCTCCTCCAAGGGATTCTACTGACCCAGAGATGGAACTGGTGTCTCCTGTGTCTCTTGCACTGCAGGTGGATTCTTTACCGCTGATCCACCAAGGAAGCAGGGTTAAGGGTAGTTGTTCCATTTAATCTCAAACAGTAACTTAAATAAATTAAAGATTTTAAAAGAATGTGTATATAGTTATCACTGAATCACTCTGCTGTATAGTAGAAATTAACATTGTAAATCAACTATATTTCAATAAAATACTATCTTTAAAAAGCACAAAATCATTTTTAAAAAATCTGTGTTGAACAGACTGTGAATTTAAATTTTGGAGAAAAGAAATAAAAATCCCAGTTCTACAATTAATTAATTAATTAAGGGTTTTGTTTTTCTTAAATAGCAGGAAGTTTGGTGTAGCTATTCGGATTGATATAATGACTATGCGATGTCAACAGTGACACAGACTCTTTTCCCTTCCACTAAACCATCTTTAGCTTGTGCTTCTGTTCTCATATTGGTTGTTTCAAGGTTGCATGATGGTTGCTCTGCTTCCAGTATCAGGCCGTCCTTACAAACAGGAGGAAGGGAAGGAAGGAAAATCCAGTAAGCCATTTGCTTACTCTACTCACTTTCCAAATGCAATCTGCCCTGGAAGACTGGCCCTTAAAGAAGAGACTTCCTTTCTCTTTGGCATCTGGTTGTGTTTGGCCAATATAGAACCCTGGAAAGAGACTGATGGAGGAGACAAGAGGTCAGAGTATATAGTCCTATGGTTCCCTCCCTTTGAAGGCAGTCCAAGTTGTGTCCTTCAATGGAAGGACTCCGCTCCTCTTAGAAGGAAACCTCTATCACACAACTCTACCCTGGGTTCTGGGGACCTCTTTCTTTGAGCAGGTTTAGGTATCTGCATATATGTCTATATAAAAGTTTTAAAATATTGTTTGGATACAAACCAAAGGTCTATTAGCAGTTCCCTTGAAATAGAGAAGGAAGAAGACTGAGAAGGGAGCAGAGCCAGATTCAATTCATTTGTAACAATCTGTTTCTTAATGATACATTTATTTTTGTTCTGGCCTAGCAGTACTAACAAGCCCTCCTGCTGCCAGTGGCTTACTGTCCTGTTCCCAACCCCTTCCCTTCTCTGCCTACACTTCTATAATTAGCCCTTGCATAAGGAAGCCCTTGTCCAATTATCCTAATTTGAGAGTGCCATCTGCTTTCCTCCAGTCACACCAGCATTGCATGCTTGTTGTAAGCCATGGAGGAACTAGGCGCTTCACATAGGTAACTCATTTTAACCCTCATCTGATTAAAGAATGCAGCTGTGTGTACTGCCTACATCTTAGAGATGGAGTGACTGATGTCAGAGAGTTAAAGTACCTTGCCTAAAGTCACACAGTTAGGATGTGACAGGTGCATGGAATAAATCCAAGCAGCCTAGTTCCAGAGCCCCTGATCCTAATTACCATACAATGCAGCCTCTCAAATAAGTGATTTTGGAACACACATGATGGAATATTTACAGTGAATGATGTAAATAAATATGGATCAACATGAGAAACCTCAAAAGTCTAAATCTGATAAAAAAGTTTCAGAATCATTCCATTTTATGTATATTTTAAAATAAATACATAAAACTAGATTTAGATTATTTATGGTTGTATATTTGTATGGTGGTGGTGGTGGTTTGGTCACTAAGTCGTGTCCGACTCTTGTGATTCCATGGACTGTAGCCTGCCAAGCTCCTCTGTCCGTGGGATTCTCCAGGCACGAATACTGGAGTGGGTTGCCATTTCCTTCTCCAATATATTTGTATAAATAGATATATTTATTTTTATAGTATATAAAATAAAAATTAAATGATTTGTACTACGCTTTGCTAGTGGCAAAGACTCCACCTGCCAATGCAGGAGACTTAAGAGATGTGAGTTTGATTCCTGGGTCAGGAAGATCCCTGGAGGAGGGCATGACAACCCACTCCAGTATTCTTGCCTGGAGAATCCCGTGAACAAGGGAGCCTGGTGGGCCATAGTCTATGGAGTCGTAAAGATTCAGACAGGACTGAAGTGACTTAGCACGCACACATTTATATGTAAAAAATAATTTGGGTGTAAACTAAATACATCATAATGACCTTTTAGGTAGTAAATAAATAGTGTCTAAGGAAGAGAGTAGGGCTTCCCTGGTGGTGCAGAGGTTAAAGCGTCTGCATGCAATGTGGAAGACCTGGGTTCAATCCCTCGGTTGGGAAGATCCCTTGGAGAAGGAAATGGCAACCCACTCCAGTATTCTTGCCTGGAGAATCCCATAGATGGAGGAGCTTGGTGGGCTACAGTCCACGGGTCGCAAAGAGTCGGACACGACTGAGCGACTTCACTTCACTTTCACAGGGAAGAGAGCAAAGGGGATTTCCACTTTACCTGTGATGATTTATTCACTTAAAACAACAAAACATGAAATACTCTGGAAAAAAAAAAAAAAGACAAAAGTGTTAGCAATTGTTGATTCTAGATCATGAGTGTTTGCTACATTATGTTGCCTTTAAAAAATTTAAGCCTGTTTTCCAAGAAACAATGACAGAATATTAAAAGAACTATACATGTGACTAGAAAATCGGAGGTGAAAGTATGGAGATTGGTTGTGGAGAAAATTGTTCTAAAGGACTTTGACCCAAAAGGGAAGGAGAGAGTTAGAGGCAGCTGTGGGCAGGAGTTGAGATCAAGGATAGGTTCCCCTATGGCTCAGATGGTAGAGAATCTGCCTGCATCATGGGAGACCCAGGTTCCATCCCTCGGTCAGGAAGATCCCCTGGAGAAGGGAATGGCAACCCACTCCACTTGCCTGGAGAATGCCATGGACAGAGAAGTCTGATGGGCTACAGTCCATGGGATTGCAGAGTTGGACATGTTACTTCACTTAAGGTTTGTGGAGATGAGAGAGAGATTGAAGCTTGGTTATATGATAAAGGAGAGGGAACCAATAGGAAGCGAGAGACGGATGGTGAGGAGGACGGAGGGGGATTATGTGAAGGAAGAAGGTCCCTGGGAGCTTTAAATGAGGAGGAAGAATTGGGTTGGCCTAAAGTTTATTTGTTTTTTTTCATACCATCTTATGGTGAGGGAAATATGAAAGTGTTAGTTTCTGGAGTCTTGGCATTCTTCCTCTTCCCCCATAATGAAATAAGATGCAAGACCCTGAAGAGAAGATATTGCAAGACCCTGAAGAGAAGATATAAGACAATTCTTTAGTTATTTCAGCAAGTAGGGAAATGAACAACCTACTAGAATTGCTGGGGACAGTTGAGGACCTGTTTGAAGTTGCTGATCACAAAATCAGTGTGGAACCTACCTCCGTTGTTTGAAAATCTGTGAATTCTTACCAAGAATGTTGAAGTGCACGGTAAAACTTGATGTAGGTTTCGCCCTGTGTATCCACTGGAGGGAGCAGGAGTCAACAGTGTTGAGAGTATTTGCAAAGAGTGGTCATACTTCAGGTTCATGGAGTCTTACCTGGGAAAGTAGGGAAGTAAAGAGAGGAAGGATTTTACGGTTGGTGATACAGAAGAGTTCAATAGCTTGGTGGTCTGACAAAGTCAGAAGATTATTTTAATGGGATGGCTTGATCAATTAATCTTGTAGAACAGGAATGTTCTACAAGAAGTTTTGGATTTTAGATTTTTGGGTAGTGCAGTTTTGGCTTATGACAAAATCCTGAGTGAGTGCTTGGTGGAGTGAGACAGCTAATAAGAAATGAGTTTAAAAAAATCTTTAGGTGTAAATGTTGATTGCTGCACCACCACCACCACCACTTGGATACTGATAGATACCACAATGAATGATGGTTAGAATTAAGGAACACAATGTTAGAGAAAGACTGTGATCCCTCTGTCAAAGTCCTCAGAGAATGAGTAGCCAGAGAAGTTGGATGTTTATTTAACTTCAAACATGGGTCAAATAAATGAAGAGCTATTTTTTGTTTCATAACAAGAAGTCTGGATATCGGCTTTCTAAGCTGATACCTTTTGAACTGTGGTGTTGGAGAAGACTCTTGAGAGTCCCTTGGACTGCAAAGAGATCCAACCAGTCCATTCTAAAGGAGATCAGCCCTGAGTGTTCCTTGGAAGAAATGATGCTAAAGCTGAAACTCCGGTACTTTGGCCACCTCATGCGAAGAACTGACTCATTGGAAAAGACTCTGATGTTGGGAGGGATTGGGGGCAGGAGGAGAAGAGAACGATGGAGGATGAGATGGCTCGATGGCATCACTGACTGGATGGACGTGAGTTTGCCTGAACTCCGGGAGTTGGTGATGGACAGGGAGGCCTGGTGTGCTGCGATTCATGGGGTTGCAAAGAGTCGGACCCGACTGAGCGACTGAAACTGAACTGAATTGAACTGAAGCTGATACTGACAGGATTTTTTTTTTCTCTTTAAGCCATTTTTAGCTTCTGACTGTTGCCCTCATGCCTGCTGCCTCATGGTTATCAGGATGAAATGCCCACTACATGTAGAGAGAAGTTGTCACAACAGTCAGTAAGAAGGGAAAGGAGGGGCACAAAAGTAGAGATCTAGCTGAGTCTGCTTCCTTTTCGAGTGAGTTCCCGCAAATTCTATCCATTGATTTCTGTTTTCACCACATTAGATAAAACCATGTGACTTGGCTAATCTTAGCTTCAAGGGAATTTTTAAATTATTTTTTTAATAATCTGGGTATATTCCATATGAAATCAGTTTTCTGCTTTGGAGAAAAAAATAAAGAATGAGTAATATATAGGCAACTTGCAGCATCTGCAATGTATTATACGCAGGAGATGTGAGTCTTAGAGGACAGATGATTTTGTGAGAGCACATAAACATATGAATCTTGAAGTAACAATGTATGGTAAGGGACAAAATGTAGATACCTCCTGATCCTGAAGTCAGAAATAGGAAATGAAACAGGATATGAAGATCCAAAACAAAACTACAATAGCAAAAATAAAAATCCTTGATTTTGAGAAGTTAAATTACAGTTAATGGTAAGAGAAGAAGCTTAAGGAAAATAAGCCAATTTATAAAGTCAGAGATATGGAAATTCCAGTGATGAGATTGTAAGGGAAAAGGGGGTTGGTTCAGAACAGTATGAAGTTAACAGTGATGAAGGGCAAGGCTTTATTTCTGGAGATTCTTGAGGTACAGAGGGATAGGAGGCATGATGATATTGATCCCTAGCAGTAACTCAGACAAGGTTGTATATTTCCTTGTGGTTGTGGATTAGATGCTTATGTTAGTGGTATGATGGTTCCCAGGACAGTTGTCCCCTCAGTTACATGCAGACCTACAAAGGAGTTATGAGGGCGCCTGCGCCTCTGGCTTCATGAGAGGTAAGATGATGTAGGGAGCAGCGGGCCCACCCAGTGCAGCATAGAGGTTATATTCTGCATAAGAGCACACGACCAATAAAGGAAGCTCAGATGAGCCTCAACTCATGCTCCATCAATGAAGCCATGTGGTTAGGTGCTTTGTCCACCCAGAATGGCCTTTCTTTCTCTAATTCTCATGAAGGCTATCCTTGGTCAAAGCTGTGCTATTTAGAGGTATTATCATTATATAATTAATTCATTATATTTTCAGTAACAGATTTACTGATAGAAGCACTCCATCCTATGTGTTTTGGGGAACCCAAAGACAAAGTGAGTTCCCTATTGAGCCTCAAGTATCTTTGACTGTAGTATGGGTATGAGACACAGATTGTTGTACTTGTCTAGATTTAAAGAGCTCTAGCATGTTAGAAAGGGAAGAGAACTGAGAAGTCATCTATCCAAATCCCTCATCCAGATGTGGTAACCAAAGGCAAAAAACAAAACACACACACTTGTGTAGAAGATGGAGATTAAGGATTGAAAAGTTAGAGCTCCATCTAGAAGATGGTGCTTATTTCGTGGAAAGAGAATTAGGTCTGTTTTGTCTCAGAAAGATCAGGAAAGGCTTTTTTTTTTTTTTTTTTTTAATGTCCTTCATTACTAAGTTGGATAATATTTGTAGTGAGAACAAGGACTTACAGAATGTTCTTCCAACAGAAATTATATGTCAGGGGAAGATGCTGTTCTCCAGGGAAAGGGACAACCCTTTTAACAGCCACTACTGACCTTGAAGAAAAATACTACGTAAAGTTAATACCAGAAGATCAGCTCTCACAGAACTATGCTGTCTGTTCCCTTTAGAAACTAAGTAGGACTCCTTGTTTTTAATGTCTTCTAGATGCAAAAAATGTGCAGTCTGCACCCAACTCCATTCTACCTCTGATTCAACATATATAATAAGAGCTTCCTAGGGTTTCCATATGAATTATCTTGTGTTTAGATACAGTGAGGTCGTCCTTAAAAGACAATTCAATTACCAAAATATTTAATAATTTAGCAAAATATTGCATTTCTGCTTCTAATTCTTTCATGAACCTAATGGAAAGAGTGAGTGAGAATCTTTTCATAGCTTCTATGCTTTTGCTTCTTCCTCAGTGGATAGATTGGGGTTAACAAAGAAGGTTCACTACCTTCTGTTCCCTTTGCCATCAATATCCTCAGAAATACCATTCTTTCATTTTCCTTCTATTTAATCTCAGATGGATCTACTTTCTTTCCAAGCCTCAACCTGTCCACTAGTCACCTTGTAGACACGCTCATATCTCATTCATACTTTGAAAAGTAATTCTTACTGATTGTTGCTCCGGGTACCATACCATTTATCTCTCTTCCAATCACCCTCAACATTTTGAAAGAATAGTCTACTAATTGCTTCAACATCTTCAACTCCTCTGTGTATGTGTGTGAGTCACTCATTTGTGTGTGATTCTTTGAGACCCCATTGACTGTAGCCTGCTAGACTCCTCTGCTCAAGGAATTTTCCAGGGAAGAATACTGGAGTAGGTAGCAATTATCTTCTCCAGGAGATCTTTCTGATCCAGGGATCGAATCCAGGTCTCCTGCATTGCAGGCAGATTCTTCACTGTTTGAGCCACCTGGGAAACCCCTTCAACTCCCATTCACTAGAAAATTTCTTAACATTCTGCACCCACAACTTCTCAGAACTGGTGAGCTTCCACTTATTTTCTCAGTCAATCGGCTAAACCAAAACCTGAAACAAGCAAATTCAGCTCTCAGGAACACTGCCGTTTTAGTGTAGACCTTTCATAAATGTGATACAGATCGAAAGTGTTCATCTCCCCACCCCATCCTATAGGTTTAGCAAATGAAAACAAGACCTAGTTTAAACTGGGAGATTAGGTTTGATATGAACACACTATCCTGTGTGAAATAGATAGGGGACTGAGGCATATAGCACAGGAGCTCAGCTTGGTGCCCTGTGCTGACCTAGGTGGCTAAGACGGGGGTATCTGTGTATACATATAGCTGGTTCCCTTCCTTGTACAGCAGAAAGTAACACAACATTGTAAAGCAATTATATACCAATTTTTAAAAAATAGACACATATAAAAAATAAAGGAAAAATAAAACCAGTCTATCTAGCATAACGTGGCAGACAACATAAAAGCTGACCACAGTGCAGTATCTGAACCCCAGGAAGCTCTTGGGAAAAAGGCTCCCCACTCCAGTACTCTGGCCTGGAGAATTCCATGGACTGTCCGCACAGAGTCGGACACAACTGAGCAACTTTCACTTGCACTTCACTTCTCTCTCTGCAGTATGTGCTCTTAGTGTGTGCACTCGGTCATGTCTGACTCTGTGAGACCCCATGGACTGTAGCTCACCAGGCTCCTCTGTTCGTGGGATTTTCCAGGCAAGAATACTGGGATGGGTTGCCATTTCCTCCTCCAGGGAGGTATGCTCTTAACCATTATGTTATACTGCTTTCCTGAAAGGCCATTGAAATACTTTAAAATAAGATGTTTTTAAAATTGCAAGGCAATACAATAGAACATTGTATCTATAAAACTAGAACTAAGATAGTTACTGAAATGGATCAAATAGAAATCATAGAAATTAAATTTATGACCGTTACAACTTTAAGAAAGAAAACATCTCATTTTAAGGTTGAGTAGTAGAATTATCACAGCTAAATTCAGAATTAGTGAACTAGGAAGATAAATTTGAGAAAGTACTTCAGAAAGTTACTCAGAAATTTAAAGTGATGGAGAATATAAAAGTGAAGTAAAGAAAGAGATGATAGAATGTGATGCTCGACACTGTTTGTAGGAAGCTTCAAGAAAGAATAGAGACTATTGAGAAAAGAAGTAATACGTAGAGAATGGCTGAGAATTTCTAAAACTGAAGATAGAATGTCAGTTTAAAAAGTCCTTGCTTTTGCTAGCAAAACCAATACAGTATTGTAAAGTAAAATAAAAAAATAATAATTAAAAAATAAAAAATACAAAGTCCTTGCTATCAAGCAGAATTAAAAATAAAGCTATAGTACACCCTCTGTACTGAAATGGAAGAAAATCCTAAAGGCTCTCAGAGACTGCTCACAACAGAGTAAGCACATTGACAGGAGAATTTGCATCAGCACCAAATAGAATCTGGAAAACACTTAAGTAAATATCTTCAAAGTGCTCAGTACAAAAGATTGTGAACTAAAACTCTACAAGCAGCCTAACATTTTTTCCCTATAAATACAGGATTCTCAACATATACTCTCACAGATCCTTGCTGGAAGAACTACAAAAAGGAGAAAAATGAATTATAAAGAAAAAAAAAATAGGAGATAAAAAGCAATAGACCAAAAGAATCAACATGACCTGAGAATAAACTTTCATATATAGTGACAATGAAATACTTTTAAGGGAAACAATAGCCTACTGTTTTGTGGATTTTTTGTTTCTTTTAGCAATAAAATAATAACATGAGAGAAGGGGATAGTGTATAGAAGCTAAGAATTTTATTTGAGGGGGAAGAGAGAAATACTAAGTAATGTTTAGACTGTTAAAATTTATTTAATATATATATTAAAAATCTATTGGTGACCATTAAAATAACAGAATCTACAACTGTTAAATAAGTAAAGCATAACTGAAACAAAAAATAAAGAAATTGTGTCTCAAAGAGAAGATTAAAAAAGGGTGAAAATGTTAATATAAAATAGGATTGCAAAAATGCATTCAAATATACTGTTGAGCACAAAAAAATAGGAAAAAATCTATACCTGCCAATTATTAAGGAACATAGACCATTGAATTTGAAACTCAGAGATATGCTTTTTTTAATTTAAAAGAAATACTCAAAAATTATGAGCACAGGTGACATAGAAATGTTAATATAATATAACATAGATTTTGGAGCAAAGTTTATTAAAAGAAACACTGACAGATATTACATACAGATTTTTTTTAAAGTCATTCAAAAGTTATAACAATCATGATTTTTCAGGCTTCTGAAAGTATAGTTTCATAATATAGACAGCAAATACTGTCTCAGTTACTAGAAGAAACTGAAAAATCCTTGTCATACTGGGAAGTATTAAAATATATCCCCAAGGAACTGATAGATAGACATAATATGTAAACAGAGCAAAGAATTAATTCAATGAATAATCACAATAAATTTAGAGGTATTGAACCTTGCCTATACCCAATAAAAAGAAAATAAACATTTTTCCAAACAGATAAGGAATTCATCTCAACTGTAATGGAGTTCAATTACAAGCCCTAAATAGAAAGCTTTTCTTTCAAAATTATGCTTGTAGAAAGTAAAATACAAAAACTAAAACTCACATTTTTCAGTAATCATGGATTAAAAGGATACTATAATGAAAACTATATTTAGACAAAAAACACACTAACACATATAATGAAAATAATGCAAGTATTTAGAAAACAATTTATGGCTTCAAACAAAAGAAAAATTAAATATGAATTATCCAAGGGTTTAAATTATAAACCAATTTAAAAAATACACACAATAAAATAAACATTAAAAAATAGAAAATACAAAGCAATAAAATGCAAAAACAAAGTAATAAAATAGAATACAAAACAAAAGAGATGGTCATCACTAACTAAAATTAGTGCTCTGTGCAGGCTAATGCGGGAGTAAATATGTAGACAAAAAAAATCAAATTAATAAGCAAAAATATAAGAGATTGATTATCTTTATGAGCTTGTTGTAGTGAAAGCCTTTTTACATAAGACTAAAAACCTTGTAAGTAGAGAAAAAAATTAGGTAAATGACAAAATCAAAATGTACTACAGACAAAATAAAATGATAAGCTACAAAAGAGGAAAACATATTTGTAAAACAATGGATTAAGATTAGAATATATACATAATAATCTATTTTTTAAAATTTTGAAATACTCTCAGTCTCATGAAAAAGTTACAAAATGGTGGTATTCCTATATACATTCCACCCAACTTTTCTTAATGTTAAAACTTACATAACTCAAGTAAAATGTTCAAAACCAGGACTTAAACATTGAAAAAATACTATTCGCTTATTTGAATTTTTCCAGTTGCCCCACTAATGCTGTTTTTTCTTATCTAGGATCTAAGCCAGGACCCAAATGGCCCATCTCTTTTATTCTGTGATAGTAGCTCAATTTTCTTTCTTTTCATGACTTTAATACTTTTGAAAAACAAAGGCCAATATGTCTTTTCCTCTTTTTTCTATTTTATTTTGGTCTTTTGGTCCTCAATATTAAAGTTTATGATAAGGGTTAGGGATATCAGCCCTTTGGGAATTGTGCTACACATTGTCTCCCAGTTTTTACCTTCTTTTGATTTCAGTTTTGAGATTTTTGTCTTGACTTATTATTATTATTTAGTATATAAAATTTACCAATATTGTTTCTTCATTGTCTTTGACTTTTGAACACTGGTTAGAAAGCCATTCACTATACTGAGGTTAAAGAGAAATCCACCCATGTTTTCCTCTAGTGTTCAGGGTTTCATTTTGTACCTTTACATCTTTAATCCATTTGACTTCTACTCTTGAATATGAGGTATGGATCTAATTTCATCTTTTTCCAAATGGCAAACCAACTGTCTGGCACCATTTATTATGTCTATTTTGGTCCCAGTGTTTTGATATGTTTCAGCATAGTTGGATCTATTTCTGAGCTATTTTGTTTTTCCTGTATATTTGTCTATTCATAACCCATGCTACACTGTTTCAACTATAGAGGCTATACATAGTATGTTCAGTTCAGTCCAGTTCAGTTCAGTCGCTCAGTCGTGTCCGACTCTGCAACCCCATGAATCACAGCATGCCAGGCCTCCCTGTCCATCACCAACTCCCAGAGTTCACTCAGACTCACGTCCATCGAGTCAGTGATGCCATCCAGCCATCTCATCCTTGGTCATCCCCTTCTCCTCCTGCCCCCAATCTCTCCCAGCATCAGAGTCTTTTCCAATGAGTCAACTCTTCGCATGAGGTGGCCAAAGTATTGGAGCTTCAGCTTTAGCATCATTCCTTCCAAAGAAATCCCAGGGCTGATCTCCTTCAGAATGGACTGGTTGGATCTCCTTGCAGTCCAAGAGACCCTCAGGAGCCTTCTCCAACACCACAGTTCAAAAGCATCAATTCTTTGGCACTCAGCTTTCTTCACAGTCCAACTCTCACATCCATATGTGACCACAGGAAAAACCATATCCTTGACTAGATGGACCTTAGTCGGCAAAGTAATATCTCTGCTTTTGAATATACTATCTAGGTTGGGCATAACTTTTCTTCCAAGGAGTAAGTGTCTTTTAATTTATGGCTGCAGTCACCATCTGCAGTGATTTTGGAACCCCCCAAAATAAAGTCTGACTCTGTTTCCACTGTTTGCCCATCTATTTCCCATGAAGTGATGGGACCAGATGCCATGATCTTTGTTTTCTGAATGTTGAGCTTTAAGCCAACTTTTTCACTCTCCTCTTTCACTGTCATCAAGAGGCTTTTTAGTTCCTCTTCACTTTTTGCCATAAGGGTGCTGTCATCTGCATATCTGAGGTTATTGATATTTGTCCTGGCAATCTTGATTCCAGCTTGTGTTTCTTCAGGTCCAGAGTTTCTCATGATGTACTCTGCATATAAGTTAAATAAGCAGGGTGACAATATACAGCCTTGACGTACTCCTTTTCCTATTTGGAACCAGTCTGTTGTTCCATGTCCAGTTCTAACTGTTGCTTCCTGACCTGCATACAGATTTCTCAAAAGGCAGGTCAGGTGGTCTGGTATTCCCATCTCTTTCAGAATTTTCCACAGTTTATTGTGATCCACACAGTCAAAGGCTTTGGTGCCGGGGTCCAGCCCTGGTGGATCCAGGGAAATCGAAGGGTGGACAGAGTTGGCGAGGAAAGACTTATTTATTGATTGATATAAGATTAGATTAAGAAACAATAGTGTAGTAGGAAGATTAAGTGGAGGAAGAGGGCTGAATAGCTTGGATTATGCGGAAGACCAATAAAATTCCAGACAAGGAATTTGCACCATCTACATTGGGCCACCTGCGCTTGCTTGAATATCTAAGGGTGCCTCGCCTTAGGCTCCCTTTGGCGCGGGTCTTAACAGCCAGGGCAAGTAAGTAGACTTGGCGAGCCTCTGCGCCCCAGATGGAAATTCAGCCTGAAATTAAAGAGGAAAAGGAGGGGAAAAGAGAGAGAGAGACACGGGGGAAGCCAGTCCAGCGACTGGCTCCTGTTCTTATTGTTTAGAAGGCCTTACATACCTTTTAGATTGTACAGAGAGATCAATGGTAATACAAAATTATGCAGTGTTAGCAGCCCAGACTCTTATCAAAACCAGGCTTTTCTCTCTGCATACCTAATTGTATACACAAGTCTTAGGTGATTTACATCATCTTCTGGCCAAAAGGGGCCAATTAACATTTTACAGCCTTTTTTCTGATAAGGGTTTGTCAACCAGAAGACTTATTTGTGTTGATCTTCGCAAAGTTTGGTGCCACTCTCAGAAAGTACTAAATAAAGTTACATTCTTACATAGCAAGGACACAAGAGGAGTGCAAAGAGAAGTAATTAACTCAAAAGTCTAGTGTTGCTAACATCAGAACTACTATATATCTTTTTCCATATCCCGTTTACATTGATTAACATCCTCCCAGGTGCCTAAAAGATAAAGAATATGGAGGCCTGGTGGCAATCATTGAGTCAATAGTGAAATCCCGTCACCAATATAATTTTTAACTCTTTAGAAAAGGCTCTGTATCTTTAAGATGCTTTTAAGCTTTGTGCCTCTCGTGATTGGGGGCTGCAAGCAATTCACAAGCTGTAAGAGGTCCAGGGAACCTGTTAGGCAAGCTAGAGAGCAATCAGAGGGGGTTAACTGAAACATCCCTTTCAAATGCAGAAGACTAAAGCCCTGAGTTGACTTTTTTCCAGAGAATATCAGAAAAGTGGAAAAGCAGAGTACAAAAGCCGGCAGATTTTTATTTTGCGGGGTGGATGCTCAGGAAATGCCAGGGGGAACTCCTGAAGTCTGATCACGGCCTTGCGTATGTCAGCTTCCTCCCTCATGACCTTGTCACGGGTGGGATTCCTCACACTGGCTCCCGGCACTTTGGCATAGTCAATAAAGCAGAAATAGATGTTTTTCTGGAACTCTCTTGCTTTTTCCATGATCCAGTGGATGTTGGCAATTTGATCTCTGGTTCCTCTGCCTTTTCTAAAACCAGCTTGAACATCAGGGAGTTCACGGTTCACGTATTGCTGAAGTCTGGCTTGGAGAATTTTGAGCGTTACTTTACTAGCATGTGAAATAATATCCTGATATTTATGCATATTTATGTTTTCCAAGTTGAACTTTAGTATTTAGTTGGCTAACTCCATTAAAAAAAAAAAAACTTTTGGAATTTTTATGAGGATTGTGTTAAATTTAGAAGTTAATTTAGGGAGAACCGACATCTTTATATTGTTGAGTCATCCTGAAGAAAAAGAAGAATGTCTTCATTTGATTGACTTAACTTTCGTGTCTGCTGCTGCTGCTAAGTCACGTCAGTCATGTCTGACTCTGTGCGATCCCATAGACGGCAGCCCACCAGGCTCCACCATCCCTGGGATTCTCCAGGCAAGAACACTGGAGTGGGTTGCCATTTCCTTCTCCAATGCATGAAAGTGAAAAGTGAAAGTGAAGTCGCTCAGTCGTGTCCGACTCTTCATGACCCCATGGACTGTAGCCCACCAGGCTCCTCCATCCATGGGATTTTCCAGGCAAGAATACTGGAGTGGGGTGCCATTGCCTTCTCCTAGAGATGTTTAAAATTTTTCTTAGTTAGTTTTATATGTTTCTTAAGTTTGTTCCTAAGTATTTAATCTTCTTAGTTTCTATTATAAGTGGATTTCCTCTGTGCCTTCTAATCAATTTTTTGTTAATTGTATATTATGATAACTTACCAAATTTTTTACTGTTTGAGTTAATTTTATCATTGATTCCTCAGGGTATTTGAGGGCTACTACCATGTATTCCACAAAGAGATGCTTTCCACTTTTTCTTTAAAAACTTTTATGCCTCCAACTGAGTTCCCTTGATTATTTTATGTAATACATTTGTACAATATTAAGAAGGGCATCTTTTGCTTTATTTGTGATTTTAGTGAAAATTTCCCATTGTTTCCTCATTGAGTAAATCCTCAATTTCCAATTAATCAAATTGGGTAATGTACTTTGGGGAATATGTACTTATTAAATATGTATATATATTTAGATAATATAAATATATAAAATATGTAAATATACATATATCCTTGGTAAGGAAATGTCATTTACCGCTCAGTTTTTATTGAGTGTTCCAATTTTGCAAAAGACATCTCATCATCTATGGAGATAATTATGAATTTTTTCACTCAGATTTATTAGCATGGCATATGATATTACTGGGTTTACTAATATTGAACCAACCTTGCATCCTAGAATAAGTTGCACTTTGATACAGCATATTATTTTCTCATGTTGATTCTGTCTGTAAGTATTTCATCTAATATTTTTGAGTGATTCATGTCTATAATTTTTTTTGTCTCTATCACATTTAGATATTAATATTAAACATACCTCATATAAGGAATTAGAAAGGTTTCCTTCATTTTCAATGTCCTAGAACAATTTATAGAGCATTGGGGCTCCCTGGTTTTTGAAGATTTAGTTGAATTGCTATTTGAAATTACTTGGACCTTGTGCTTAAAAACTTAGGACACTTTTTTTTTTTTAATGGAAATTGGACTGTTTAGGATTTCTAACTTACATGAGATCGATTTTAATAATCAGTGTTCCCACTGAAAATTATCCATTTCATCTAGATTTTATTTGTACAGTCTAAAAATACCTTATTAAATTTTTTTCTTCTTTTTCATTGGTTCTTTCCTTTCTGTCAATTTTTAATTGGGCTGATTGCTTCCTTTTCCTGTTTAAGATTTTGCTAGTTATTTCTCCTTTTTGTTCATTTTTTTTTATAAAGCAAGGATTTGTTTACAGATTGGATTTACTATTTTTCTTTCACCACCTCTTCTTCAACTTTTATCTTTATTATTTCCTTTTGAGTGTTTTGCTTCCTTTACTGTTCCATTCCTCTATTTCTCTGCATTGATTGCTGAGGAAGGCTTTCTTATTTCTCCTTGCTATTCTTTGGAGCTCTGCATTCAAATGGGTATACTTTCCCTTTTCTCCTTTGCCTTTCACTTCTCTTTTATTCACAGCTATTTGTAAGGCCTTCTCAGACAACCATTTTGCCTTTTTGCTTTTCTTTTCCTTGCAGATGGTCTTGATCCCTGCCTCCTGTACAATGTCACAAACCTCCGTCCATAGTTCTTCACCAACCTAGAGCCAGATATCCAGGAATGTGAGGTCAAGTGGGCCTTAGGAAGCATCACAATGAACAAGGCTAGTG
Organism: Oryx dammah; assembly: GCF_014754425.2. Lineage (NCBI taxonomy): Eukaryota > Metazoa > Chordata > Mammalia > Artiodactyla > Bovidae > Oryx > Oryx dammah. Next base: position 6,016,341 of record NW_024070212.1, read on the forward strand.
GAGGTGATGGAATTCCAGCAAAGCTATTTCAAATCTTAAAAGATGATACTGCAAAAGTGATGCACTCAATATGCCAGCAAATTTGGAAAACTCAGCAGTGGCCACAGGACGGGAAAAGGTCAGTTTTCATTCCAATCTCAAAGAAAGGCAATGCCAAAGAATGCTCAGACTACTGCAAAATTGCACTCATCTCACACACCAGCAAAGTAATGTTCAAAATTCTCCAAGCCAGGCTTCAACAGTATGTGAACCGTGAACTTCCAGATGTTCACGCTGGATTTAGAAAAGGCAGAGGAACCAGAGATCAAATTGCCAACATCCGTTGGATCATTGAAAAAGCGTGAGAGTTCCACAAAAAAACTCTATTTCTGCTTTATTGACTATGGCAAAGCCTTTGACCATATGGATCACAACAAACTGTGGAAAATTCTTCAAGAGATGGGAATACCAGACCACCTGACCTGTCTCTTGAGAAGTCTGCATGCAGGTCAGGAAGCAACAGTTTAAACTGGACATGGAGCAACAGACTGGTTCCAAATCAGGAAAGGAGTACGTCAAGGCTGTATGTTGTCCCCTTGCTTATTTAACTTATATGCAGAGTACATCATGAGAAACGCTGGCCTTGAGGAAGCACAGGCTGGAATCAAGCTTGCTGGGAGAAATATCAATAACCTTAGATATGCAGATGACACCACCCTTATGGCAGAAAGTGAAGAAGAACTAAAGAGTCTCTTGATGAAAGTGAAAGAGGAGAGTGAAAAAGTTGGCTTAAAGCTCAACATTCAGAAAACAAAGATCATGGCATCTGGTCCCATCACTTCATGGCAAACAGAAAAGGAAACAGTGGAAACAATGAGAGACTATTTTTTTGAGCTCCAAAATCACCGCAGATGATGACTGCAGCCATGAAATTAAAAGATGCTTGCTCCTTGAAAGAAAAGCTATGACCAACCTCGACAGCATATTCAAAAGCAGAGACATTACTTTGCCAACAAAGGGCCATCTAGTCAAAGCTATCGTTTTTCCAGTAGTCGTGTATGGATGTGAGGTGAACTATAAAGAAAGCTGAGTGCCGAAAAATTGATGCTTTTGAACTGTGGAAAAGACTCTTGAGAGTCTCTTGGACGGCAATGAGATCCAACCAGCCCATCCTAAGGGAAATCAGTCGTGAATGTTCATTGGAAGGACTGATGCTGAAGCTGAAACTCCAATACTTTGGCCACCTGATGCTAAGAACTGCCTCATTTGAAAAGACCCTGATCCTGGGAAAGATTGAAGGCAGGAGGAGAAGGGGACAACAGACTATTAGATGGTTGGACGGCATCACTGACTCGATGGACGTGGGTTTGAGTGGACTCCAGGAGTTGGTGATGGACAGGGAAGCCTAGCGTGCTACAGACCATGGGGTCACAAATAGTCTGACATGACTGAGTGACTGAACTGAACTGATTGTTCCTTTGGTAGTTTTCTGAGCTGAGTATTTAATTGTTTTCACTTTTTTATTTTAACCATTAAAAAATTTGGTGCTGTGATATTTTCTGATTACTGCTTTATAAATGTGCATATGTGCTAAGTCGCTTCAGTCATGTCTGACTCTGTGAGCCTATGGACTGTAGTCCGCCAGGCTTCTCTGTTCACAGGATTCTTCAGGCAAGAATACTGGAGTGGGTCCATGTCCTCCTCCAGGGGATCTTCCTAACCCAGGGATCAAACTTGTGTCTCTTACATCTCCTCCAATGGCAGGCTGGTGGTAAAGAACTAGTGCCACCAATGTATCTCATAATAATTAGAATGAGTGTTTTCAGATTATTATTTTTTAGACATTCTGTAATTTCAGTTTGTATTTCCTCTCTTAATTCAGAAGTTTTTAATATAAAAGTAGAAGGGCCTTCTTATTTTTGTTAGTTGCTTCTAATTTTATTTCAATGAGATCACAGAATATTGAATTCTTTCTTTCTATTTAGTAGAACTTATTTTCTTTGTAAACTACTGTTTGGTGATTTTTTTGTGTGTTAATATTCCACAAGCATTTAAGAAGAAGGGATATTCTCTGTAATTATAATTTAGAGTTTGATATATAAGAACTAACTTTTGTTTGTGTGATTTTGTGTTTTGTCTTCATGGTAATGTGTTACTGTCTGATGATGTGTGTGTTTCTGTCTATCAGAAAGGTGGTTGCTGTGTTATTTGGAGTAAAAAAAAAAATTATAATTAAAAAATTTCCATTAAAAATTATAGTTTTTGAGCCTAAAAGGTATTTATCTTTGTAAGGTTTAATACTTTTTGGGGGGGGAGCATATCATGTGAATTGTGGGATCTTAGTTCCCAGACCAAGGACTGAACCTGGGCCCTCTGCAGTGAATGTGGAGCCCTAACCACTGAACCACCAGGGAACTCTGTTTAATACTTTTGACTTGAATTCTTTCTCTTATATCAGAACTACCTCCCATACTCACATGTCCATTATCCCTTTGTCCATGTCTTTATTTTTAACCTTTCTATTTTTTTTAATTTTTATTTTTACTTCATTTTACTTTACAATACTGTATTGGTTTTGCCATACATTGAAAAAGAAATTAAGGAAACAATTCCATTCACCATTGCAACGAAAAGAATAAAATACTTAGGAATATATCTACCTAAAGAAACTAAAGACCTATATATAGAAAACTATAAAACACTGATGAAAGAAATCAAAGAGGACACTAATAGATGGAGAAATATACCATGTTCATGGATCGGAAGAATCAATATAGTGAAAATGAGTATACTACCCAAAGCAATCTACAAATTCAATGCAATCCCTATCAAGCTATGAGTGATATTTTTCACAGAACTAGAACAAATAATTTCAAGATTTGTATGGAAATACAAAAAACCTTGAATAGCCAAAGCAATCTTTAGAAAGAAGAATGGAACTGGAAGAATCAACTTGCCTAATACTACAAAGCCACAGTCATCAAGACAGTATGGTACTGGCACAAAGACAGAAATACAGATCAATGGAACAAAATAGAAAGCCCAGTGATAAATCCACACACATATGGACACCTTATCTTTGACAAAGGAGGCAAGAATATACAATGGAGTAAAGTCAATCTCTTTAACAAGTGGTGCTGGGAAAACTTGTAAAAGAATGAAACTAGATCACTTTCTAACCTTTCTAAATGACTTTGTTTGGGGTTTGTTCCTCATAGACAGTTTTGGGTTTTACCTTATAAACCTAATGGGAACTTTTCTTTTAAGTGATTCACATTTTTGATTAACACATTTGGCCTCAATTCTGTCACAATATTCTACGATTAAGTGTATTTTATAATATGTTCTATTTTTTACTGGGCTTTCCATTCCACTATTCTGGCCTGAAGAATTCCATGAACTGTATAATTCATGGGGTCGCAAAGTGTCGAACATGACTATGCGACTTTCACTTCACTTCACTACTTCTTATACTCTATAAAATTTGTATTCTTTGATCTTTAATCTATATTTTTTTCTTTAATTTTGGTATTTAGGAGGGTTGGTAGTTTTGTCTTCATAGTTCCCTTTGTTCTTATATGATTCTTAATGCCTTTCATCCCCTGTTTCTTATTTAACGTGTTATCTGGCTTGTCAGATATTATTAGTCTTTAACTGATCACGTATACAACCATCAGTAAGCTAATTCTACTTTTCTTTTTCTTCTCCCTTTTTCCATTTATAGTTTCATTTTTTATATAAAGAATGCTTGCACAGAAATACTGAAAGTCCAAATACTAAGATTGTTTAAAAAGTAGAATACACAACTAAAGAAAGAAAATAACTACTTCGGCCAATACAAATATGAACAGAAGCTTGAATTCATCAGTAAGCAGAAAGGTACATGTCAAAATGATTATTATTATTTTTTTTTTTTTTTGGCCTGGCAGTGGTAAAAATTCAAGTTTGGCAAATATTGAGTACTGAAGAAAATGAGAAGAGAATAATGCAGTCAAACATTTCTGTTGGGGGGCCTAAATTAGTCTGACCACTTTATAATTTTGTAGTATTAAATTTCATGATCTAGCAATTACATTTTGTGAAATACATTGTAGATAAACTGCTCTAGAATACAAAAACAGCAACATTAATTGAAGTATTTCTGTGAGAAGTAAAATATTGGGAATGATCTAAATATTCAGGTTGGTCTATAGAGAAACACAATTATATATGAACATGATAAATCCTCTCCATTATTAAAAAACATACATTAGAGGTAGAGTGTAGCCTCCTTACTTGCAATGTTAATATCAATGCTTTTTAACTTTCAACAAGTTAATGATTATTTAAAATATCAGTGTTCCCTCATTTTTAAAATGATAATAACTACACAACATATCTCATGGTTTTATTGTGAGAATTAAATATATAAATGTATAGAAAGTGCTTTTAAAAGTCCCTGGTTAATAGAAAAATAATGCATAAGTGTTAGCTATCACTCCAACCTAAAAATAAGAGGGATGCATAATTTTAAATAGAAATTAAGATGGAGATTGTATTGTGTTTGTTGTTTAGTTGCTAAGTCACGTCTGACTTTTTGCGACCTCATGGACTGTAGCTCACCAGGTTCTCCTGTCTATGGGGTTTCCCAGGCAACAATACTGGAGTGGATTGCCATTTCCTACTCCAGGGGATCTTTCAAACCTAGGGAACCTGTGTCTCCTGCATTGGCAGGTGGATTCTTTACTGTTGAACCACCAGGGAAATTGTACCATATATATAAATCAAAACAGAAATTGTTACTACATTCTTTTTATGAATCCAATGTGTATGAAGGTATTAAAATGTGATCTGACAGAAAATGATATACCAAAATATCAATAGCGATGGTGTATGTGAAAATGGGGCATAAATGAAAAGTTGAATCATATTTTATGAGTTCAGTTCTATCTGTTGCCATTTAAATTAAAGGAAAAAAAAAAGCTTGGAAGTATATAGCACAATTTATTGACCATATATACTCCCGATGGTGGAACTGAAAACTGAACTTGTACATAATTTTAAAACTTTATCAGAAAGAAAGAGAGAAATCAAGCAGCATGTAGCTTGTGCTCCTAGCTGGCATGAGGGTGGAACTTGGAAGCAATAAGGGAGATGAATCTGTGGGTGGATGATGCCTCTTCACTGTCCACCAACATCCCAGTGGTCCCCACATTGGAGGTTCTCCTTGTGGTGCCATCAGTGGCTGTAAAATGCATCTCAATAAATGTGTTGTGTATGCTCAGTTGCTTCAGTCATGTCTGACTCGTTGTGACTCTATTGACTATGTCAGGCTTTTCTGTCCATGGGATTTTCCAAGCAAGAATATTGGAATGGGTTGCCATGCCCTGACCCCATGATTCTTACTCACTGAGCCACCTGGGAAGCCCCCAAATGTGTTTTAATAATAGCTAAATAAGCTGATACCTGGTTTAGTTAACAAAATGAACTAAAAAAGACTGACAACAATTGTGTATGGGGAGAGAGTGTGCAGAGAGGTATGTGGGCAGGAAACTCTGTCAGCTGATGAAAGCTTTTGATTATTCTCATTACTTCCATCTCCACAGCTAATTCTTGTCCCCCATAGTATCTAGCATTTGGATCTAAACTCTTGTCACATCCTGCAAGGCAGAAGGATAGAATACCTTTTTTTTGTGGTGTTTTCTATTTTTTCCCCTTGTTTCCATAGTTACCACTCCTAAACATCTTTCCTCTGCTGATAAAGAGATGGAGACCACTCAGAATGTGATGATCAGTTTCTTTTTCTCTATGTTATTATAGTCATACAGAATTTTGAAACATTTACTATCATTTTGAGAGATGTTTAGGAGGAGAGGAGAGAAAAAGTGTCCAGGTTCGATGCATGATACTGGATGCTTGGGGCTGGTGCACTGAGATGACCGAGAAGGATGGTATGGGGAGGGAGGTGGGAGGGGGTTCAGGATGGGGAACCCGTGTATACCTGTGGCAGATTCATGTTGATGTATGGCAAAACCAATACAATATTGTAAAGTAATTAACCTCTAATTAAAATAAATAAATTTATGTTTAAAAAATAAAATAAAGGCAAAAATGCAAAAAAAAAAAAAGAAAGAAATGTGAGAAAAAAATAAAAAGAACTACAAAATTGTTTTACATCAAGGTGAAGATTAATTAAAAAAAATTTTATTGGCAAAGAGTTGATTTGCAATGTTGTGTTAGTTTCTGTTATACAGGACAGTGAATCGGTTATACATATGCATTGCTGTTCAGTCACTAAGCCACATCAAACTCGGCAACCCCATGGACTGTGGTGTGCCAGGCTCCTCCGTCCTCCACTGTCTCCCAGAGTTTGCTCACCTTCACGGTCATTGAGCCAGTGATGCTCTCTAACCATCTCATCCTCTGCCTCCCCATTCTATTTTTAGCTTCAATCTTTCCCAACATCAGAATCTTTTCCAGTGAGTCAGCTCTTGGAGTATTGGAGCTTCTGCTTCAGCATCAGTCCTTCCAATGAATATTCAGAATTTATTTCCTTTCGGATTGACTGGTTGGATCTCCTTGCAGTCCAATGGACTGTCAAGAGTCTTCTCCAGTACCACAATTTGAAAGCATCAATTCTTTGCCATTCAAACTTCCTTATGCTCCAACTCTCACATCTGTACATGATTCATCTGTACATGAAAAACCATAACTTTGACTATAAGGGCCTTAGTTGGCATATATTCACTCTTTTTTAGATTCTTTTCCCATGTGGATCATGATATAGTACTGAGCAGAGTTTCCTGTGCTATACAGTAGGCCCTTACTAGCTACCTATTTAATTTAGATTAATTATTTTTAAAATTATCACCACAAAATAAAACAAAAATAAGAGTATTATTCACTTGATTGTGGAAATTAAAAAATGCCTTAATAGCACTCCAATATATTTCTAGCAAGCATCATGAGGAACATTTAACCAAGAAATTCTTTTTAGAAATTTAGACATTTAGGCAAACCATTTAGGCAAAGATTCTTTACAAGAAATCTTATAAATATTATAGTAAATGAAATTATTTTTTACTAAAACTTTTTTTAAACTTTTTATTTTATATTGGAGTAGAGGTGACATGAAATTTAAAAATGCTTGTTCCTTGGAAGAAAAGCTGTGACAAACACAGACAATATAACAAAAAACAGAGACCATCACTTTGCCGACAGAGATACATATAGTCAAAGGTGTCGTTTTTCCAGTAGTCATGTATGGCTGTGAGAGTCAGAAGTCTGAGCACCAAAGAATTGATGATTTCAAATTGTGATGCTGGAGAAGATTCTTGAAAGTCCCTTCAGCAGCAAGGAGATCAAACCAATCAATCCTAAAGGAAATCAACCTTGAATATTCACTGGAAGGACTGATGCCAAAGCTGAAGCTCCAGTACTTTGACCATCTGATGTGAAGAGCCAACTCACTGGAAAATACCCTGATGCTAGGAAGGATTGAGGGATGGAGGAGAAGGGGACAACAGAGGATGAGATGATTGGGTGGCATCATCTACTCAATGGAAATGAGTTTGAGCAAGCTCTGGGAGATAGTGAAGGATAGGGAAGCCGGGCATGCTGCAGTCCATTGGGGTCACAAAGAGTTGAACATGACTTAGTAACTGAAAAACAACAGGTGACACAGGTAATCGAGACATCCTGAATGCACGAACAGGTGAGCCAGACATTCTGGAATGCGAAGTCAAGTGGGCCTTAGGAAGCATCACAATGAACAAGGCTAGTGGAGGTGATGGAATTCCAGTTGAGTTATTGCAAATCCTAAGAGATGATGCTGTGAAAGTGCTGCACTCAATATGCCAGCAAATTTGGAAAACTCAGCCCTGGCCACAGGACTGGAAAAGGTCAGTTTTCATTCCTATCCCAAAGAAAGGCAATGCAAAAGAATGCTCAAACTACTGCACAATTGCACTCATCTCACACACTAGCAAAGTAATGCTTAAAATTCTTCAAGACAGGCTTCAACAGTACATGAACCGTGAACTTCCAGATGTTCAAGCTGGATTTAGAAAAGGCAGAGGAACCAGAGATCAAATTGCCAACATCCATTGGATCATTGAAAAAGCAAGAGAGTTCCAGAAAAACATCTATTTCTGCTTTATTGACTATGGCAAAACCTTTGACTGTGGATCACAACAAACTGTGGAAAATTCTTCAAGAGATGGGAATACCAGACCACCTGACCTGCCTCCTGAGAAATCTGTATGCAGGTCAAGAAGCAACAGTTAGAACTGGACAAACAGTTAGACTGGTTCCAAATTGGGAAAGGAGCACATCAAGGCTGTATATTGTCACCCTGCTTATTTAACTTATATGCTGAGTACAAGATGAAAAACGCTGGGCTGGAGGAAACACAAGTTGGAATCAAGATTGCTGGGAGAAATATCAATAACCTCAGATATGCAGTTGACCCCACCCTTATGGCAGAATGTGAAGAACTAAAGAGCCTCTTGATGTAAGTGAAAGAAGAGAATGAAAAAGTTGGCTTAAAGCTCAACATTCAGAAAACCAAGAGAATGGCATCTGGCCCCAAAACTTCATGGCAAATAGATGGAGAAACAATGGAAACAGTGTCAGAGTTTATTTTGGGGGGCTCCAAAATCACTGCAGTCATGAAATTAAAAGACGCTTGCTACTTGAAAGAAAAACTATACCAACCTAGGCAGCATGTTAAAAAGCAGAGACATTACGTTTTCAGCAAAGGGCCATCTAGTCAAAGCTATTATTTTTCCAGTAGTCATGTATGGATGTGAGAGCTGGACTATAAAGAAAGCTGAGTGTCAAATAATTGATGCTTTTGAACTGTGGTGTTGGAGAAGACTCTTGAGAGTCCCTTGGACTGCAATGAGATCCAACCAGTCAATCCTAAAAGAAATCAGTCCTGAATAGTCATTGGAAGGACTGATGCTGAAGCTGAAACTCCAATACTTTGGCCACCTGATGTAAAGAACTGACTCACTGAAAAGACCCTGATGCTGGGAAAGATAGAAAGCAGGAAGATAAGGGGACAACAGGGGATGAAATGGTTGGATGGCATCACTGACTCAATGGACATGAGTTTGAGGAAGCTCCAGGAGTTGGTGTTGGACTGGGAAGCCTGGCATGCTGCGGTCCATGATTTCGCAGAATCGGACACGACCGAGTAACTGAACTGAACTGAAGTAACACAGGTAAAGAATCTGCCTGCCAATGCTTGAGATGTAAGAGAATGTGTTTGTTCCCTGGGTTAGGAAGATCGAGTATTAGAGGGCATGACAACCCACTCCAGCATCCTTGCCTGCAGAATCCCATGCACAGAGGAGCCTCGTGGGTTACAGTCCTTTGGGGTACAAAGAGTTGGACAGGACTGAAATGACTTAGCATGCACGCTTACATGTACCTACTCTTTTTCAAATTCTTTTCCCATTTAGGTCGTTACACAATTCTCGGCCATTTGCTGAAACATGGATGGACCTAAATATTGCCATACTGAATGAAGTAACTGGAACAGAGAAAAAGAAATATTATATGATATCCTTTGTATGTGGAATCTAAAAAAAAAATACAAAGGAACTTATTTACAAAATAGAAACAGAATCACAAAGAGAGCAAATTTATGGTTATGGAGGAGGGTTGGAGGAGGAATAGTTAGGGAGTTTGGCGTGGACAGGTTCAGTTCAGTTCAGTTCAGTCGTTCAGTCATGTCCGACTCTTTGTGACCCCATGAATTGCAGCACTCCAGGCCTCCCTGTCCATCAACAACTCCCAGAGTTGACTCAGACTCACCTCCATCGAGTCAATGATGCCATCCAGCCATCTCATCCTCTGTCATCCCCAATGGACAGGTACATACTGCTGTATTTAGAATGGATAGCCAATAAGGACCTACTCTATAGCACAGTTATATATTTCACTATGTGTGTGTGTGCATGTGTTTGTGTGTGTGTGAATCCCAGTCTTCCAATTTATCCCTCTCCTCCCCTTTCCCCTCATCCCCAATAGCTAAGAATTTTTTTTCTACATCTATGACTATTTCTTGAAGAGATCTCTAGTCTTTCCCATTCTGTTGTTTTCCACTATTTCTTTGCATTGATCGCTGAAGAAGGCTTTCTTGTCTCTTCTTGCTATTCTTTGGAACTCTGCATTCAGATGCTTATATCTTTCCTTTTCTCCTTTGCTTTTTGCCTCTCTTCTTTTCACAGCTATTTGTAAGGCCTCCCCAGACAGCCATCTTGCTTTTTTGCATTTCTTTTCCATGGGGATGGTCTTGATCCCTGTCTCCTGTACAATGTCATGAACCTCTGTCCACAAGTTCATCAGGCACTCTATCTATCAGATCTAGACCTTTAAATCTATTACACACTTCCACTGTACAATCATAAGGGATTTGATTTAGGTCATACCTGAATGGTCTAGTGGTTTTCCCTACTTTCTTCAATTTAAGTCTAAATTTGGCAATAAGGAGTTCATGATCTGAGCCACAGTCAGCTCCTGGTCTTGTTTTTGTTGACTGTATAGAGCTTCTCCACCTTTGGCTGCAAAGAATATAATCAATCTGATTTCGGTGTTGACCATCTGGTGACGTCCATGTGTAGAGTCTTCTCTTGTGTTGTTGAAAGAGGGTGTTTGCTATGACCAGTGCATTTTCTTGGCAAAACTCTATTAGTCTTTGCCCTGCTTCATTCCACATTCCAAGGCCAAATTTGCCTGTTACTCCAGGTGTTTCTTGACTTCCTACTTTTGCATTCCAGTCAACTATAATTAAAAGGACATCTTTTTTAGGTATTAGTTCTAAAAGATCTTGTAGGTCTTCATAAAACCATTCAACTTCAGTTTCTTCAGCGTTACTGGTTGGGGCATAGACTTGGATAACTGTGATATTGAATGGTTTGCATTGGAGATGAACAGAGATCATTCTATGGTCTGGACCTAACAGAAGCAGAAGATATTAAGAAGAGGTGGCAAGAATACACGGAAGAACTGTACAAAAAAGATCTTCATGACCCAGATAATCATGATGATGTGATCAGTAATCTAGAGCCAGACATGTTGGAATGTGAAGTCAAGTGGGTCTTAGAAAGCATCACTACGAACAAAGCTAGTGGAGGTGATGGAATTCCAGTTGAGCTGTTTCAAATCCTGAAAGATGATGTTGTGAAAGTGCTGCTCTCAATATGCCAGCAAGTTTGGAAAACTCAGCAGTGGCCACAGGACTGGAAAAGGTCAGTTTTCATTCCAATTCCAAAGAAAGGCAATGCCAAAGAATGCTCAAATTACTGCACAATTGCACTCATCTCACACACTAGTAAAGTAATGCTCAAAATTCTCCAAGCCAGGCTTCAGCAATACATGAACCGTGAACTTCTGGATGTTCAAGCTGGTTTTAGAAAAGGCAGAGGAACCAGAGATCAAATTGCCAACATCTGCTGGATCATGGGAAAAGCAAGAGAGTTCCAGAAAAACATATATTTCTGCTTTATTGACTATGCCAAAGCCTTTGACTGTGTGAATCACAATAAACTGTGGAAAATTCTGAAAGAGATAGGAATACCAGACCACCTGACCTGTCTCTTCAGAAATCTGTATGCAGGTCAGGAAGCAACGGTTAGAACTGGACATGGAACAACAGACTGGTTCCAAATAGGAAAAGGAGTACATCAAGGCTGTACATTGTCACCCTGCTTATTTAACTTCTATGCAGAGTACATCATGAGAAACACTGGACTGGAAGAAACACAAGCTGGAATCAAGATTGCAGGGAGAAATATCAATAACCTCAGATATACAGATGACACCACCCTTATGGCAGAAAGTGAAGAGGAACTAAAAAGCCTCTTGATGAAAGTGAAAGAGGAGAGTGAAAAAGTTGGCTTAAAGCTCAACATTCAGAAAACGAAGATCATGGCATCTGGTCCCATCAGTTCATGGGAAATAGATGGGGAAACAGTAGAAACTGTGTCAGACTTTATTTTGGGGGGCTCCAAAATCACTGCAGATGGTTACTGCAGCCATGAAATTAAAAGACACTTACTCCTTGGAAGAAAAGTTGTGCCCAACCTAGATAGTATATTCAAAAGCAGAGACATTACTTTGCCCACTAAGGTCCGTCTAGTCAAGGCTATGGTTTTTCCTGTGGTCATGTATGGATGTGTGAGTTGAACTGTGAAGAAGGCTGAGCGCCGAAGAATCGATGCGTTTGAACTGTGGTGTTGGAGAAGATTCTTGAGAGTCCCTTGGACTGCAAGGAGATCCAACCAGTCCATTCTGAAGGAGATTAGCCCTGGGATTTCTTTGGAAGGAATGATGCTAAAGCTGAAGCTCCAGTACTTTGGCCACCTCATGCGAAGAGTTGACTCATTGGAAAAGACTCTGATGCTGGGAGAGATTGGGGGCAGGAGGAGAAGGGGACGACCGAGGATGAGATGGCTGGATGGCATCATTGACTCGATGGACGTGAGTCTGAGTGAACTCTGGGAGATGGTGATGGACAGGGAGGCCTGGTGTGCTGTGATTCATGGGGTCGCAAAGAGTCAAACACGACTGAATGACTGAACTGAAATGAACTGAACTGATGACTCTATTTATATGTCAAGGTGACTGGACCACCAAGATCCCAGATAGTTGGTCAAATGTTATCCTGAGTGTGTCTGTGAGGGTGTTTCTGAATGAGACAAACATTTGAATCAGAAGATGGAGTAAATCTGATTGCCTTCCCCAATGTGGGTGAGCCTCATCCAATCCATTGATAGCCTGAATAGAACATAAAGCAGAGGAAGGGACATTTCATCCTTTCTTCCTGTCTTCATTGGAACATGGATCATCTCCTGCCTTCAGACTAGGACTTGGACTCAGATTGGAATTTATACCATTGCTTCTGCTTCTCAGGTCTCTAGACTAGGAGCATATACCTGGGCTCTCCTGGGTCTTCAGCTTTCTGACTGCAGATCTTGGAACTTCTCAATGTCCAGAATCAAGTGAGTCAATTCCTTATAACACATCTTTGTAGATATCTCCTCAGAACCCTAATACAATGAGCAAACTCTTTTACATGCCCTCCTTATGAAGTTTTTAAAACAAATATATGCTGGATTAATATTTATTTCTATTTGAGTTTGCTTTTTTCATTTTGTGTTCTAGTTCATCATTTATAATGATGGATATAATTTTTAGTTTTGAATAACTCCACTCATCACTCTTCTGGGATAGTCAGAAACCTGCTTTGATCTTCAGCCCTAGCCAAAGCATCACTCTCCAATGTTCTACATTGATTTTTTTCATATTATTTTCTTCTCAAGGCCACTTGTGTATCAAACAGCAATTTAGGCTTTGGCTCTAAGGAGTTTCTTCTGCTAGCTTTACACATATTCCTCCTATGAGATTCAGTCATCAATAACAGTGTTTATATTTCTATGAACACTGAATACTCCATCAGTCAGATTAATGATTTGTTGATGTTTGAGTGGCCAGTAATGGCAGAACTTGGACAGCTGTATTTAGTTCAAGCAATCTTTGTAAATGTCTATGTGCCTGATGTTGTGCAAAGTCAGAATTGACTACAATAGGTTTCCCTATTTTTAAAAATGTATGGTACGACTTCCCTGGTGGTCCAGTGGTTAAGACTTTTCCTTCCAATGCAGGGGGTATGGGTTGGATCCCTGGCCTAAAAACCAAATCATTTAAAAAAAAAAAGAAGAAGAAGAAGAAGCAATATTGTAATAAATTCAACAAAGACTTTTAAAAAAATGGTCCACATTTAAAAAATCTAAAAAAATGTATGTTATAGAGTAATAGCTTTCAAACCTTTATGATCATTATTTATAGTCAGAGATACAGTTTAATGATCTTATTCACACATACATATGGTTTATCAAAGCAAAAATTTCAGAAAACACTGTCTAACTTTCTTCACACAATGCAGTTGAATATTTGTGTATTATCTTCTATTTATTTGCTTTAAAGCACCAGGTTATAATATACTATATAGACTTTACAGGTCCTGATCAATGGTTAAAACAGTTTAAAACAATTTCAGATAATGTGGAATGTTATGAAAATCACCTTTAATTCCAAGTTTAGAGCTTTTCTTACAGATTATATGATGATGCTTATTTTTAGCTTAGACTCATGCCAACCCCTTAGGCATTTGCATTTACATACTAATGATAGCTATCATTACATTAATGATATAATAAATATCATTACATACTAATGATAAATTCAGGGATTCCCAGGTGGCGTTAATGGTAAAAAAAAAAAAAAAAATGCCTGCAAATGCAGGAGACTTAAGAGACACAGGTTCAATCTCTGGGTCCAGAAGATCCCCTGGAGGAGGGCATGATAACCCACTCCAGTATTCTTGCTTGGAAAATGCCACAAACAGAGGAGCCTGGCAGGTAACAATCCACAGGGTAGCAAAGAGTCAGACACGACTGAAGCAACTTAGCAGGCATGCACTTATTAATGTATTAGCCCCTTGAATCCTAACAGGACGAAACACAAACAAGGTAAATTTTGGTGAAAATAATCCTTGAATGCTAGGAAACAGGAAAATGTTGAAGGGGAAAGCATGATAAACCCAGCCAAGGATGAGTGGGTCCATGGTGGTGTTACTCCAGAGAATAACCTAACCTAGTCATCAAAGTAAAAGGACAGTCAGAAAACCATTTACAGAATTAGGAGAACAGAGGATAAAATATAGTAGATAGAATTATGTAAGGTATTTTATCTCTCATCCCTCAGCTCAGGTGTTATTTCCTCCAAAAAAAAATCTTATTTTCTGGTGCTTAAAAGCTCACAGCATTCTGGGCCTGCCTCCATCACTCACTTATACCATATTTATATAATGTTTGGGATCTTGAGAGCATAGAGTACCTTTTTACTTGAATTTCCAGCATCCAGCTGAGTGCCTGGCACATCGTAGGGATTCACATATATGTCCCCCAGAGTTCTCTAAAACTGTTTCCTGTACTGTGGAACAAAGTTGGGCTACATGATCTGCAAGGGCCCTTGTAGTCCTAACAATCTTGTGACTTCGACACATCTGAAGTAGCCCAAAGCACTCTGCTTCATAACAAAAACCACATCTTTGCTGTGATGGGTTCAAATTTATGAGTTAAAGCATGAAAAACCTGTGCACAGTTTCGGGCCTATGCCTGCCCTGGCAGAAGTGCTCTGATAAGAGCAGTTGAAAACCTAATGTGGCAGTGCCTGCCGCAGAGGAAAGATTCCAGCCTCCACCTCCCACACAAGCGCTGTTGCTCTCCAGCCTGCAATTTCCTCCCAGGCTCTGGATTGGTCCACAGAGTGACAGAGGGCTGGAAGAGAGCCTCTATATACTCCCCAGAGAAAAAGGCAGTCTCAGATGGTTCTGAAGTTTTCAAAGACTTGCTCTGCTGATAAGGACTTGTGTTCAAAGCTGAGGAGCTAAGCCACTTGCCAAAATGTGCAAAGGACTTGCAGCCTTGCCCCACTCATGCCTGGAAAGGTGAGAATGAATTATTTTGGTTTAAGAGATGGAGATAAGGAGAATCTTCACTCAGGGGTCACTGTGGTTTGTAGCAAAACAGGTGGTTGATTGTAGACTGGGAATTGTCTCCTCTGTGAAATGACAAAGTTATGAAAGATCTGAGTGAGTTAGGAGACTGATACAATATGAGATATAGCATACATCATTTGTATCCAGAACATCACTTCCTCCAAGGATTTCCTCCTATTTTATAGGTGCTTGTGCAGACTCAAAAGTGTATGGTTAAGAGCATGGATTCCAACATCAAACTGCTTGGGTTTCAATCCTGGTTCCATTACTTACTATTTGTGTGGTCTTGGGCAACTTATTTGAACTCTCTGTATCTCAGGGTCCCTACTGGTAAAATGGGTCTGTGTGTCTATCTCACTAGCTGGTTATGAGGGCTGAATGAATTACTGTGTGTGAAACTCTCAGAACACTGTCTGGCACATATTAGAACTGCTTAAATGTTAACCTTTATTAATGTACTTGAACTCAGAGAGGAACACTCAGCTTTGCAATGAAGCAGAGAGGACTTCTCACTGCTCTTTGTCTTCTGGCTGGATACCATCAGAAGCAGCTACGTTGCTGGACAGAAGACAGTCCTTGGGACATAGAGATTATTTATCAGCTAACATTGTGCTTTTTTTTTTTTAGACATAGAGGAACACCTTTGAGGCTCTGTGGTTATCCTTAGACTGGGCAATATTCTAGAGGGAATCTTAAGTATCTAGACTAAGTAAACTGAAGGAGAAGAAGCATCTGACTTGTTAGAGAATTTAACCCAACAGTCCTACCCGATGCAAAGAAGTACAGTTCTCCTTTCTTAAGAATGAATTTGATTACATTTTGTTTGAAGAAAATTGTTTAAAGAAAATAAAGATGATTCTTGTACAGCCTAACTTCATTACTAAAGGCAGTGGCAATGTTTGCCTAAGAAGGTTGTGCTGTTCAGTAGATCTATACTCTATCTCTAACAAGCTCAGGTTTTCTTTTTGTCGACTTCAACCTTTGAAATAATCTCAAAATGATTTTAAAGAGGTAACATCCTAACAAAGTAATTTGTCTCCAACAATACTGAAAAGTGACTGGGAATAAAGCCTACTCTCACTTTGTACTGTCAAAAGTACAGATTATTATTTTTTTAAAGATGTATGTGTATATATATATATATATATTTTTTTTTTTTAAGAGAAGTAGGACTTAAGTAATTAGTAGTGAGATGGTAACTAGGTGGGTGATTTTGGCCATTGGACCAAACCTGGGGAGGGAGACAGGTTTCATTGCTGGATACCATTTACTGATCTCAGCCTACCTCTCCCTCTATAGAAAGGCCAAAACACAATACCCGGGTGAAAGACTCTTCCTAGAACATGACATGATGCATAATTCTTTCCTTTTCCATTTTCTCAACTCTGAGATTGCATATTTGACTTTTACCACAATTTTAACATATATCTTTAGCCCATTTATTGTTTGAAATCATGTACTTTCCTGTAATGGATAAATCTTACCTTATTAATTGATGAACTCTTTACTCAGAATGATTAAATCATTGATCTGCTGGTCATTGTGTGATCCTATGATCTACTGCTTGGCATTTAGTGAATACTCAATAAATTTTATTCAAAGTTTGGCACTGTTACTAATACTTCCCTATTTGTTCTTATACATATGTATAATGTTTACTGAGAAACATGGATTGAACATTTTTTAAATTAATTCCTATAACTATTTCATATCTGATTCACTAATTTACTACCTACATTGTTATTGATTCACTTTATAATTTTTTTAAGTCACAGTAAATTCTTATGCTTCAGGATATAACTAATGTTCACATCGAATATTATAGGACAACAAAGGAGTAAGCTTTTTTTGCATAGACTACCTGAAACTTTTAAGGTATATGGTAGAATCCTGCAATTATGGTGTCATATTACATTTTTTTTCATGATCTGTTACCATTGCAGTCATATTTCCAATTAAATGCTACCTGTAACGTGTGATTTGGAGAAGTGGAATTGTGGAGCTGGGGAGCTGTTCGAAAATACTAACAGAAAGATTGTTTATTCTAAGGGGAAAATGATACTTGAATAAATCCTTCCAAATCTGCTTTCTTTGGCTCTACTCATAGTGGAAAGGTTAGGGAGTAAGGAACAGACATAGTTTTGTCATTAACTAATTTGTGTCCATGAGCAGTTTATTTCACTTTCCTGGAATTTTATTTTCTTTCTTAGTAAATGAACATTGGAATAGTTATTCTATAATTTAAATAAAGTGAGATACACCTGGTTTCAGTGACTAGTGAGAGTTGCAGTTAAAGGGAAGGTTTTCTTAATTTATTTCTTTCTGAAAGTTTGGAAGTCAGTTAGTGAAACTCATCAAGAATTCAACCCTGTGTTGAAGTCATGGCTGTGGCAGAAGTAATCTACTCAGTGAGACTATGACTTACAAGAAAGCAACATTTACTTCATGTAAGGGAAGCTTTAGAAAATAGTTCTTTCTCAATGTTTAGGAAAGCATTAAGCCAGAGTCAACTTTGATGTATTTGTAGAAACTATTCTCCTACTATTTATTTAGATTTTTAAGACTATTACTCATTAAAACTCAAAGTTGGCCTCAGATATTTTTATATATTTAAAAAGACCTATAATAAACATTTGAGAAATGAATGACCACCACCGCACAACTTTTACCTTCTGTCATACTGAGACCTAACGTTGTATGGGTGGGAATATTAGAGAGTCAACGGAAAAAGAAATGAATCAATTGAAAGACATTTTTACCAGTGATATTCAACTATGAATTTTAGGCATCTTTTAAAAATTCATTTATTTTAAGGCTCTTGAATGTCTCTGAACAAGTTTAATTTTTTAATATTGCTCTTCAGAAAAATATGAAAGTCTTCTGAAAAAAAAAGTATTATTATGATTCCCAGAAGTTATTACCATCATATAAAGCAACCAGTGTGGTTATTATTGCTTTTGTCTGGTGGTGTTGATTGCTCCTGATTCCAAATCTACAGTCTCTACTAAACTACATAAAGAGGAGTAAAAGAGTAATGAAGACAGCAACTACTGACTAAGAATTTTCCTGAACTGTTAATAAAGTGTCATATCTGACATACATCTGATTTTTGTGGGTTGCTAATAATGAGTGTGTTTAATCCATGGTTCACACAGGTGCTTCTAGTCATCTCAAGTGTGTGGCAATGCTGGGAATTTCAGGAGCTATAGAAAGTAAATGGGGGAAGTCATGCTTCATCTTGTTGTTTATTATCATTTTACTAAACATCCAGTTTTTCCCCATCTTCTTTATGTGGGTCTAAGTGTTGACAATTTAGAGAAGAAAGGTACCTAATCAAGCAATCTTAAGGTTTTCAAGCCACACAGAAGAAACAAATAGAATGGATCAAGACTCCTGGGTTCACAGAATTAAGTTAATAAGCAAATTAAGCAAATAAGCTTTTTCCAAAGGCATGAGCAAATCCTTGGGCAAATTATAGAGAAAAGATAAGTACATAATGAACTGAAACACTGTAGCAATGAACTTGAATAATGATAAATGAGTCAGAAAGGCCACAGGATCATCAAAGAAGCCTAAAGTGATAGTAGAGTTTTGAGATCATGCTCTCTGGGAACAAGTGTGAATTTGAAGCTTGCTGTTGCTGATAGAGAATCGTGCAACTTACTGGCAAATATTTCAGACAAATTCTGTAATCTTAAGGAAGTGAATAAAGTATATAATAAAATAGGGAGGAGGTGTCCCTAAGAAAAACTTTGTTTCAATTCTCACTGATTAAACAATTTTGACTGTTTCTCTGGATCGCTTTTCAAACCTCCATACTTGCCATAGACATAAGGATAAAATATCTCTCTGGGAAATTGCAGTTCAGTTAGGAAGATAAATCTGGGCTTCTCTAGTGGCTCAGGGGTAAAGAATCTGTCTGCCACTGCAGATGTGGGTTCAATCCTGATTCAGAAAGATCCTTTGGAGAAGGAAATGGCAATCCACTCCAGTATTCTTGCCTGGGAAATCCCATGTATGGAACAGCCTGGCAGGCTACAGTCCATGGGATCACAAAAGAGTCAGACACAACTTAGTGACAAAACAATATCATGGGAAATGAATAAGAATAAAGTAACTCTCTGTAGAGAGTTACTCCTGTTAATTAAAGTAACTCTCTGTTGAGAGTTCCTCCAACTATGGAGAAACAAATGAATTGAGTGTCAAGAAGCACAAAAGTAGAGGAAGTGGGCAGGGAACTAATAGAGCTTTGGGTAGTCGTGCAAGACTGTAAGAAGTCGCAGGGGACTGATACCTAAGGTTTAAGAACTAAGCCTGAAAGGACCAAGAAGTTGGTTAGGTTCAGAGAGGAAGAAGAGAGAGAAGGAAGACATTCCAGGCTAAGGGACAGGTCTCCATGTGCAAAGGCAGGGGGTGAGAGGGTCCAGAGAGTCTGATTGATGTTGTAACATCTTTGTGCAATCCGTAGTGTCTCTCCCAGGCAAGCAAGGAGACAATTTTGAATTTCCAATCACAGTTAACCTCCTGCGCAGCTTGTCCTTCATACTGTCTCCTTGGGACTTATCCAGTGCCCATCCACTCTGAATCTGAAGATTGAAAAGATCTGTTCATGAAAAAGATCGTCCCTTCTTTTGCCTAAAGACTTCAATTACTAAAAAGATCATCTGTATTTGGAAAGTAGTAGGCACTCAACAAATATTTTAAAAGAATCCACAAATAAATGTACAGCAAGTAGAAACAGACCTGCTTGCAGGTCGTCTTGGTGATTTCTCTGTTTCTGAAAGGATCGAGAAGGACAATAGCAGTGACTTTTAGGCTGAAATAGGATAAAGAGTGTATCTTGTAAAATAAAGAGGGATTGCTACTAAGGGGCAGTGGATGAGATTGGAAGTGGGGGAAAAAAAGCTTTTCTATAATTTCATCAGGAAAAACGTTGTTAAAGAGGTGAATCTTTTTTTTTTTTTTTGCTTCTAATGACAGCTTTTAGCTACTGGTAAACCTCATGAAATTGTATCTCTGTTGTTTCTCATGCAGTTCCTGTCCCAGCTTCTTTAAGGAATTATAATCTCTATTCTAACTGTTGCCTCTTCCTAGTATTTCTTTCATTTGGCCTGGGCTATTTCGAAACACCAATACACAACACTTTTAGACTCCAGAATCTTAAATTTGGAAGGATCCCTGAAAGATAATCTAATTTGTTTCTCCTTCTTTAGCAAAGACTGTTATGGGATAGATGATATCTAGGGAAAGAGTTTATATTTCTGGGGCCAGTGTTAAGCTTTTGTCTGTCCTGCTGACCGGAAAGCAAAGGAACTAAACTTTACTTAGTTCAGTCAGGATCAATCATTATAACAGGAAGCAGAATGTGGCTGGAGGCCAGAAGATAACAGGTTCCTCTATCTTTCTTCCTTTAAAGGTCATTAGATAACATTAAACCTGCACTCTATTTTAAAGGCTGAGTCACCCAGAGGATAAAGACCATGAAAGCCTGTTTGTTTTTGACTGAGAAAATAACTCCTAAGTTTACATATTTCAGGGATATTAAAGAAAACCCAGAATAAGAAAGGATGTAAATTCACAGTCTATATTCCCTGCCTTAACATCAGCAATGTAGTGGAGTGAAAAAAATGGACGTGGTAACTCCACCTCTATTACTTCCTTAGTTGTATAAACTTGAAAATCTAAGCCTCTCTGAGCTTCATATCCTTATCCATAAATGAGGATACTTATCTTGTTAAGGAGAGATGCTATAAATAATAAATGAAATAATACAAGGTAACTAGGTTTTTGTAGGCAGTGACTATTAAGTATCAAATTTCCTTCCATCCTTCTTTCCCTCTTTGTGTGTTTGTATGTATGTTTGTGTATTAGTCTCTCAGTCCTGTTCACTCTTTGAGACCCTGTGGACTTTAGCTGCCAGGCTTCTCTGTCTATGGAGTTCTCCTGGCAAGAATACTGGTGGGTTGTCATGGCCTCCTCCAGGGAATCTTCCTGACCCAGGGATGAAACCCTGGTTTCCTGCATTGCAGGCAGATTCTTTGTGGTCTGAGCCACCAGGGAAGCCCTTCCTTCTTTATGGGTAGTCAAGTTTGCATTATAGTATACTATTTTTACCATTTCACCCATAATTCTTTCAGCAGGTATCCCTTTGCAGAGCTCTTAACAAAACATTAAAAACCATGATTATACTGACAAATTAACAATTCTTTAATATCCTTACATATTCAGTAAGTATCCCAATATCCTCAATGATCTTTTGGTAGTTGGATTGTTTGACCCCTCAGAGTCTAAATGAGAGTCACACATTTTGGGGGGCTGCTATTAAATTTTATTATTAGACTGATAAACACTGGTAATTAATTTCGTGCACTGAAAGAATGGAGTCTTAACCACGGGACTGCCAGGGAAGTCTCAGGCTAGTGTTCTTTCTACAGTTAACTGGGCTCTAACTGCAGAAAAGCTCTTCTTGAGAATGTCCTTTAAGGACCCCTAGAAACTGAGAGACAAATATCTTCTACCTGGTGAGTGTGGGTTGCCATTTCCTCCTCCAGGGATCTTCCTGACCCAGGGATTAAATTCACGTTTCTTATGTCTCCTGCATTGGCAGGTGGGTTCCTGACCACTAGCACCATCTGGAACCTAGGGACACAGTAGCTGTCTTAGTTTGGAGCAGTTTGATAGAGTAGCGTGCAGTGAGGCATCCACGGTTCTTAAGCAAGCTGACCTGAGGGGTCTGCCTCATGCGCCCTTTCACCCACCTCTCACATTCCTTTATTAATTGCAGGAAGCTGCTCCCTGGGCTCCCCATTGACTATTCTCCATCAAATCATGTTTACTAAGCTCCTATTCTGTGCAGCACACCATGCCCAGGGCTGGAAGCCTGCTGGTGCACAAATCCTTTCTCCATTCTACTTCTGAACAGTGAGGAAGCTAGCCCATCTTCCCTGAGGTACTGTTGAACTGAGGTTGAATCCTGAGGTTCACCCAGAAGTCACCCTCCCCTCAAGACTGAATGAGCAACCCCAAGTGACCACCCAGGCACCAATACCACAGAGACCCCAGGGTCACACACTGAGATTGATTCAGAGCCTCTTCAATCTCTCCTGATCAATGGGTTTCGTGCTTTTATTTCTCTTTTTACTTTCAATTAAATACAAAAGGCTATGTAACATGTGGAAATGACACTGGGTGGGGAACCCAGGGATTCTGAGCTGTAACCTTAGGTTCTACTAAATAGCAGAGGTTACATCATCAATCAATCCCTCCCTTCCTCCTCCTCATTATCGTATTTGTAAAAGGCTGAGAAATCCAATTATATAGTCCTCTGCACTCCTTCCAACTCCACTACTTCATTGTTCTTGATTTGGACACTGCGTATACTGAAGAAAGATTGTACTTTTATTCTAATTTTCTACACTTCTCAGGTTCTACAGAAAGGCCTAGGAACTAACTTCTCAATGTATTATAGCTTGAAAGCATCAATTAAAAGTATGAATTTTTCTTCTAGTCACTTAGGATGTCAATGGACTAAATTCAGTACCCTATGTTTCTTAAAAAATATTTGTACCAAATTCAGAATAAACTCCTAGTTTATGAAAAACATATACTTAAGTAGTGAAAAAATGACTTGCTCTTTATTTTGGTGAATTCCATGAAAGAAACAAATGGTTTTGGTTTCTTACACAATTCAAGGGTGAATCAGGATCAGAGATCATGGATTCTAACAATCTAAAATTCCTGGGCAGTTGATCCCTGAACCACTCGAGGGCTACGGGCACCAACCTCCTTGGAATGAAAAATCCACTGGCTCCTCTGGATCCATGGTTCTGCCTCTTTGCTGACTCAGCCAACTGCTGATGGTGTGGTACTGTAGTATTCACTACTGAAAAAAAATCCACGTCTAAGTTCAAATCCTTGTCGTTCAAGGGTATTTTGTTCACAGTTAATTTAGGTCTCTCTCGTCTCTGGAGTACAAGTTCCTCAAGATCGGGGAGGAAAAGTGAAATAAAGACACAAACACACCTCACCTTTGGTGCGCGGTGCTCCTGACTGCTTTCACACTGTGTCACGAGTTCCTCCAGTGAGTGGAGTTGGTGGCCCACTCAGGCTCTTCTGAAAGCTGCCCAGAAAGAGACTCATCCTTTGACTTAACAGTGAGTTTCCATCCTGAGGCTGCCATGAAGTGAAGTTCCAGTGTTAGTCAAGTGTTAGTTGCTCAGTTGTGTCCAACTCTTTGCAAACTCATGGACTGTAGTCCACCAGGTTCCTCTCTGTCCATGGGATTTTCCAGGCAAGAATACTGGTGTGGGTAGCCATTCTCTTCTACAGGGGAACTTCCCAACCACGGAATTGAACCTGGGTCTTCTGCATTGCACGCAGATTCTTTACTGTCTGAGCCACTAGGAAGGCTGCAATAAGAAGGGTGAATCGGGGTTTCTTGGCTTTCATATAATGAGCCAATTCTCATCTACCAGTTGAGTAGATTATGGAGTACAGGCAGTTCTCAAAGTGGCATGAATACTGCTTCTGACTGCATGAATCCAGGTCAGGCACATGTACGCACAGTGACTGCAATTTCTGACTAGAATGAGGACATATACCTTGCCTGTAGACCAGGCATTAGAAATTGGGCCTTTCTTGGAAAATACGTAGATGAGGCCAGCGGAATCATTGCATACATGCATCACCAACACAGCCAAGGCACATGTGACTTTGGGCTTAATCACCCTGACCATCATTCTCTTGGAAAGTCCAGATAAGGTATTTCCTTACAAAGCATACTATTCAGTTGGCACGTTGAGATAAAATACCTTGGCCGGACATTTCTTCTCTTTCAAAAAGGAAATATTGCAAGATTGAAAAGATTCAGCTAATGCTTTGGTTGTAGATACCTGATAATCTGTAGGCTTCATAAATAGCAAATAAGGCTAAGACCATTATTCTATATTCTGCAAGCTTTCCTTTCTCTTTTCCAACTGCTTCTCCAGACACTTCTCAAAACAATACCTAACCCATTAGATAAAATACCACTTAGAATCCTAAACTCTACATTCTAGAAAGATGTTAGAACTATCATATTAGACTCAGAAGAAGAGAAGAGACAAAATATAATACTTGAAAAATGTGAAGTGATAGACTGCCTAAGTGCTCAGTATTGGTAGTGAACTGAGTGGAGTTGTTTCATCAAGCTAATACTGTTAGACAAATTTTGTGAAGACCATATGCTTCTTGATGAGGCACTTGTCTGTTATAATTCAGGAAGTTTAGAAAGAATCAAGATGTTTCATTAACAAAGTACTTTGTTGTATTTGGTAACTTAAGTAACAGTTTTCAAGAGATACCTGGATCGACAGGAGTATGGGACTGAATGACCTGTGCACTTTGGGACAAGGTCAACAATGCATCACAAGACTTGCAGACTTTCCCAGAAGAGCCCACTGTCTAAGGCTGGTGCTTTCTGACGACAAATTTCCAGAGTCTTGGACTTTGTTTCTGAATCTCCCAGTGCCAAATAGTATATCACTTGAACACACACATGCATGCTTGTGCACATGTGCACACCCACACACACCTGATTTTTTTATGACTTGGAGAAAAGATGGCTTGGTTGAATCAGAGATCCATGTAGACAGCTTAAGAGTGTCTGCATTGTCTAGGAGGAAGCATTTTTTTTTTTTCATATAGATGCATTGTAGATCAATGGGGATTTTTTCTTCTCTTCACAGGTTAAATTTTACACTTTTTCCTTTAGCTGGCAACAGTGAGGAAAAATACTTTCTGTAACTTGGGATTGTCTCAAAATTCAAATTTGACAATTTGAAAAGCCTTAAATTATTTTTTTCAAGTTGCCTTCTAGTTTTTATCTTCCAGATCTTCTAAGAATAGCTTAACCTTTGCCTCCCTTCCTGGTTCAGACAGGGTCTTGTTTGCAATTATGTTGAAATGTGAGTGCAGATGGCTGGACTGCAGCTGAAGGAAAGGAATATGTAGCTTTCATTAACTACTTAAGGAACATATTTTGTCAAATAGATACCAGCTTAAGAGAATGAAAAAGACAAGATTAGCAAAGACAACCAACAATTGTGACAGTTGTAGAATTGAGTGTCTAGCACAATTTTGGTTATGTATACACACATAATAAAGGCTGAGTGATTCAGATTCATAGATTCTGCCCCTTGAGATGAGAAGTGATGTCACCAAATTCTTTGGTGACTTGTCCAAGACCACATAGCTGGTTACAGTTGCAGATACTTCAGGGTCTCTGGATTTACCTGTCATCTTCATTTCATTTTGTCTGATGAACTTTAATTTATGAATTTTGTGTCTACACTTTTAAAATATCTATATTTACACAAGGCATCATCTTTCAAAAGGTGTTAATTAGGAAACAAACTGTAATCTTTAAGAAAAAAATGATTTTCAAAAACTTCTATGCCTATAGCTGGAGAGGTGATATTGCATAGTAAGTAAGAGCTCAGGAGTTCTGAGTCACAGAGAGATTAAATGATCTGCCCCCAAATCACCCAGTAAGTGAGTCAAACCCATCTCACTTCAACTCCTGAGCTCTTAAGTGAGATGGGTTTGACTCATTTACTGGGTGTTTTGGGGGCAGATCATTTAATCTCTCTGTGACTCAGTTTTGTCACGTGCCAGATGGAAACAATATTTATCCTTCCCTCAGGATTGTTATAAACACTAAATAGGGTTATGTATTATATGGGTTCAGTAAAACATTTAGTTACCTGGGGAACATGTGCTTTCTCTAAGTGTGTGATTTCTCTTAGTTATTTTTATGTTGAGAGACCCTTGCAGCCAAATCAGAAGAGTCTGCATCCAAAAATTACCTTCATCTCCCTACAGAGTTAAACAAGAAGTATGGAAAAGGGAATCAAATGGAAGGACACACTACAAAAAAATTTTTTTTGACAGCAAATGAGACAGCAGGTAAGAGGGAGCAGGAAAGAAGGAGGATCACAGGTAACACCTCTGAGGTTGATAGAACGAATGGACTACTGGCAGAATATGTTTGCCTAGCGTAGGTATTGAGGTTATTCCTCTTCACCTGGTCTTACCTGGTCTTCTCCTTTGGGAAATCTCAGATGATGTCAAGTTAGAACACCTTATCCTGACTTTCCTGGTAGTTTTATAGTTACCAAATTAACTTGATTAAAATGGCAACCCACTCCAGTGTTCTTGCCTGGAGAATCCCAGGGACGGGGGAGCCTGGTGGACTGCCGTCTATGGGGTCGCACAGAGTCGGACACGACTGAAGGGACTTAGCAGCAGCAGCAGCAGCAAAAAAACAAAACTAACTGTAAACGCTATATGCAAGATTCTAGAGAAAAAAAGACCCTAGATAATAACTCCTAGAGAGTTACACCGTAATAATGAAGCCAACAGGACACTATGTCTGGTTTGACCTTTGGGGCCTAAGAGAGAAGGAGCAAGATTAGAGAAGAATAACTTGTCCAGGGAGGAAATTTAGATAACTAAATGTTGACATATAGACTTCTAACTTAGTAACTCCTATCTCAATAAACACACAATTGGAGGAATCCCTATTCAGCAAGTCAAGATGTATGAGTACCTCAGGTCAGAATTCATTGCTCATTGGGAGAAAAATGAGGGCATGCTCTAAGGAGGCTGGAAAGAAGTTTCCAAGATTATGCCCCTGTGATATATCCATGGACCTCAAAAGTTTCTTTGGAACTTTTGGAAAATATATGACGAAGATGGAGACTTCCATATTAACCTTTGGGACAGATCTCTGGGGAACCTGGGAAAAGGAAAGGGAGAGAGCATCTGCTTTGGGATCCAAACCAATAACCTCTCCTCCATGGTCACACAGAAGTCCAGCTAAATGATATGTCCTCAGACCCCAACCCTCTGAGAAGCCTTCTCTTTTCTCCCTCAAAGAGAAACTGATTTTCCATCCATTGAACTCTCAGAGCTTTTTCATCTTCCTTGTATTTTGTATTACTTCCTAAGCAGCTTTCCTCAGATTCAACTTTAGCTGGGTGTTTGACATGACCTAACTTAATTCTTATTCTAACCCTGCAAGGTAGATATTATTAACATCACTATTTTGCCAGTAAAGAAGCACAGATGAGTTAAATGTTTGGCCCAAGGTCAGATGATACACCTCATACACTGATACACTGAGTTCTGGCATGCCAGTTTCAAACATGGGACCATTCTACCATGTCATAGCTGCATCCAAATAAAGCTATGTATATAGTTGGCCCATAGTCCCTGGAGGTTCTACAGATTCAACCAATCAGGGATCAAAAGAAAGTCAGACAGAGAAACACAAATATCATACGATATCACTTATATGTGGAATTAAAAAAAAAAAAAGAGTACAGATGAACCTATCTACAAAACAGAAATAGAGTTGCAGATGTAGAAAACAAACTCGTGGTTACTACGGGGTTAAAGGTGAGGGATAAGTTGGGAGATTGAGATTGACACATACACAGTAATGTATATAAAATAGATAACTAATAAGGACCTACTCTATAGCACCAGGAACTCGACTCAGTACTTTGTAATGGCCTATATGGGAAAAGAATATTAAAAAAGAGTGGATATATGTATACATATAGCTGATTCACTTTGCTGTACAGCTGAAAGTAACCCAACATTGTAAATCAACTATACTCCAATACATTTTTTTAAAGTATTTGAAAAAAATCCAGGAAGCTCTAAAAAAGCAAAACTTGAATCTACTGCATGCTGGCAAACTATTTTCATGGCATTTATATTCTATTCACAACTATTTACATGACACATACTTTGTATTAGGTGATATAAGTAATCTAGAGATGATTTAAAGTATGTAGGAGAATGTGTATAGGTTATATGCGAGTACTACACCATTTTATATGAAACTTGAGCATTTGCAGATTTTGATATCCATAGGAAGTAGGGGTGACCCTGGAACCAGTCTTCCATGGATACCAGGGGCAACTGTACACACATCTTCTTTCTAAAATGGGAACTGCTTAAGGTCTGGAACAATCTCTTAATAATTTTGTAAAGCATTCTTCATACTGTCTGGTATGGTGCCTGACACACAGTGGTTACTCTATTAGAGTCTGGTAAGTGAATGGATAAATGAATTTGTGAAGCAATAAATAGATAATTCTTAAAAATAGAAATCTTGAGAATAATAGGGTATTATTACAATATATTGAGGAAAGGAGAGAAGAAATGGTCTGAAATGTACTTCTATACTTCAGACAAGTAACAGTCCTCTTACTCCTCATGGTTATGTCATTGCTTTGCTGCACACATAATAATTTGGCAAAGACAAATGTTGGCCAAGTGTTCTTATAATCTGAGCTAATGAATTTGTGTCTATTGTATAAATTCATTACCAGAGGACACGTTAATTCTGAGAATCATAGTTTTACTAAGTGATGTCATTTATATGTTTATGTTCATCAAGTTTTAAGTAAATTTTACTTTACTTCTCTTTCTTTCCCTTCTTTTCCAGTACCCCTTATTGCCACCTTTGTTTCCTGCTTTTGTAAGATATAAAACCACTAGAGTTCATGGACAGCTAGAAAATTTCATTCTAGAAAGTCCTTCTTTATAATTTAATGCAGAATGAGATGGAGATGTTCAAAAGCCACGGTCACACCAGTGTTCAGAGATGCTCTCGTGGGAATGGCTTCTGACCCCTCCACCTTTGGAACTCAAAATAAACCACAAATTTCTGTCTTCTTCAACTTGAAGACCATTTTCCCACTGTTTATTATCTGGCTTCCAAACTGAATTACAAAAAGTCCAGAAATCCTGCCAACAATATTTCTAATAAGACAGAGAATTGAAGGTCAAAGGGGGAAAAAAAAGCCCTCTACTCTGTCTGTCTTGTCCCTCCACTGTCTCATTACCCCTAATAACTTACTCTGAATGATGACTATGTCAGAGACAGGCCATAAAAGCATGGGAATTTTCTCAATTTCCATGGGAATCCTCGGGTAGGGTGTAATCAGTGCTTGGGAAAAACAATGCTATTATTTTTCTCATTTTAAAATAGCAGCACAAGGCTGGTAGTATTCTAATATAACTCTCAGCTGTGGGAGGCAGCAGCAAAGGTCTCCCAATTTGCTTTCTTTGTCTCTCTGTGGGATTGTTGCCCAGAAATGTATATTCTCTATGCTTTCAGAATGAGTTGCATTATTTCAAGGTGGAAACCTTCTAAAAGGAGCCTATCTTTTATGTTAATCAAAAGGACCTTTGTTGAATTCTATTCTAGTCTATTTATTCAATAAGCATTTGTTTTCCAAAAACCAGGTGCAAGGTGCTGTGATAGGATAGTAGAACAAACACGGTAGAACAATAATAGTAATAAGCAATATTTAAGGAATATTTAATATGTGGTAAGAGCTCTCCTAGGGGCTCCCCAGTTGGCCCTAGTAGTAAAGAACCTCCTGCTGATGCAGGAGACATAAGAGATGTGGGTTTGATCCCAGGGTCAGAAAGATCCCCTGGAGGAGGGCATGGCAACCTACTCCAGTATTCTTGCCTGGGGCATTCCATGGACAGAGGAGGCTGGTGGGCTACATGTCCATAGAGTCACAAAGACTCAGACATGACTGAAGCAACTTAGCACACAAGTGCTCTCTAATGCCTTGACATATTTAGCTCCATTATATACATATATATATATGTATAATGCTTGGGAAAGATTGAGGGCTGGAGGAGAAGGGGTGACAGAGGATGACATGGTTGAATGGCAACACCGACTCAATGGACAGGACTTTGAACAAACTTCAGGAGATGGTGAAAAATGGAAGCCTGGCATGCTGGAGTCTATGGGGTTGCAAGGAATAGGACATGACTGAGCAAATGATCAACATATATAAACATATGTATATATACATATATATACTCATATATATATGAGGTAGGAACTATATCATCACTATATTATAGTATCAATATATTAATCAACTATATCACTAACTATATTATATTATCAACTATATATTAACTATATTATATTATCAAATATATTATCAATTTTATGTAGAAAATTGGAAGCTTAGAATTTAAGTAACTTGCCCAAAGTCACTTAGCTAGTAAGATAATATAAACAAACTAGTATAGACTTGTACTTTTATCCTTTACACCATCCTAGGAGTTAAAGCAACTTTAAAGTACTTAGTTATTTTCAAGATGCTTTGGGAGACCAAGGAAATAAAAAATGTTCACCACCCTCAATGAGCTTGTTATCTCACTGGGAGTACATATACATGGAACTCTTAGATATGCATTCATGAGAAACTAGAGTAATTGGGTGAAAACGTGCTGTCCATAAGTTCAGCCAAAGAAAAGCATTCTATCCTTTGCTCCATAACTTACTGGAAATCTAAGGATAAGATCTTATACAAATCTCAGTGTTTTACTTTTAAAATAAGGGAAGAGCAAATTCAAAGCTCTGTAAGGCCCATCAAATATTCTTCTGTTTTGTGATCTGATGTTAGAGAAGAGATAAATCATTACAGACTGGAGTAGTTATGGAGGTTTCAGGGTTTAAAAAATGAGATCGTTCTGGTCTTAGAGCATTAGAAGAATTTTAATTGTCACATGAGTGGAAGAAGGCAGAGATTGTGTGCTTGGGGGTTAAAGAGTTGGCCGTTGGGATTAGGTACACAAGTAGTTGTGGGGAACCAAGGGAAAGAAACTTAGAAGTGGAGGACTTTAGAAGCAAGAAAATGATGTTTGAAATTGATACAGTTGATCAGAGATACTCCAAAATGTGGTCCTGGGAGCAGAGAATTTATATATTTGGCCCCACTTCAGACCTCTTGAATGAGAAGTTCTGGAATGGGTCTGAGAAATCTGTGTTTTAACCAGACATGTTGGTGACTGGGGTGCATATGCAAGTTTGAGAACCATCGTAAATACTAGAGAGCCATGACAAACAAGGAGAAAATTGTTTGTACTCTGGTAGTGAGTGTAGGATACATTCAAATGGAAAGATAGAAATCGTGAGGTGGGAATCCTAGTTCAGGCCTGGAGAAAGGTGCCGAATTTAGATATGGAGAAGAAAAGACACATGTAAAAGAATTTTCTAGGAAAATTGAACAATATTTGTGACAGATTAGCTATAGGAAATGAAGAAGACAAACAGTCAAATGTAAATCAGAGAGTTTATAAATTATGAGGAGAACATTCTAATTACAGATAAACATGGGATGTTGGGATAATCAGTCCTGAATATTCATTAGAAGTACTGACGCTGAAGCTGAAACTCCAATACTTTGGCCACCTGATGCGAAGAACTGACTCATTTAAAAGACTCTGATGCTGGGAAAGATTGAAGGCAGGAGGAGAAGGGGATGACAGAGGATCAGATGGTTGGATGGCATCAGTGACTCGGTGGACATGAGTTTGAGTAAACTCTGGGAGTTGGTGATGGACAGGGAGGCCTGGTGTGCTGCAGTCCGTGGGGTGTCAAAGAGTCGGACATGACTGAGTGACTGAACTGAACTGAACTGATGAGATGTTGGGAAGGAGGATGGAAGAGAAAAGGAATCCATCATGCCATTCACAAGTCATTTCACATCTCAAGTCCTGGCTTTCTCATTTATATTCTCAAGATGTTGAGTATGATAATCCTGAAGTCTTAGTTTATAATAGCTAAAGAAGATATTAGAGGTTTTCTCACTAAACTTGTCTCCTTCCTCTCTCCTTGTTTTTGACTGAAGACAAGAGAACTTAAATTTCTTAAGCTCACCCAGCAAATGAGTGACAGAGTTGAGAACAGGGTTTAGTCAATGGCAAATATTACTGTTTAGTATTTCTTTCCTAAGTTTCCTTCCTACTGTTATATGTTGACAGTTGTCATTTTTGTGTGTAAATAAGCTAGACATGTTCCTTCATTAGCACAGGAGTTAGTAAATAATAATAATAGTCCCTGTCATTTATGGATTACATTGTCTGTGCTAGGCAATACTATAAGCATCTCATATAAAATAACTAATTGCATCACCATGAAAAACTTTTGAGGCAGGTATCATTATTATCTCTAGTTTATAAATGACAAAACTGAGGCAAGGTAATGTTTAGAAATCTGCCAAAAGTCACGCACATAGTAAGATAAATCTGGTCAGTTTGACTTCAACCTTCATTCCCTAACCACTGTGCTATACTGGCTATTGCCTTTTAGGAAAAAAAGCTGCTTAATTTTGGCATTAGCCACATTCTCCTGGGAAGAGTTTCACTTCACTTTCTCTCTCAGAACAGCCTCTTTGACCTGTATCCTACTTCTTGGCAAATTCTTTCGGTTATATAACTGAGGTGGGAGTTTTGCCACAGTTAGGAGTTGGGTATTTTCTCTGCCAAGGGCAGGGGAAAGATTGAACAAAATCCAACATGTTGCTTGTGACTATAATAAAGAACTTGAGATCTGGAAAGTATCTTATGAAATCATCTGGACCGATCCAGATGTCATATGACTTAGAGCTTATCCAAAACAGCTGGTTTTGTCTTTTCTTGGTGAATTTTCTTCAGCAATGGAAAGTTGGCCACATTTAGTTCAGTTTCCATGGTTTCATCAACCATATGGTGAGTAAGTTCTCTTGAATGCTTCCTGGTTTTTTTTTTTAAGGTTTTTTATCACACTTATAGAAGGATGACTTTTGAACAATTTTCAAAAGGCAGATATGATTATTCACGATTCAATGGACATGAGCAAACTCTGGGAGACAGTAGAGGACAGAGGAGTCTGTCTGGCATGCTACAGTCCATGGGGTTGAAAAGAGTCAGACACAATTTAGTGGTTGAACAACAACATTGTTATTTATATCTTTCTTTTTTGAAGCATCATAATGCCTTGAAGTCATTCCAAGAATCCTTGCTTGTGTCTGGGTATTAGGCTTGAGTGAAGCCGGGACCTCCAGGTCAAGTCTCATTATGAGCACCATATAGCTGTCCCTCTCTATGATCCTGGCATTTCCCTGGAGTCCCACAAATGTGTGTGTGTGGCAGGGTAGAGTAGGGTGTTGATTAGCTAGAGAACCCTAAACCAGAGTCCCGTAAACTTGTCTCAGAGGTTCTGTCTTTCCCCCTCTGTTTCTCTGCCTCTTTCTTTATCACTCATCAAAAGCAACATTTCAGTTGAGGATCAAGCCAGTGTATCTCCCCTGCAAGTTTAGGATCTTCGAAAACAAAAGCTAGAAATGAGATATTATCTTCAATCAATACCTGCTTTTGGCCTTACAACACAACTCCCTCAGAAGTAAGAAAGCACAAATCCCTACCTACCTTCTTGAAAGTCAGAAGAAAAACTATTAGTATAGAAAAAAAAGCATGAACTAACACCTCAATTCATTAATATTTTATATGTTATCTTTGTTATTTTTAAGAGTTGCTGCAGGCCACTTGTTCTCTGCCTGTGTATCGTGAGGAGGGAACTCTTGCCCACAGCTAGCGTCCTTGCACCTAGATTCAGGGATCATGTGATTAGAACGAAAGTCCAGTGACACTTGGAAATATCAGGGGTGTGGAGAGACACAGTGTGTTTCTCCCTCAAGTGATGGAGGAAGACAACACATCACCAGGCTCTATCTATCTTCCCATGCCCAGCCTGCATTTGACCGACAGGGAACAAACAAAGGTGCTGCAAAGATAGACTTTCCCCAGCTGCCTCTAAGTGAGTGAGGGCCTCACTTTCTGTTTTCACCATTGCTTTGCAGCCCAAATATCTTCCTGGCTTTCAACGTGGAGCTTTCCTTCTATCTTCCCCAGTATAGAGTCACCAGAAATTGCTTCTGACTTTTCCCAGTTCTCACGCTTTAGTATCTTTGTGATTTCACCAGGAAAGTAGTGTTTATGGCATATAATTCACTCCTCCCATGAAGAGAAATGAGCTTAATGAAATCAAATACTAATATCCCAGAAGTTAAGAGTAACTGCTATAAACTGTAATACTAGGCGAAACAAGATGGGTGTTATTTAAGTAAAGATGATGATGACGGTTACCGTGCACTGCACGCCATTTATGTCTAGGCACTGGGCTAACTTTTGCATGCATCATTTCATACACACACATGGAAACTTTTTATAGCACATACGTAGTAATGTTTTCCTCATTTTACAGATGATGTAACTGAGCCCAAGAGACATTATATAACTTGCCTACGATGCCATAGATTGTAAGTGGCTATTGAAAACTAGCCTAAATCAACTTATTCCTGTCACTCTTAGGTTCTTTTTGTAGATAATTGTAGCTAGCTGTTACTGGTTAGTGGTGGATGATGCTTAGTTCTCTCTGCGCAGCTTCACTGCTGCTGCTGCTGTTGCTAAGTCACCTCAGTCGTGTCCGACTCTGTGCAACCCCATAGATGGCAGCCCACCAGGCTCCCCCATCCCTGGGATTCTCCAGGCGAGAACATTGGAGTGGGTTGCCATTGCCTTCTCCAATGCATGAAAGCGAAAAGTGAAAGTGAAGTCACTCAGTTGTGTCCGACTCTTCGCGACCCCATGGACTGCAGCCCACCAGGCTCCTCCGTCCATGGGATTTTCCAGGCAAGAGTACTGGAGTGGGGTGCCATTGCCTTCTCCGGCACAGCTTCACTACCAGGTTATAAAAGCAAGATCACCATATGTATAATGAAACCCAATGTTCCATACTTACTCAGCCATATAATTGTTAACATTGGTGCAAAATATTTATACAACTTGTTCTGTACTTTTAATAAAGGCTTATTCTTTGTGCTCTGACTATAACTTGCAGGAAAATTTTACTCTGACAATAAAATTCTGAGCTGGGATTCTTTTATTTTTATTTTTAAAGTTTGTTTTTGGCCATGCTGGGCCCTCGTTGCTGCACAGGCTTTTCTTTAGTTGTGGCGCAGAGGCCCCTCATCGCAGTGGCTTCTCCTATTGTCGCGCATGGGCTCTGGGTGCGCAAACTTCAGTAGCTGAGGTACAGGGGCTCCGCAGCTCTAGAGCACGGGCTCAGTATTTGTAGCACACGGGCTTAGCTGCTCCTCAGCATATGGGATCTTCCCAGACCAGGGATCGAACCTGTGTCTCCTGCATTGGCTGGTGGCTTCTTTACCCCTGAGCTACCAGGGAAGCCCCTGAGGTGGGATTCTAATACCTTTGTAGTTGGTATCAGTCAACAAGAAACCTCTGAATCAAGGGGATAGAGGACGACTTAGGAATGAAGTCACAGGTGCCATCTCTAAGAGTGAAGAGCTATTTACATCCTTATAACCTTTCTATGGGGTGGATGTGAGTTTCCACAATAGTATCATCAGTACAAATGATTTGACCATCATTGTGACTGTAGAGAGCTCATTCTCTAATGAACAAATCTATGAGTAAAAACTCACTTCTAACGTGCTCTGGTAATTGACAAGGCATCTGGTGGGGCCTTCCCTCTGTAAGGACAGCTAAGGTACCTATAGCAGCCACCCCTGGACTGTGGTCTTTTTCACAAGCCTGCTGACCACTGTGATTAGGGCAAATAGTCGAAGGTAATGCTTACACAGTGTCACACGGTAGCAATTACAAGCAGCTGAAAGTTTTCATTTCACTGTTTGGATTCCTGATTTTGTGTTTGTCTCACCCAACTGAAACGTAAACTCTGTGAGAGGATCTTGTCTTTGTGTTTCACAAGAATTTCAAAACCTGTAATAGTCTATGGCACATGGCAAGCGTTTAATAAACATACTTTTAATTTGTTGAATAAATAATTGAGCAAAAGGAGAAGCTACTAAGGCCAGTCTTTTCTATCTCAATGTGAATCTATGAGATAAAGTCAATCGGCTTGTAGATGAGATCCACAGTCTTTTACGGCAGGTTGCCTGTCTAGGGCCCTAATGCTGAGTTAATCCGGGCCAGTTAAGAATGAAAGTAGCTGTTATTACAAGAACTTACTGAAAGAAGAGGTTGTGTGCCTTTTGCGTGTGTGTGCTGTCGTATCCGACTCTTTGTGACCCCGTGGACTGTAGCCAGTCAGGCTCCTCTGTCCGTGGGATTTTTCAAGGCAAGAATTACTGGAGTGGATTTCCTTCTCCAGGGGATCTTCCCCACCCAAGGATCGAACCAATGTCTTGGGACCCCTGCATTAGCAGGCAGATTCTTTACCGCCTGAGCCACTTGGGAAACCCAAATGAAGAGATCAGAAAACATTAAATGTTGAGAGGTTACAATAGACAAATGTAACTTCTATGCATCCATGCATCCATTGGGCACAACTGACGGTGTCAATTCAATTTTTTTTAGCCATCATGTAATGTGACAGTGCTGGCTATTTAATTCATTTAATATAAGCAAAAACTTACAGCGCTACCAGGGATGATTCAGTTGTATCTGGAAACGGAGCTGTCACTTTGGAGTTACATCCTAATGCATGAGTAATAATAATACTGCGCATGCTTTAGTGTTTTCTTCATCATTCTATCATTTGGACAACTAAGGAGTATTTCATATTAAGTAAGCCAGAGTCATTTTCCATAATGTATCATATTAATAATATATGTCAGGTAAAAAAAATAAATGCATGCTTTAACATGGTATCTCAGTACATTAGTAAATTACTCTTCCACTTTCTGATAAGCAATGAGTGGATTTTCTTTAGTTCAGATAGAAGAAGGTTATTTCAGGAAAATGGTAGATGCCAAATTTATACATTCTCTCTCCACCAAAATGACCCTGGAGGGCCTTCTCCCTGCATGAGAGAATCAATCTTAATTTTAAGGGGGATCCTGTGGAGTTTGAGAATTGACCTGACTTTCCAGTGATGTTTCCTTATGTTTTTCTGAGGTTTTTCAAGATCACCCTTGTCTCTCATGAGAGACAAACTCTACTGATATCAAGTTTTCAATGAATAGCCAACAAGAAGGCTTGTCCAGTCTTGAACCAAATGAATCTCTCTAGGTGGGTCCAGCACAGTGAACACACGCGCCCTGGGCCCCCTTCTCTCCATCAGCCTCTGCTGGGGTTCTGTCTACATGACTTGGATCTCGGCAGCAAGAACTCAGAGAGCACCTTTATTCCTCTGCTTTTCCAATCCGGTTGCCAGTACTCTCCAGCTGTGGTCTTATTGAAAACAAGTGCTTTAGGAACTTTTATTTATCTTTCATGGGTATTTATTACATTTCTTTTTCGGGGCCAAGAAAGGTCGTGTCCTTTTTGCCCCTGTAGAAACAAGGTTTCTAGTGTTTCTTCAGGAGGCAGAAGCCTGGAACAGATGTGCTTCTCTGATGTGTACACCTTCCTGTGGCCAACAACACAGATCTAAGTTGGATTGGCTTTAAATTGGATTGTCCTTCACAGGGGACAGGTTAGGACACTTCTTTTGGAAATGTGTTGTAAAATCCTGTCCTATACTTCCCGATTTTCTTCCATCCTGTCTTCTTCCCTGGCTGTTCAAAACATACGTCCCACCTCAGAACTAGTCCATGCCTCGGGGCTACTTCTGTTTAAGTAAAACCTGATAAATTTTGGCCTCATAATGGATTCTACTCAGACTGTTAATGACTGTAATTACCCTGCCTGCCTTTTCTACCTGGTGTGAGGGACTGAAGAGCAGACTCAGTTTGAGCCCTCACTTGTCTGTTTCCAACTTCTCAGACAGAAATTGAATTCAGTGAGAGTCCTTTAAGTCATTTAATGACCCTAACCTCTCCCAGTTAACCAAAGCAGAGACAGCCTAGTCCTTGATGACTTATCCTGTGCCTCATCCCAGTATTTCACCCACCCACTCCAAAATGCAGTTTTACTATAACCTAGCAATTCATTCATTCATTTGCTGATGCATCAGTTTGCATAGTAAATCCTTATTACATGCCTGTTAAGTGCCCGGCCCTGGCCTGAAGTTGTGAACAAAACAGATATTAACCCTCTTCTTGGGACCTGACATTCTAGTGGGAGAGGGACAGACGGTACTCAAATAAATATGCAGAGATATAAGGTAAATTGTCAAAGACCACAGATGCACAATACAGAGGGCTGTAGAGAGTATAGTAGGAGCAGCTGTTGGAGCACGTGTTGGTTTTCATGTTATCACATTGGAGCTCCGTGAGGCTAGGGCCTTTTTTTTTTTTTTTTTTTTTAATATATCCCCGGCACTTTTATCCATGATTACAAAAGTATCTAGCAAATAGTTTACACGTATGTGTCCTACCCTCACCTGCCCCACGTGTCTCTTAGGCAAGGGATGTCTTTG
Organism: Oryx dammah; assembly: GCF_014754425.2. Lineage (NCBI taxonomy): Eukaryota > Metazoa > Chordata > Mammalia > Artiodactyla > Bovidae > Oryx > Oryx dammah. Next base: position 6,055,064 of record NW_024070212.1, read on the forward strand.
TAACCCTCGAAACACCCAGCACAGGGCTTTATATATAGTTGGTTATTGACAAAGTTTATTTGAACATAATTGCATGTTAAAACATTCTGCTATATTTTTGTTTTAGTGATTGCTTGTACTGTTTTCCACACTTATTCGCCTTAAAAGGTAAGAGTTTTCCCTCAATTCACCAATTAGTCGGAAGGACTGAGGTGGCCCAGGGCCTTTTGAAAACATACCCACCCACACAAGGGACAGATTTAAAATTTCACAACCATACAATTATTTAAACTCTTTTCAGTTTGAAATCACTAATGTGAGTCATCTAGGGAAAAGATTATCTTCCTCTGAACCCTTAATTAAAATTTTCACCCAGGCATTTCCAATGATTTTATTTCAAAACAAGTTTTTCTTTGTAAAACCAAAGGATAGCAAGGCTGGGGGTGAGACGAGAGGAGAAATGACTCGGTTCCTGTTAACAAGCCTTAATGTAATGAGGCTAGGAAAACTGCCTGATGGGCAGTCAAATAGAGCCAAAGACTGAGTTGAAGTCACATTAGAAAGTTTCCTTCTCTGGATGGAGTTGTTTTAACATTAAATGAATGTCAGATACATTCAAGCTTGTTTTTAAAGTGAAGTGAAAGTTGCTCAGTCGTGTCTGACTCTTTGCAAACCCATGAACTATCCAGTCTATGGAATTCTCCAGGCCAAATACTGGAGTGGGTAGCCTTTCCCTTCTCCAGGGGATCTTCCCAACCCAGGGATCAAACCCAGGTCTTCCGCACTGCAGGCAGATTCTAGACCAGCTGAGCCACAGGGAAGCCTTGTGTTTTTTAAGGGGGGAAATAAATAGAAAGGTTTGAGCTTTTTTTTTGCTTGATTTTCCAGTTGTTGTTGTTGTTTCATTCCCATATCTGTATGTGTCACTATGGTGGGGAGGAAGGGGTAAAAGTGGAGTCAAAGTAATCCAGGAATCTTAAGGAGAAAAACAAATGTAGTAACGCTGTTTATTCTTCCAAAAACAGTAAGGTATTTCAAGTGGGTTCTACCTCAGCATCAGTCAAACTGTTCAGCTTTTAAACTTTTATTGTTTTATAAGAGAAACAGTAATATTATTCACTCTCTGTATTCTCTCAAAATCCTAGTTCAATCAAATGGACTTCTCAAGTACACTGACATTTTAACGTCATACATTTGAACCTACACTGAACCATAGAAAGAAGTATTTTCTGAAGCACTGCACTTCCTTTCTCCATTACATCCCCAGGGCGAGTATGAGGAAAAGAGTAATCTTATGTTCTCGTGTGTTTCTCTACTCGGAGGAAGTGAAATGTGATTTTCTATAGGCAATACTACAAATGACAGTTGATTTCCAGATGATCTTTCAAAAAGACAAGTTTAAATAATGATATAGATAAAATTATACAAGAGTTCTGATTCACTCTGGTTTTAAAAGGCTTTTGTAGGATGTCTTGGAGAATTTAACCACCATTTATAGACAGTATTTTTAAATAAGTAAATGCATCTGAAAGAGTTAGCAAAGAAAAATTTGAAACAGGTTTATAAGATAGGATGCCCTCTTTGAAGGCAAATTTCAATAATTTTACCTCTTTTCGGTCTTTCATACCGAATTTGCTGAAGGCTGCATACTACACAGAGGTTCCTCCCTCATCCATCCTTCTATCAGGAAGAGGAGACAGAGTGAACAGACTTCATCAATATTGCTTTCTGCTCTCCAATTAATTTACACTCAGGCAATGCAGAAGCACTTTTGCATCCCTTAAAATGGACTTCCCTAGTGGCTCAGTAAAGAATCAGCCTGCAACGTGGGAGACTCAGGCTCAGCTCCTGGGTCAGGAAGATCCCCTGAAGAAGGGAATGGCAACCCACTCCAGTATTCTTGCCTGGAGAATTCCATGGATAGAGGAGCCTGGAGGGCTACAGTTCATGGGGTCACAAAGAGTCGAACACGACTGAGCGACTAACGCTTTCAAATGATATGAACATTGTCTTCCTACCCCGGAAGTCCCAGCCTTTTCTTATCCACCTTGCTGACTGCTATTCCACCCTTGCCTTTTCTGAGAAGCCCTCCTGGCTTCTCCTTATGAGCACTGGGCTTCTCCAGCGGTGCTCTGCTGCCCTCTTCTTGAACAGCCACTGTGCTTGTTCACAAGCTGGAGACATCAATAGACTGTTAACACCTTGCAGGTAAAGGCAAAACTCTCTGAGTGTTTGTTTTCTGCATACTGATGACGCAGTAAACACCATCAAGGAGCAAAGTAGTAATGAATAAACAAAATTTTAAAAAGTTCAACACCTTCATTCTAATAACCTCTTCGTGTCCAACTTACTCTTTCACTAGGCAATCAAACACAAATATCTCTCTGCCTTTTACAAAGGCAAGTGGTGCAAAAGAGAAAAAGAAATAGAAGTTGAGAGGGAGGAAAAAGCAAAACACGAAAAACGTTCCCTGGTGGATCAGATGGTAACCAAGCAGCCTGCAATGCAGGAGACCTCGGTTCGATTGGGAAGATCCCCTGGAGGAGGGCATGGCAACCCACTCCAGTATTTTTTCCTGGAGAATCCCCATAGACATAGAAGCCTGGTTGGGCTGTAGTCCACGAGGTCGCAGAGTCGGACACAAATAAGCACAGCACAGATAATCTTTATCTAAATATTAGTGAGTGAACTATTGGGTCAAGTGAAACAATTGCTTCATGCCTTCTCCTATGGTCAGGAAGTGAGGGGCCTATGGGACCAGGAGGAGAGGTATCCTGGATGGAACTCTTCAAGGTCTAGGTAGGTTACCCTGTCTTGGTGGAAAAGGTGAGCCTAGTGTTTCTGGTTGTAGTTCTAAACACTGGCCAGCAGAGGGTAGCCACACACACAGCCCGCATTTTCACAGCCAAATACTGTTTTCTTCCTTCAGATAAATATAAAATTGGCAGCTCTTGTCTCTAGAGGTAGAATATGGGAGGAAGTGGATGTATTAATTCTTAGTAACATGTGGGAAGTTTTTGAATGTTTTACTTTGGTACTCAAAGCTAGGGAACATGGCTTGAATTTGGCTGGAAAAGAATGATTGTGTAGTTAGAACTAACTTTGAAGAAGCAGTATTACATGCCAAATACTGCTCTAAGAGATTCACATTCATCAGTGTATTAAATCATCACAAAATTCTGTGAGTATGTAATATTTTATTAGTCCCAATTTCTAGGCAAAAAACTAAACATTAGATAATTTAGGCAACTTGTAAAGTCTGGAATCAAACTGATGCTTTTTCTTCTTCTCATGTTTTATATAAGCTTGCTTAGCAGAACATTTTCAGTTCAGCCACAATGCTGTGCACCACTGAGTTCAATCTGCTATAGTGTGGTATCTGAGTTGGTTTATGCCAGACAGTAGGTCCTGTTCAGTTCGGTTCAGTCGCTCAGTCGTGTCCGACTCTTTGCGACCCCATGAATCACAGCACGCCAGGCCTCCCTGTCTATCACCAACTCCCGGAGTTCACTCAGACTCACGCGCATCGAGTCAGTGATGCCATCCAGCCATCTCATCCTCTGTCATCCCCTTCTCCTCCTGCCCCCTAATCCCTCCCAGCATCAGAGTCTTTTCCAATGAGTCAACTCTTTGCATGAGGTGGCCAAGGTACTGGAGCTTCAGCTTTAGCATCATTCCTTCCAAAGAAATCCCAGGGATGATCTCCTTCAGAATGGACTGGTTGGATCTCCTTGCAGTCCAAGGGACTCTCAAGAGTCTTCTCCAACACCACAGTTCAAAAGCAATTCTTTGGCACTCAGCCTTCTTCACAGTCCAACTCTCACATCCATCCATGACCACTGGAAAAACCATAGCCTTGACTAGACGGACTTTTGTTGGCAAAGTAATGTCTCTGCTTTTGAATATGCTATCTAGGTTGGTCATAACTTTTCTTCCAAGGAGTAAGCGTCTTTTAATTTCATGGCTGCAGTCACCATCTGCAGTGATTTTGGAGCCCCCAAAAATAAAGTCTGACACTGTTTCCACTGTTTCCCCATCTATTTCCCATGAAGTGATGGGACCAGATGCCATGATCTTCGTTTTCTGAATGTTGAGCTTTAAGCCAACTTTTTCACTCTCCACTTTCACTTTCATCAAGAGGCTTTTGAGTTCCTCTTCACTTTCTGCCATAAGGGTGCTGTCATCTGCATATCTGAGGTTATTGATATTTCTCCCGACAATCTTGATTCCAGCTTGTGCTTCTTCCAGCCCAGCATTTCTCATGATGTACTCTGCACAGAAGTTAAATAAGCAGGGTGACAATATACAGCCTTGACATACTTCTTTTCCTATTTGGAAAGACATGTGGAAGTGACCAATAATTCCAAAATCACATTTCCTATACTAAAGGAACCTATGATATGATTGAATATCTATGATTTTATAAAGTTATACAATACATTTCCTTTTCTCCCTAGTGTCCATAATTGCTAATCTCATGTATTTTATATTTTTTAATTGCCTCAGCATCATCTTCATGTGAATGAATGAAGTGTGTTTATAGTAACACAATTCTATCAGACCTCAACATGGCATCACAATCCCATTACAGCTCTCTGAGAACTTTGATTATGATCAGCATTGACTGGGAGATAAATGTTAGCAAATTTGTAAGGAACAAAAATCAAGATATGTTTATTTCACTTTGGCAAATATTTCTGAAAGTTGACTATGCTGCCAAGCTTCATGCTGTACACAGGAGTTAAAAGGTATTTAAGACTCAATTCCCTCCTGCAAAGAGGTCTTATATCCAGCTTGGGAAACAGACACATAAGTCAGTAACCACAATGCAGTATGATAATTGTTCAGTCGCTAAGTCATGCGTGTCTCTTTGCAATCTCGTGTACTGTAGCCTGCCATGCTCCTCTTATCCATAGGATTTTCCCAGACAAGAATACTGAAGTGGCTAGCCATTTCCTTCTCCAGGGGATCTTCCCAGACAGGGATCAAGTCTGCGTTTCCTATACCAGCAGGCAGATTCTTCACCAGTGAGCCACCAGGAAGTCCTGCAATATGATAAACCATAGCTTAAAAGCAAGAGTGAAGTGCTAAGGTGGCAGTGAAAGGACAGCTTTTTGGGTCAATATACAATGGCTTGTCATATGGATTAATTTTTAAGATCTGCTTGGCGCTTTATGAATTCAGACTTCTGAGAAAATAATGAGTAATTTAGGAAGTTAGTTTTGAAATTGGGCATAAAAAGAGTTGTATCCTAGGATGGAGACATGCCTAGACTTGTGATCACATATATTCACTAAAATATTGAAGACAGAAAGGAGTAGTATAATGCTGTTACAGTCCCTTGATATTTAATACTCATCTACTGAAGGCTTACTGCATAGAGGATACTGCTACAAGAACCATTGTGGAACAATGGGCAAAAGGGTGCAAAAAATCAAATACATGTAAAAGAACATTTTATAGAGAATTAATCATAAAGCAGAATAATTTAACTTTATAGCTGGAAATGGTTAAAGGAAACATCTAGGTTAACTGTCATTTTACAGATGAGGGAACTGAGGTCTGGCAATTTAAAAAAAAAAGATTACCTTTTTCCAAATGTTACATGTCTAATTAGTGGTGGAGCTAGAACCAGAGCCCTCAGAAGACTGGTAGGCACTTGTGAATTTAAAATCAGACAGCTTGGGGTCAGGTCCATTTCTATCACATACTGGCTGGGTTATCTTAAGTTATTCGAATTCTCTGTCATTAGTTTCTTCATCTGTAAAGTGGGAATACTATAGTATCTGCTATTTATAATGTGAAAAAGTGCATATGAAACAATTGAGATTAAAATGAGATAACACATATTATCCAGGGATGTATTAAGAGCTTGGTAAGTGTTATTAGAACTTTATGTATCCCAATTTCTATTTTAGTATTCTTTCCACCACCACAGTGAAATGGTTTTTTCTTCATTTTTGTTTCTCTGACATGGAAAGAAATCTCTTTTGTAGATCTCTATGCTCATACAGTGTCCTTTTCCCCTCATATGTCTCTTTTTTCAGGGCCAAGGAGATTAAGATCAAGTTGGGAATTCTCCTCCAGAAGCCGGAATCTGCCATTGACCTTGTCATTCCATACAATGAGAAGCCGGAGAAGCCAGCCAAGACCCAGAAGTGAGTCATGATTATGGATTCCACTCTCTACCTCTGGAGGATGGCTATTCTTCAAGTGGAGAGAACCATCCCTCTGTAGAATTACTCCCTTCAGTGACTCACCAAGGAACATAAGAGTCCTCAGAGAGTTGGTTTGTATTGATAAACAGGAATTTTTTTTTTTTTACACTCTCCTGTATATGGAGCATAATATTGCTTACTGGCAGGATGCTTAAACAAAAAAGATAAGACCCCATCTTGGGACATCGTTGGAGAGATGGGCCATATCTTATAAAATGACACCAGTCACCTCATCAGTTACTTCTGACACAAAAGTATAGTTAAAAATACCTGTTCACTTGCTGTCCTTGGGTGAGGTGAGGATTCTTGATCCAATTAATTACAATGACCAGATGCTCACCTGCTCTGGAAATATCCAAGACTGCTTCCTCAGCAAGGAGATATAAGTGGGAACAGTTCCCTCAAGAAGAGGCTGGCATCAAGACAGACAATTAAGTCTAATAGTTGCTTCTCCAACTCATTGGCCCTTCAAGGTCCCACAGAGGAAATAAAGACTGTTCCTTGGTGCAGGAATGAATACTTGACCAGATGCTTCTATTTAAAGTACATCAAACAGCTCTTCCCTAGTCCGTAAATTAATATTTCTACAGGACTTCTGCAGTCTTCCCCCACCACCCCCACATATTTAGGCATGGGGGGAAACTATAATTCCAAAGATTCAAGATGTTATGGCAGTGAACCTAATCCACAATTTCATTGACATCACTGTAACTTAATATCACTACTCACAGTATTCACGATGTTTACTCTTGGTCCACGAACTACACAGCCGATGACTAACTAGACAAATACACTCCATCTTTTCTTTAAAACAATGATACCCCTAAAATCAAGAAAGGAAAGTGAGAAGAAGAGCTAAATGTATTCAAGACCCTTCATTCTGCTACCTAAAAGCTTTGCAGAGATCACAGAAGTGTGGTAAAAATAGAGGAATGCCTTTGAACCTCCATTTCTTTTAAAATTTAGCATTTGTATAAATTGGCCAATCTTTTCTCCAAATGACCTTTACACTAATGTAGTTGGATTGGTTGAGAGCTAGAGAGATGGGTTATTCCTTTTAAATTTTTTTTCATCAATCTAAGTGGATATTTCCACTCTCCTCCTTTTATTACTTCAAAGTGATCCCAAACCGGAAGTGAGGCATAATTGAATTTTCTGCATTTAGAAAAAGGGAAGTTAATTTAATGTGGAGAGCAGGAACCAGGCACTGGGAGAGAATAAGAACCATATTTCATTATAGCAAAAGATCAAAAAGTCTGTTTCGAAATAAACAATGTGGAGGTTATTGATCTGTTAGAATTAACTTTTAAAAAATAAATATAGTGCTACGTTTTCTGCTTTGATTCTCGGCTTTAATATCCCACATAGATACTTGAATTATTTGGCTGAACAGGGATTCAGGGAGAAGCAGTTTTGGAAGAAAACCTGAGGCTGACGTTTACTGGATTATTTTCTTCTCTTGTCTTCCAGCCCCCTTTTTCTTCCAGAAGTTTCAATTGTTTTGGAAAAATCCTTATCCCTAGAGAATATTTGTGTGTCTCTTACTGCATTTTTAACAGTGACCACTACAAAGCTTTCCCATCTTCTGCCAAACTCCTAAACCCCTTTCACTACCTTATATTTGGCACATTTCCATGCCTTTTAACTAGCAGGAGAAGACTGTGTTCTGCATGAGCTCAACTGATCTCTGTTCTCCTCACTTTCAAGATTCTCTGTAATTTTTTCTTTTTACCCACGTTCTTCTCAAGGAGAAGAAAATAAATCTCAGAAGAGAAAATAGACTTTCTCCGGATGGAAGGTATTTTTAACTCCTCTCATCTTTTATAAAAAGCAGTCCCTTAAAAAAAAAAGCATTTGCTCTTTTTTAAATATAATTTCATTCTTCTCATTAGAAAAATAAAAAATTGACCCATTGGAAAAAATAGAAAAAAAGTTGCCTATATCCCTCCTGCCCAAGGCCAGCTTCTGTTACCATTTTAGTACTCTTGACTTCTTTTTTCCCCCTCTGGACTGTTTTCCACTAGAACAAACAAGTCCCATGCTCCGCTCTGAAAAACGTGCACCCTGCCACCCCCAGCCACAAGCATTTGACCTCTTCTATTCCTATCCCTTCCTTTTGTTTTCATTGGATAACTCTAGGAATGGAAAATCACTGCCTTCCATTTCTTCTTTAACTCCCTTTATCAGGTCTAAACCTTACTACTTCACTGAAACTGTTATCATTAAGGGCTAACTCCTGACTTGTGGGCTGAATATGACTCTGTTCACCAGTTGACCATCTTAAATCTCTCCTCCTTAACTTATAACTTTAAATTCTCCCCCTGCCCTCTCTCTCTCTAAAGGATCCCACTTTTGCCCTCCCTGTATATGTGAGCATTCCCTAAGACTCCACTATAGGTCCTCATAATAAACAATAAACATGTCATGAAACCATGAAAATATAGTTTATGATAACTGTGATCATGGCTCATGAAATAATCAATTGCAAAATGCTTAGGAGATGATGTAGATATTTTTGTAGTTTATTTTATATTCTAGATGTTCCTTTTCTCTCTGTCAAGGTCACTAATTTTTACCTACTTTTTTGTTATTGTCTTACCATTTTATAACTCTAGAATGACCTGTACATGTAAAAGTTCCTGGACTGTGCATAGCGGAGAACAATTAGAAAGTGTTGTCCTACACATACTCCAGCCTGGTAAACTGCAAAGTGAGCTTTGTTGTGAGGATTAAAGATGGATGCACAATGTCTGACCCATGCATAGACATCAAAAAGTGGCAGGTGTGTTTATTTGTATCCCCATCCGCAGTGCTCAGCTCACTGCTGGTCCTGGGGTGAAACCTCAATAAATGTCTATGAACTTGAGGCTGGACGTGAGCAGACATATTGCAGGAAAGAGGGGAGAGCTGAACAGGCACTTAAATGCCAGTAAATCACCTGGATTTCATTTTTCTTGTCAAGAGCGAGAACATTATCAAGCAAGTTTAAATATGTGCCAGAGACTATGTAGATTTTTTTTATGAAGAAAATAAAAAAGAAAACCATCAGTGCTTAGAGAGAATAAAATATTCTCCCATGGTTCTAGTTAAGGAAGTGCCAGAGTTGCTTATAGCTATAGTCATGGTTCATGGGGCTAAAATACTTATACTCTAAGTTTTTGGGTAATTTGTAGCTTTCATAAATTAGACTAAACTTGGGCAAACTGAACCATTATTAATTTATGTGTTAATATGACATGCATATTGCAAGGCAGATTAATGCTTCAGGGAATGCACTATCAGACAAGTAGAATGGAAAAATCTCTCTGTGACTAACAAGCTATGGCATCTAGGCAGTGAGTATGCTCATCTAGGCAGTGAGTATCATTGCCTTGTAGGAGATTCAAAAAGTAAACATGGTAAGAGTTCAGTAGAGGGAGAGAGCTCTTCCAGTTGAGATCATCACTTCCTGGACCAAGTGGCATTTACGCTGGCTATTATAAAACAGTTAAGCATCTCTATAAATGTTTATCTTGCCTTTCATTTGGACTGGTTTCCTCCTCTCCTCCACATCCACAGACAGAAACTCCATGTCCACTCTCTGTGGTCAGCAATGACCTTGTAAACCAGGATACTTACTGGTCATTTAGATCTGCACCTATCTTGTTTCAAAGAAGTCAGATTTAATGGCAAATTCTGAGAATCAGGACAGGATGAACCTGTGGCACCTCCTAGGCTGGTAATCAGAGTACCAAGCTTCATGCTGTGGGCGATGTATTCTGCTTGACTGTGTCCTTGAATCAATTTGGACTGATATTACCCCCAAGCAAGTTTTGCACACATCGTTTTCAGGAATTTAATCTTGGCTGTGATGTGCTGCTGATAGTGACCATTAGTCTCATTCTAGCAAACCATTTGAGACAAATTGGATGTGGTAACGTGCCTGAGTTTGGTGCGCCTGCTCTTGCCATTTCTTCTCCCTGAGCCCCTCCACACTAGCCTGAGGAGATGGAGGACAGGAAGGTGACTTCATTTTACAACGGTATTTATAAAAGCAGAAGGCAATTCAGTCTTCCCTTTGCTCTGTTTCTTTTATTCAATTATTTAATGTCTTCTTGTTTCTGTCAGCAATCAATAAAGACTTGGTGGGTTTCATATGCATAATACTAAACCGACTGTAGTGAAAAAAATTAAGATGGATAAGGCTATATGTGAAAAATAAATGTAGGTACAAAATACTATATGCAAAGGAGAAATTCTCAGTATGAGGTAATATAGAAGAGTCCAGAGGAGTTATTGACCTGTAGAAAATAGCTCCTTTTCTGGTTAGAAATAAAATGAGGCAGAAAAATATAGGGGCATGCTTGTAATTCCTTCCTCATGTCAGTTCTCCTCTCTCCTCCCTGTGTTCCTTTAACCAACAGAAAAAGGGAGGCGAGAAGGTAGTTTCTTGTTAAAAATAAATTTCCAAGGAATTCTTGTTGAGTTTTTGATTCATTACATCTGTGTTTCTAGTCAGGAAATGAAACCACTAAAGATTAATCAAGTTTGTTACTCCCATTTTGGGCTTATTTACAACAACTGGTTCCAAATAGGAAAAGGAGTATGTCAAGGCTGTATATTGTCACCCTGCTTATTTAACTTATATGCAGAGTACATCATGAGAAACGCTGGGCTGGAAGAAGCACAAGCTGGAATCAAGATTGCTGGGAGAAATATGAATAACCTCAGATATGCAGATGACACCACCCTTATGGGAGAAGGTGAAGAGGAACTCAAAAGCCTCTTGATGAAAGTGAAAGTGGAGAGTGAAAAAGTTGGCTTAAAGCTCAACTTTCAGAAAACGAAGATCATGGCATCTGGTCCCATCACTTCATACGAAATGGATGAGGAAACTGTGGAAACAGTGTCAGACTTTTTTGGGGGGCTCCAAAATCACTGCAGATGGTGATTTCAGTCAGGAAATTAAAAGACGCTTACTCCTTGGAAGAAAAGTTATGACCAACCTAGATAGCATATTCAAACCAGAGACATTACTTTGCCGACTAAGGTCCATCTAGTCAAGGCTATGGTTTTTCCTGTGGTCATGTATGGATGTGAGAGCTGGACTGTGAAGAAAGCTGAGCACCAAAGAATTGATGCTTTTGAACTGTGGTGTTGGAGAAGACTCTTGAGAGTCCCTTGAATTGCAAGGAGGTCCAACTGGTCCATCCTAAAGCAGATCAAACTTGGGTGTTCATTGGAAGGACTGATGCTGAAGGTGAAACTCCAATACTTTGGCCACCTCATGCAACGAGTTAACTCATTGGAAAAGACCCTGATGCTGGGAGGGATTGGGGGCAGGAGGAGAAGGGGACAGGAGAGGATGAGATGGTTGGATGGCATCACCGACTCAGTGGACATGAGTTTGGGTGGACTCTGGGAGTTGGTGATGGACAGGGAAGCCTGGTGTGCTGCAGTTCATGGGGTCGCAAAGAGTCAAACACGACTGAATGACTGAACTGAACTGATTCACAGTCTTACCACTTTTCTTCCCAGAAAGAGAAAATCTTAAAAAAAAAGAAGAAGAAGAAGAAAAAACATTATCCTGTTCTGTTTGGGCAGGAAAATGCACCTGCGTTTTAAGAAAAATTTTGCCCATGATATGCGGCATATGGGACCTTAGTAGGGATAGAACCACATGCCCTGGCTAGGGATCGAGCTGCATTCCGTGCACTGGAAGTGCAGAGTCTTAACCACTGGACCACCAGAGAAGTACCCCTCGACATTTTTTTTTAATTCCAGATTTTTTTCAATGTAGACCTGCTATGATACTATTCCCACCAGGAGGCAGCTTCACACCTTGCATCTTCCATCAGCCCCAGTGAGATGGCAATTGGCTGTCAATGTGAAAGAAATGCTCTTTGAGTGACCTCAGGCTAAGGCTGAGCCTCATGGGTCCCTGGTTATACATATGCAGTACAAACTTCTTCCTAAATGCATGCTTTAGTTTGTACCGTTGATTTGTTTGTATTATTTGAGATTCGGTTTTATCTATTTTTTATTGGATTCTAAAATCTGGTTGTCAGCATATAATCTCCCACTGGGAGTTTTGTAGCTTTAATAAGCAGATTTCCTTGTAAGCCAGGGAGAAAAGGCATATGTGAAATGAATAAATCCTGCAATGATCAGAAAAAAAGTGCTCTCTGTGGATTAAATTGGTGTTTAAAGTTTAGCCCTGATGAAGCAGGGAACATGAGTTCAAGACCCATAGTAGGAAAACTGGATTTTATTCAGTTACATTTGGAAAGAAAAGACCACAATTGGAGACACTGTCATGGAATACCCAAGAATATCAAGACACAGCTTCATGACAAATACACTCTGATTCTGAAAAGGGACAGCCCTAACCAAATTGTTCAACAAAGATGAAAATGTGCAAGATAGATATAGGAAATCAAACCCAGCTCATCAAACTCACTTGATCAGAATAAAACAACTGTAACTCTCTTTTTCTGAGAATGTCATCAACTATAATATTTCAAAGAAAAGCAGGTCCAAGTCGTTTTTGGCATATGTGGTTAACTTTCTTCTAATGCAACTTTTTCTGTCTCCTTTTTTTTTTTTCTAATGCTTAATTTAGACCCTCACTGGACGAGGCCCTGCAGTGGCGTGATTCCCTGGACAAGCTCCTGCAGAACAACTGTAAGTTTGGGGAAAAAAGAACAACCATAAATTTGAATTATTTTTTTAAAGGTCAGGGGAAAGAGCCCAAAAATAGGGCAGCTTTAGGTTGCCAGTGCTGCCTTCTCAAATTTTGATATTTCTTCAACTTTGGAAGGATGTCAAGGGAGTATGATTATCTAGCTCACTTTGGGACAATGTGAAAATGAGTTGTCTGGAGGGCTCCTGAGTACAAGTTGTATTCCCATCTGTCCTGCTTACTTGAATGAGCAGAGCTAGTAGTTTGACCTCTGTTTGTCTTAAAATTTTCATTAGTAAAATAGAGACACTGCATCTTCCAGCTTGGCCTCATAATGGCTTGATATGGATTGGGTGTATCAGTGTACATATCACTAAACTCTGAGGCATGGGTTGGGTGGTATTTCAAATTGCTATTAATTGCTTTTGTAACCAGCCACAGGTTGTTAACCTCTCGAACCTTATTTTCCTCTTCTGGCAGCATGCCTTTTATATCTTCATTCAAGACATGACAAAAGTGAAAGCAAGAACTCCTCTCCAAGCTAATACCAATACAACTGAGCACTATTTGCCTTTTCCCAATCCAAAATCCCTACTGACTCCAAAGGTCTGAAGTATCAAGCTTAAATTTCTAGTTCTTAAAATTCTCCATAGTAACTTATTGCTGGTCTGCAGGCAAACTGAACTGTTCTCCCCTCCATTTCTATGTGTCATCCCTTTGACTAGAATATTTTGTATTCATATCTCTATCGGTTGAAATTCTCCTCTCCCACTAGAGTGAATCTAAATACTAAATGCCTAGTTTTCCTTGACCATCCAGAATGATTGATGCTCCCTCTGAGTTTCCAGAGCAGTTTGTTTGCACATTTTTCAGCCACTTGTTATTCGCTGCGTCGTGCTCTGATCACAGCATCTTCCTCCTATAACAGATTATAAACTCATTGACAGCCAGGAGTTAGTCTTTTTCATCTGGATAATTTCACAACAGGAAGTGCACGGTAATGCAAAAATGTTGAATCGTTCTCCCTAAAAATAGTATTTATGTAAATTATCTAACTCACATTTTTCCATTTTCACTATAAAAATTGAATATGAAACTTTGTTCCATGCTTTGCGAAAATAAGGATTTAAAAAATATTTCCCACAGATGATCAAGATTCATAGACATAGAATAGGTGGCAAAGAATGTATGATGAAATGTATACAAACAACATTTTTTGTCTTGTTTTTGGTGAGGTCATCTTCTGTTTACCTGTGATACAATCAATATCTAATATCTGGAGGCAGAACACCAAAGTCATTAATTTGAAACTTTCTCAATATTATCAACTTTTGATTTTCTTTTAAAAAAAGTTTACTTTATTGAAGTATAGTTGATTTATAATGTTGTGTTACTGCTGTACTACAAAGTGATTCAGTAACTTGATTTTCTTTTTATTTCTTATGCTAAACAGAATACTCAGCCCTGATGCATATAGTGTTCAACAAATACTTTTTGAATAACTGGGTTAATGAATCACTTCATTATCCTTCTTGGACACAGAAATTTCATGAAGTCAACTCGGAGAAAAATATATATGTTTATCAGTTGACTTATTAATTGTGTTACCTGCGGTTTTAGGGCCAATACCTGACAAATGAATTAGGCGTACCCTGGGTACAGGTATTTATTGCTACTATCAATAAACAAAATTAGAACTGGTGTCATGTTTTTAAAGCTATTAAGGAGAAAGATATAAATTTATATGCCCATTCACAATCCTTTTCAATCACACTAATCCTTAGGGCTACATGTTTTTATGTTTCAGGCTTTTAGGAGATAGAGAACTATTAGAATGAATTAAGCCAGAGGCACTTAGTGTTAACACCTAGCATTTTGGGACTGAAGTTTTTCAGCTTGCAAATAGTTGATTTCCATGGTGTGAGCTTGAGATCCAATATTCTTGCAGTAATATTTTCTGCTTCTTAAAGGAGAAATATGTATATGCATACATATGTGTGTGCAAATAATATGTAATATTCACATTTTATTTGATTAGATATAATATTTTAAAATTATATGTACTATATATGTGTGTTGAGTATATATGTGTGTGTATAATCTTAAGTTCCACATCATTATCTTCTTAAGTAATTAATACTTTTAAGATTTGGACAATTTCCCCAAGTAATAATTAGGAAAACATTTGATAACTGTTCCAGTCAAAAGTCTTTCCTTGAAAGGGTATTTATCCATTCAAACCAGCACAAATAATAAAAAGCGTTTCTGGTATGGATACAGAGATCTCACAGAAATGGAAAAGAGCCTGAGCCTACAGGAGCTGGTGCCCCAGGCACGCAGGACAGCCTCCCCCTCCCTGCCTCCATTTCTCTCTCCCTCCCCGCCTCCATTTCTCTCTCCCATGTTTCTGTCTCCCTCTGCCTTTCTATCTTTCCATTTTCCCGTCAATCTCTGCTTCTATGACACTATCTCTCTTGCCCCTTTGTCTCTGCTTCTCTCTGTTTCTAAAGAAGGACCAGTGGAATGATAGCCATGCCCAAGTAATTCTACCCCAACACCATCAACCTAAAGGAAACAGTTTTTGACATATTTCCCCACACACTTTCATGCATTGTGAATAACTAAGCCAAATTTTGGCAACTCAGTTCTTATGAGATATTCTTTGAATCTGCAAATCTAATGGTCTATAACCAGAACTATTATGGTTCTGACGTTAGCTATGATTGGTTCAGAACAGGTAATAAAGAAAGATACACTTGAAAACCATGCACTAGAAACATCATGATTCCTTCTTGCATGTTTGTTTGATAAATTAAATCATTTAACCTCAGAGAGTGTCACGTTTGTTGACTTATGAGGAACATTTGACATTCTCTTGTGCTAATATAGATAGGATATTGATTCTCATCATTGATACAGTCCCTCAAGCCTTCCTTAAATCCACGTTTTACTAAAATTTTTTTGAGTGAAAATGAAATCAGTTGGTACCAAACCTTTAAAAAAATAAGACCATTAAGCTGCTACTCAATCTTTTCCACAAGATTATTTCTTTTTTCTTTAAGAAAATATTCTTTATTGATATATAATTGATTTACAATACTGTGTTGTATACAGAATAATTATTTATTTTTTACTGATTATATTAAGCCTATTAAAACCTAATAGGTCGGACCTAATAACCTATTCAAAATCTTTTTTAATTGCCCGGTATATTTGACACTGTTCTGAAAAAACACCAATTTCTTATGTTTTCGTCTTCAGTTTTATATACAGAACCATCTGTTTTCTTTTTGAAGGTCCATGGGGCACTAACTGATGCACTGCTTTTTAAATACAAAAACAGATTGCGTGTGGGAGTTTAAATGAGACTGACATTAAACTCTTCCCTGTGACTATTTTTAAGAGCAGAGGAAGAATGAAACACAACCCAGTAGCCACACAATTTTTTGTTTGTTTTTTTATTACTGAGCATTTTCATTTTTTTTAATTTATTTTAGTTGGAGGTTAATTACTTTACAATATTGTATTGGTTTTGCCATACATCATCATGAATCCGCCACAGGTATACACGTGTTCCCCATGCTGAACCCACCTCCCCCTCCCTCCCTGTACTATCCCTCTGGGTTGTCCCAGTGCACCAGTTTTTATGTGAATTTCTTTGCCCCAGGAATTCCAAAAGGTCAGAACATTTTCCTGAAACATCTTTGAGATTTGGACTCTTGCATGGGGAATGGAATAGCCTGGATCTGGGCTCCTCTTTTTGTTTCTGTCTTTGCATTCTCCTCTACTTCTTTTCTTTGATTTCCAATTTTCTCCCTTCTTTTGTCTGGCTGTTCTTTATCATCATCTTACTCACTGGTAGTCACAACTTTCTTTAAAGCAATAGTTATAAAAAAGCAATAGCTTACATTTATTATTCATCATGTGCCAGTCACTGTTCTATACATTTTGCATATACTAGGTTATCTAATGATTTCAATAATTTTAGCACTTAGATATGCAACAATTTAGATTTTTCAGAAAAAGCAACTGAGACAGAGAGAGTTTAGATAACTTGCCCATGAAATAAAATACTGCAGTAATAGCAAAATCAGCAAATTGATTTTTCCTTAATGTTTGTGCTCTTCAGTTTTGAGACATAGGAGATTTTTATCTCAGTGAGTCTTACTTTATTCAATTTGAACCTTTATTAAATATTAGATCCACAGATTTACACTAAGAGGTGGGATGCTTTTGAAAGAGGGGCAAAGATAAATGAAACTCGAACATTGAACTCAGATAATCAACAGCATCCTGGGAGAAAGAGTTATAGTAGCAAATAATCCCATCGGGGGTGGGGAGGAAGTGATCACTTCTCTTATGTGAATCCAGGAAATGGATTCAATACACTGGAAAGTTATTTTCTGAGCTCATTCCTTGTCTAGGATGTTTTGGTAATGTGGTAAATGTTATTGCTGTAGCATCCTGGAATGTATCCTCAGGTCATAAATAACAATGTTTTGGAGGACTAGAGTTTTAGCTCTACCTTTTTCAATGTGGAAAGGTTGATTCAGAATGCTTGAATCACTATATTATGGGGACATGAGGCTAATGAGAGCTAATTTGCCCTACACTTATTCTGTGAAGTTATTGCTTCCTCTGCAGTCTTAGACCTGACAGTATGGGAGCTCATAAGACTTCATTCCTATCATTATTTCCCAGCAGCTAGAAAGTGCCTGGGAATTTTTTCATTTCAGCAGAGACTAACTTGCTGCTGCTGCTGCTGCTGCTAAGTCGCTTCAGTCATGTCCAATTCTGTGCGACCCCATAGATGGCAGCCCACCAGGCTCTGCCATCCCTGGGATTCTCCAGGCAAGAACAATGGAGTGCGTTGCCATTTCCTTCTCCAATGCATGAAAGTGAAAAGTGAAAGTGAAGTCACTGAGTCATGTCCAACTCAGTGACCGCATGGACTGCAGCCCACCAGGCTCCTCCATCCATGGGATTTTCCAGGCAAGAATACTGGAGTGGGGTGCCATTGCCTTCTCTGAGAGACTAACTGACACCTCTTGTTTAAGAAACAATAAAAACATGAAGGATGACAGAGAGAGAACTCAGTCTTTATTTCTTCTTTCAGCATGTACTATTGATTCCTGTGTCGCTAAATGATAACACATCAGTTCAGTTCATTCAGTTCAGTCGCTCAGTTGTGTGCGACTCTTTGCCACCCCATAGACTGCAGCACAATAGGCTTCCCTGTTCATCACCAACTCCTGGAGCTTACTCAAACTCATGTCCATTGAGTTGGTGATGCCATCCAACCATCTCCTCCTCTGTTGTCCCCTCCTCGTCCTGCCTTCAATCTTTCCCAGCATCAGGGTCTTTTCCAATGAGTCAGTTCTTTGCATCAGGTGGGCAAAGTATTGGAGTTTCAGCTTCAACATCAGTTCTTCCAGTGAATATTCAGGACTGATTTCCTTTAGGATGGACTGGCTGGATATCCTTGCAGTCCAAGGGACTTTCAAGAGTCTTCTCCAACACCACAGTTCAAAACCATCAATTCTTCGGCACTCAGCTTTCTTTATAGTCCAACTCTCACATCCATACACAACTACTGGAAAAACCATAGCTTTGACTAGACGGACCTTTGCTGGCAAAGTAATGTCGCTGCTTTTTAACATGGTGTCTAGGTTGGTCATAACTTTTCTTCCAAGGAGCAAGTGTCTTTTAATTTCATGGCTGCAGTCACCATCTGCAGTGATTTTGGAGCCCCCAAAATAAAGTCTGTTACTATTTCCATTGTTTCTCCATCTATTTCCCATGAAGTGATGTGACCGGATGCCATGATCTAGTTTTCTGAATGTTGAGGGTTTTTTTTCTTTTCTTTTCCTTTTTATTTTAATTGGAGGTTAATTACTTTACGATATTGTATTGGTTTTGCCATACATCAACATGAATCTGCCACAGGCATGCAAGTGTTCCCCATCCTGAACCCCGAAAGAAAAACACCAATACAGTATACTAACGCATATATATGGAATTTAGAAAGATGGTAATGATAGCGAGACAGCAAAAGAGACACAGATATATAGAACAGGCTTTTGAATGTTGAGTTTTAAGCCCACTTTTTCACTCTCCTCTTTCACTTTCATCAAGAGGCTCTTTAGTTCTTCTTCATTTTCTGCCATAATGTTGGTGTCATCTGCATGTCTGAGGTTATTGATATTTCTCCTGGCAGTCTTGATTCCAGCTTGTGCTTCATCCAGCCCAACGTTTCTCATGATATGTTCTGCACATAATTTAAATAAGCAGGGTGACAATATACAGCCTTGACATACTCCTTTCCTGATTTGGAACCAGTCTGTTGTTCCATGTCCAGTTCTAACTGTTGCTTCTTGACCTGCATACAGATTTCTCAGGAGGCAGGTCAGGTGGTCTGATATTCCCATCGCTTTCAGAATTTTCCACAGTTTGTTGTGATCCATGCAGTGAAAGGCTTTAGTGTAGTCAATGAAGCAGAAGTAGATATATTTCTGAAACTCTTGCATTTTTGATGATCCAATGGATGTTGGCAATTGGATCACTGGTTCCTCTGCCTTTTCTAAATCTGAACATTTGGAAGTTCATGGTTCATGAACTGTTGAAGCCTGGCTTGGAGAATTTTGAGCATTACTTTGCTAGGGTGTGAGATGAGTGCAATTGTGTGGTAGTTTGAACATTCTTTGGCACTCCCTTTCTTTGGGATTGGAATGAAAACTGACTTTTTCCAGTCCTGTGGCCACTTTTGAGTTTTTCCAAATTTGCTAGCATATTGAGTGCAGCACTTTCACAGCATCATCTTTTAGGGTTTGAAATGGCTCAACTGGAATCCAGCACCTCCACTAGCTTTGTTCATAGTGATGTTTCCTAAGGCCCACTTGACTTTGCATTCCAGGATGTCTGTCTCTAGGTGAGTTATCACACCATCATGGTTATTTGGGTCATGAAGATCTTTTTTGTAGAGGTTTTCTGTATATTCTTGCCACCTTTTCTCAATATCTTCTGATTCTGTTAGGTCCATACCATTTCTGTCCTTTATTTTCCCATCTTTGCATGAAATGTTCCCTTGGTATCTCTAAGTTTCTTGAGAATATCTCTCGTCTTTCCCATTCTATTGTTTTCCTCTTTTCTTTGCATTGATCACTGAGAAAGGCTTTCTTATCTCTCCTTGCTATTCTTTGGAACTCTGCATTCAAATGGGTATATCTTTCCTTTTCTCCATTGCCTTTCCCATCTTGTCTTTTCTCAGCTATTTGTAAGGCCTCCTTGGACAACCATTTTGCCTTTTTGCATTTCTTTTTCTTAGAGATGGTCTTGATCACTGCCTTCTGTACAATGTTATGAACCTCCGTCCATAGTTTTTCAGGCACTCTGTGTATCAGATCTGGTCTCTTAAATCTATTTGTCACTTCCACTGTATAATTATAAGGGATTTGATTTAGGTCATACCTGAAAGTCTTATAAAATCACATAGTGCTGGAAATATGGGCAGGAGTGAGGGAAAATACATCTGATCTTATTCTGGTCAACATTATCAAGTGGTTTTAAAGCAATTCTTCTAGATCGGTTATTAGACAAAATTGTTCATGATACCTACCATCACTCCCCAATGTATTTTTAGGTATTGCTCCATTTAAAAAAAAATGTTTTTATATTAAGTACAGGGAGAAGGGATTAAAATGCAAAGTTTCTTGTTTGGATCCAGAATTGTCAGTGACCCTAATCCAAGTTAATTATAATTTAGCAATTCTATTTCTTTAAAATTGAGTTCAATTGCTGGGAACTGTGAGGGATATAAAGACAAAATGTATAGAAGGAAAATTGAAAAATGACAATGCTATATTTCTGAC
Source organism: Oryx dammah (assembly GCF_014754425.2). Classification (NCBI taxonomy): domain Eukaryota; kingdom Metazoa; phylum Chordata; class Mammalia; order Artiodactyla; family Bovidae; genus Oryx; species Oryx dammah. Next base: position 6,075,790 of record NW_024070212.1, read on the forward strand.
TGAATCATGATATTTTGTACATATTGTTTGAAATCGATGTATTGGGCAATGACTAATGAATGAAAATTAGAATCTATAAAAAGAAGTAGGGAGAAATATTCAAGAAGAATAGAAATAGAAATTAGGTCAAAGGAAATGAATTCAGTACATGACTATGTTCTCCAAGTAAAATTAATGAATTGTAGACGTGCCTTCTGATGAGGAACAAGTTAGAGGAAATGGAGACCTTGAGGTTCCAGTCAGTCCAGCCTTCAGCCTGGGAGGCAAACGCCAGGTCAGGCATGCCTGTAACTCTGATATAGTCTGCGGGGAACTAAAATTTTCTCTCCTTCCTTTAGAAGTCCACTTACCTTACATAATAAATGTGCATGGATTCTCTCAGTACATACAGATTTGTTAGAATTGGGGTTAAAAAAGTGTCTATCTATCTATCAATTATCTATCTATATCTCTCTATTTAGCTAGATATATATCTAACTATCTATCTATATGTCAGCTTTAAAAGGAGGAAAACATTGAAGATATAAAATGATTTTTCCTTTGTTCCTCTTCATTGCTTTCCTAATTCCTGACCTTGCCTTCAACTTATCTGCCACTTTGGAGCTTAGAGCTGCAGAACAAGGTTAGAAGAAAGAAAAAGAAAACAAAAGGATCAGACCCAAGAATCTCTAATATACATATTTGCATTATGTATGGTGGCTCAGACAGTAAAGAATCTGCCCTCAATGCAGGAGACCTGGATTTACAAACTGAAATATATTCCACATGAGCAACGGTACTCTGAAAACAGAACCACAACAGTCATACTTACACTTAATTTAATATGTGTTAAAGACTGATGTTTCACTGATGGGTGTAGTAACTGCTCTACACGTGGGCCCCCTCCATCAGGCCCCTATCACTCCTCCTTCAGATCTCCTGTCTCACTTTCTCATATAGGCCTACTTTAAATGTAACATCAGGTTAGAACCCTTTTGTTACTCTTGCTGTCTTTCATATTGCTTTCTTTTGTTGTGTATACATTTTTTGTGTATGTTTCATCATTTTCTTTTCTACCTCCCCAGAATCTCCACTGGGGCAGGTAGCATGTCTATTTTACTTACCATAATTCCTAGAACATAATATTTGCTCCAAAAATCAACTTTAGAAAGAAAAAAACTAAGTAGTTGATACATGAGAATAAACATTAATATTAGTTACACTACCAAATCAAGTTTTAAGTGTATTTTTTTCTTTTTGGTAACTGATAAGTATCCAGAATAGCATTAGTGCTCATAATGTTCCTCAATGCTGTGTACGGTTAAACCTTTATCACCCAAATGTAGACTGTCTGTATTTGAATCCCAGCTCTGCCACTTTCCAGCTGGTTAACTAATAGAAAGTTACTTGATCTCTCTGACCTCATTTGTAAAATAGGATATAGCAGCCTCTGCCTCTTAGGTTTGTAATGATTAACAAATGAGTTAACTTTAGTCAGGTTATCACACAAATAACAAATATGTGTTATAAATAAACCTAGGCTACAACATGGGATATAGTGATAGACAGATGATAGACAGATAGAATATATTCCTCAAATAAACTTTTTCCTTGCCAGATGGACTTGCCAGCTTCAAAAGTTTCCTGAAGTCTGAATTCAGTGAGGAGAATCTTGAGTTCTGGATGGCCTGTGAAGATTACAAGAAGATCAAGTCTCCTGTCAAGATGGCTGAGACGGCCAAGAAAATTTATGAGGAATTCATCCAAGCGGAGGCTCCTAAAGAGGTTGGTCCTGATTGGAAGATGGGTGAGAGTGGTCAATGGGGGTCAGCTCAACCACTTCCCAGGAAGGATTTCCATCTGCAATACAGTTTGCAGCTAAAGGTTATTCCTATTTGAAAGTGGGCCACCTTTCTTAAACACTTACTGAATGCAAAGGGAGAGCAATACAGTCAAGCGGATGTGAACTTGAACTCTGTTTAAACCACTTTCTAAGCACTATGGGTCTCTCTTCAGGAGCATGTAATCACAAATGAGGATAATACAGGTTGTATGATCTTGGGTGAAGTACTCAGTCTCTCTGAACTTAGTTTCTTTCTTTGGGAAAATGAGGATAATGAAGACTTTTTTTGCAGGATTGTTGTGAGGATGAAATTAAACAGTGGATGTGAAAAAACATATCTCAGCATTTGAACAAATTAATGTCTGATGAATGTTTCTATCACTTCACCTTTTCCTCTTCCCCCTTTCCTCCTTCCTTTTCTTTTTTGGTGAAAATTCTCTCTTTTCCATCCCACACTCCACCACCCCCTAGTCTCCCCTAGGGCTTTTTCATTTACTCTCTGATCTGGACAAGGTTTCTACTCATGAAAACCAAACGATCACATGGTAACCATGCTACAGATGTCGGAGGACAATATAATATTAATTAACTGTTAAAGATGTGTGTTGATTTCAAAGAGGCTTTAGGGCAGTTTATCTGCCCTTTCCTTTGTGAAACTGAATTGAAAAGATTTTTTGTAGAATTCAGGATGGCCTCAGCAAGACCCATTCATCATGTTTTGGTCAGGTCACTGATTTCACATTGCATACTGAAATCCAATCTGGACATCAAACATTTCATCAAAATTTGGGGTCAGGTACAGAGGTGATCTGAGCAAACCCTCTAGGCAGGCAGTAATTAACTTAAGATGACTTGAGAGAGGGAAAGCCTAATATCTTTTTTCTCTCAAAGTGTACTAGACTCTTGAGGTTCTATCATTTGATATTTATTCTTTTGGTAATGCATTACTCATCACTGATCCTTTTTAAAGGGCAAGTTTATCGGAATGGATTATTATAATCTAATAATCAAATTAGATTATATACCTAATGCCAACAGATGAGCCGCCTCCATGACATAGGAGGTGGAGGTGAGGAGCAAAGAGTACAGAGTACTACAGGTCAAGGTGGAAAAGTGAGAATCCTAGCATGCACCTGGGTTTAGTCCTACTGTGGGAATTATTTTGGAATCCTCCCTAGATCCCCTCTTCTACTCCTCAACCTCCCACCCCATGCATATGTATTGGCTTTCCCCTACTTCTGATGCCATTTGAGCTGGCCTGTTCTGTCAGCATGGAATCTCTATTTGTGATGTTACCAAGGACATTAATGTACTGTTAGTATTAAATTTGACACAATTTCCTGACTGACTGATTTCCCATTTCCAACCTATCTTCTTACCACCTTCACACCTCTTCACAGAAGTCTAGGATTTGAATATATGCAAATAATGGAGACCCATCCAGGCTATTGCTAGCTGCGCTGAGCTCTAGGGAAACATTGTTCTCAAAGTTCCTTACTAGAACACTCATGAGTATCATGAAAATATGAGAAATTAAGAATGGAGTTTCAAAATAAATAAAACCCTTGCTGAGTTACTAGAACACACAAATGATGACCTTCATTATAAGGACCTTTGGGCTCTAATTAAAATAGTTTTGGCCTCCAGTCTCTGACTTGAGCATCAGAGGGATGTAAACCCCACTCCTGTTACATAATAAACACTCTGTGAATGTTTGTGAGATGAATGGATGCAGGTACCAACTCCAGACCTTTCTTGATGTATGACTTTGGGCAAGTTTCTAACTAAAGCTTTCTAATTCTCAATTCTTTTTAATTGTAATAATTTCATGTATGTGTGTGGTGTGTGTGTATATACCTAGAGGATGTTTAATAAATTGTAGCTATTGTTTTAAAAGTTAACTTGCATTTTGACAAAAATTTATGATTTCACTTTTAAAAACATGTTTTTATTTATTTACTTATTTGTCACCATTTATTTTTGGTTGCACTGGGTCTTCGTTGCTGTGGGGGGGCTTTCCCTAGTTGTGACAAGCAGGGGCTTCTCTTCCTTGCTTTGCATTGTGAGAGCTTCTCTTGTTGCAGAACACTGGCTCTTGGCACAGACTCCAGTAGTTGAAGAGCACAGGCTCAGTAGTTGTGCCTTGCAGGCTCTAGAGTACAGGCTCCATTGTTGTGGTGCATGGTCTTAGCTGCTCTGCTGCATATAGAATCTTCCCATACCGGGGACTGAACCTGTGTCTCCTGCATTAGCAGGCGGATTCTTATCCACTGTACCACCAGAGAAGGCCTACTGTTTCATTTTGATGAATACCAGAATGACCTGTATAACAAGTTTACCCAGGCAAATAGTAATCTAAATTTTCTTTATCTGAATATTCACTTCAGTTCTTTAATATCAGGAACTGAAGGAGAGATACAGTGATAAAAAATTGGAAGTAAGATTTAAAAATGAGAAATTACCCTGTGTAGTTTGATAAACAGATAATTTATATACTAAAAATTGTCATGTCCATATCTTAATAAAAATTTTTTTCTTTGTTCAGTATTGTACAGATGAGTATATATCAAAATGATTCATTAGAGGAGCCTATGCATATAAAAATAGTAAGATGTAAATTGACCTCTTTGGATCTTGGAGTCTTCACCTGTAAAGACAGACATCTGACTACCTCACCTTTGAGGCCGTTTCCAGCGCAGTCTGTGAAGTCTTCCACCATTCCTGCACAAACCACACAGGTTGCTCTCACCTGTGGAAAGCACATCATAGCCTCAACTCACTTCATCCTGGACCTTCAATCACAGTCACTCCTGTCTGTTCTGGCCTGGCTGTCCCCAGTCACGCCTTTGTCCCTGACTCTGACCTAAAGCCACTCCATAATTATTTGAGCACAAATAGCTTTTCTCAGTATCAAGAAACTTTAGCAGCCCAGGAGAGACCCAAACACTTCCTAATGTTTCAGTTCAGAACCATTGGTTGATTTGGGGTTTGTTTCTTTCTTCTTTACACTCAGGTACAAGAGTCATTGGAATAACAACGTGATAAACAATGATTTCTCTCAAATCATACTCAGGCAAGCCCAGGCAGACTGTACATTGCACAAGCCCAGGGGACCATTCACATGGACCCTAACGTGAATGACGTCCCTGAGAGTGACACAGTGTAGAATGGCCCTGCGTTCAGGCCAAATAAGCCATGATGCCTTCCAACACTCCAGTCTCCTGGGTAAAAGCAACATTGCTGGGCTTTTGAATGTTCTATCTACCTCTTATGATCTTGGGCAAATCACTTTAACTCTTCTGCTCCTCAGTTGTAAAAGGTGGATGTCATTATTGCCTCTCAGAGTTGTAAGATTCAAGGAGTTCACAGCACAGTGCTGGTGAAAGTAAAGTTCTCAGCACTCAATAAATGTCAGTTGCTATTGTTATGAATGTTGTGCTAAAACCACTGTGTCTTTGTTTGTTTCAGGAAAAAACCAAGTTTCCTTATTCTTCTAGAGACACACATAAAGTCTTGGATCCCTGATCAGAATTTCTCTCTCTAATTCTCCCCATTAGGGGTGAAACCAAATACTGTGGTAGGAAGACTATGGGATTAGGCATCAGGATACCTAGATTCAAATTCCGAGTCTCTGCCTTCAAATACATTTATTAGCTCTGTGATCTTGAAGTCCCTATCTATCTGCCTTTTGCTTAGAAAAGGAAAGACTCATTTTTTAGGGTTATTGAGAAGCTTATATGAGGTCTGCCTGAATCAGTTGTTTATTTCTAACACTGGGTGCCTAATACTGGTTAGATTGTAATCTGAGTCATGCATTTGTTGAAGCACCAGTTGCCTTACCCTACTGTATATAAAATAGAAGTGATAAGCTATTCTAATTTCCTATGCCTCGCTTCCCCTCATGTGTTATGTGAGAAACACTTTTCTCCCTACCCCTCCTCAAATCCCACAACCTGGGCTGACTCAGTGACCCTGTTTTTTGGCTCACAGGTGAATATTGATCACTTCACGAAGGAAATCACAGTGAAGAATTTGGTGGAGCCTTCCCCAAGTAGCTTTGACGTGGCCCAGAAAAGAATCCATGCTCTGATGGAGAAGGATTCGCTGCCTCGCTTTGTGCGCTCTGAATTTTATCAGGAGTTCATCAAGTAGCAATGCAGTCAGGCCATGAGAATCATCCTGAGAGTTATTTCGTTCATAATCACCCTGCACTTTCCAGCAACCCACATATCTTCCTATAGCAGCTTGCTCAAAGATTCTGAGATGGAAAACCCCAGGGAGGGTTGCTTACTCTTTTGCCCACATTGTTTTGGACGATTATCTATTGTCCCAAAGTCTTCCTTTTCCAGTGTCCTCTTCCTGCCCCCATTCTCAGTTAAACTCTACTCTTGTAGGTTGTTGTGAAACTCAGTCAGAACAACAGAAAAACTCTACTTAGGGAAACATAAAGCAGAAATATGATATCATTGAATGTGACTCCACTTGGTAATGGATTGCCATCTAAATTGGGATGAAAAAATAATATGGATGTGGAAAAACCAATTTTAAGTGAGATTAATTGATCTCATTGGTTGCTTTAATTCTGATACAGGGAGGCCACTCATTATTTTCTGAATTTCGTTAGTAAAATGTGGTAGGCATTTTATGAGGCAACCACTATTTGACTTTTTAAACAAATACATTGTTCGAAACATTGGTCTTCCTCTGAGACCATCTTTGTGTTAACTAGAGATTATAAACAAGAGGTACAGCCAAGAATATATTGTGTTTATATAAAATCAATCTGAACACAATCCATGGGGCTTCTTATAATTCCCTCAGATCTTCCCACACATAAAGTTACCAAATTCTGTACTAAATCAGTAACCTGAGATTGACATGGACTATTTTATAAATGTATCTATGCCTCTAAAAGTAGGCCCAAGGTTTCCATTTTCAAATCAGTTAAAATTTGCATGAGTGCAAAATTCCAAAATTGCTAACTCCAGTCATGTAAAACAAAAACATGCTGCTGATTGCTATGGTCTTCCTTCTCAATATCAAGAGGGCTGTATACTACAACGGAGAAATCTTGTCAAACCTAAAAGGGGTAGTTGTCCTATGGTGCCATCAGTTTGTTAAGCACATGATGATTATCTTCAAAATAGCAAATTATCTTCAAAAAACTTAATTTGACTAAATGCAGAGACTTTCTGAGTGAGATAGAGTTTTACAGTACCCTGCATTTTGCAAAATGATCTGATCTTCTAGCAACTGCTCATTCCCCTCCTTATTTTGCTCACCATAGTAATGAATTCTATTATAGTCAAAACACACATTTATACCCCTAACATGCCTTACACAAAGCCAATTTTTAGTAGGTTTAAACTTTGCATGCTGTATTTGATTATGATAAGTCTTACTAGCATTTTTTATTATCTTTAGTAGATTTGATTAAGCAATACATAATCTAGTAATAAAGACACCAACTGCATGTGAGGGTAACCTAGTGAGGATACTGAGTTAATTAAAAAAAGTGATTTTTAAGGGATTAATAAACATCTTAAATGTTTTAAGTAGGAGATTACATTGTTTAGTCTTCTATTTCCTCCTTTTGTTTCTTTCTTTCATTTACAAACTCCTAGTTTCACATGTCTGTAACCTATTATTAATTCAGTTATTCCCTAAGAATACTGAAAGTGAACTAACTATATGACTGTATTCTTTGAGTAAACACTGACTACATTTGTTGGGTTTTTCTTATTTTTGTTATGTCAAAGACTAATGTGCCCTTTCTGAATACTTGCCATTTCAAACTCTGAAAATGGGTTGGAGTGACTGGGTCTAGTGCCAACAATTGCTAGTCTGGTATGAGTTCATTCATGTTTGTCAATATTGCTCACTTCAAAGAAACTCCATTGTCAAGAGGTTGGCAGGCCAGGTCAACATTGTGAGCATGAAAGATAAGTTCTCACCATGTCTATTTGTGTAGGAGTGACAAGTAACTCATGACAAGAATTCCCAGCACAACCTTTCTCAGCATCTGTCTATGCTGCCCCAAATGGGTATAAAATCACCAATCTTATATTTGCTCAAGCAGCTAGAAAATGTAAGAACCAAAGAATCTAGGTGAGTTGGTTTTTTCTGAAATGCTAAAACATTTTTAAGAAAAATTTTGATGTCATTAAAATTTCAAATATTTTATTCATATTATTTGAAATAACCAAATGTTTACAAATACCCAGAGAATTGACTAGAGACTAGCAAGTTCACCAAGATGGTTGATGTTACAAAGACTCAAGCTTACCGTATTCACAAATTGACATCCTATGTAAGTGGGTAGACTTGTCAGTGGAGGATAAAAGGGGCCTTCGCCTTTTCATAAGCTGAAAACACAGGAGGCAGAAAAAGCAGGAAAAGCACCAGGAGGGCAGAGCTGTGAAGGCTACAAGAAGCACAAATGCCTTGCAGTCAACTGGTGACATGGAATATATATGTAAACAAGATTTTAAACTTAAAGCAGTATGAACACACACATTAGACACTCTTCTAAGTAAAAAATTAAAAGGAATATAAATATCACAGCCTCAAATGAAAAAGCAAACATATAAACATTGCCCTAGAAAGTTCTTTGACATATTTTGAGTGTTTTTAAACTCAGAAGAGAAAAACCTGAGCTACCAAAAATTTCCATGGAAAAACAAACAAAATAGTGTTCTTTTAAATTTGGGGAAGTTGGGAATACTAGGGTGATCTTTTCAGGAAAAGAATGTGTCATGTCTAGTTAGCACTCCCTTCCCCTCCTCCCCTTCCTCCACAATCTCCCTTGAGTAAATTGCCCGGTAAAGTATGAAGCTCAGTGGAGGAGCCCTTGGCACTGATGTGTTCCTCCTTGAGAAAATGTAACACAGTCTTGTGTAGATCTGGGATGTAGCGAGGTGGTCAATGGGAACAGGAGTACATGTTTCTCATCCTTGAGAGAAACCCAAGATTAGGGAGGCCAGGAAACCTCCATGCCCTGTCTCTCTGCTTGTGTTTGATATAGTTTAAGCTTGGCATCAGATTAGTACCCAAATTTGACCAGAACAAAGAGGAAGACTATTCTAGAGTAAGTTAGGAGGCTGTGTTCCCTGTTTAGCTGCTAAAGCAGTGCTTGTTCATATGAGTAACCACCACCACCACCACACACACACACACACACACACACACAGAGACACCTTCTGAAATGTAGAATTGATGTGTTTCAGTAATTTTGCTTTCAAATCAGTAGAAGCAAATTTATAAACACATTTTGTGCCCCACTCCCAAAACCACTCATGTACTCATTCTCTACTGTACAAATTATGCTTTAAGCAGATTTCAGTTTTTAGTGCATAAAGAGAAGAATTTGTTAAAGAAATTGTTTTTATTTTTGCCTTCTACAGAGCCATCGATTTTGCTTGGTTGTTGTTCTCTGTATACACCCACTTTCAATAGGGTGGAGTTATTATTATTTCACAAAGTATAATAAATCAATTGGTAAACTAATAAACATTCTTGGTCAGGGATTTTTCCAGCTATCTGTCCCATCACAAATTTGATAATTGGAGAATCATTTCAAAGGCTATTTATATTTCAGGGAAATGACTTTTATCCTTGAAATCATTCCTTCTAGTAGCCATTTTCTTTGTTTCCTGGTAATTTAGCAAGTTTGGTACAAATAGGATCATGAGAAAAGAAAGGGGGGAAAGGAGGAGTGAGAAGTGATGAAGAAGTAAGTGCCCAGACTTACCTACAAAGTGAGTCCATTCACTCACTTTTAGGAAACATTTGAAAGTAACTCCACTTGATTGAAAATCAAATAACTTTTTGGTGTCACCACCAAGATTTACAGGAAGACATTTCTTGACTAACAATGAAGCTAGATGTGAAAATCCATTTTAAAATCCTAGGGAGTCTTGATTAGATAAAAGAAGAAACATGGAGGCCATCCTTTCCCCAGTGGGTTTGCATGTGCAAGAGAGCAGAGCATGGAGAACTGTTTCTAATATCTGAATGTCCAAACCCAAGGGTCAGACAACTCTCTATAGGTTCTGGACATGAGGTCTTATTATATCTCGGTTTATGGGTTTTTCAGTCTCTCCATTCTATTAGATAAGTGTGTGTTTAATAGTTGCTTTGGACAAAACTCCTTAACAATTTAGTAACTACTCCTTGTGTTAAACATATTTTCACCCAAACAGGTCATGTGGCAGATCAGAGCAATAGATATTAAAACAAAGGTTTCCCCCAACATCCTATAACTGAAAAGATCAAGTCTGCCAACTAAGACATTAATAGCTTTGAATAGAAACTCACAGCAGAGAGTAAAGGGGAAAAGACAGATAACCAAACTTTGGAATATTATCCTCACCTCACAGTTTAACAATAATCTTATCTTCTAGTAGAGAAGCTACAAATTCAACTCAACATTTATATCTAGTTTGATAAGTCTCTTGTTTTCTCACCTGAGAAAATTTTCCTTTCTCTTTCACACCTATGTCTCCATTTCTCTTCTCCTCCAGCATGAGGATACATTTAAAATAGTTGAGTGTAACCACATTTATCTAGTAATGAATACAATTAAAGCATTTAACTCCCTATCTAGAAACATATAAACTAAGACATAAACAAAACAATGGGAAATGTTGAAAATTTTTCCATGGAGAGAAGTAATCTGGAGTTTTTGCCAAAATTTCTTTTCATATTATATGTTGTTAGAATTTGGGGGACTGAGGTTTTTTTTAAGACTGTTACAACTTGCAACTCATCTTCAGGAGACCAGCCTGGAGAAAAGAGCGGAAATGAAAGTTTGGAAATCCATTCATCAGCACGTATCCCATGATTTTCATTTAGGAACAACTGTTTTTATCTTCAAATTTTGTATCCAATGTATTGTGTACTCTGTAACTCATACTACTTGATAAAGCACCAAATATGTATCTGTAATCACAATCACAGTTATTATATTAAATATGTATCTGTATAACAATCTCTGATTCCTTCTTGACTCCCGAACATTCATGATGTGAAACTCTCCCTTAAGATAGGCTTGTTTATTCACTATGCTCCTTACAACAACAGGTGGGAAGATCCCTCTCCTAATAAACATCAACTGTAATACAGCTTGACGTGTAAAACTCAGAAAGGGAGATAACAAAATGTCTGATAGTCATACACTGTTCATTACATTCCCCTGGATTCAGATGGCAACAACTTATTGATGTAGGTATTCTCTGTTAGCATTGACTCAGCTCATTATATCATTTGGATCCTGAAATAGTAAGTATATTTATTCTTTTCTCTTCCTGAACTTGTGAAAGATCTGAAATCCATGAGCCACTGCAAACAGCTCAGTTCTATGACCTTAGATTTGGCGCTCAGATAGTTTAGGTAATGGGCTCAGATTATACATCTAGTGGGACTGGAACTGGGTGAAAGGGGAAATTTGTATGCAGAAAGAGGACATAAATAAAATTAGTTTACAGAGAGAAACTGATGAGAATTCATGTGAAGGGAGAGTGGGAGAGAGGAGATGAGAGGTTAGAGAATGCCTGCTTGGTAAGTTCTCATTAACAATCCCAATAAAGCCTAGGTATATTTAATATAGATGCTTCAATGTAAATGTTACCATTCTGAATCATTTCAGTACCATCTATTCTCTTTTTTTTTATTGTCATTATCTTGGGTGATTTTCTGAGTGTTTCCACCAAGAAGCATTATTAGAGCAAAGATCACTAATACTTTAATCTCCCCCATAGAGAATAATTGATGTCTCAGGTCAGTATGTGAATCAGTGGCAGAATAAAGTTTAGAGGTCAGATTGCCTCTCAGATACCTGTCATTTCACTAGACCAAAGGAACCACACATGACCCCTCAAAACATTAAGATTGCTGATTCTAATTTGAATAAAATTGGCTAAATTCACCCCTGCCCTAGTGGGAGTCCATTCTATCACCTATTAGTGATGTAAGCCATATTCTCCAAGCTATGTGAGCTCCAAAATCTTTTGCTAATTTTACATTTTCTGAATCAGTAGTATCTTGAAAATTATTTTGCTCACAAACCACTTTCCAAACACCTTTACCTCTTCAAATGGCTTCCCAATGCCTCAGTGCATCTACACTTAAATTAGTTCTTATTCAGCAAATTCCTGGTTCAAATTCCATGCTTTTCCACTTTTCAGTCAATTTATACTTTCTCAAGTGTTTAAATGTATCGAAACAATTAAAAACACAGATTGAAATTGTATTAGAACATCAAGCTTATGAGGAGGCAGTCTTTGCTCAATCCTTGGCAGCCAGCCCCTCATGGCCAGGCTGCCAGGTCTCTTATTTAATGAGGTCACATTTTCAAAGTACTCTTACCTTGAGAGAATCCTAGGTGTGAGACAGACAGGAAGGATGAGACAGGCAGTCACCTTCTGCAGGTGATTTTGGAAGACTTCAGTATATTTTGAAGAAGTGGTGCCTTGTCTGCCACAGGAAGGACCTGTCTGTGACATTTGAGAAATAGATGCCTACCTCAGATTGTACCATTGAAAACGTCATGGACACTAAAAGAGGAATTAGAGCCTAGGGGCTTCAATGAATAAAGATGAACAGAGGTTGATATTCAGTTATTTCTTTTAACTGAATATATTTTTGTTACTTTTTAATTTAGCACTGAAAGCCATAATATCTACTTGAGCTTCATTCACAGTTCTACTGACCACAAGAACAGGGATTGTTACAGAAGCAGTTCTCTTTATCCAACACTCTGCAAGCCAAACAGTGGATTTCAAAGTTTGTGGCCAAGGAGTTTATTCTCAAGGCAACTAAGTGATGAAGTGAGAAAAGAAGTTGCAGCTCTATCTCCTTGAAAGGCAGGGAGTTGGGATATTTATGGGATAAGCAGGGTGATCTTAGGCATGGGGAAAGGTGGCTGGACCTAGGGAAAAGATGAGGTAATCAGTGTTCTGCACAGCATATCTTATTTATGTACTTCTGCATATTCAAGATGGAGGCACTTCTCATGATCTGAGGCTGGAGTTTTCCAGCCCTCTGATGTCAAAATGACATTCATCAGACAACTGTGCAGGCCGTTTTAGGGTCAGTGGTCCCAACCAGCCTTAACTGAATTGCACTGGACAAGAGCTGACTCCAAATTCCCAAGGCTATATGAAGCTGTGAAGGCATACAATTTAAAGGCTGTGGTGATTGGGGTGGGATGGTGGGACTTCCGCTCCCTGGTAGTCCAATGGTTAAGACTTGGCCCTTCCACTTGGGCATGGGTTCCATCCCTGGTTGCAGAACTAAGTTCCCACATACTTCTTGGTGGGGCTAAAAATAAACTTAAAAAAAAAAAGACATGGTGCATGGGAAGCAAAAGAAGGAAAAATAACCTAAGGTGAGCTTAAAGGCAGTTTACAAGCTGAAGGGTTTTTAAAATTTATTTTTTAATTGAAGGAAAATTGGTTTACAATATTGTGTTGGTTTCTGCAATACAACAGTGTGAATCAGTCATCATTATACATGCATCCCCTCCCTCCTGGGTCTCCCTCCCCTCTCCCAATCCCATCCCTCTAGGTCATCACAGAGCACTAGGCTGGGCTCCCTGTGTTATAAAGCAACTTCCCACCAGTTACCTGTTTCACACTGGATAGTGTATATACGTCAGTGCTGCTTTCTCCATTTATCACACCCTCTCCTTACCCCACTGGGTCCACAAGTTCGTCCTGCATTTTCATTCCTTCCCTGCAAGTTGATTCATCAGTACTATTTTTCTAGATTTCTATATATGAGTTTTGGACTCTTTTCGACCCCATGGACTATAGCCCGCCAGGCTCCTCTGTCCTTGGAATTTCCCAGGTAAGAAAACTGGAGTGGGTTGCCATTTCCTACTCTAGGGATCTTCCTGACCTAGGGAGCAAATCCTCCTCGTTTTTATCTCCTGCACTGTCAGGCAGATTCTTTACCTGCTGAGCCATTTGGGAAGCTGGTATATAAACATTAATATACAATATTTGTCTTTTTCTTTTTAATTTCACTCTGTATAATAGGCTCTAGATTCATCCACCTCACACAGAGGAATTTTAACAAGTATCTGTTGGTCTGCAAGACCAGCTCAAGAATGCCTGTTATCCATCAGCTTCTGTCATGTCTATGAGGCATGGTTTCAGGGTTACAAGAAAAATCCAGGTTCAGAAAATGTCAGAACTGGAACAGACATTACAAATCCTCTCTTATGCTCAGGATGAAAGTCCAGTCCCCATAAAAAGGAATACATTTGAGTTAGTTCTAATGAGGTGGACGAACCTAGAGCCTATTATACAGAGTGACGTAAGTCAGAAAGAAGAAGACAAATACCATATATTCATGTATAGATATGGAATCTAGAAAGATAGTGCCAACAGTCCTATGCGCAGGGCAGCAAAGGAGACACAGATGTAAAGAACAGATTTCAGACTCAGTGGGAGAAGGTGAGGGTGGAATGATTTGAGAGAGTAACATGGAAACATATACATTACCATATCTAAAGTAGATAGCCAGTGTGAGTTTGATGTATGATGCCGTGCACACACAGCTGGTGCTCTGTGACAACCTGGAGGAAGATGGGAGGGGCGATCAGGATGGAGGGGACACCTGTAGACCTATGGCCAACTCATGTTGATGTATGGCAAAAACCACCATAATATTGTAAGGCAATTATCCTCCAATTAAAATAAATTAATTTCAAAAGGTCCAGTCCTCCTCTCTCCACAAAGCTTCTCTTCAGCAGAGATACCAGTATCCAGGGCGCTGGGAACAGAAGCACTTGAAGCTCTGGGAGCAGAGGGGGCACCCACTTGCCTGGTCAGTCAGATTGATGAGCTGCCTGGGATAACCAGTCCAGTAACATATGTCATACACACTAAAAGCCACTCTGTTGTCCTCAGAAATTATTCTTCTCCATCTTTGTGTTAAAGATGAGAAAACTGAGGCCCACTAAGCTGAAAAGATTTGTCCAAAGTTATGTGTCTGGATAATGACATACTATTTTCAGAGGCTCTGGTTCACATCCTGTGGTATTTTTCCTTTGGGACATATTCATGTTATGCCTTATTCACATGTCTATAACAATAGGTGTTCTTAAAGTTACTCTCAAAGAACTGCAAGATACTAGAGAAATGGTAGGGTAGGCTTAGTCCAGAGAAACTACTTCTCAAAAGTATAAAGAGTGAAAATGTTAGTTGCTCTGTCATGTCTGACTCTTGTGACCCTATGGGCCTGTAGACTGTCAGGCTCCTCTGTCCATGGGATTCTCCAGACAAGAATACTGGAGTGGTAGCCATTCCCTTCTCCAGGGGATCTTCCCAATCCAGAGACTGAACCTGGGTCTCCTGCATTGCAGGTGGATTCTTTACCATATGAGCCACTATTCTCCTTTCCATTATCCCTATAGTAATTTTCCCAAAAAGATATCCTTCATGCTTAACAACTACTCCTTTAACATCAGAATGCAGAGTTCCAAAGAATAGCAAGGAGAGATAAAAAAGCCTTCCTAAGTGATCAATGCAAAGAAATAGAGGAAAACAACAGAATGGGAAAGACTAGAGAACTCTTCAAGAAAATTAGAGATACCAAGGGAACGTTTCATGCAAAGATGGGCACGATAAAGGACAGAAATGGTATGAACCTAACAGAAGCAGAAGATATTAACAAGAGATGGCAAGAATACACAGAAAAACTATACAAAAAAAGATCTTCATGACCCTGATAACCATGATGGTGTGATCATTCACCTAGAGCCAGACATCCTATAGTGTGATGTCAAGTGGGCCTTAGGAAGCATCACTATGAACAAAGCTAGTGGAGGTTATGGAATTACAGCTGAGGTACTCCAAATTTTAAAAGATGATGCTATTAAACTGCTGTACTTAATATGCCAGCAAATCTGGAAAACTCAGCAGTGGTCACAGGGCTGGAAAAGGTCAGTTTTCATTCCAATGCCAAGAATGTTCAAGCTACCACACGATTGCACTCATTTCACACACTAACAAAGTAATGCTCAAAATTCTCCACGTTAGGCTTCTACAGTATGTGAACCGAAAACTTCCAGATGCTTAAGTTCAATTTAGAAAAGAGGGAAGAACCAGAGATCAAATTGCCAACGTCCGTTGGATTATAGAAAATGCAAGAGAATTCCAGAAAAACATCTACTTCTGCTTCATTGACTACACTAAAGACTTTGACTGTGTGGACCACAAACTGTGGAAATTGTTTCAAGAGATGGGAATACCAGACCACCTTACCTGCCTCCTGAGAAACCCGCATGCAAGTCAAGAAGCAACAGTTAAAACTGGACATGGAACAACAGACTGGTTCTGAATTGGGAAAGGAGTGCATCAAGGCTACATGTTGTCACCCTGTGCTGGGAGCCAGCATGGGGAACCCTGCCCGTGGCAAAGGTCATGAGGAAGGGGCCTGACATGCAAAGGCAGGATAAGGCCTCGCAGGGCCCCCCTGGAACTTCTGAAGCATCTACCCCCAAACCAGAATTTGTCTGTCTCATCATTTCATGACTTTCACCAACTCCTCTGACATTAACAGGGGGCTATCCCCAACCAACTTCCTCTGGAAAAGGTTAACTTAGAGCTCCAGTTAATAGTCTCCTGCATATAAAAGGAGTGTCTCAACTCAACCCCTCTGGTGACTCTCTGACTTGCCTGACAGGTTTCCCCGGACTTTTACAACTACGCATGTGATTGTTTACATCCCCCCAACTGTGAGAGGCACAGGAAGCCTAAAACATAGAGCCTTTCAAAGAGTTAAAAGCTATTAGAATAGTGCCGGTGTAAGATTTCACTGTTGAGCCAATGCTTGCTGCCAAGTTCCCATATCTCTTATCCACTGTGCACCTGGGAGTGCATTAGTTAACATAGTTGGAATGTAAGAAAAACAAGTGTAGTCTTGAAATTAGCCACATCAGATCTTTGAGCTAATTGGTTCTTTCTTGTAACTCACTGCACCTTTACTCCGTGAGAAATGTAACTCTGTTTGGCATTTTTTGAGGCTGACATAGATTAGAAATATATAGAAAAAACACTTTGAGGGAAAATAAGTTTTCTGGTTGAGTAGCCTTTATCAAAAGAGGGTCATAAAATGTTCACAGGCCTCCAAGGCCAGAAGATAATGTACACAACATCATTTGTGAGAAAGGTTTGCAGAAAAAATCCTGGTTTCGATAAGGGCAAAACTGCTGGAATGTTTGGGCTGACTCTGGACGACCTTGCATCTTTCATTTCCCTCTATGTAAAAGTTAAGGTATAAAAGTCCTTTTTGAAAATAAAAGTAATGGGCCTCACTAACCGAAGAAGCTTGGTCACCCCATGTCTTTTTTTTCTCTCTCTCTCTTACTCTCTCTTTCAGGCTAGTTCCCAGCTGGAACACAGGGGTCCACTGTGTCTACTTATTTGCTTGGGTTTCTAAGACCTGAACGGGAAGGCGCCCTGCATCTTCACTCCCTCGGGAGACCAGGAGGGCACCTGTGGCCTTACGTAGATGGTGCAAGTCTCTTGTCTCGAGATTTTATTGATTACCTGTGTAAACCAAGGAACATCAGCCTCTTTCTCTCCTCTATTTTCTTAAATGCAACATTCTTTCTTTATCTCTCTCTCTCTCTAAATCATTCACCGATGCCAACACCATTTCTCTTTTGGGTTCCTCTGGATCCTGCAGGGGCTGGACCCCGACAACCCTGCTTATTTAACTTATATGCAGAGCATATCATGTGAAGTGCCGGGCTGGATGAAGCACAAGCTGGAGTCAAGATTGCTGGGAGAGAAATACCAGTAGCCTCAGAAATGCAGATGACACTACCCTTAAGGCAGTCCACCAGGCTCCTCTGTCTATGAGATTTTTCAGGCAAGAATACTGGAGTAGATTATCATTTCCTCTTCTAGGAGAATCTTCCTGACCCAAGGATTGAACCCATGTTTCCTGTCTCTTGTATTATAGTCAGATTCTTTATCTGCTGAGCTGTTTCAAATACTCAAGTTTTAAAAGCAAATACAAGTTCACTTAGAAACACACTTGAGTTTCCTAGCTTGTCATTTCAAATATTTTAAATTAATAGGTCAATACCTATGGTATTATATCCATATGGTATTACATCCTCTCTCATATGGATGCCTTACACTTTGCTTTTACTCTTAAAAATGTGTTGTAACTCTAAAATTTGGCTTGCCACTGTCCTAGAGAAGACTATCCTGAATCCTTAGCCTAATACACAAAATTCTCTAGACTAGTCAGTCTTAGGTGACATCTTGCAGAACTCCAGTTCACCATGCTCCCATGTACTGTAGCCTTATGGGACAGTACTTTTCTGAGATTCTCTCTGTATCACCTAGTTAGCACCTACATGTTTTTAAAGAATTAGAGTAGAGATGCCATCTTCCCTGGGAAACTTCCTTTACACCCATCAAAGACATGTCCCTAACCACTGGATAGGATAATTATGTGGAACAATTAGTTAGGAGATTCTCTTCTTTGACAAGTGTTGGAAAAGCAAAGATCTGGTATTTTAACTTCTGAAAAAGTATGAACATGAAAACTTCCTGATATCCCTTTCTTCCCAAAATCTTCGGAGAATCCATGAAAGGAAATGATTTGGCTTTTAATTATGCCCTCCAGAAACAGTATTCCTTCCACAGCCCATCACTTTTGGTGTCCAATGTGATAAATACCAAGTCTGAGAGGAGGGGAGGCTGGAACCAAGACAGACAGGAAGTCTGTGGGACCTGTCACCTTAGACCCGTCCAGATAGGTGGCTGCCTACTCATCTCTTTCAAGGCAGCTATGCATTGAATTTCCTTAGCTCTCTGGCTTTGCTCATTTTCTGTATAAGCAGGTCAGACATCTCTCAGGTTCTTTATTTTTGCACAATCCCAGACAATTTGCTAACTGTTAAAAAAAAAAAAAAGAGAGAGAGAGAGAAAAGAAATGGGTAATTATTGATTCTTTAATGGTGGATAGCTGTTGTGACTTTTCCTTCTAATAACATTTCTGTTTCACTTTAAGAGAGAAGCTGAAAGAGCAGGCTAATCTCACCCTTTTAAAACTGCACTTCATTCCTCTAAAAACATTTAGTGGCATTTGAGGGTTGCATGTTTCTTATCTTGACAAATATTCTCAACTAAGTCCTTTGAGAATGAACAAAAATAGGTAGAAGAAGCAAAAGAGTTTATATTTTTAGCTTGTGTGAGGGACATTCTGTTTTATTCATTGGTTACCTCCCAAGTGTCTGCATTGTGAAGATAAAGGCATCTGGAATCCAAATGAAAGTGTTTACTCTGATCTTAGCTCCTCAAGATAGTCAATAGACTCCAAGAAGTTTTAAAGATACAGATGGCATATTTGGGTAAAAACTAAATCAATGTCTTTTTGAACTATGAGTCCAAACTTCAGAAAATCAAGTGTAGATAATATTAGGTTTTAGAAATGAAAAAAAGGCTTTTCTAGTTACAACCATCATTTCTTTCTTGTTGGCTCAATATGTATGGTTTAGAATCACAAAATTTGAGCTGTTGGCTAGGTTCTTCATTTATACCATCTTGGGCAGCAGAAGTAACTACCTGAGGTTTTTGTGTGCAAAAGCAGGGCTACCTAGATTTTCTATAACACAAAGAGGTGATGAGGAGTAAATAAAATATTACGGATGAAAAGATTTTGAAATCTGTAAACTAAGGCTCTTTTCTTCAGGTTAGTTGGCTCCTTGATATGTCTCGCTAATGTCAATCATCAGAGGCATGAGCAGAGAAAGTAAGCAGTTCTGTAGGATAGCCAGAAGAAAAAATAATATGTCCTTATCTCTGCTGCATTCCTCCCTTCTTCCAGCCAATTCCTATGAGCTGAATAAAGGCTGGGGCCATATCTTATTCTTTAGCATCTTTGTGTCTTGAGAGTCTAGAATATAATTTAATTAGGTCCACCAAATATCTACATGAGATACTTTAGCCTATTCAGTACAATATTCTACTCAATGACCTAATAATAAATGCTGTTTGTACAGATTTTCTCAACCTTATCTCACTTGATTGTCATCATAACTCTGTGAAGTGGTTAAAGTAGGTAGAATTTAAATGGTCACATTACATATGAGATATCTGAGGCTCATAAATTCTAAAGGGTTTAGCAAGGTCACACAGTTAGCATCAGCATAGCTGAGCCTAGAGTAGGAATCTTCTGGTTCTAGTTTTGGAGCTCATTTTTTATGCCAGACTCTGTAGGGTGCAGTTAACAAATTCAGCATTAAAGCATATTTTGGGGTTTGGTAATAGAATGAAAATCTTGAATAATGTGTTTGTGATCTTTATTGAAGATTCATGGGTGAATGTGTATGCATATAAAATACAATTTTTCTTTTTCAATCTTCCTCTTTGGAGGTTAGCATGAATAAAGTCATAGTTTGTGTAAGTGGATAAGAAAAAGAGAAGGATACAGGAGTGAATATTTTCCTGTAGTCTGTGGTCAGGCTTATTTATAATGCCTTGGCCTGGTTCCTTTGTTTAAAAAGGTGTTATTAGATTTCAGCCAGCTGGGCCATCTGTCAAATTTCCCAGAATCTGAACCTCTAGACTGATATCTGGTGTTATATTTTTATGACCACTTGTGTAAACCTGATATTGAGTGATGGGTTATATTGCTTAGTGTTTAGTCACTGCTCACATCTGGATCTATTCTTTAACTTTTCAAATCATTTCTACATATGAGATTGCTTATCTTCCTACTTCCAATTTCTCTTTCCTTAGAGTCTTTGTAGCTACTCTATCTCTGGTGTGAGCAATTCTGTTTTGAGGTCAGATTATATCATTCATTCTTGGGATTAATTTCTTCTTGTCTTTTTTGACCTTGCTCTTTTTTTCCTCTTGTTTGACTCCTTTCTACTACTTCTTCTTTTTAAAAAAAAAATTAGGATGTGAAGAGTTTTCAGTTTATTTTCTTTAAAATTATTTTTCCATATGGACAATTTTTAAAGTCTTTCTTGAATATGTTACAATATTGCTTCTGTGTTGTTTTTGTTTTTTTTTTTTTTTTTTAGATTTTTGCCCACAAGATATATGGGATTTTTTTTTTTTTTTTTTTACTTTTTACTTTATTTTGCTTTACAATACTGTATTGGTTTTGCCATACCTTGACATGAATCAGCCATGGGTATACATGAGTTCCCAATCCTGAAACCCCCTCCCACCTCCCACCTCCCACCCCATATCATCTCTCTGGATCATCCCTGTGCACCAGCCCCAAGCATCCTGTATCCTGTATCGAACATAGACTGGTGATTCATTTCTTACCTGATAGTATACATGTTTCAATGCCATTCTCCCAAATCATCCCACCCTCTCCCTCTCCCACAGAGTCTAAATGTCTGTTCTATACATCTGTGTCTCTTTTGCTATCTCACATAGAGGGTTATCATTACCATCTTTCTAAATTCCATATATATGTGTTAGTATACTGTATTGGTGTTTTTCTTTCTGGCTTACTTCACTCTGTATAATAGGCTCCAGTTTCATCCACATCATTAGAACTGATTCAAATGTATTCTTTTTAATGGCTGAGTAATACTCCATTGTGTATATGTACCACAGCTTTCTTATCCATTAGTCTGCTGATGGACATCTAGGTTGCTTCCATCTCCTGGCTATTATAAACAGGGCTGTGATGAACACTGGGGTAGACGTGTCTCTTTCAGTTCTGGTTTCATCTGTGTGTATGCCCAGAAGTAGGATTGCTGGGTCATAAGGCAGTTCTATTTGCAATTTTTAAAGGAATCTCCACACTGTTCTCCATAGAGGCTGTACTAGTTTGCATTCCCACCAGCAGTGCAAGAGGGTTCCCTTTTCTCCACACCCTCTCCAGCATTTATTGCTTGTAGACTTTTGGATCGCTGCCATTCTGACTGGTGTGAAATGGTACCTCATTGTGGTCTTGATTTGCATTTCTCTGATAATGAGTGATGCTGAGCATCTTTTCATGTGTTTGTTAGCCATCCATATGTCTTCTTTGGAGAAATGTCTATTTAGTTCTTTGGCCCATTTTTTGAATGGGTAGTTTATTTTTCTGGAATTGAGCTGCATAAGTTGCTTGTATATTTTTGAGATTAGTTGTTTGTCAGTTGCTTCATTTGCTATTATTTTATCCCATTCAGAAGGCTGCCTTTTCACCTTGCTTACTGTTTGCAGATGACATGATCCTCTACATAGAAAACCCTAAAAACTCCACCAGAAAATTACTAGAGCTAATCAATGAATATAGTAAAGTTGCAGGATATAAAATCAACACACAGAAATCCCTTGCATTCCTATACACTAATAATGAGAAAGTAGAAAAAGAAATTAAGGAAACAATTCCATTCACCATTGCAACGAAAAGAATAAAATACTTAGGAATATACCTACCTAAAGAAACTAAAGACCTATATATAGAAAATTATAAAACACTGATGAAAGAAATCAAAGAGGACACTAATAGATGGAGAAATATACCATGTTCATGGATCAGAAGAATCAATATAGTGAAAATGAGTATACTACCCAAAGCAATCTACAGATTCAATGCAATCCCTATCAAGCTACCAGCGGTATTTTTCACAGAGCTAGAACAAATAATTTCACAATTTGTATGGAAATACAAAAAACCTCGAATAGCCAAAGCAATCTTGAGAAAGAAGAATGGAACTGGAGGAATCAACCTGCCTGACTTCAGGCTCTACTACAAAGCCACAGTCATCAAGACAGTATGGTACTGGCACAAAGATAGAAATATAGATCAATGGAACAAAATAGAAAGCCCAGACATAAATCCACACACCTATGGACACCTTATCTTCAACAAAGGAGGCAAGAATATACAATGGAGTAAAGACAATCTCTTTAACAAGTGGTGCTGGGAAAACTGGTCAACCACTTGTAAAAGAATGAAACTAGATCACTTTCTAACACCATACACAAAAATAAACTCAAAATGGATTAAAGATCTAAATGTAAGACCAGAAACTATAAAACTCCTAGAGGAGAACATAGGCAAAACACTCTCTGACATAAATCTCAGCAGGATCCTCTATGATCCACCTCCCAGAATACTGGAAATAAAAGCAAAAATAAACAAATGGGATCTAATTA
This sequence comes from Oryx dammah, assembly GCF_014754425.2. Classification (NCBI taxonomy): domain Eukaryota; kingdom Metazoa; phylum Chordata; class Mammalia; order Artiodactyla; family Bovidae; genus Oryx; species Oryx dammah. The sequence continues at coordinate 6,098,752 of NW_024070212.1, forward strand.
AAATTAAAAGCTTCTGCACAACAAAGGAATCTACTACTTCTTTTTAATTTGTATCATGTATTTTTCCAAATTAAATGTCCATCAACAGATGAATGGATACCGAAAATATGATATATATGTTAATATACATATTTCATTGTGTGTGTGTGTGTGTATATATATATATATACACAATGGAATATTACTCAGCCATGAAATGAATGAAATAATGCCATTTGCAGCTACATGAATGGACCTAGAGATTATCATACTATGTGAAGTAAGCCAGACAGAGAAAGACAAATATCATATGATATCACTTATATGTGTAATTTTTTTAAAAAAATGATACAATTGAACTTATTTACAAAGCAGAAATAGACCCATAGACATAGAAACCAAACTTATGGTTACCAAAGGGGAAAGGAGTGGGCAAGGAGAAATTAAAAGGTTGCACATTACTATGTATAAGGTAGATCACCAACAGGAATTATTGTATAGCACAAGGAACTATGCTCAATATTTTGTAATATCCCATAAGGGAAAAGAATATAACTAAATCACTTTGCTATACACCTAAAACTAATATACCTTTGTAAATAAACTATATTTTAATAAGAAAATTGGAAAATACAATATAATACAACTTTCATCTTACTTCAAATTTAATTTGCTTATATTGTTAGTGAATATATATATGATTTTATGATATCAGAACTTTTACTCCACTTTTTTCTATGAGGAACTAATAATACTCAAGGAGAGTCAGTAATAAGTTTGTGGTCACACAGCTAGAAAGGGACTACATTGGGATAGATGATAGCTGTCAATACCGAGCTTAGTGTTTCCCTTTTCCTTTCTTCTTTAGTTTTCTTCTCCCTCCTTTTAACTTCAAATCAGGTTGATTTATCCTGAAGAATACATAGATTTTCTCTTTGACTTCTTCAGTTCAGTCACTCAGTAGTGTCCGGCTTTTTGCAACCCCATGAACTACAGCATGCCAGGCCTCCCTGTCCATCACCAACTCCCAGAGTTTACTCAAATTCATGTCCATTGAGTTGGTGATGCCATCCAATCACCTCACCCTCTGTTGTCCCCTTCTCCTCCCACCTTCAATCTTTCCCAGCACAAGGGTCTTTTCAAATGAGTCAGCTCTTTGCATCAGGTGGCCAAAGTATTGGAGTTTCATCTTCAACATCAGTCCTTCCAATGAACAGTCAGGACTGATTTCTTTTAGGATGGACTGGTTGGATCTCCTTGGAGTCCAAGGGACTCTCAAGTCTTCTCCAACACCACAGTTCAAAAGCATGAATTCTTCGGTGCTCAGCTTTCTTTATAGTCCAACTCACATCCATACATGACTACTGGAAAAACCATAAACTTGACTAGATGGACCTTTGTTGGCAAAATAATGTCTCTGCTTTTTAATATGCTGTCTATGTTGGTCATAACTTTTCTTCCATGCAGTAAGCATCTTTTAATTTCATAGCTGCAGTCACTATCTCCAGTGATTTTGGAGCCCCCCAAAATAAAGTCTGTCACTGTTTCCACTGTTCCCCCATCATCATGAATGATGAAGTCACAGACCTTGAACATCAAAATTCGCTTGAACCTTCTCACTAGTGAAAAATGTTCTTCCACCCCTGCTTGAAGTTTGATCTCTCTAACTTAAGGAAACAGTAATCAATTATTACTTATTAAAAGTCTATTAAAAGTGGTAAAAACTTATTTTCTAAACCATCCTTTAGTAATGACCTATCAATAACTGAAAAACCCAAAAGGAGTTTTTTTACACTGAAATGGAGTTGATGTATAATATTATATTACAGGTGTACAATACAGTGATTCACAATTTTTAAAGGAAATACTCCAATTATAGTTATTATAAAATATTTGTTACATTCCCTATGGTGTACAATATATCCTTGTAGCTTAATTTACACCAAATATCTTGTACCTTTTAAATCCTCTATTCTTATATTGCCCCTCCCCCTACCTCTCTTCCCCTACCCCTACCTCTCTCCCCCCTGATGACAACTAGTTTGTTTTCTATATCTGTGACTCTGCTTCTTTTTGTTATACTCACTAGTTTACAATATTTTTAGTGTTTATCAACAGGTGAAGGAATAAAGATTGTTATAGACAATGGAATACTATTCAGCCATAAAAATCGATGAAACTTTGCCATTTTCAGCAAAATGAACAGACTTGAAGGACCTTGCATTAAGTGAAATAAGTCAAACAAAGACAAATACGGTTTGATATCATTTATATGTTATTTCAAGGGTTTTCATCACTCTTTTTATTTCTTTTCATTTCTTTGCTTTGTTGTTCATAGGTCTCGTGTGAGAATTGAGTAATTTTTGTTTTTATTTTTTCTTTTCCATTATGGTTCATTATAAAATACTGAATATACTAATAGCAGGTCCCAAGAAGGACCTGCTCTTTGCATGCTCAGTTGCTCAGTCCTGTCCAACTTTTTGTGAGCCCCATGGACTGTGGTCTACCAGGTTCCTCTGTCCATGGATTTCTCCAGGCAACAATACTGGAGTGGGTTGCCATTGCCTTCTCCAGGGGATCTTCCAGACTGAGGATTGAGCCCATGTCTCCTGCATTGGTCAGTGGGTTCTCTACCACATTTGTATGTAGAATCTAAAAAATACAACTAGCAAATATAATGAAAAAGAAGCAGACTCACAGATATAGGGACCAAAAGGAGTTTTGATCAGATGCCATTTGCTCTACACCAGGGAAATCCTTTTCAGCCAGGACTATTTCTTAACAGCCCAGAACTGAGAGCAGTGAGTGACTGATGAATATTTGTGATTAAGTAATATAACGTTCAATGTTCTGGGGGTAGGAGACCACAAATAATGAAATCTTGGAACTCAGCTTGAGTTTTTAGTGTTGGCATCACTTTATTCTCCTTTTGGACATGTGAAGACATGATGAAAAGGCATCTGCTTGCTTTAACAGGATGAAGGAATGGTGGGATACAGGTCTTGGGCTAGGAGTTCTGACATGGATGTCTGGTCTTTTATGCTTGTGAGACTTGAGCAGAGTACTTAATCTCCCTAAACTGTAAAGTGGGGATAATGGCATGTGCTTTTCCTACAGTATTGCTGATCCTGCTCACAGGACCAATTGTCTCCCTGTTCACACTGTCTGCACTGTTCCCTGAACCTAGGGTAGGCAAGGCATGAGCTAAGAGACTGGAAGGAGACTCAAGGAGCCATAGGAACTGCAGACACATTTATTCTCTCCTGGCTGGCATGGCAGCCATAACACAGCGTCTCTCCTGGCTGACTCAGCAACCACAGCAGCAGTCACAACATAATCACAATGGAGCCATAACATAACCTCATATAACACAAACATGGTGTCACTCCAATATAGCCCAAAGCAGCAGCAGCCAGGCTTTCACGGTGATGCTCAGGCAGGTGAACTGCACACAGCAGTCCATGGCCAAGCGGGTACCTTGTGATGCACATACACAGGGTTACAAATGATCTCAGTCGTTACATCACTGTGCAAGGTCACTGTTTACAGAACATGGGGCAAGAGGACATGAGAGCATGGGGTGAGAGAGCCTGACTGGCACCATCCTGTCAATTTCCTGACACCCACCTCACAAAGTTACTATGAAGGTGAATTGAGCTTCACTTTCGTCTAGCACTCAATCATTAATTTCTTTCCACAAACATCTCTTAAGATTATAATTTATCATAGGCATGGTCCTATTCTACGTTCCTTGGGTTACACAATTAAATAAGTCATAGAGTTCATAGTTTACATGAATATAAGAAACACTGCAGTCTTGGGCAAGTTACAAAGTCTCTTCTCTCATTTTCAAAACTGGAATGCTAACAGATGTCTCCTGTTTATTTCTTCAGACTATTATGATAATGGACAAAAATAGCTGGGCAAAATGCCTATCAAAATTATTTTATTATCAATATCAATGTTTTAGAGAGAAAATATTAAGCAAAGGGAGTTAATCTTACTTTGTAGAAGGTGTGGTCAGAATACCACTCTTAAGTGGCCTTCAAGCTGAGTCTTAAAAATGGCTCAGTTGAATAAAGATGGGGAGAAGGCATTAGGAATGAAGAGGATGGATGTGGTTGTGTGCAATGTAGACCTCTTTGATGAGTTCATTCATGTAGAAGATAAAAGATAGTGACCATGTGGTATGAATATGTGATCAAATTCACCCACTGTGCTCTACCATACCAAGCTGGGAGCTCTGTCTTCTAGGATTCTACATTCATGATCTCTATCATGTCACTCGGAGAAGGTAATGGCACCCCAGTCCAGTACTCTTGCCTGAAAAATCCCATGGACGGAGGAGCCTGGTAGGCTGCAGTCCATGGGGTCGCTAAGAGTCAGACAAGACTGAGCGACTTCACCTTCGCTTTTCACTTTCATGAACTGGAGAAGAAAATGGCAACCCACTCCGGTGTTCTTGCCAGGAGAATCCCAGGGACGGGGGAGCCTGGTGGGCTGCCATCTATGGGGTTGCACAGAGTTGGACATGACTGAAGTGACTTAGCAACTAGCATAGGACCTGGCACATAGAGTAAATAAGTGTATATTAAACAAATGCAGCTCTGAGAGTTGGTGATGGACAGGGAAGCCTGGTGTGTTACGGTCCATGGGGCCACAAAGAGTTGGACACAACTGAGCAACTGAACTGAACTGAAACAACTGCAATAAGTGCTATAATCTCATACAGAACAATGTTAACGTGCAGAGAAGCAGGGAGCCACAGACTCTTTTGGGAGTGCTGTCAAAGGCTTTATAAGCTGAAATGTCCATAAGAATCAGACCAGGATTTTTGTGTTTATCCTACTAGGCCACCATTTTCAGGGAAGTTTTCTTAGGCAGTATGTGACTTGATCCATGATGCCTCAGGATCAGCAGTTTGTCCTCTGAAGCTTAGGAATGAAAGTTTCTACAGCTGCTGATTTGTTAACATTACCAAGATTATACAAACCTGGTCTGTCTGGGCTGAATTACATCTTAGCTGGACTAAATATACTTTCTAACCCCTAAACCAGAACACATAGTCTGACAAGTGTACTTTTGGGAAATAGAATAGGATACTTGAAATGGCAACTGCCTTGGAAAATCTCTTTAACCTCTGGTTGCCTAATATGCATAGCCTATTACTTCTTTGTATTTATGAAACTAGGGAGCTCAGCTTGTGATGACGGGGGTATGAGGGACGTTCAACACAACACAGTAAAGCAATTACACTCCAATTTAAAAAAATGTTTTAAAAGAGAATATGTAAACTACTTAGGGACCCATAGGTGATAGTCTGTGGTTGATAAAACTGGAGGTGAGTAGAATTCAGTGAGGTTCTACAGACGTGTGGAATATCAACAAAAATTGGGTGTCGTAAGAAGAGGAAATGGAAGATACACAGTACTTGAAATTACAAGCCTCAGAGAAGTCTCTACACATGGACATCATCAGATGGCCAACACCAAAATCAGATTGATTATATCCTTTGCAGCCAAAGATGGAGGAACTCTATACAGTCAGCAAAAACAAGACCAGGAGCTGACTGTGGCTCAGATCATGAACTCCTTATTGCCAAATTCAGACTTAAATTGAAGAAAGTAGACCATTCAGACCATTCAGGTAAGACCTAAGTCAAATTCCTAATGACTATACAAGGGAGGTGATTTAAGGGACTAGATCTGATACCTGATGAATTATGGACAGAGGTTCATGACATTGTACAGGAGACAGGGATCAAGATCATCCCCAAGAAAAAGAAATGCAAAAAAGCAAAATGGCTGTCTGCGGATGCCTTACAAATGGCTGTGAAAAGACAAGATGGGAAAGGCAAAGGAGAAAAGGAAAGATATACCCATTTGAATGCAGAGTTCCAAAGAATAGCAAGGAGAGATAAGAAAGCCTTCCTCTACTTGAGATTTTTAATCTTTGCTGCTTGGTATTTGTTATCAATTTTGTATCTGTAAGAATCCAATCTTCAGTACCTATTTTTACTTAGGAGTGTGATTACTGGCTAGATTGCTCTCTCCCCTTCTGACTCCCCTTTTTCTCCCCAGGTCACCTCTATCTCCTCCTTCCCCCTTCTCTTCTCTAGTTAACTCTGTGAATCTCTTTGGGTGTTCCAGGATGTGGAGAACACTTAGGGAACTGATTACTGGCTATATCTGTCTCTCTCTTTTTGACTCCCCTGCCTCTCCTCCTGGTCACCTCTATCTCCTTCCTCCCTCTTCTCTTCTCTGTATAATTCTGTGAACCTCTCTGAGTGTTCCAGAGTGTAGAGAGCAAATAGGGGATTGATTACTGGCTACATTTCTCTCTCCCCTTTTGATTCCCCCTTTCTCCTCCTGGTCACCTATATCTCCCTCTTCCCTCTTCTCTTCTCCATGTAACTCAGAACTTCTCTGCGTGTCCCTCACTGTGGAGGATCTTTACACAATTAACCTAGATGTTTTATCATCGGTGTTGTATGGATGGAGAAGTCTTGAGGTTACTGTAAGAATAAGACTGAAAGCCAGAAGCAGGAGGCTTAAATCCAAAACTTGAGAACACCAGAAAAATCCTGACTCCAGGGAACATTAATTGACAAAAGCTCATCCAAAAACCTCCATACCTACACTGAAACCAAGCTCCACCCAAGAGCCAACAAGTTTCAGAGCAAGACATACCAAGCTAATTCTGCAATGACTTAGGAACATAACCCTGAGCGTTAAAATACAGTGGCCAAAAGTCACACCAAACCCACAGACACCTCAAAACACACTACTGGACACTTCATTGCACTCCAGAGAGAAGAGATCCAGCTCCACCCACAGAACACCAATGCAAGCTTCCCTAAGCAGGATACCTTGACAAGCCACTCATCCAACTCCACCCACAAGGAGGAACCTCCACAATAAAGAGGAACCACAAACTTACAGCATACAGAAAGGTCACCCCAAACACAGAAACATAAACAAGATGAAAAGGCAGAGAAATATTCAGCAGGTAAAGGAACATAAAAGCCCACCAAACCAAACCAAAGAGGAGGAGATAGAGTCTACCTGAAAAAGAATTCAGAATAATGATAATAAAAATTATCTCAAATTTTGAAAACAAAATGGAGTTGCAGATAAATAGTCTGGAGACAAGGATTGAGAAGATGCAAGAAAAGTTTAACAAGGACCTAGAAGAAATAAAAAAAGAGCCAATCAATAATGCATAATGCAATAACTGAGATCAAAAGCACTCTAGAGGGAACTAACTGTAGAATAACTGAGGCAGAAGATACGATAAGTGAGGTGGAAGATAGAATGGTGGAAATAAATGAAGCAGAAAGGGAAAAAGGAAAAAAAGAATTAAAAGAAGTGAGGACAATCTCAGAGACCTCTGGGACAATGTCAAATGCCCCAACATTCGAATCATAGGAGTTCCAAAAGAAGAAGACAAAAAGAAAGACCATGAGAGAATACTTGAGGAGATAATAGTTGAAAACTTCCCTAAAATGGGGAAGGAAATAATCACCCAAGTCCAAGAAACCCAGAGAGTCCCAAACAGGATAAACACAAGGCAAAACACCCTAAGACACATATTAATCAAATTAATGAAGATCAAACACAAAGAACAAATATTACAATCAGCAAGGGGAAAACAACAAATCACATACAAGGGGATTCCCATAAGGATAACAGCTGATCTTTCAATAGAAACTCTTCAAGCCAGAAGGGAATGGCAGGACATACTTAAAGTGATGAAAGAGAAAAATCTACAACCCAGATTACTGCACCCAGCAAGGATCTCATTCAAATATGAAGGAGAAATCAAAAGTTTCACAGGCAAGCAAAAGCTGAGAGAATTCAGCAACACCAAACCAGCTCTCCAACAAACACTAAAGGATCTTCTCTAGACTCAAAACCAAGACAACAAAGTAGATGGCAACAGGATCATACTTATCAATAATTACTTTAAATGTAAATGGTTGAAGCCCCAACCAAAAGACAAAGACGGGCTGAATGGATGCAAAAACAAGACCCCTATATATGCTGTCTACAAGAGACCCACCTCAAAACAAGGGACACATACAGACTGAAAGTGAAGGGCTGGAAAAAGATATTTCATGCAAATAGAGACCAAAAGAAAGCAGGAGTAGCAATACTCATATCAAATAAAACAGATTTTGAAATAAAGGCTGTGAAAAGAGACAAAGAAGGATACTACATAATGATCAAAGGATCAATCCAAGAAGAAGATATAACAATTATAAATATATATGCACCCAACGTAGGAGCACTGCAATATTTAAGGCAAATGCTAACAAGTATGAAAGGAGAAATTAACAGTAACACAATAATAGTGGGAGACTTTAATACCCTACTCACACCTATGGATAGATCAGCTAAACAGAAAATTAGCAAGGAAACACAAACTTTAAATGAAACAATGGACCAGTTAGATCTAATTGATATCTATAGGACAATTTACCCCAAAACAATGAATTTCACCCTTTTTTCAAGTTCACATGGAACCTTCTCCAGGATAGATCACATCCTGGACCACAAATCTAGCTTTGGTAAATTAAAAAAAAAAAAAAAATGAAATCTTCTCAAGCATCTTTTCTAATCACAATGCAGTAAGATTGGATGTCAACTACAGGGAAAAAAAAAAAAAAACTATGAAAAATACAAACATATGGAGGCTGAACAACACACTTCTGAATAATCAACAAATCACAGAAGAAATCAGAAAAGAAATCAAAATATGCATAGAAATGAATGAAAATGAAAACACAACAACCCAAAACCTATGGGATTCAGTAAAAGCAGTGCTAAGGGGAAAGTTCATAGCAATACAAGCCTACCTCAAGAAACAGGAGAAAAATCAAATAAATAGCCTAACTCTATACCTAAAGCAAATATAAAAACAAGAAATGAACTCCAGGGTTAGTAGAAGGAAAGAAATCATAAAAATTAGAGCAGAAATAAAGGGAAAAGAAACAAAGGAGACCTCAGCAAAACAAAGCTAAAAGCTGGTTCTTTGAGAAGATAAATAAAATAGACAAACCATTAGCCAGATTCATCAATAAACAAAGGGAGAAAAATCAAATCAACAAAATTAGAAATGAAAATGAAGAAATCACAACAGACAACACAGAAATACAATGGATCATAAGACTACTATCAGCAACTATATGAAAATAAAGTGGACAACTTGGAAGAAATGGACAAATTCTTAGAAAAGTACAACTTTCCAAAACTGAACCAGGAAGAAATAGAAAATCTTAACAGACCCATCACAAGCACAGAAATCAAAACTGTAATCAGAAATCTTCCAACAAACAAAAACCCAGGACCAGATGGCTTCACAGCTGAATTCTACCAAAAATTTAGAGAAGAGCTAACACCTATCCTACTCAAACTTTTCCAGAAAATTGCAGAGGAAGGTAAACTTCCAAACTCATTCTATGAGGCCACCATCACCCTAATACCAAAACCAGACAATGATGCCACAAAAAATGAAAACTACAGGCCAATATCACTGATGAACATAGATGCAAAAATCCTTAAGAAAATTCTAGCAAACAGAATCCAGCAACAAATTTAAAAGACCATACAACGTGACCAAGTGGGCTTTATCCCAGGGATGCAAGGATTCTTCAATATTTGCAAATCAATCAATGTGATACACCACATTAACAAACTGAAAGATAAAATCCATATGATTATCTCAATAGATGCAAAGAAAGCCTTTGACAAATTTCAACATCAATTTATGATTAAAAAAAAAAAAAAAACCCCTCTGGAAAGCAAGAATAGAAGGAACATACCTCAACATAATAAAACCACATATGATAAACCCACAACAAACATTATCCTCAACGGTGAAAAAATGAAAGCATGTCCCCCTAAAGTCAGGAACAAGACAACGGTGCCCACTCTCACCAGTACTATTCAATATAGTTTTGGGAGTTTTAGCCACAGCAATCAAAGAATAAAAATAAATAAAAGGATCCAGATTGGAAAAGAAGAAGTAAAACTCTCACTGTTTGCAGATGACATGATCCTCTACACAGAAAACCCTAAAGACTCCACCAGAAAATTACTAGAGATAATCAATGAATAGAGTAAAGTTGCAGGATATAAAATTAACACTCAGAAATCCTTGCATTCCTATACACTAACAATGAGAAAAAAGAGAGAGAAATTAAGGAAACAATTCCACTCACCATTGCAATGAAAAGAAGAAAATACTTAGGAATAAATCTACCTAAAGAAACTAAAGACCTATATATAGAAAACTATAAAACACTGATGAAAGAAATCAAAGAACACACAAATAGTTGGAGAAATATACCATGTTTATGGATTGGAAGAATTAACATAGTGAAAATGAGTATACTAATCTATAGATTCTATGCAATCCCTATCAGGCTACCACTGGTATTTTTCAGAGAACTAGAACAAATAATTCCACAATTTGTATGGAAATACAAAAAACCTCGAACAGCTAAAACAATCTTGAGAAAGAAGAATGGAACTGGAGAAATCAACCTGTCTGACGTCAGACTATACTACAAAGCTACAGTCATCAAGAGAGTATGGTACTGACACAAAGACAGAAATATAGATCGATGGAACAAAATAGAAAGCCCAGAGATAAATCCACACGTCTATGGACACCTTGAACATGTCTAAGCAACAGTTAGAACTGGACATGGAACAACAGACTGGTTCCAAATAGGAAAAAGAGTATGTCGAGGCTGTATATTGTCAACCTGCTTATTTAACTCATATGTAGGGTATATCATGAGAAACGCTGGGCTGGATGAAGCACAAGCTGGAATCAAGATTGCTGGGAGAAATATCAATAACCTCAGATATACAGATGACACCACCCTTACGGCAGAAAGTGAAGAGGAACTAAAAAGCCTCTTGATGAAAGTGAAAGAGGAGAGTGAAAAAGTTGGCTTAAAGCTCAACATTCAGAAAACGAAGATCATGGCATCTGGTCCCATCACTTCATGGGAAATAGATGGGGAAACAGTGGAAACAGTGTCAGACTTCATTTTTTTGGGCCCCAGAATCACTGCTGATGGTGATTGCAGCCATGAAATTAAAAGACCTTTACTCCTTGGAAGGAAAGTTATGACCAACCTAGATAGCATATTCAAAAGCAGAGACATTACTTTGCCAACAAAGTTCAGTCTACTCCAGGCTATGGTTTTTCCAGTGGTCATGTATGGATGTGAGAGTTGGACTGTGAAGAAAGCTGAGTGCCAAAGAATTGATGCTTTTGAACTGTGGTGTTGGAGAAGACTCTTGAGAGTCCCTTGGACTGCAAGGAGATCCAACCAGTCCATTCTAAAGGAGATCAATCCTGGGTGTTCTTTGGAAGGACTGATGCTAAAGCTGAAACTCCAATACTTTGGCCACCTCACGTGAAGAGTTGACTCATTGGTGCCATGAGCCAGCACGGAGGATCCCACCCATGACAAGGTCATGCAGAGAGGCCTGATGGGCAAGGTGAGTCAGGCTTCGAGGGGTCCTCTGTCTGAGCATCTACCCCAAAACCAAAATCTGTCTGGTTTACTCTCTGCTATACTATACTCTTCTGACATTACCCCCTTTTCTCTGGAAAATTAATTCAGAGCTCTGGTTAACAGTTTCCTGCATAAAGAAAGGATGTCTCGGCTTAACCCCTTTGATGGCTTTCTAACCTATCTGACCGATCTGCTTTACAACTTGTGGATTGCTTACAGCCCCCAACCACGAGAGGCACAAAGCTTAAAGCATCTTAAAGATACAGAGCCTTTTCTAAAGAGCTAAAAATCAGATTGGTGATGGGTTTTCACTGTTGAGTCAATGACTGCTGCCAGGCCTCCATATTCTTTATCTTTTAGGCACCTGAAGGATATTAATCAGTGTAATTGGGATATAAAAATAGGAATATAGTAGTTTTGATGTTAGCAACACTAGACTTTTGAGTTAATTACTTTTCTTTGTTATGAATCACTGTACTCCTTTTCATTGTTATAAGTTGTTGTATCTTTGCTATGTAAGAATGTAACTTTATTTAGTGCTTTCTGAGAGTGGCACCAGACTTTGGGAAGAACAACATAAATAAGTCTTCTGGTTGACAAACCCTTATCAGAAAAAAGGCCGTAAAATTCTAATTGGCTCTCTGGCCAGAAGATGATGTAAATCACCCAAGAGTTGTGTATACAACTAGGTATGCAAAGAGAAAAGCCTGGTTTTGATAAGAGTCAGGGCTGCTGACTCTGCATAACTTTGTATTACCCATTGATCTCTATGTTCAAAAAAAGGTATAAAAGGCCTTTCTGGACAATAGAGGATGGGCCAGTCACTGGACTGGTTTCCTCCCTGTGTGGTCTATTCTCCTTTTCTGGCTGAATTCCCATCTGGGGGGTGGAGGCTCGCCATGTCTACTTACTTGCCCCGGCTTCTAAGATCCACGCAAGAGGGAGCCCAAGGTGGGGCACCTCCCGCTATTCAAGAGGGCGCCAGTGGCCTAACATAGATGGTGCAAGTTCCTTGTCTGGAACTTCATTGACTTTCCACATAAACCAAGTTATTCAGCATCTTTTCTCCACTAAATTTTCCTACTACACTATTTATTTCTAAATAAATAAGTTTTTTCCTCGCTTACACCATTCACCCTTCGAATTCCCTGGATCCACCAGGGCAGGACCCTGGCACATTGGAAAAGACTCTGATGCTTGGAGGGATTGGGGGCAGGAGGAGAAGGGGACGAGGGAGAATGAGATGGCTGGATGGCATCACCGAGTCGATGGACATGAGTTTGTGTGAACTCCAGGAATTGGTGATGGACAGGGAGGCCTGGCATGCTGCGATTCATGGGGTCGCAAAGAGTCAGACACGACTGAGTGACTGAACTGAACTGAACTGGTGGACACCTTATCTTTGACAAAGGAAGCAAGAATATACAATGGAGAAAAGATAATCTCTTTAACAAGTGGTGCTGGGAAAACTGGTCAACCACTTGTAAAAGAATGAAACTCAAACACTTTCTAACACCATACATAAAAATAATTTCAAATGGATTAAAGATCTAAATGTAAGACCAGAAACTATAAAACTCCTAGAGGAAAACATAGGCAAAACATTCTCTGACATAAATCACAGCAGGATTCTCTATGACCCACCTCCCAGAGTAATGGAAATAAAAGCAAAAATAAACAAATGGGACCTAATTAAACTTAAAAGCTTTTGCACAACAAAGGAAACTATAAGCAAGATGAAAAGACAGCCTTCAGAATGGGAGAATATAATAACAAATGAAGCAACTGACAAAGAATTAATCTCAAAAATATAAAGGCAGCATATGCAGCTTAATTCCAGAAAAATAAGTGACCCGATCAAAGAATGGGCCAAAGAACTAAACAGACATTTTTCCAAAGATGACATACAGATGGTGAAAAAACACATGAAAAGATGCTCAACATCACTCATTATCAGCAAAATGAAAATCAAAATCACAATGAGGTACCACCTCATGCCAGTCAGAATGGCTGTTATCCAAAAATCTACAAACAATAAATGCTGGAGAGGGTGCGGAGAAAAGGGAACCCTCTTACACTGTTGGTGGGAATGCAAACTAGTACAGCCACTATGGAGAACAGTGTGGAGATTCCTTTAAAAATTGCAAATAGAACTGCCATACGACCCAGCAATCCCACTGCTGGGCATACTCACCAAGGAAACCAGAATTGAAAGAGACACATGTACCCCAATGTTCATCAGAGCACTGTTTACAATAGCCAGGACATGGAAACAACCTAGATGTCCATCAGCAAATGAATGGATAAAAGAGCCGTAGAACATATACACAATGGAATATTACTCAGCAGTTAAAAAGAATGCATTTTAATCTGTTCTAATGAGATGGATGAAACTGGAGCCTATTATACAGAGCGAAGTAAGTCAAAAAGGAAAACACCAATACAGGATATTAACATATATATATGGAATTTAGAAAGATGGTAACGATGACCCTATATGCAAGACAGCAAAAGAGATGCAGGAGTAAAGAACAGACTTTTGGACTCTGTGAAAGAAGGTGAGGGTGGGATGATTTGAGAGAATAGCATTGAAACATGTATATTATCATATGTGAAATAGATTGCCGGTTCAGGTTCGATGCATGAGACAGGGTGCTCAGGGCTGGTGCACTGGGATGACCCTGAGGGATGGGACGGGGAGGGAGATGGGTTCAGGATGGGGAACACATGTGCACCCCTGGCTGATTCATGTGAATGTATGGCAAAAACCATCACAATATTGTAAAGTAATTAGCCTCCAATTAAAATAGATAAATTAATTTTTTTAAAAAAAGAAAGGCATTGTGAATTAAAAAAAAAAAAAAAGAAATCAGATTGATTATATTCTTTGGAGCCAAAAATGGAGAAGCTGTATACAGTCAGCAAAAACAAGACCAAGAACTAACTGTAGCTCAGATTATAAACTCCTTATTGCAAAATTCAGACTTAAATTGAAGAAAGTATGGAAAACCATTAGAACATTCAGGTATGACTTAAATCATGTCCTTTATGATTGTAAAGTGGAAGTGACAAACAGATTCAAGGAATTAGATCTGATAGAGTGCCTAAAGAACTATGAACAGAGGTAGATGGCATTGTATAGGAGGCAGTGATCAGGACCAACCCCAAGAAAAGAAATGCAAAAAAGGCAAAACGGTTGTCTGAGGAAGCCTTACAAATAGCTGAGAAAAGAAGAGAAGTGAAAGGCAAAGGAGAAAAGGAAAGATATAGCTATCTGAATGCAGAGTTCCAAAGAATAACAAAGAGAGATAAGAAATCATTCCTCAGTGATCAACACACACACAAAAAAAAAAAAAAAAAAATAGAGGAAAGCAAACGAATGGGAAAGACTAGAGATCTCTTCAAGAAAATTAGAGATACCAAGGGAACATTACATGCAAAGATGGGCACAATAAAGGACAGAAATGGTATGGACCTAACAGAAGCAAAAGATATTAAGAAGGTGGCAAGAATATACAGAACTATATTAAAAAGATCTTCATGACCCAGATAATTATGATGGTGTGATCACTCACCTAGAGCCAGACATCCTGGAATGTAAAGTTAAGTGGGCCTTTGGAAGCATCACTATGAACAAAGCTAGTGGAGGTGATGGAATTCCAGTTGAGCTACTTCAAATCCTAAAAGATGATGCTGCAAAAGTGCTGCACTGATTTTGGCAGCAATTTTGGCCAGTCTTGTGGTCACTGGACTGGAAAATGTCAGTTTTCATTCCACTCCCAAAGAAAGGCAATGCCAAAGAATGTTCAGACTACCACACAATTGCACTCATCTCCCATGCTAGAAAAATAATGCTCAAAATTCTCCAAGCCAGGCTTCAGCAATACGTGAACCATGAACTTCCAGATGTTCAAGCTGGATTTAGAAAAGGCAGAGGAGCAAGAGATCAAATTTCCAACATCCGTCAGATTATCGAAAAAGCAAGAGAGTTTCAGAGAAACATCCACTTCTACTTTATTGACTATGCCAAAGCTTTGACTATGTTGATCACAACAAACTGTGGAAAATTCTTAGAGAGATCAGAATACCAGACCACCTTACCTGCCTCCTGAGAAATCTGTATGCAGGTCAAGAAGTAACAGTTAGACCAGACATGGAACAACAGACTGGTTCCAAATTGGGCAAGGAATATGTCAAGGCTCTATATTGTCACCCTGCTTATTTAACTTGTTTTTCCATTAGTCATATATGGATGTTAGAGTTGGACTATATAGAATCCTAAGCACCAGAGAACTGATGCTTTTGAACTGTGGTGTTGGAGAAGACTCTTGAGAGTCTCTTGCGTTGAAAGGAGATCAAACCAGTCAATCCTAAAGGAAACCACTCTTGAATATCCTTTGGAAGGACTGATGCTGAAGCTGAAAATCCAAAACTTTGGCCACTTGATATGAAGAACTGACTCATTGGAAAAGACCCTGATATTGCAAAAGATTGAAAGCAGGAAAAGAAAGGGGACAACAGAGGATGTGATGATTAGATGTCATCAAGGAACATGAGTTTGAGGAAGTTATGGATGTTGGTGATGGACAGGGAATCCTGGCCTGCTGAAGTCCATGGGGTCCCAAAGAGTCAGACATGACTAACTGACTGAACTGAACACTCTCAAAGGCTTTAGTATAGTCGGTGAAACAGAGGTAGATGTTTTTCTGAGTTTCCCTTGCTTTCTCTATGATCCAGCAAATGTTAGCAACTTGATCTCTGGTGTGTCTGCCTTTTCTAAACCCAGATTGGATGTCTGGAAGTTCTTGGTTCACGTAATGCTGACATCTAGAATGCAAGATTTTAATCATGACCTTACTAGCATGGGAGATGAGTGCAATTGTCCGATGGTTAGCGCACTCTTTATTATTACTACCCTTTTTGGGAATTGAGATGAGGATTGACCTTTTCCAGTCCAGTGATCTTCCAGATTTGCCGATGTATTGAATGCAATATTTTGATAGCATCATCCTTTAGTGTTTTGAACAGCTCTGCTGGAATTCCATTGCAACCACTAGCTTTACTAACAGCAGTGTTTCCTCAGGCCCACTTGACTTCACACTCCTGAATGTCTAGCTCTGGGTGACTGACCACACCATCATAGTTATCCAGTTCACTAAGATCATTTTTGTACAGTTCTTCTGTGTATTCTTTCCATCTCTTCTTCATCTCCTCAGCATCTACTAGATCTCTACCATTTCTGTCCTTTATTGTTCTCCTCTTTGGGAAAGATGTTCCCTTGATATTTTCAAATTTCATGAAGATATCTCTAGTCTTTCCCCTTCTTTTGTTTTCCTCTATTTTTATGCATCGTTCATTGATGAACCCCTTGTCTCTCCTTGCTATTTTTGGGAATTCTGCATTTAGTTGGATGTACTTTTCCCTTTCTTCCTTGCTTTTCACTTCTCTTCTCTCTTCAGCTATTTGTAAAGCTTCCTCAGATAACCACTTTTCCTTCTTGCTTTTCTTTTCCTTTGGGATGGTTTTGTTTGCTTCCTCCTGTACAATATTACAGACCTCTATCCATAGTTCTTCAGGCACACTGTTTACTAGATCTAATCCCTGGAATCTATTCATCATCTCCACTGCATATTCATAGGAGGTTTGATTTAAGACAAACGGTGGCTGGCCTAGTGGTTTTCCCCAGTCTCTTTAGTTTAAGACTGAATTTTGCTATGAGGAGTTGATAATCTGTGTCACAGTCAGCTCCAGGTCTTGTTTTTGGTGACTGTATATACTGCTTCTCCAGCTTCATCTACAATGTAATCAACTTGATTTTTGTATTGACCATTTGGTGATGTCCATGCGTAAAGTTGTCTCTTGTGTTGCTGAAAAAGGGTGTTTACTATGACCAGTGCATTCTCTCATGACAATTCAGTCAGCCTTTGCTCTGCTTCATTTTGTTCTCCAAGGCAAAACTTGTCTATTGCTCCAGGTATCTCTTGACTTCCTATTTTTGCATTGCAGTCTCCAATGATGAATAGAACATCCAATTTTGTGTTAGTTCTAGGAGGTCTTCTAGGTCTTCATAGAACTGATCAGATTCTTCAGCATCAGTGGTAGGGACATAGATTTGAATTACTGTGATGTTGAATGGCTTGCCTTGGAAACGAACCGAGATCATTCTGTCATTTTTGAGGTTGCACCCAAGTACTGCATTTCAGACTTTTTTGTTGATTGTGAGGGCTACTCCATTTCTTCTAAGGGATGTTTGCCCAAAGTAGTAGATATAATGGTCATCTGAATTAAATTCGCCTATTCCTGTCCATTTTAGTTCACTGATTCCTAAGATGTTGATGTTTATTCTTACCATCTCCTGCTTGTCCCTGTGCAATTTACTTTGATTCAGGGACCTACATTCCAGGTTTCTATGCAATACTGTTCTTTACAGCATCAGATTTTACTTTTATCACCAGCCACATCCACAACTGAACAATGTTTTCTGCTTTGGCCCAGCAGCTTCATTCTTTCTGCTGCTATTGGTAGTTGTCCTCCACTCTTCCCCAGTAGCAAACTGGACACCTTCTGACCTAGGGGACTCATCTTTCAGTGTCATATCTTTTTGTCTTTTTATACAGTTCATGAGATTCTCACAGCAAGTATATTGGAGTGTTTTGCCATTCCCCCCTCCTATCTTTAGGGTAGGAATTGCTATTTGTGGTTTTAATTTACATTTCCTTAAGTATTATTGAGTTTGAGCATCTTTTAAAATGTATATTAATGTTTTATTAGGGAAAAAAGTTGTATTTTTCTTTTGCTGACTGTTTACTATGCAGAAACTTTTTAGTTTGATGTAGTACAATTTTTTTATTCTTGCTTCTGTTACTTGTGCATTTGGGGTCATATCCAAAAAATAATTGCCAAGACCATTGCCAAGGTGCCTTTCCTCTGTTTTCTTCTAAGAGTTTTATTATTTTAAGTCTTACATTTCAGTTTTTAATACACTCTGAGTCAACTTTTTGTTTGTGGTGTAAGACGTCCAGATTTATTTTCTTGCTTGTGACTATCCAGCTGCTGAACAGGGCTGTAAACTAAGTTACATGGCTCAGAAATGCCATGCTCTGAGCTCCCAGGCTGTCTGGGGTCACAGTTTGGGCTCCTGGGTCACACGGGGACAGATGTTATACTCCACAGTTGCACTATTCATAAAAATAATTTAGTGAAATTTATTAGTATTCACTTTATATCCTAATATATAGTACATTTTTGAAGTTTTCCAAGATGGCTTGAAAAGAATATGTATTCTCTAATTTTGGGCTTTAATGTTCTAGGTTTTAGTTCAATCACTCAGTCATGCTCAACTCTTTGTGATGCCAGGGACTGCAGCCAAATGAGCCTAAAATTTTGAATTCAATTCTTCCCAAATCAGTGAAGGATTCCTAAGCTGCACAAGTCAAGTATGGAATGGAGGTTTAGAAGCCAAGCTGAATGCATCTGCTAAAGCAGAGATTTTTGGCAGTGTTGGGAATTTAAAGATAAAATCTGTCACATTTAGAAAGACTTTCTCTAACTTAAAATTATGATCTAATTGCCTAATCATTTCTTATCATGCTTTTATGATTTCACTTTTTTTTAAATTAACCTCTGATTCATTTGGACTTTATCCAGGTATAAGGTACAATTTAGACTTTGTCTTTTGCCATGTGGCTTGGTTGTCCCCCAAATTATTCAACCATTAAATTTCTTCAGCTGATAGAAGATGCTGCTTTTACATATAAAAACTGATGTCTAAAAATTAATAAAGCCAAAATCATATGTCAGACATTTTGTTCTCAAATGTACCCCTCCTTAAGTGTTCCCATTTTAATGAGTGATATTGCTACTTACACTTTTACTTACACCAAAACCTTAGACTCATCTTTTAACTCCTTTTTTCTCCACAAGAGCCGTCTCTCTGGCTATATTCCTGATCTCACCAGAAGAAGAAATCAAAAACATTCATCTCTTAATTTTCCCATGGAAGGGTCTTAACTGCATATTTTCCCAGATGCTGTCTGAAGGTCTGGCTTACATCTGGGCCATGGTTATGATCCTTCTCTTGTGATATTGACACATCCTGACATACCTTCAACCACTGGGGACCAACTAAGAAGAAGGACAATGGATGGCCTGGACAACCTCTAAGTTCTGAGAGGCAGCAGAGCTTGAGCCAGTCTAATTGACAAGGATCACCTCCTAGATGAGACCAGTCTATCAAATCTTGGTGAGGCAGCTTTTTACCTAATGCTCAGAAACCAACACAGAAAGTCAAGGAAAATGAAGAACAGAGGGATGTGTTCCAAACAAAAGAGCAAGATAAATCTCCAGAAACGGATGTTAATAACATAGAAATTGGTGATTTACCTAATACAGAGTTTGAAATAATAGTCATAAAGTTGCTCACTGAGATCAGGAGAACAGTGCATAAACAAAGAAATAAAGACTATTTTTAAAGTATGAAACAGAAATCAGAGAGCTGAAGGGTACAAAAACTGAACTGAAAAGTTCAGCAGGTCTTCAACAGCAGATTAGAAAAATTAGAAGACTGGATCAGTGAATTCCACAACATGGCAGGGAGATTCATCATGTCAGAGAAGCAAAAAGAAAAGGGAATAAAAAAAAGAATGAATATGGCTTCAAGAAATTATGGGACACCATCAAATGGATCAATATATACTTTATAGAGATACCGGAAGGAGAGAAGAGAGATAAAGGGACAGAAAGCTTATTCGGAGAATAACAGCTGAAAACTTCCCTAACTTGGGGAAAGAAAAGACATACAGATCCAAGAATCCAAAAAGTACCAAGTAAGATGAATTTAGAGATACCCACACAGAGATGGATTATAATTAAACTGTCAAATTTTAAAGACAAAGGAAGAATCTGAAAAAAGCAACTTGTTACTTACAAGGGACCCACTCCCCCTGCCATAAGAAAACTGGCAGACTTTTAAAGCAGAAACCTTGTAAGCCAGAAGAGTGTGGGAAGATATATTCAAAGTATTGAAAGAAAGAAAAAAAAAAAACAACCAAGAATGCTCATCCTGGCAAAGTTATACTTTAGAATCGAAGAAATAAAAAGTTCTTCAGACAATTAAAAGCTGAAGACTTTTGTCTTTATCACCACTGGTCTAGCCCTAAAAGAAAAGTTAAAGGGAAGTTAAAAGTTAAAGTCAAAAGGGAGTTCTTCAAACTGAAATGACAAAATATTAATTAGTAATATGAAGGTATATGAAATTGTAAAAGCCACTGGCAAAGATGAAAAGTGCATACAAATTTTAAAAAAAGAAACAGTGACTTGGGTTGTGGGTGTTTTTTACTAATGTTCTGTGTTGTGGTTTTTAAGGATGGCTATATGAATATACCATCTGTGTAATTTTAAAAATTAATAAAAATTAGCATCAACAAAGACAAAGTTTGATTACTGGGATAATCAGAAGAGAGTAGAGTAGAGAAGAAGGGAGATTATTGGGATGTTTAGTGGAGTGGCCAAAGTGCTTTTAGTATAGTGATGACTAATATAGACTTTCAAGTTTTATATGCCTCCTCAGTTTAGTTCAATCGCTCAGTCATGCCCAATTCTTTGTGACCCCATGGACTGCAGCACACCAGGCTTACCTGTCCATCACCAACTCCCAGAGCTTGCTCAAACTCATGTCCATTGAGTCAGTGATGCCATATAACCATCTCATCCTCTGTCGTCCCCTTCTTCTCCTGCTTTCAATCTTTCCCAGTATCAGGGTCTTTTCCAATGAGTCAGTTCTTCGCATCAGTTGGCCAAAGTATTGGAGTTTCAGCTTCAGCATCAATCTTTCTGATGAATATTCAGGACTGATTTCCTTTAAGATTGACTGGTTTGATTTCCTTGTAGTCCAAGAGAATTTCAAGAGTCTTCTCCAACACCACAGCTCAATAGTATCAATTCTTCGGTGCTCAGCATTCTTTACAGTCCAACTCTTACATCCATAAGTGACTACTGGAAAAACCATAGCTTTCACTAAACAGACTTTTGTTGGCAAGATAATGTCTCTGCTTTTTCCTTCAGTAAATTCTCAAGTACACTTTTTTGTCCTTTAGGCTTGTTTATCTTTTTGTTTTACTTTAATTTTGTAGAATTCAATAACAAGTGATTGTGTTCCCTTCTGGCTGGGGTGTACAGGAGAATACAACAATAGCATTAATAATATTTTAGGTAATTAACTGTTGAAAGAATAAACTATGAGACAGAACTGACTATAAAATGTAAGCCTAATAGAACATACAGAAAAGTGGAGGTGAGAGTAACAGAAAATTTATCTGCTCTTTGAGTTTTCTGGCACTTTCATTTTTCCTTCTCTTTGAGAGGAAATGTTCCAACCAGGCAAGAATAAAAGCCTTATCTAATAAACTGTGCAACAAGTTGGTAGGCACTCAATTTATAAACATAAGTGATAAGGATAAGTGAGGATAAGTGAAAGTTGCTCAGTTATGTCTGACTCTTTGTGTCCCATGGACTATACAATCAATGGAATTCTCCAGGCCTTATGTTCATTCTATTAATGCAAGTTAGCCCATTTTTGACTTGAACTCACTCGGGTCACTGACCAGTCTATTCAGAATCTACATAACTAAGGTTCATCTCCAGAATCACGTTGAGTTCACCGTGGAACCTCATAGTGTTCAGTCATTCTTCACCAGAGAACTCTCTGCTGCCTTTTATTTGCTTCCTCTCTCTCCTGAGTCATTTTTCATGGAAAAATTTTGGATTATCAGCACATACCAACTTTTCCTTTGGTGCATATAAAATCATCTCTACTCAAGTATACGCCACACATCCGACTACACCCAGGGTTGCCCTCTTGCCTGTGACCTCCATCAAGTTATTTAGTCTTTCTGAACCTCAGTTTGAATTTCTATAATTTGGAGAAAATAATATTAACCTCATTAAGACAGGAATCATGAAATATCATACTTGCCAAAGTGCTTAGCACTTTTATAAGTACATAGGAACTGCTTAGTCATTTCAGCTCATTTTATCACTTAAGGATTTATCATCAGTGAGCTCTTTCTTAGCTTCAGGATAACATTTTTCTCTGCAGTGGGATTGCTACCAAGCCAAAATGAGACATTACTATCCCTGCTGCTCACTGAATGAAAACTCTTTGCCAATTTCTGCTTTTATGATTCTTGGTTCAAATAACAAGTTAGTTCTTTACAAAAATCTCATAGCCCATTAATTACAGCAAGTAGGAATCATAAGTATCCAGAAGGGAAAAATTGTATGTTTCCATTTTACAGTTTGTAAAGGATGAGGCTGTAGAAAACGGTTGACCGATATTCACACTTGGCTATGTGTGTCAGCAAGCCAGAAGGGGCTGGACAAAATAGAACTATCAGCTTGGTAATGACATCTTACTGATTTCCAGATATTACACAGGATTTAACTTACTTAAATTATGTTGAATTTTCCATGACAAATGCCACTATAAGGAACCTTTTGAAATTTAGTTAGATGAAACTTCTTAGGACTTAGTCATTCCTTCCCAGAAAATTCTGTCATGTGTCTGATATTACTAAATGTCCACATTATTAGTCCTCATTTTTAAAACTTCCCATCTTTTTTGAGTCATTTCCATTTTCAAAAAATTGGGCTATCTTATCACACCTACTTTTTCTTTCACTCTTATGCAGTCTTTTTTCTTTAAGACTATCACCAGAGCCAATTTAAACCCTGCCTAATAGCTAGAAATGGAAAAAATGTGTTGCTAAAAGCTGTATGGTTAAAATGAGGAATGTATTTACTGTAAAACTAACAATGAAAAGTTATAGTAATGCTCTACAAATGCCTAACTGTACTATTCTAGAACAGAATTATTCTATATAATTTAGACAGAGAAATCTTTATGAATCTGCTTCCTCTTTTAAAAAAATAGCAGGTTAGTACTATCTGATCTACTAATATTCCAGAAAGAAGTCAATATAAATGTGACTTGTGCTATTATTAACACTGTTCTGGCTCTCTTCAGATCTTTGGTTCAGTTTAGTTGAGATAAAGCTCAGAACAGACAAAACAACTTGAGAAAAGAAAACTGTACTTCAGTGGATATTGTTTCTATTACCTTTGCCAGTATATCAGAAGATTAGATAACCAGGACTCAGTTTCTCAATAGGCAAATCAGATTCTTCAAATCAATGTTTTATTTGAATAAAGATAAGTAAAATATTCCTGTTTATCATTAAAAAACATGCAGATATGCTATTCACTTCCATCTTAGGGAATTTAGCATAAGGTCAAGCAGAGTGAACTAAGAATAAAATCTTCCAGAATAAATATTACTTCTTACAAAAATGTGATTCTTACTAAGAATGTTCTGTCTCCAATATTTCATTATCATCAAAATATCCACTTATGTTTATGGCTTTCTTTACATTTTATCTTTTATTAAAAGTTTTATATATTCTATCTCTTTCAAAAACGTTGGAAAACCATGCAACAAAAATATAATTTTCTGTCCTTCTTTCCTTCTTTCCATATATATTTGTCAAACACTGGACTAATGAAGGGGAAATACATGAGAATGAGATGTAAATTTGTCATGAGGAGCTCATAGCCTCATGAGAGACAGGAAAGACAAATGTTTAAATAAAGATATGTAGGCAATGCTATGAGAACAGATAGAGGGACTAATGAACTCTTCCCTGGGGAATCAGAAGAGGCTTCACAGAAAAGGAGGCACTGAAGGTAGATCATAGTTATTTAAAAAACAAAATGTAAAGGCTTTGTCAGATAAAATGAGGGACATTCAATCCAGAAAGAAGGAGCAGTGAGGGCTAAAGAATGGCTTCATGGAGAGGTCCAAAAGGGAGGATAGGCAAGGAGACAGCGGGGTCTGCTCTATGTCAGAGCTGCAGTTCCAGAAGTCTGTTTACTTAGCCACAAGGCTGATAAATCACTTTTCTCTCATGCTACAAACATTTATCAAGGTTGTTCTTTTGTGAAGTATCACTTATTGCAAGCCTAGAGCATGACATCAACTTCTTTTAATTTCGTGTTAGTTGATTTCGTCTACTTCTCTTTCTCATATTCATTCAGTTATTAAAGAATGGTATATTTTAAGAAAAAAGATTTGGTAGTCAATGAAAATGAGCAACTTTTTTTATAGTTTCTGAGAGTGAGAAGAAGAATACAAAGAAAGACAAAAAGTCCTGTCATTACACCTGGAAGTCTACTCTCCATGATGTATCCTTACACCAAAAAGATTTAACTAAGATACTTTCTGGAGAAAAAAGAACAAGGAATTCCAATGTGTCAGGCAAGGGGGTGTACATATTATATCTGATTTTCCATACCAGTAAAATCAAAACCTTTCAATGGCCTGGGAACTGTGATCTGGCCTACTGCTACTAATCAATCTAGTCTCATTGCTAATCATTTTTCCCATCACTCATCATACTCCTGTCAGACTGGCCCTCTAGCTGATCCTTAAACAGGCAAAGCTTGCTTTCTTTCTGCCAAAGCACTCTCAGAAAACTTCATTCTTCCTTCCTCTCATCCTTCAGGTCTTAGCTCAAAGAAGCCTTCCTTGATCACAGTCTATAATACAAGATCCACATGCCCCTTCCCTGTCATATGGTAACTACTTCTCTGACTTATTTTTATTCTCTAAGCACTTATTTTCATTTTTAATCACTAAGTTTTTCAACTGTATCTTTTTTTCCCATTAGAGCTTAAGCAACTATAAGAAAAAGTATTAGCCTATCTTGTTCAAATAAAGTGTCTAAAATACTTAGCAGTTAGTAAGTGGTTAATTATATACTTTGAATAATGGAAAACACTTTATATTGACATTATTAGCAACATTCCATAGATAAATAGCTTAAATTTCAGACAAATGAAATCATTTGTCAGATATTCCATGATTTATAGGTCATCTGGATTTGAGTATTCAATATCTCATGATTTGAGATAGTAGATTTTCCATTATACTACATTTTTTTTATCCTAAAAAGATACTTTCCATGAAAATATCTTCAGATATAACTAGCATTATAATGTGCAGTATATTTATCAGGATTTTCAAAACCACTAAATTCTAAAAGATGAAGCTGTGAAAGTGCTGCACTCAATATGCCAGCAAATTTGGAAAACTCAGCAGTGGCCACAGGACTGAAAAAGTCAGTTTTCATTCCAATCACAAAGAAAGGTAATGCCAAAGAATGCTCAAACTACCACACAATTGCACTCATCTCAGTCAGTTCAGTTCAGTTCAATTCAGTCACTAAGTCATGTCTGACTCTTTGTGACCCCATGAACTGCTGCACGCCAGGCCTCCCTGTCCATCATCAACTCCTGGAGTCCACCCAAACCCATGTTCTTTGAGTCGGTGATCTCATCCTCTGTCATCCCCTTCTCCTCCTGCCCTCAATCTTTCCCAGCATCGGGGTCTTTTCCAATGAGTCAGCTCTTCACATCAGGTGGCCAAAGTATTGGAGTTTCAGCTTCAACATCAGTCTTTCCAATGAACACCCAGGACTGATCTCCTTTAGGATGGATTGGTTGGATCTCCTTGCAGTCCAAGGGACTCTCAAGAGCCTTCTCCAACAGCACAGTTCAAAAGTATCAATTCTTCAGTGTTCAGCTTTCTCTATAGTCCAACTCTCACATCCATACATGACCACTGGAAAAACCATAGCCTTGACTAGATGGACCTTTGTTGGCAAAGTAATGTCTTTGCTTTTTAATATTCTGTCTAGGTTGGTCATAACTTTTCTTCCAAGGAGTAAGCATCTTTTAATTTCATGGCTGCAGTCACCATCTGCAGTGATCTTGGAGCCCAGAAAAATAAGGTCAGCCACTGTTTCCCCATCTATTTGCCATAAAGTGATGAGACCAGATTCCGTGATCTTAGTTTTCTGAATGTTGAGCTTTAAGCCAATTTTTTCACTCTCTTCTTTCACTTTCATCAAAAGTCTCTTTAGTTCTTCTTCCATCATCTCACACGCTAACAAAGTAATGCTCAAAATTCTTCAAGCCAGCTTCAGCAATACGTGAACCATGAACTTCCAGATATTCAAGCTAGATTTAGAAAAGGCAGAGGAACCAGAGATCAAATTGCCAACATCAGCTGGATCATAACAAAAGCAAGAGAGTTCCAGAAAAAAACATCTATTTCTGCTTTATTGACTATGCCAAAACCTTTGACTGTGTGGATCACAATAAGCTGGAAAATTCTGAAAGAGATGGGACTACCAGGCCACCTGACCTGCCTCTTGAGAAATCTGTATGCAGGTCAGGAAGCAACAGTTAGAACTGGATATTGGACAACAGACTGGTTCCAAATAGAAAAATGAATACATCAAGGCTGTTTATTGTTACCCTGCTTATTTAACTTATATGCAGAGTACATCATGAGAAACACTGGGCTGGATGAAGCACAAGCTGGAATCAAGATTGCCAGGATAAATATCAATAACCTCAGATATGCAGATGACACCACCTTTATGGCAGAAATCAACGAGGAACTAAAGAGCCTCTTGATGAAAGTGAAAGAGGAGAGTGAAAAATTTGGCTTAATGCTCAACATTCAGAAAACTAAGATCATGGCATCTGGTCTCATCATTTCATGGCAGATAGATGGGGAAACAGTTACAGACTTTATTTTGGGGGGCTCCAAGATCACTGCAGATGGTGATTACAGCCATGAAATTAAAAGATGCTTGCTCCTTGGAAGGAAAGTTATGACCAACCTAGACAGCATATTAAAAAGCAAAGACATTGCTTTGCCAGCAAAGGTCCATCTAGTCAAGGCTATGGATTTTCCAGTGGTCATGTATGGATGTGAGAGTTGGACTGTAAAGAACGGTGAGTGCCAAAGAGTTGATGCTTTCAAATTGTGCTGTTGGAGAAGACTTTTGAGAGTCCCTTGGACTGCAAGGAAATCAAACCGATCCATCCTAAAGGAGATCAGTCCTGGGTGTCCATTGGAAAGACTGATGTTGAAGCTGAAACTCCAATACTTTGGCCACCTGATGTGAAGAGCTGACTCATTAGAAAAGACCCTGATGCTGGGAAAGATTGATGGCAGGAGGAGAAGGGGATCACAGGGGATGAGATGGTTGTATGGCATCACTGACTCAATGGACATGAGTTTGAGTAAACTTCAGGAGCTGATGATGGACAGGGAGGCCTGGCGTACTGCAGTCCATGGGATTCAAAGAGTTGGCACGACTGAGCGACTATACTGAACTGAGCTGATAACTGGTTTAAGCAAAAATGGACTTGCAAATGGTCACAAATATTTCACAGAAACATTGGTAGAGCTGAAGACACAAACTCGAGCTGAGCTTCCAAAAACAGCTATGAATCCCACACCAAAGAATTGTCTTGCCAAGGAACAGTTGCTACCTCTCCCACTTTTAGGGAATTAGAGAAGCATGAAATAGGTTGACATGGCCTCTAGATTCAAGGCAAGACTATCTCTGCCATGAACAAAAAACTGCTGAATCAGGAAAGTTATACCAGGGATCCTGGATGCATAATTATACCACCATTACCATGATCCTTGCCAGCAACATGACTGCCCTATATCCTTTCTCTCTATGTAACTCCATTCTGTATCAAAGACTTATACAAATCCATCTCACTGGTGGAGCTCAAATCACATTTAGACTTACTCCAAAGGGAACTGAGAAACATAGTTCTTCCACTTTTCAAGGTATCATGACTAGATGGTAAGTTGTAAGGGGATCAGAACTGTTGTTGACAGCTAGGTGTCCTATGTTAGGCACTTGTTAGTTTATAACCTTATTCAATCTCTGCAAAAACACTGTAAGGTAGGTACCATCATGCACACTGAAAGTAAACAACATTTATGCCCATATTAATGAAGTCATCTGATGAGAGACTCTTGTGTCTTCTTTCTGGAGCTTATCAGCATCCTCTTTTCCTTTGTTTTGTTTATGGTTGAAAATACTTTAGAGTTAAAAAGCAGACCATGGCACTGTTTTAAAAATATAAAGCCCAGAGCGTACAGAAATGCAAATTTATGAAACTCCTTCAAAAGTGTCTTGCCAACTTTCAGCAGTGTTGCAAAGTATGAATGAGGTAGTTTGGGACTTCCCTCCTGTAACGGTGGCATCTTGGTGTACTTCCATAATAGTGGTCTAGTTCTCAGCTCTGCAGATACAAATTTTTCATTTTTATAAATTCATTTTGGATGATAAACTAATAGGCAATATTTTTCTAAGGGCATGTCTGCTAATATTATACCAAATTCATAAGAGATGGACTTAAAAACCAAATTAAATAAGAATGGATTGCTAAGTAACATTTATGGAACATTTACTGTGTGGCAGGCACTGTAGTAGGTATTTACTTGTGGATTTTTATTATTCCCCCTAAAACACTGGAAATTAGAATTCCATCATTGAAACAAGTAAGTGATACAAGGCTTAATGACATGCTACCACACCAGTTTAATGCGCCTGAAGTAGCAGCAATTCTGCTTAGTAATGGGCCATATCTAAAAGTAGCTGTAGGTGTGCTTTTGGCATCATGGAGTTGTTGGGAATCAACTTAGAAAATCCATATAATTTTAATACAGTTGTATTGCTAAAAGTGCTGCTGACCTACAAGAAAAACAGGTTGATGTTGTTTAATAAGTAAACAGATCTCCATGTTCCCAATTTTCTACAGATGGAAAACAGGCAAAGAAAGTTACTCAGTGACAGGGCAGATTAACTGATACCTTCTTTTAGAAATAACCAAAGAGCTGTTGGAAAAGGAAAAAAAAAAAAAGCCTCAGAGGCTGGACCCAAGAGCTGTGGAAAAGAGTGACCTAGTACACCCAGTGGAGAGGGAATGGACTATTTGCTTAGTTTAATCTCAGAATTTCTCCTGGCCAGCGACTACTGTAGGCCTTTTATTCTTTCTCTTTCCAAATAGGAGTATTTATTACAGTTATTATATCCATATCCCATTGTATACTGATATGTGTGGAGAGCAGATTGTCCAAGAATTTACAGACCTATGGAATCAGATGAACCTTATCTTAATATGAAGTAGATCAAGAGATTCTGAACTTCAAGCTTGGGGCTAGAATTGCATAAGACTTTTAAGGATTTTAGGATGGAGTAAGCATATTTTATGTGTGGAAGATATATTAAATATGAGTGAAAGGTATAATGTGATCATTTAGATTGTTTTACAGCAAATATTTGTTCCCTTCTTCCTTCTACTGTAGGCAAAGTATACTTCCCTGCATGGCTTCCTGACATGGCTTTGGTCATGTGACCTTTTGACCAATGTGATGTCAGTGTATAAGATGTTGGAAAAGGCTTGAAATGTACTTGTAAAGTGGATCTTGTCGCTTTACACTTCTGCCATCTCCATGAGAAGAACATCAAGTGGAGTGCCTACTGCTCAAGAAGGAGGAAGTTATGTAGAGAAGATCTAGACATAATATGCAACCTGAGGACAAGTAAAACTGTGCCTGGTGGAGACCAGAGGACCATCAGCAATTCCACAGGCATCAGGTTAGAAAAAATACAAAATACAGGCAGACCACAGAGACAGTGCTGGTTTGGTTCCAGACTACTGCAATAAAGAAAATATTTGACCAAGGGAGTCACACAGTTTTTTGGTTTCCCAGTGCTGGAGAAGGGTTAGGCTACCCACTCCAGTATTCTTGGGCTTCACCTGTGGCTCAACTGGTAAAGAATCCACCTGCAATGCAGGAAACCTGGATTAAATCCCTGGGTTGGGAAAATCTCCTGGAGAAGGGAAGGGCTACCCACTCCAGTATTCTGGCCTGGAGAATTCCATGGACTGTATAGGCCATGGGGTCACAAAGAGTCAGACACGAGCGAGCAACTTTCACATTCACCTTAAGATCTGCTTCCCCTTAAGTGCATATAAAAGTTATGTTTACACTACTTTGTAATCTACTGAGTGGGCAATAGCTTATGTCTATAAATGTGTATACCTAAAATATTTTATTACTAAAAATGCTAACCATCATCTGAACCTTTAGCAAGCTGTAGTAGTAACATCAAAGATCACTGATCACAAATCACCATAACAAATAAAGCAATATTGGAAAAGTTTGAAATGTGAGAATTACTGAAATTTAACAAACAGAAAAACAAATATTGTGTATTAATGTGTATATGTGGAATCTGGAAAAATGGTATAAATGATCTTATTTGCAAAGCAAAAATACAAAAGTAGTGAAAAGACACTGTTGGAAAAAATGACTGATAGACTTGTTTGGCATAGGGTTGCTACAAACCTCCAATTTGAAAAAAAAGAAAGAAAGAAAGAAAAAACAGTATCTGTGATGCGCTGCTGCTGCTGCTAAGTCACTTCAGTCGTGTCCAACTCTGTGCGACCCCATAGACGGCAGCCCACCAGGCTTCCCCATCCCTGGGATTCTCCAGGCAAGAACACTGGAGTGGGTTGCCATTTCCTTCTCCAATGCATGAAAATAAAAATGAAGTCGTTCAGTCGTGTCCAGCTTCTAGCAACCCCATGGACTGCAGCCTACCAGGCTCCTCCGTCCATGGGATTTTCCAGGCAAGAGTACTGGAGTGGGTTGCCATTGCCTTCTCCGGTGAAGTGCAATAAAGAACAATTGAACAAGATATGCCTATAATTCTTGTTTTAAGTCACTGATTTTCAAATATTGAAGTGGGTTGTCACATGGAAAAAGGTAACTGATCTAGAAATAAATGAGCAATTTAAACATTCCAAGAACTGCCTCCCTGGTGCAAGAAACAAGGAAACTAAATTGCCAGAGTTTACTTGAAGTACACATACAAAATCTATGCAAAGAGTTTGCAATTTTTTTTATGTATTTCCACCTGCCAGAACACATTTCTGCCAGTGACAGTATTATCACTAGTGGTGGCCTTTGGCTTTAAAGATTAGAAATCAACTTTGGCAAAGTTGAGATTCAAAGAGAATGTAACAGAAATACTATACTGTTTACAGAATTGAAGAGCTTTGATTACTTTGAATAACTAAGATTTGATTATGCAGCTGTAAGAAGGAACAAAACTGGGTTATATATAGACATGTGGAAGGACCTAACAGTGACATACAGAGTGAAGTCAGAAAGAGAAAAATATAGTATATTAATGTATATATATGTATGTATATGTATCTATATGTTCATATATATGTATATATATATGGAATCTGGAAAAATGGTATAAATGATCTTATTTGCAAAGCATAAATACAAACACAGACATAGAGACCAAATATTTGGATACCAAGGAGAATGTGGGGGTGGGAGGGAACGGAAGATTGGGATTGATGCATATATACTATTGATACTGTGTTTAACATAGTTAACTCATTGGAACATACTGTATAACACAAGGCACTCTGCTAAATGCACTCTGATGACCTGATTGGGAAGGAAGTCCAAGTGGGAGGGAACATATGTATATATATGATGGATTCATTTTGCTATACAGTAGAAACTAACACAACATTGCAACACAAGTATACTTCAATAAAAATTAACTTAAAAAAAGTTCAGGATCAGAGAAAATTCACAGATCCTAGCAGCAGAATTCACAGACATTTTCATGCTCAAAATTCAAGTGACAGAGTCTGATTAGCTTTGTTTATTTGATGTGTCCAATTGCATGGAAGGGAGGAGGGGCCGTGCTATTATGAGTGATAGTCCCGTTAGTACACTTTGAGTTGAGTTTCTTAGTGTCTAGTCTAGAAATAGCACTAGATTTTATACTTCAACTTCAGGATGTCTCCACTTAAGGTCATCCAGTACTTATCCATTCTTTATAACCTTATTAATAGCACCTTATGTAAGTATATCACCCTATACCTTTCAAAGAAATAAATATTTTCATTCTCAGGGAACCCCAGAAAGTTTCAGCTTACCTTCTTTGATTCCAGTATACATGGATATTTTTGAAAGACTTCTTGAAACTATTTTCTCTGCCCATCTCTGATCTTTTTCTTAATAAATCGTGACTAGTCTCTGCAAAGTATGGATTGTGTTATCTATTATCTTTCTGCCTGTTTTCTTGGGCTGCAGGTAAGGAGTTCTTTGTCTTGTGGGGACAAGAATATAAATGGCCACCTTGTGCCTCTATAACATTACCTTCACTTCAATGATTAATTTGTGGATATGAATATCAAGAATGTTCTGGGCCTATTTAAAGAAGTGAAATTGAGAAATGTTTCTAACAAATAAGGATGATAATTTGGCCATGACTAAATGATCTAGGTAGCAAGCATTTTTCATCTTCATGACTCATTGTAGATTAAAGTTCTGCCTATCTTTATTCCATTACTTGCACCATTCCATTCCAAACTAAAACTGATGAATTATAAGCAATAAAAAGGATTCATGATAGTTCCTGTTTCTGCTTATAAAGATAACAAGCTCCAAGCTCTCTTTCTCTCCTTTATTTATTTATTTATTTATTTATTTATTTTTGGTTCTTATTTCATTTTGAACACTGGTGTTTGGGGAGGAGAACCTCATTCTAATGTCCCAAGGTCTTAACGAGAGACATCTTGTGTAATAAACATAACTACATCTTTATGGTAGCTTCATCATTGTCCCTCGCTGATAGTGAAAAACCATCAGAATGAATTCAAAAGTTTTTGAGCTTTTTTGTTTGACTGATTTTGTTTGTTAGTTTGCTTGTTTGTTTTTCTGATAAAGGCAATTCTCCTGAGTGGGTTTCTCCCCACTTTGGAGTCAGCAGAACTCAGTGAGAAAAATAACTGATTAAAGGGCAATCTATCACCTAAAAGAATCCATGTAACTGCACAATGTGCCTAAAAGAATAGTTCAGTTCCTGCAATAAGTTAATTCAGGCAAAGAATAACTAAATGCAAGAGAGAATCTTGTATTCCAAAGTACATCTGCTTGATTGGAATCTTTGGAAAAACTTTTTTTCCCAATGATCTGAGAAAGCAAAATTCAGATGACCAATTCACCTTTTTCAGTAAAGCAGGCTATCTGACAACACCTCTTAATGAACCTCTCTAATGTATATTTAAGCAATCAGTGTGTTTCATTTGAATGCCAATGATTGACAAGCACATTATATCAACATTTCTGACTTAGATGTATCCTCCTTATATTTCCTTAATTTGCCTTTCTTTCCCTCTGAAATTCTTTTATACCCTGCTGCTTCTCTTTGTTTTTTTTTTTTTTAATTAATTTATTTATTTTAATTGGAGGGTAATTACTTTATAACATTGTGATGGTTTTGCCATACATTAACATGAATTGGCAACATGTATATGTGTCCCTATTGAAGTAGATTTGATTTACACTGTTGTATGTTAACTTCCATATTAAAAAGCAGAGACATTGCCAACAAAGGTCCATCTAGTCAAGGCTATGGTTTTTCCAGTAGTCATGTATGGATGTAAGAGTTGGGTCATAAAGAAAGCTGAGTGCTGAAGAATTGATGCTTTTGAACTGTGGTGTTGGAGAAGACTCTTGAGAGTCCCTTGGACTGCAAGGAAATCCAACCAGTCCATCCTAAAGGAAATCAGTCCTGACTGTTCATTGGAAGGACTGATGTTGAAGCTGAAACTCCAATACTTTGGCCTGACTCATTTGAAAAGACCTTGACATTAGGAAAGATTGAAGGCTGCAGGAGAAGGGGACGACAGAAGATGAGATGGTTGAATGGCATCACTGATTCAATGGACATGAGTTTGAGTAAACTCCAGGAGTTGGTGATGGACAGGGAGGCCTGGCATGCTGCAGTCCATGGAATCACATACAGTTGGACATGACTGAGAGACTGAACTGAACTGAATCGATGTTAACTTCCACTGTATGACAAATTGATATATATATATACATTCTTTGTCATATTCTTTTCCATTTGGTTTATCATAAGGTAGTGAATATAGTTCCCTGTGCTATACAGTAGAATCTTGTTACTTACTCATCTTATGTATACTAGTTTGTATCTGCTAATCCCAAATGCCAGCTCCATCCCTTCCCTCCTCCTTGGAAACCAAGAACACACTTTCCCTCTGAAATTCTATTTTCACAGATCAATAATGGATTAAATCAACTAATTTTCCTTCCTTCTTTCTTCCTTTCTTTTCTTCTTTATATATCTTTTCTTTCTCTCTCTCTTTTCATATTTCTCTCTCTTATCTTTGCATTCAATTTCCCTTTGTCTGACAAGCAAACAATTATTGAATATCTGCACTGCTCTTGTGTTATATTTCCCTGAGAATAATATAACTGAGCTCCAAGACATTAGAGTTCTGCAGTGAAGGGAACACCCTCAGATGAGTTTTGCTGCTTGCATAAGATACACCTTAATTAGCATCATATTTTAAAGAATTCTATTTGTGAATAGATGAGACTAAAGCATTTGCTGAGCACTACTCTATATACATACCACTGTTTTAGAGCTATGGAGCATACAGAAGAAACTTTCCTGGGTGATCTGCTTTCAAAAGCTTTACTCTTTTTTTTAAAGAGAATATGAACAAGAATTTAGGAAAACATCAAAGAATGATACAAGGCAGCATAGAACAGAAGCAGAAGAGAATAAGAATAGGTGGCAAGAATACACAGAAGAATTGTACAAAAAAAGATCTTCATGACCCAGATAACCCAATGGTATGGTCACTCTCCCAGACCCAGACATGAAGAGCATGAAGTCAAGCAGACCTTAAGAACCATTACTATAATCAAAGCTAGTGGAGGTTATGGTATTCCAGCTGAGCAATTTAAAATCCTAAAAGATGGTGCTATGAAAGTACTGCACTCAGTATGTCAGCAAATTTGGAAAACTCAGCAGTGGCCACAGGACTGGAAAAGCTCAGTTTTCATTCCAATCCCAAAGAACGTCAATGCGAAAGAATACTCAACTTACCATACAATTGGGCTCATTTCACATGCTAGTAAGGTTATGCTCAAAATACTTCAAGCTAAGCTTCAACAGTACTTGAACCTAGAACTTAAAGACAGGCAAGCTGGGTTTAGAAAAGGCAGAAGAACCAGAAATAAAATTGCCAACTTCTTTGGATCATGGAAAAAGCAAGAGAATTCCAGAAAAATGTCTACTTCTACTTCATTGACTACACTAAAGCCTTTGACTGTGTGGATCACAACAAAATTGTGGAAAATTCTTAAAGAGATGAGAATACCAGATCACCTTACCTATCTCCTGAGAAATCTGTATGCAGGTCAAGAAGCAACAGTTAGAACCTACTTGGAACAACAGACTGGTTCAAAGTTGGGCAAGGAGTATGAAAAGGCTGTATATTGTCACTCTTTTTATTTAACTTCTATGCAGAGTACATCGCAGGAAATGCTGGGCTGGATGAATTGCCAGCTGAAATCAAGATTGCTGAGAGAAATAACAACAACCTCAGATAGGCAGATGACACCACTCTAATGACAGAAAGAGAGGAGGAACCAAAGAACCTCTTGATGAGAGTGAAAGAGAGTAAAA
This sequence comes from Oryx dammah, assembly GCF_014754425.2. Taxonomy (NCBI): domain Eukaryota; kingdom Metazoa; phylum Chordata; class Mammalia; order Artiodactyla; family Bovidae; genus Oryx; species Oryx dammah. Next base: position 6,134,743 of record NW_024070212.1, read on the forward strand.
AGGCTGGTTTAAAACTCAACATTCAAAAAACTAAGACCATGCCATCTGCTCCCATCACATCATAGCAAATAGAAAAGGAAGAAATGGAAACCGTGAAATATTTTCTTTTCTTGGGTTCCAAAATCACTGCTGATGATGACGGCAGCCATGAAATTAAAAAACGCTTGCTTCTTGGAAGGAAATAGTGAAAAGTTGCTATAAAGTGAAAGTTGCTCAGTCGTTTCCGATTCTTTGTGACCTCATGGACAAAGCTGTCAGGCTCCTCTATCCATGGAATTCTCTAGACAAGAACACTGGAGTGGGTAGCTGTTCCTTTCTCCAGGGAATCTTCCCAACCCAGGGATCAAACCCGGTCCCCCACATTGCAAGTGAATCCTTTGCCATCTGAGCCACCAGGGAAGCACAAGAATACCTGAGTGGGTAGCCTATCTCTTCTTCAGGGGACCTTCCCAACCCAGGGTCTCCTGCATTGCAGGCAGATTCTTTACCAGCTGAGCTACAAGGAAAGCCCTGTATTTTCCTATGGTATACCAGATATACTAAACAAACTCCAAATGAACAAGTGCTGAATAATATAGAAAAGAAATCTTACAAAATGCATCAGAAAGTTGGCATTAATAAGAAAAATAAATTCTTAAAAGCCAATGAAGTGAAAGTGTGAATTTAGAGAAATATCACCAGGTATTGAAACTCACATTTTTTGAGAAAATTCTTAATAATCAGTGTTTTCGTTTTGATTGTAATATAAATAAAAGAATAAGGAACTGGGTATAATACCACCACTTATTTAAAAAAATTTATTTTTTCCTATTAAAATAAAAGTCTATAAATATTTGCATATAAATGAACAGTTTATTGGAGTTTAATTCAATATGTTGTGTTATGCTCTTTTGATCTTTTTAAACCATTTTTTAAAATTGAAATATAGTTGGTTTACCATGTTGAATTACTTTCAGGTATACAGCAAAGTGACTCAGATATATATGTATGTATATAGATAGATGGATATTCAGTCATATATATATTTTTTCAGACTCTTTTCCACTATAGGTTATTACAAGGCATTGAGTATAGTTGACTGTGCCACCAGTTGATCCTTGTTGTTCATCTATTTTATACACAGTACAGTATATATATTAACTTCAAACTCTGAATTTCTCTCTCACCCACTCCCCCACTCTCACCTTTTGCAACCACAAATTTATTTTCTATGCCTGTGAGTCTGTTTTGTAAATAAGTTCCTTCATATCAGTTTTTAAGATTCCACGTATAAGTGATATCATATGATATTTGTCTTTGTCTGACTTCACTTCATATAATAATCTTTAGACCAATCCAGGTTGCTGCAAATGGCATTATTTCATTCTTTTTTTGTGACTGAGTAATATTCTATTGTATGTATATACCACATCTACTTTATCCGTTTATCTGTTGATGGACATTTGGGTTGCTTCCACGTCCTAGCAGCTATAAATAGTGCTGCTGTGAACATTTAGGTGCACTTATCTTTTCTATTTTTATTTTTTGGTTGTGCTGTGTGGCATTTGGGATCTTAATTCCCCAACCAGGGATCAGATTTGTACTCCCTGCAGCAGAAACACAGAGCCCTAAACACTGGACAGCCAAGGAATCCCTGCATGTATCTTTACAAATTATAGCTTTGGGTATGTGCCCAGGAGTGGGCTTGAGGATCATATGGTAACTCTATTTTTAGCTTTTTAAGGAACCTCCATACTGTTCTCCATAATAGATTATTAACTTCATTTTACCAATGGGGAAACTAAGATATACAGAATGGTAGGAACTTATTTATTTGATTGGATTGTTTAATTTTAGTTTCCTGATTCTAAGCTAATTACCCTACATCAGTGGTTTCCAAACTATTTAGAGATATTTTTAAATATAGATTTTTTTTTAATAGTATCCATCCTTAGACTATCAAATCTTTGGAGTTGGAGCCTGGGAATCTGTCATTTATGTAAAGCTTCCCCAATTTCTGCTTCAGTCAAGAATTTTCTTTTGTCCCAGGCCAGTTACATAGGACTGACTAAAAGTTCACATAAGGTCACCCCAAAATACTGATATCTCTTTATGAGAGAGGTTTTGAAGTGATTATTAAAAGCAGTGTAATTTGGGGGAACAGTCATTCGGACTCATTAAGACCAGAAGAGCTCTGAATTCAAATTTCAAACTGGCCTTACTTTAACCTCAATTCTGCTATTAATAAATCATGAGATTTTGGGCAAATGACTCAACCTCACTCAAATATCATAAGCTTTATTAATCTGCAAAGTAGAAATATTGGAAGACTTGAATGGGATAACATATGTAAAACAGAATTTCCAATGTTGATGTCGTTCAGTCACTCAGTCATGTCTGACTCTTTGCGACCTCATGGACTGTAGCATACCAACCTTCCCTGTCCATCACCATCTCCCGGAGCTTGCTCAAACTCATGTCCATGAGTTGATGATGTCATCCAACCATCTCATCCTGTCATCCCCTTCTTCTCCTGCTTTCAATCTTTCCCAGCATCAGGGTCTTTTCTAATGAGTTGGCTCTTCTCATCAGGTGGCCAAATATTGGAGCTTCAGCTTCAACATCAATCCTTCCAATGACTATTCAGGATTGATTTCCTTTAGGATTGATTGGTTTGATCTCCTTGCTGACCAAGGGACTCTCAAGAGTCTTCTCCAACACCACAGTTCAAAAGCATTAATTCTTTGGCGCTCAGCCTTTTTTATGTTCCAACTCTCATATCTGTACATGACTACTGAAAAAATCATAGCTTTGACTATAAGGATATTTGTTGACAAAGTAATGTCACTGCTTCTTAATACAAAATTCCAGTACAAAGTTAAATACAAGCCCTGAGTAAGTTAAAGTTATTATTATTTTTAAAATACGGCCTTAAATATTTACCTTTATTTCCTTGTTTGCTTTACCTATTCCTCTGCTTTGCATGAGGCTTTCCACTTATACTTAGGGTTGTTCATCTGATTCAAATTTTCTGTAAGATTTCATGCTAAGGAATTAATAGTGCCGGAGCCTATTTTGAATGTTTATTTTTAGTGCTGAGGTCACTGAATACGCAACTTATTTCTCAATCATCAGTGCGGAAGAGCCTTCAATTAGGGGAATAGAATTAGAGGCAGGTGTGGAGACTGCCCCACCTGCCACCTATAATTATTCTACGGACTGAGTCCAGATGTCAGTGGGGATGTCGCAGTGAAGGAGGCAGCTGAGTGAGCTGACTAAGCTGGTGATGCCAACAGTAGATTTAGTTTGGTTTTAGCAGTCCTGACTGTCACTCCAAGGATAGGAATACCTTGAGTATGTCATAGGAATACGATTTGAAAGAAACATAGTGTGGGGTGTCAGAAGACACAGTTAGAAGCAAGTTATTTTTTTAACAAGAAATAGAGGAAACAAGCAGAATTAGGAGCACACCAAGAAATGAGTGCAATACAAGATTAGCAGAGAAACAGTTTTTTGAGGGCAGAGAGAACAATTAATCTAGTTTTTTTCTGAGTGATCACCAGGTAGATAGAGCTAGAGGTTTATGTGAGAGACAGTGTAGCAAAGAGCATGAGTTCTGGAGCCACAGGCCCTGAGGCCAACCCCTGGCTCCCGTGCTTCTGAGCTGTGGGATCTTCGACAAGGTACTTTTATTTTGTTCCTTTATTTATCTTCTATAAAAAGGAGGTGATAAATTTTAGTGCCTCTTCACTATAAGGTTATTATATGAATTAAATTAGTTAATACACATAGGGAGGTATTAGCAGAAAATAAACAATAAATGTTAGTTACTTTATGAGAAAGTTGTGTATATAAAGGAGCATACTAATTTTAATTATATATGAAATTACATAAAGTGTATGTTAAATTTTAATTGTATATGTAAAATAGGTATGCTGCTCCTGCTGCTAAATCGCTTCAGTCTTGTCCGACTCTGTGCGACCCCATCAATGGCAGCCCACCAGGTCCCCCATCCCTGGGATTCTCCAGGCAAGAACACTGGAGTGGGTTGCCATTTCCTTCTCCAATGCATGAAAGTGAAAAGTGAAAGTGAAGTCGCTCAGTCATGTCTGACTCTATAGGAACATATTGTTTGTACTCTTGTAACATCTTTTTTTTTAAATCTTCTTTTCTCTGCAAAATAGCTCCAACCAACAGTTTTTTACCCTGGTTATTTCACCCCCAGATCCCAGTACAAGCTTGGGAGAAATATCCTTGCATTCTCCAAGAGGAAACTGGCAAGAGTACAGTAGACTCTGAGAGTATTAGGTCATGTAAGTACTTAGTACACAGTAAGCACTTTGGAAATAGGAGGAGCTGGATAAATCCAGAAATATGTAAAACACAAGTCAGTCAGTCAACGGTCACTTTCTATGTATTAGGCTCCTTACTTGGTACAGGAGTTAAAAAATCAAACAGGGCATGGCTAGCAACTTCGAGAAACTGGCAGTATCATTTGGAAGACGCACTTGTAAATCAGCAGTTGTATGATAATGTACTAGTAATAATAAAAGCATGACAGAATATCAAGAGAGCCCACAGAGGAACATTTGCTTCATGACAGAAAGTGAGAGACTTCTCAATGTGGGCAGATCTTGAATTGAGTTAAAAATAAAGAGTAGGAGTTTAGTTAGATTAAGAAGGGGGATGGGAGACTGATTTGGATGATGACAGAGGCAATTAACAAAAGGCTGTGTTAGAAAATGTGAATCATTATAGCTGGACCAAAGGAGGAGTTGAAAGAGAGGAGGCCAGAGGACTAGAAAGAATTTAGAATTATAAAGAGTTGAACACCAGCCTAGGGTTGGGAGTATCTCACGTTTTAAGCAGGAGAGTGAGAGACCAAATGTGCATCTTAAAGCAGACTGGAAGTTATTCAGAGTGAAGCAGAGGGTATCAGACTGGAGTCAGAGAGGCTGAGAGTAAGGCCAAGGCAATAGAGCAGGCCACACATGATGAGGGCCTGCTATGGCCATGCCAGTGGAGAGGCAGGAACACACATTGAGAAATCCCCAGTAAGATTCTGCGGAGCTAGGTAACTACTGGGTGTGTGGAGTGTGTGCGAAAAATTGGCCAGGAATGATTCTGCAATTTCTAGTTTAAGGGACTCCATGCAAGTTAAATCCGTCTCCAAGATGGGAATTGGAAGACAAATTGGTCTAGAATTTGCAAGCTGCCCTCAGAGATGAACTTTCTGACACCAAAGCGTATGTATCAATAAAAGGACAGGGAGGCCTGGCAAGCTGCTGTCCATTGGTTCACAAAGAGTCAGACATGCCTGAGAAACAACAACAACGATTATTAGCAACAAGACAAAGGCAGAGAAATACCAAGTCCAACAGAGAAGAAATGAGCAGAGTAGGAGGAAGACAGAGTGGACAGGCATGCTGGTGAGAGAAAAAATGAGTAGGATTTGTTATTGTTATTGAAGAGATATCTCAGAGAGAAGACAGCTACAGAAGGGCCCTGTATTGGGGGAATAATCTGGAAATTTTACAAATAGTCCTTTTATAAATCAACCAAACTCTTCTTTTCTTTTTTTTTTTTTTTTTTTGTTGTTACAAGAAATGCCCCCAAAGTCCACCCTGGAAGGTCAGTCTCAAGAGGTCACAGCTCACTAATTCCTACAGTCTAACTCTGCTGGTCTGCACAGGCTGTTGCCTTGACCAAACTCATGTGAGGAGCAATTCCCTTAATCCAGATTCTGAGGTCATCAGTGGCTTCCTCCCAGAGTGGGGACAGCAGAAATGTGACCAGGACCTCATGTCAAGTGCCTGTTTCCATCTGGGGTCCTGTCCATGTGTGACTCCAGCAGGGGACTTGGATTTCCTGTGCAAGGTCAACCCAAGCAGAGGTGAGCTAGAACCAAGGGAGAGTTGAGCTGTTCTTATATCCTTTTTCTTCTTCCCTCAGGTATTTTAAAAAACAAAGATTTACTCTGAAGAATAGCTTAGGATCTGGTAATTTAGAAAAAGAAAGAAGAGGAAATGAGAAATGATTCTTAATGAGTAACCTAGCCTAGTATTTATCCCTTGCTTCCCAAACGTTTTTTGCTGGTCCCAGAGAGACCGTCCATCTGCCCCAGCTCAGGGAGGATATGAGACAACACAGTAGCAGCAGGATGCTCTGGGGTGGAGCTGTGCTGTTGTTAGTCACTCAGTCGTGTCTGACTCCTCTGTCCGTGGGTAATCTCCAGGCAACAATACTGGAATGGATTGCCCTCTTCCAGGGGATCTTCCCAACCCAGGGACTGAACCCAGGTCTCCTGCATTGCACGCAGATTCTTTATGGTCTGAGCCACCAGGGAAGCCACGAGACATGGGCACTGATGAGTGGCTGACTTTTTGTCCTGCACAATGTGCATCTTTGTTTTCTTTTTTTTCTACTATATCTTTCATATAATTTTTTAAAAAATTTATTTTCTGTCTTTCTCTTCTCTCCTTCCTTTCCTTTCCCCACTCTTTTTCTCTTATCTCCTCTCTCTATATTTCTTCCTTCTCTTTTCCCTTTTCCCTTTCTTCTTGACTAGATTAATTAAAAGTGTGAACTTAAAATAGATTTCTTGGTTTGGCTAAAGTCTATCTTCACTTCTTTGGTATATAATCATGGGTAAATTTCTGGACTTTACTGTACCATGTTTTCCCTATCCACAATGGAAAGATACTAATCACACCTACATCAGAGTTTTATTCTAAATGTTAAATGATATCACATGAGACTTTCATCATACACTTGGCAACTAATAAACATGCCATAAGCATAAGATACTACCATTAAATTTTAGGTTGCCTTTGGAAACTCAGTTCTCTCCCCAGGCATTTTTTAATTCCATTGATGTGACTAACAAGTGCATAGTCCCTGGCCCCAGCTCCCTCATTATCATTGTGTGTGGGGGGGTGGGTGGGTGTGTGTGTCTGTGTGTCTGTGTGCCTGTGTGTATATGTATGCTTAGTCGCTCAGTCATGTGAGCCCATTGACTGTACCCACCGGGCTCCGCTGACCATGGAATTTTTCAGGCAAGAATACTGGAATAGTAGCCATTCTCTTCTCCTGGGGATCTTCCCGATCCAAGAATTGAACCTTAGTCTCCTGCATCTCCCATTGGTGGGTGGATTCTTACCGGGAAAACCCTATCATTTTGCATACAAACCCTAAAACACTGGACTCTTTTTCTAAGTGAACACTTCCTGAGTCATCTCACTCAAATTTTCTTTTATTATATTACAAAAAGGACAAAACTCTGTATTTTATTTTCTCGTGTCATATTTTCACATAGCATCTAGACCCAGATAGGCAGAGCAATGCATAATACAATAAAAGATTTTGATAATGAACAATTTAGTTGGTCATTACATTTTCTAAAGGCCTCTGTAATGTTCTATATGGGAAAAGGATCTAAAAAAGAGTGGTTATATGAATATGTATATTTCATTCACTTCTCTGTACACCTGAAACTAATACAGCATTGTAAATCAACTATATTCCAATAACAATTAAATAAAAAGATCAAACATTTAGAGTTACCTATTAAAATTCAAAGTATAAATTATAAGAATGAATATAAATATCTTGTGTGTGAATAATTTGAGTATTCTTAACTTTTACTTTTTAAAATTTGATTAAAACTTATTGTATGTTTACAAAAAGAAAATTATTTGCAAAACTGGAAGAAAAAAGGCCTGAGCACACATGTTTTGACTGAATTAAATGAATGGAGTGCTTTAGTTCCTATACCATGCTTTTGAGTCTGGCTGGTCACATGAGTCAATTTATCTGACTGGCTTTCCTCTAATGAATTTTTCGTCCACATGCTTGACTTAAGGTGATGGGTAGTCGCTTTTCCCTTGAAAGTAGCTTTTATTCTGTTTTCTATATATGTTTTTAATTTTCAAAATTATAAATAAAAACATTTTCATCTGTAGAATGAAACTAAAAGTGAAACAATAGGTGAATGTTGCCCTTATACCAAGAATTAAAACTTATAAGCTATAGGGTAATATTGGACAGAAATGAGCAGCATTAGGTAAAATTCAGAAACAGATTGTAGTACATAGTGAAACTTAAAGTGATAAAATGACATTTTAACTAAATAGAAAAAGCACAGATTATTCAAAATCATATGGTATTCCTTTTGGCCTTGTTTGGTTTCATATATAAAAATAAATTCCAGAGGGGACTTCCCTGATGGTCAACTGGTTAGGACTCCATGCTTCTAATGCACGGGACATATGTTTGATCCCTAATCAGAGAACTATTAATAAGATCCCACATGCTGCATAGTGCTGCCAATTAATTAATTAATTTTTAAAAATTAAATAAATAATAAATTCTAGAAGTACCACCACACTTCAGTCAGAATGGCCATCATTAACAAGTCTACAAATATAAAACGCGGGAGAGAGTGTGGAGAAAAGGGAACCCTCTTACACTGTACGTAAGAATGTAAATTTGTGCAGTCACTATGAAAAACAGAATGGAGGTTCCTTAAAAAACTAAAAATAGAGTCTCCATATGATCTAGCAATGGCACTCTTGGGCATATATCTGGACAAAACTATAATTCAAAAAGGTACATGTTCCCGTATGGGCATAGTACAACTAGTCACAGTAGCCAAGACATGGAAGCACCCTAAGTGTCCATGAACAAATGGACAAGGAAGATATATATATAGATGGATGTATATATATACACACACATACATAAAGGAATATTATTCAGCCATTGAAAAGAATGAAATAATTTACAGCAACATAGATGGACCTCAGTTCAGTTCAGTTCACTCACTCAGTCATGTCCGACTTTTTGCAACCCCATGCACCTCAGCACGCCAGGCCTCCCTGTCCATCACCAACTCCCGCAGTCCACCCAAACCCATGTCCATCAAGTTGATGACGCCATCCAACCATCTCATCCTCTGTCATCCCCCTCTCCTCCTGCCCTCAATATTTCCCAGCATCAGGGTCTTTTCCAGTGAGTCAGCTCTTCACATCAGGTGGCCAAAGTATTGGAGTTTCAGCTTCAACATGAGTCCTTCCAATGAACAGTCAAGATTGATCTCCTTTAGGATAGACTGGTTGGATCTCCTTGCAGTCCAAGGGACTCTCAAGGGTCTTCTCCAACACCACAGTTCAAAAGCCTCAATTCTTCGGCGCTCAGCCTTCTTCACAGTCCAACTCTCGCATCCATACATGACCACTGGAAAAAACATAGCCTTGATTAGACGGTCCTTTGTTGGCAAAATAATGTCTCTGCTTTTTAATATGCTATATAGGTTGGTCATAACTTTCCTTCCAAGGAGTAAGCATCTTTTAATTTCATGGCTGCAGTCACCATCTGCAGTGATTTTGGAGCCCCTCCAAATAAAGTCTGACACTGTTTCCACTGTTTCCTCATCTATCTACCATGAAGTAATGGGACCAGATGATATGATCTTAGTTTTCTGAATGTTGAGCTTTAAGCCAACTTTTTCACTCTTCTCTTTCACTTTCATCAAGAGGCTCTTTAGTTCTTCTTCACTTTCTGTCATAAGGGTGGTGTCATCTGCATATCTGAGGTTATTGATATTTCTCCTGGCAATCTTGATTCCAGCTTGTGCTTCTTCCAGTCCAGGGTTTCTCATGATGTACTCTGCATATAAGTTAAATAAGCAAGGTGACAATATAGAGCCTTGACGTACTCCTTTTCCTATTTGGAACCAGTCTGTTGTTCCATGTCCAGTTCTAACTGTTGCTTCCTGACCTGCATACAGATTTCTCAAGAGGCAAGTCAGGTGGTCTGGTATTCCCATCTCTTTCAGAATTTTCCACAGTTAATTGTGATCCACACAGTCAAAGGCTTTGGCATAGTCAATAAAGCAGAAATAGATGTTTTTCTGGAACTCTCTTGCTTTTTCCATGATCCAGCAGATGTTGGCAGTTTGATCAACTTCTGGTTCCTCTGCCTTTTCTAAAACCATCTTGAACATCTGGAAGTTCATAGTTCATGTATTGCTGAAGCCTGGCTTGGAGAATTTTGAGCATTACTTTACTAGCATGTGAGATGAGTGCAATTGTGTGGTAGTCTGAGCATTCTTTGGCATTGCCTTTCTTTGGGATTGGATTGAAAACTGACATTTTCCAGTCTTGTGGCCACTGCTGAGTTTTCCAAATTTGCTGGCATATCTAGTGCAGCACTTTCACAGTGTCATCTTTCAGGATTTGAAATAGCTCAACTGGAATTCCATCACCTCCACTAGCTTTGTTCATAGTGATGCTTCCTAAGGCCCACTTGACTTCACATTCCAGGATGTCTGGCTCTAGGTGAGTGATCACACCATCGTGATTTTCTGGGTTGTGAAGATCTTTTTTGTACGGTTTTCTGTGTATTCTTGCCACCTCTTCTTAATATCTTCTGCTTCTATTAGGTCCATACCATTTCTGTCCTTTATTGAGCCCATCTTTGCATGAAGTGTTCTTTTGGTATCTCTAATTTTCTTGAAGAGATCTCTAGTCTTTCCCATTCTATTGTTTTCCTCTATTTCTTTGCATTGATTGCTGAGGAAGTCTTTCTTATCTCTCCTTGCTATTCTTTGGAACTCTGCATTCAAATGGGTATATCTTTCCTTTTTTCCTTTGCTTTTCACTTCCCATCTTTTCACAGCTATTTGTAAGACCTCCTCAGACAGAGAGATTATCATACTAAGTGAAATAAGTCAAAAAGAGTAAAACAAATGTATGATATCACTTACATGAGGAATCTAAGATATGACACAAATGAACATATCTACAAAACAAAAATAGATTTGCAGATATAGAGAACAGACTTGTGATTGCCAAGGGGGAGTAGGGATGGAGGAGGGAAGGACTAGGTGTGTGGGATTAACAAATGCAAACTATTATATATAAGAAAGATTAAAAAACAAGGTCCTACTGTATAGCACAGGAAACTATATCCAATATCCATAAGCCATAATGAAAAAGAATATGAAAAATAATATATATAATAACTAAATCACTTTGCTGTACAGCAGAAATTAATATAACACTATAAATCAACTATAATATTTTCAATTCCAAATATATTAACATAAATAAAACTAAAAATAATCTGTTAAAAACATTAGCATTAAACATAGAATACTAGCAAAATATCCTGATGAAGGTGGCCTTTGTAAGCTTTCTTAGAAGCTTTGATCCATAAAGCAAAGTTTGACAGATGGTTTTATAAAAAGTAAAACATTTTCATTTGCAAAAGACACCATAAACAGAGGCCAAAAATATTATAAAAAATATAGTAGGCAGAAAATTAATCTAACTTTTATGGGAAGGGTTTTAGCTATCAATAAAAAGAAAATCAAAATAGTTTGGAATGAATATGAACAGTAGCAAAATGTAGATATGGGCAGTGAAATTTTATAAATGTCTTCAACTTCATGAGTGGTTAGGACAACACAGGTGAAAACAAGAAGATGTCACCTCTATCCCATCAGATTGGTAAACCTGGCGTGATGGTAAATATGGCATTATGACTTATTTAATGCCATAAAGATATGGGGCAATTGACACTTTTTATACTGTTCAAATGAATGTGGATTTTTAACACCTAAAATGTACTTACTCTTTTTTGTTTTATTTATTTATTATTATTTTAATTAATTAATTTTTAAATTTTATTTATTTTAATTTATCCCAGTGATCCTATCCTTCTTCTGGGACTCCATCTCGGAAGATACCAACATATAAGGATGGAGTACAAGGATGCCTATTATTGTTAATTTATACATTGCTAATACAGATCGCTGTTAAACATGCATTTTTATCAATTAAAAGTGAAAACTTCTTGAATCAAATATGGTACACTCAAACTATGGAATTTAATGAGGCTATATTAGAAATAATTGGTAGATGGCTATACCCTTGGGAAATTGTTCATGATATTTTTTAAGTGGACAGTGAAAATGGACAGAGGAGTCTGGTGGGTACAGTCTATGGAGTCTCAAAGAGTCGGACAAGACAGCACTCACTCACACACATACGTATACCTATATGATCATGTATTTTTCTTCCAGTTTTCTTTAACTTTTTATTTTGTGTTAGCGTCAGCTGATTAACAATGTTGTAATAGTTTCAGCTGCACAGGGAAGGGACTCAGCCGTGCATATACATGTGTCCATCTTGTCCAAACTCCCCTCCCATTCAGGCTGCTACATAACATTGATTAGGGTTGCCTGTGCTATACAATAGGTCCTTGTTAAATATAGTCATTTTAAATGAATCAATGTCTTCCGGTTTTATTGAGATATAATTGACATCAAGCACTGTTTTAAGTTTAAGGTGTATGTCGGGAGCCAGCGTGAGGAATCCCACCCGTGACAAGGTCATGAGGGAGGAAGCTGACATACGCAAGGCCTTGATCAGACTTCAGGAGTTCCCCCTGGCATTTCCTGAGCATCCACCCCCCCAAAAAATAAGAATCTGCCTGCTTTTCCACTTTTCTGATATTCTCTGGAAAAAAGTCAACTCAGGGCTTTAGTCTTCTGCATTTGAAAGGGATGTTTCAGTTAACCCCCTCTGATTGCTCTCTAGCTTACCTAACAGGTTCCCTGGACCTCTTACAGCTTGTGAATTGCTTGCAGCCCCCAACCGCGAGAGGCACAAAGCTTAAAAGCATCTTAAAGATACAGAGCCTTTTCTAAAGAGTTAAAAATTATATTGGTGATGGGATTTCACTGTTGACTCAATGATTGCCACCAGGCCTCCATATTCTTTATCTTTTAGGCACCTGGGAGGATGTTAATCAATGTAAACGGGATATGGAAAAAGATATATAGTAGTTCTGATGTTAGCAACACTAGACTTTTGAGTTAATTACTTCTCTTTGCACTCCTCTTGTGTCCTTGCTATGTAAGAATGTAACTTTATTTAGTACTTTCTGAGAGTGGCACCAGACTTTGGGAAGATCACACAAATAAGTCTTCTGGTTGACAAACCCTTATCAGAAAAAAGGCTGTAAAATGTTAATTGGCCCCTTTTGGCCAGAAGATGATGTAAATCACCTAAGACTTGTGTATACAATTAGGTATGCAGAGAGAAAAGCCTGGTTTTGATAAGAGTCTGGGCTGCTAACGCTGCATAACTTTGTTACCCATTGATCTCCTTGTTTTTATCATAAGTATAAAAGGCCTTCTGAACAATAAAGGACTGGACCAGTTTCTCAAACTAGTCTCTCGGCCTGGTTTCTTGGGAATCTGGCTCCCCCCGTGTCTCTCTCTCTTTCCTCTTTTCCCTTTCACTCCCTCTGTCTCATGACGTAGTTTCAGGCTGAATTTCCATCTGGGGCGCGGGGGCTCGCCAAGTCTACTTACTTGCCCTGGCCTTTAAGACCCGCGCGAAAGGGAGCCTAAGGCGAGGCACCCTTAGATATTCAAGCGAGCGCCGGTGGCCCAACGTAGATGGTGCAAATTCCTTGTCTGGAATTTTATTGGTCTTCCGCGTAATCCAAGCTATTCAGCTCTCTTCCTCCACTTAATCTTCCTACTACACTATTGTTTCCTAATCTAATCTTATATCAATCAATAAATAAGTCTTTCCTCGCCGACTCCGTCCACCCTTCAAATTCCCTGGATCTGCCGGGGCTGGACCCCAGCAGGTGTACAGCATAATTATTTAAATCACATAATTATGAAATGATTACCACAATAAGTTTAGTGTATGTCCATCACCTTATACAGATACAAAATAAAAGAAAAATATTTTTCCTTGTGATGAGAACTCTAAGGATTCATCCTCTTTTTGTCTTCCATATATAACCTACAGCAGTATTAATTATATCAATCAAGTTGTACATTACATTTCTCCTCTGGAAAAGAAAATGGTAACCAACTACAGTATTCTTGCCTGGAGAATCCCATGTACAGAGGAGCCTGATGGGCTGCAGTCCATAGGGTTACAAAGAGTTGAACACAACTGAAGCAACTTAGCATGTACACACATTATATCTCTAGTATTTATTTATCTTATAACTGAAAATTTGTACATTTTGACCATCTTTGTCACCATACAAAAATATTAATTATTCTTGACTATATTCCCTACACTGTGTATTTCATCCCTGTGACTGAATCATGACTCATGTATGTGGTAACTGGAAGTTGGTACCTCCTAATCTCCTCCACCTATGTTAGTCATCTCCCCACCACCTCTCCTCTGACAACCACCTGTTTGTTCTCTGCACTTATGACTCTATTTCTGTTTTGTTATGCTTATTCATTTGCTCTGTTTTGGTTCTTTTGTTGTTGTTGTTTGTTTGCTTTTTAGGTTCCACAAATAAGTGAAATTGCTTTTTTCTGTCTGACTTATTTCACTTAACATAGTACCCTCTAGGTCTATCCATGTGTCTGCAAATGCCAACATTCCATTCTTCTTTATGGCTGAGTAATATTCCACTGTATATTTATATACCAAATCTTCTTTATCCATTCATTCATTAATGGACACTTAGGTTGCTTCCATATCTTGGCAATTGTTAATGGTGCCACAATGAATATAGAGGTTCATACATTATTTTCAAATTAGTGGGGTTTTTTTTCTCTAGAAAATACCCAAAAGTGGAATTGCTGGATTGTATAGTACTTCCATTTTTAATTCTTTGAGAAACCTCCATACTGTTTTCCATTTTGGCTATACTAATTTACATTCCCACCAACAATACATGGGGCTTCCATGTTTTCCCTATCCTCACCAAAACTTGTTAACTTTTTGATAATAGCCGTTTAGACAGGTGTGAGGTGACATCTCATGGTTTTGATGTGCATCTTCTTGACCATGAGTGATGTTGAGCATTTTTTCATGGATCGGTTGGCCATCTGTATGTCTTCTTTGGAAAATACCTGCTCAGATCCACAGCTTATATTTTTAGACACTTTGTGTGTGTGTGTGTGTGTGTGTGTGTGTGTGTGTGTGTGCCTGTGCGTGAGTGTGGGTTTTTTCCCACTTTATTTTTTAATTGAAAGATTATTGCTTTACAAAATTTTGTTGTGTTCTGCCAAACAGGGGCTCTGTCACAGCCTATTTTTTAATTGGGTATTTTTTTTCTCTTTTTGATGGTGAGTTGTATGAACTGGAACCTCACACTCTCTGTGAGAGTCTGACACATCTAGAGTGTGTGAGAATGTTGACAGTTTTGTGCATTTTGGAGTTGCAAGAGTTTCCTTTAAATATTTATGAGGAGTTTGGATTTCTTTGGGTATTTTTCTTAGTATACAGTTCATCGTTTTTATCGGATCCTTAAGAGGATCTATTCCTCAAAATAGCATAAGACCCTTTGTCCCTAACCCTTGTAAGCATGAGAGAGGTAGGTTGGAGGGGGAGGTCTCACGACAATACCTACGACTGTAAATGTGAATATTCTATGACGTTTTTTCTAGGGAAAAGAATGTGTAAAAGAAGAAAAGCATTCTGAGCCATTTTGGCAAGGGTCTATTTATCAGTCATCTGTAGCTCCCCTGCTCCTCCTCAGTCCCCTCCTGCTTCCCTCTTCTCTGGGTCAGGCTGGAAATGGAGGTAGAACAAGCGTCATTCACTCTGGGAGGCGAACTCTATCCCTTGAGAACTTATTGAGGACCTGCAAGTAAACTGCCAAATCTGCTCAGCAAAGTCTCTGAAGCCAAGACTGCCTCAGTTCTGTGAATAAAGGCAGACAGAGCAGTGGCAGGAACCAAGACATAAACAATTTTCATTTTCCACTTTCATTCCCAGAGCTGGCATGCGAGAGATAAAAACCTGGTTATTAGCCATTTTCTACAACCACCCCACACTCTGCTATCATTTCTCATAACATGTCTCTATGGATCATTAATGTGTTTGCAAACAGATAGTTTTGCATGAAGTATTTATTTACCCTTATTATTAAGTTGTGTGTGTTTCACTGGAAGCATCTGCTCTGAGGCTGTTAAAGCACATGATGATAAAAATAGGTATGCATATGGAAGGAGTATTCTGTCCATGGACTGTGAGCAGGTAAGCTCAGCATGCCAAATAGTGATGAAATAAGGAGGAAATACAATGGAAAAGCACACTTGAGAAATGTATTACATAAAATAATTTACTCCTCATTCAGAATGACCTTCCTGCCTATTGGTGAGACAGCAGTCTGTGAGTACAGATACGGTCTGAAAATCATGACAGTTTTAACAGGGCAAGACCGACAGAGTTACACATTTGGATCCTGGAGTTAATTGGAGACAAAGGGTGGAAATGCGTATAACAGAAAGAGACACTGATGAGAAACTCTGGAGGCATGGAAAGCAAAACTGCTAGAGATATAGAAAGGGTACAGTTGAGGAAACCTATAAATTTAATACAATGAGACTTTTACACATATACTCCAATGTCTTCATTTTATAGCCCAGTGTTTTGGCTTAAAAACCACAAAGGTGTCCATGTTTGTAAGTTACACTGGAAGAATCAGTGCGGTGTTCATGCATGAATGTGTGTGCACTTCAAAGGCAGTAATTTTAGAAGAATGAGAAGAAAATTACTTCCTGGCCATTCATTAATAATTCAGGTGATATCTTGCACCTCCGTTTATAAAACAATACAATAATAAAAACATTACACAAAACATCATAAATAACATAAATGAGACATTTTCAAGTATTTTATGTGCCTTGGAAAATTCTAAACAGTAGTTTTAAAATTGATATCCTTTTTTTCTTTTATCCCTTTTCTCTCTCATTTCATCTCAGAGCCTAAAATGAAATGCATTCAGGCTCTGTTAGTCCTGATGTTTGGGATTCAATGAGCCAGATTCCACCTTCAAAAGGGAAATTTATGCGGGCTTTTCAATTTGTGAAAACATGTTCCCCCCTTATAAAATGTAATCTTTCCCCTGATGCTGGTTTACAAGGAACAAGTATGTAGCCTAAAGCCATTATGGGGGAAAAAACAACCACAATGAATTAAGGAGCCTCATCTAATGGCTAAAGTTCTCAGGGAAAAACAAAATGAGAAGAGCACCTTAATCAAGAGAGGAAAAAAGAGAAGGGGATAAGAACATTAACCTTTAAATTCTGTGCCCGTACTAAACCAGCATCTTATAGTAGGTAGAGCTGGCAAGGCTTTACCTATGTTTCTTCATTCAGTTCAAGCACTGTTTCTCCAACTCCATATCAACCTGGCTGCTGCTATTATGCATCAAGCACCCAGGCAAAGAAGGGGAGGCCAGCAGCTTGGGGACTCAAAAGTGCCATTAGTGACAACCAAAGACAGCACTGTGTCAGACAGACATAACATTTTTTAATGTTTTCTCCTTAGGATACTATCCAACTTGGAAGCTGTCAATGGTTAAATTAAGCATGAAGTCCATGCTTCTCCAGTAAGACTCATGGAGTTTTACAGAATCAACTTTCCACAGGTTAGCATCCTTTTTGTAGACTGCAGGGCAGCTGGTTTAGTTTGCTCTGTTCAGTTGCAGAGTGAAAAACAGGGGATCAGAACATGCATGTAAATATATTCACACAGTCTAATTATGAGCACCTCGGGTCTCTCTTGTCTATTCTTGCAGAAATATATATGTATGTATACATGCATACATATAGGCAGACTGCGAGTTTGTATATATGTGTGTATATATACATATACACACACACACATGCACACACAGAGATACATAAAATAGATCAACCCCATCTAAACATCTCAAGACTGGTTAACAGAACACATGCGCCTGTGGATGTCGCATGAAGTGTACCAACCACGGACCAACCAATCTGAGGTCACACTGTTGGCAGGAGAGAACTGCCAAGTCTTTGACAATCCAGACCCACAAGGCCCTTATTCGGATATCTGCTCACATGGCACACCAAAAGAAATCTGAGACAACTAGACTGGGATGAGGTCCTGCCCCGATGAACACCAAAATGTTATCTAGTTTTTGTATGGGACTGACTCAGACATAGCCAGCAGCATGAACACTAGGCTGCAATGTGGAAAAAGCACTGGTGCTTAATAAAGATCAATATTTGGCCTCGGGTTTTCCAGGCATAGTCTTGGTATCTCAGCCTTCCACTGTTGAGTGAGGACTAGGCGTACTGGGGAACCAGAGAAGCACAGTCTGTGGAACTCTTTGCTCCTTTCTGCTTCTCTGACCCACCGCTGGAAAGGTTGACCAAATCAAGGTAGAATCGAGATTTGAGGAAGCGGCGGTATGAATCCTTTTCCATCAGGTTGAAAATCTTCTTCTGAGCCTCATCGAAGCAAGTTATTGTGGGTTCCAGCATGTTCCGGCTTGTCGCCTCCCTGGTGCAAGAGTCCAGGTTTACCTGAGGGGCAGAGGCCAAAGGTCCATCATACATCTTACCCCATAAGGATGGGAGGTTGTGAGCTCTGTATGAGTGTGCACCCTCTATACCTCAGGAGTGAATAAAAGGACACTTGGCTCCACCCTGGCACCTGTGAGCGAACCCAGGGAAATACCTCCCATTATTTCTCACAAATTGGGAAGATTCATTCGAAGCAAATTCATGAAGGGAGATAATCTGAGTCATCTAGATGAAAAAGCTTTTTACCTAACGAACTTATTTGAGGCTGTCAAGATTGTAATAACCTGCTCCACTGTTGTAGCTTTAACTCACATCATCTAAGGATCCATCTTATTGAATGTCTAGAACGTTTCTTTAAGATCTATTCAGTTCTCTTCCATGTATACTTACCTCTTTGGTTGCCTGGACTGAGATGAATTCATTATAGATCTTTTTGGCCTTGGGACTTAGTTTAGAGGGTGATTTGATTTTCTTGTATTCTTCACAGCTGATCCAGAAGTCAATGTTCTCCTCACTGTATTCAGACTTCAAGAAAGCTTTGAAAGCGGCCAGCCCACCTGTGACAGAGGAGAAAGAACCACAGCTGTCATTGCACCGGTGGACACTGTATTGCAAGTAAAGCTGGGATACTTGAGGGAAGAAAGCTTTGGTTCAAATAGTTCCCTATCTCCCCTGCTGGAGGGATTACTGAGGGTCAGATAATTTTAATCTATGTTTGATATCTATTGGATACCATTTATACCTAGTGTTTCTTGCTCAAGGTTTAAAGTTTTTTTCGGGAACATTTTATGCTTCTGAGATGCTTATGCTGCCCCTAGTTGCCAAAGTGAGTTTGGGAAGAAAAACTGAGGTCAATTCTGAAAGAAATCTAACCATTTGGAGTTTTTCGTCTGCCCTTTTTCGATGTGGTGAGAAAGATGGTTTTCCATATGGGCTATGTATGAGCTTTCCATTGTATACCACAAAGATCTAGGGTATGGTAAAATTTTAAGGGGACTAATTTTTCTGAGCCTGAAATTTAGGAGAAATCCAAGCCTTTCTGTAATTCCTATCAGATCAAGTGTACTGTGAAATAACTTGTCTACCCAGCATGCTTTATCTTCATCTTGGGGAGTGGTAGATGGTGGGAAGCTGTCATACTTACATTCATGACTAATAAGGTTTTCCAGTGATTCAGCCCATTTTTTTACTTCCTCGTGGCTCACCCTAAAGACATTAGAGAAAAAGAATAATTTGAATGTTAAGATATAAAATGGGGGCAAAACATTTAAGATTTTGAATAAAAGACAGAGATTTTATTTTTCATCATGAGGCCTGTTGTTGAATAGAGCAATCTTTCCACTAGATGTATGGAAATTTCAAATGCAACCATAATCTTTGTGAAAATGGAGGCCTTCATGATCCACATCTAGGTTAACTACGGACATATCTTCTTTTTCCCGCACAGAGCATCTCTGTCATCAGATAGTTAATACTCAGTGGCTCTTCGCCAAAGCCTTTTCTCTTACCTCTGACAAATCACCACTTTGTCCTTCTTGCTGTGTGAAGAGTTATGTTCACAGGAATCTGACTTCTGCAGCAGGAAACCTAGCCGATGCTTCATATCTTTTGCACTGCACACAAGAAGGGGGAGAAACAGAATAATGACACTCAGTTCTTTTAAAAAGATACCTGACTGGTACAGTTCAGAGTCCATTACTAGTAAAGAGGCAAAGGCAGTTTATTTAAGAAATAGGAGTTGAGGCTGGCAGGAACTCTCAGGAAAATGAGATTCCACCTCTGCTTCTTCCTATGACTCACTGCAAAACTTGGAGCACAGCCTCCTTCATCGGTAACTGGATTTCTGATCCTTCAGTCTACCTGTAACCCTGTCATTTTGACCAATGGAACACTTAGGTATCTTCAGGAGAAACATAATGCAAACTTGACGGTTTTCTAAGTTTTAGGAAATGAAGAGCAGGGAACCGTGAAGTATGGCATCTGGTTGTTGCATGCCACCTTCTGGAGAGTGGTTGCTATTTCCATCTGCCTCACTGTTAGCAGAGGAATGTAGGAGCATCTCAGGAATTAAAGGTTTGTTCAGTTTCAGCCTGGATGTAGTGAGCAAGTCACGTTATGGGATATACACGAGTGGCTCCAGCAGAGAGGAGCGGGAATGAGGTGGTTAACTCAAAAGCTCAGGCTGAAACCTGAGCTCCTGCAGGCTAGCTTCTAAAGACTCTCCTGCTTCCCTTTGAAATATCTACACTCTAAGGATATTTATACTACAAAGGACATCTAAGACTGAAAAACAATAACAAGGAGAAGCATGTAAGAGTCATCACTGAAGCTCGTGACTAGAGCAAAGCTTCCATGTTATGGCCACTCTTTAATAGGTAGCTAGGGTATGGCAGTGCACATAACTTACTAAAAAAGGAGGGCCCTCTAATAAGCTTTTAGCTCAACTTTCTCACTCTTTATTTGTTCTTTTGCTTGGATCTCATTTTCTGTAAAAGCGGAGACATAGTTTTAAAGTGAAAAATGTCATTTTGAAGGAAATGAATGACTAATTGAATGACTAGATGTTTCTACTTAGAAGAAAATAAAGCCACAAGGATAAAAGGACATTTTAGGATGGCTATTAATATATTAGTGCCTTATCTATGTGCATTTCTCCAGGAAGTTTGAAATCCATTATGTTCTTTTGCTGCCTTTAAAAGAGTATTTTCTCTCCAACCCCCGCCCCAAGATTGTTCTCCTTTCTCTGTTTTCCCACTGCTCATGGGATACAAAGTCTTTCTTAACAATAGCAAAATCTAAGCATGAAGCCTAAGGTGATGATGTAAGCATATTGTGATCTCATATTTCCATGTGCCAGGTCTGGCTGAGATCTGACAGTTATCGACCGATACGGAGTCATTTCAAGACCTGGAAGTATGCTTAGCAAATACATTACACTTGTCCTTATAACACAATACAGCCAAAAAAATAAAAACCAAAATGACTCCAGCGACCTCTGAAGTAAGAAGACTGGAGGTGATCTGCACTTCACCAGCCACCACCTGTGTGACCTTGAGCCTTTCCCATTCCCTCTGGAGCCTCAGGCACCAATGCGAGAATGAAGGTGCTGGGTAGGATGATTCACAGTTCGCCAGTGAGGGAAGGGGAGAGCAGTGCACCCTGCTGACATACACTGTACCTCCCCAGGTTAGCCTCTGAGCTCCTGAGAGTAAAGCTCTAGAGCAATTACTTATCTGCCTCCTAAAATATTTACCAGAGCAAAACTTTCACCTGACATTCCTGTGTTTTGCATGATTAATTTTATATCTGAGTTAACTGGAGCTTGGATTGATTTGCTCTATTCAACTCAGGAAATTAATGATGGAGGTCAGAGCTCAGTGTTTTCACAAGCACTCTCTGCCAGACCCTCCTGCTTCATTTGAAACCAGCCATGAAAGAATGGGGGAAAAAAAAGAACATTTTTCATATTCCTGAATGACAGGAGGTAAACTCCTTAGGATTGTATTTTAAAAGTGTGCTTTCTGAGATAATTCTAAATTAAAATTTAAGGTGATTTCTATTTGCAGAGGAACATGAAATGGGTTAGTACACCTATAAAATGACTTTTTACCTTTAACTGTAAGGTTAAGTAATGTGAAAGGCACTAGTTTTGTATTTTTTCAGCTAGCTAACATATGAGCATCCTATGAATGCATTTATTTGTACTTTTTTAAAAAAGACAAAGACATAGGAACAGCTGCATGTCTTTAAGTTTGTTTATTAATCAAGAGACAGTAAATTGATAAAACAATGTCTTTAAGGTGAGACTTTCCACAGAACCCTTAGCTGATTGGTTATCATCAGTACTCGACAACCACATGGCATTTCCAGAACTAGAGTAGGGAAAGAGATAAGGGAGATCTAGTTTTGAGGCTCTTATTTTACTGTAGCATTTGCTTTTAAGAACAGAGAGTGAAAGATACTGGAGCATCACACAAATAGCACAGTGCCTTTCTGGTGATGTAGCCAAACTTCAGTCTGGAGCATCCTCCCCAAAGTGAGATTTAATATACCATCAGAAAGCCCAGACCCATGATTCCATGTGTCTCAGTGATAGTCAAATAGCAGTAATCACAGGTAGCGATATTACAGACCACTGTGCATAGTCCAAAACCTCATATCAGTCCTTAATTAGAACTAGCTTGGTTAGAAGATTAGAAGAGTCTTCAAGATCAAGGTCATAGAAAACAACATATAGGATGCCAAAATCTGGAGTGAACACTTCCTAAGCCACAATTTCTAGCTAGTTTTAAAGCTAGGAGGTCGAAGATTTCTGCATCATGTTGTTTCTAAATCCAAAGAACCAGGTTAGTAAGTAGAACATGCATATAACTTAAAGTCTATTTGAAAGTTTAACGCAGTCTGGTTCAGTGGCTGAAAATAATCTTACCTCCTCAAGCAAGAAGCCGGCAGACCTGCAAGTCCCTTGCACATCTTGTGTAGTGTGGGATTCACGATAGGAAAGAACTGCTACAGGAGGAGCTGTGGCTTCTGCTCTGAGCGCACTTTGCCTTTTCTCCGGTAAAGATACTGTCAGAATCCTCCCAGCGTCTCCCTCCCAAGCCTGTAGGGGTCTCTTTTATAGCCCAGCCGCGACCGATCAGCCAATCAGATAACAGGTCTGTAATACCAGCTCCTCTCAGCCGCCTTCTGGCTCTCCATCCTCTGCAAGAGATAAGGAAGAAAGGGCTGACGCAACAAAGCAAAGTGAACGCGCAGAAATATCCTCCTGCCAAATAGACATACAGAAAATATAAACTTGCTGTCTCTAAGGCTATCTCAGGTTTCAAACTTCCAGGAAAGGAAATAAGAAGTGTACAATGCTTCAAAACATGGGTTTATTCATTTGTCTATAAAAACAATGTCAAGGAAATTTGCCTCCTAGAAGGAAATGGCCCAGCAAGAGTTTGTGGGCTTACTTTGGGGCTGACACTTAATGCCCTTCCTCTTTCGGGTTAGAAATATTATACCATCCATGGTCCAAAATCTGATCCTCACTGTTTCCAAAAGGGTGTGGGTGGAATCACTGTTTCCAGGCAGAGATTTGCAGAAGTTGCTTTCTTGGTTGTCACATCCACACAGGGATGTGGGGGAGGAATAGCTGGAAGACAGGCAGTTATACTCCCGGCAGCATAGAAAACTAGCTTAGGGAAAATAGATTAGCTACATCTGTAATCAGCCTGACTGTGGAATACTTCTCTAGAACTCTTACTAAGAACAAGATTCAGCCAAGCACTGACAATCTCTTTTGCACGTGCATATCTCCTGCAAAAAGCTTCAAAACAGCAGCTTGAAGACAAGAACAGGGAATAAAGGAACAAATATAGACACCTATTCTTATTCAAAAGTGGATTTTTATCTTATTATGTCTTATTCAATTTAAGGTATACAAAGTAATATTTCAAAATATTGAGAAACAGGGGAACATAGAAGAAAAATATATAGCTTGCCTGTCATGTTACCAGGGTTTTCACACTGAACATAAAAATACCTAACGCTGCAGCTGGTTCCAAACACATGGACAGTTAGTATCTTTTGTATACAATATGATGGATCAAATACTTCAAAGAATCAGGCTGGTGTTTCACATCTTGTAGCTGTAGCTCAAACATTCACATCAGAGTTATAGAGGGATCTTCTCCATATAGGAAAGCTATGAGGGGAAGGAAAAATGAGTTGCTATGTCAGAACTGAACAGCTTTCACGTTGAAAGCAGAAAGTTTCCTGATCATAAGATATAGTGAACTGTGCCTTAAGTATGAGAAGCTGAGGCATCTAATTGTTTAGGTGATGAAGGTGAAAAATAGATGGGTTACAGTGAGATGCAAAGGGACTCTAGAATACTAAAGGGAAAGTGGTAAAGAGGAATGCCCCGACCACGTATGTGGCTCTCAGCATCCCCTCACTGACCCCATCCATGTCCCAAGCCCTGTCTATGGCTATCAGAAGAAAGAGATGGCTAAGAAATATAAAAGGGTGGAAAGATCACTGTCTCCAGAAGATACATTTAAATTACAGGAAAAAATCTTTGGTTTTCTCACATGAAGATAGAAAAATGTATTAGATTAACAAAGGGGCAACTTTTCTTTGAACATAGAACCAGTGAGTTTCTCTGCAAAGCTGGTAGCCATCCGCTGTGGTGTTGTGGAAGGGACCACAGTACAGTGCAAAATGACAGAAGCCGAAGACATTAGGCCCAGAATGATGGATCGATCAAAAATGGCATCCAAGAGGAGAGGCTAATTAATTAAAAGGGAGAAAAGGTCACCCAAAGATGGACCAGGGGCTTCTTTGCTTGCCTAGACATCCAAGATAGTGGTCACTTAAACAATTCGATTTTGGAAACATGAATGAAGACTTAACAGGAAGTTGATATCTTGGACCTAGGCCAAACAAAAGCCTGATTTGTCATGAGCTGAATATAAATAGCTTCAATAGATGAGCTGAATAAGATTTAATACAACCTAGATTAACACCTTAATTTTACCAAAAAGGAAACAGAGAGCAAGCGACTTGCTAAAGGCACAGATTCCCAGTAATAGAGCTAGTTTCTTGACACTAGATCATGTGGACTTTTTACTATGCTAACCTATCACTTAACTGTCTTATCAAATGAGATAGACTATGTAAACAGAAGTCATTCTAAACTGTAAAGTGCTACGCAAATATTTTTTATTGTTACATTATACACAGTAGATAACAGAACGTAATATTAATTTCATACATTTCCTTCCAGGAAAACTCACTCCTCTGTCTGATTTTTTTTTTTTTTTCTCCACAACAGTGGGAGCTGCTGCAAACTTCACTTGCTATCTTTTTCTATTAAAACCAAGTCTTTTTGGCTTTGCGACTAGTCCATTAATCTGTCAAAGCATTTCACGTTTATTTCCTTCTTTAATTATGATTTCTTGCTTTCCTAGGAATTTTGATATTTCAGAGTGTTTGGAAAAGCTTTTCATAACATATTTTTCACTATGGAAGGCAAAGATTGGTACATCATGATACCTTGACAAATTTCCACCCTCTTTCTCTGACATGCAGAAAGCATTACACTCTATTATTCTAGGACCTGTCATTCCTGGATGATTCTGGTGATGTGAAAGAGCTTTATTCTAAAATGATTTAATTTTTGTTTATTCACTTATTTAATACATATCTTTTGAACTCCTACTCTGGGACAGGTACCATGTGAAGAACTGCTGTTAGTATGATGAGCAAGCAAACAGGGTCCCCACCCTAGTGGAGTTTTCACCACAGTAGAAGAAAAGATTCCAAAAATATAAAAATAATTCTAGAGTCACCCATATCATGAAAAAAAATTGACAACTGATATAAAAGAAACTGAATAGCAAATGGCACATTTAGCCAAGGTATCCCAGAAAGTCCTCCTTGACCAAGTGATATCTGAAATGAGATTTGATGGCTGAGAAGGAATAAGAAAGGAGAAAAGCTTAGGCAATATATCCCAAATAGAGGTAAGAGCAAAAGGTATACAGCAAATAGATGTTAGAGAAAAAATGAAAACATTCTTTATCTGAACTGGGAAGGGGCAAAAAGGGACCAGCATGGATAGAAAAATGTGAACAAGGAGAGAATAACATGAAGTAGAGAAAAGGAGGTGAAGGCCAGGTCTTGCAAAGATTTGTAAGCCGTGGTCCAGAGGCTGGGCCTTACCAACATGCTATGGAAATCTACTGCAGAAGTGACACAGGTGATGGGTACTGTCTGATTATTCTGGCTATCGGGGAAAGTGAATTGAAGAGAAGCGCAGAAGCAAGTAGACCAGTTAGCAGAACTAACAATTTGGATCCTAGCTCAAGAGTTTCTACACTGCAAAATGGATATTTACTTTACACATATTTATTATACTCTATGTGCTAGACATTGTGCTAAGTTCTAGTGACCTCAGTAAAAATCAGAAATAGTCAGTGCTTTTTAGGAACTTACACTCTCAGGAGAAAGATTTTTAGTTGAGTGTCATTATTACAAACTTGTTTATACAAAATTTGAGGAAAGCACAGAATAAACTCAAGCTCTGAAATCTGGAGGATTTTTTTTTTTTTTTTTGCAAAGGAGACTGTTACAAGACGAATAGAGACTTCAGTCAGTCAGTCAGTTCAGTCTCTCAGTCGTGTCCGACTCTTTGTGAGCCCATGAACCGCAGCACACCAGGCCTCCCTGTCCATCACCCACTCGCGGAGTCCACCCAAACCCATGTACATTGTGTTGGTGATGCCATCCAACCATCTTATCCTCTGTCGTCCCCTTCTCCTCCTGCCCTCAATCTTTCCCAGCATCAGGGTGTTTTCAAATGAGTCAGCTATTCACATCAGATGACCAAAGTATTGGAGCCTCAGCTTCAACATCAGTCCTTCCAATGAACACCCAGGACTGAGAATAGAGACTTAGCAGGTATATAAAGAAGAGAAGAACATTACAATAGAGAGCAAATAATACTAGCTTATTTCATTGGGTACGAAGAATGCAAGGCACCAAGTTAAGCACTTTACATAAATGCCTCAATTATTCCTTCAGTCATCCTGAAAGAAAGTCCTGAAATGTTCCCCATTGCACTGATGAGACATAGAGGGGTTGAATAACTTACCTGGGGTTATATAAGTAGTGGTGGTAAGTGTTTAGTTCAGACAGTCCAGCGTTTCTACTATTAACCTCTATACCATTGACCTCTATGCTGCCATGACCATAAATGGTGAAAGAAAGCATATTTTTTGGAGACTGTAAAGAGATAGAGTATATCTTTTGAGGAGAGGGACAGTGAAATAAAACCAGATGGTACTCTGAGACCAAAGGGTGTTTCTGGTCACCTTAAAGACCAGCTTTTAGCCTGTAGTGGTTGGGGAAATAGCCAAGTTATTTAAGTATATAATATTAATGTCCTAGAAGTAACACTGTAGGTAAATAGACTGGACATGAGAGGAACTGGCGAAAAATTTGAAGACTACTTCAATAGTACAAGGGAAAGATGATTATCGTGAAAAATAATGCTGCACAAGATAGTCACAAGAATCAAATGAGGTAATACATATAAATGTGATCCTTAAACTGGAATGCTGAACATCTGAAAGGTATTGCTGACAAAAAGGATAAAGAAATACTGTTTTCTACTGAGGGACATTAAGCCACAGCAAGATGAGCTGTGTGGGGTCTCCAGGTAAGTTTCTAATTTCTCCACCTTTAGCTCAGGAAGAACAAAGGACAGAATTGCTCAAGTTCTGAGGGGATCTGATACAAGGATATGAGCTACTGTGGCAGGCATTGCATTGTTTGCTTCTAGCAGGTGTTAGAAAGGGACACTTTTCCCCACTAGGGCAGGATGTGGGTCTGGTCTCAGCCTTAGGCAGTATTCACAGCATCTACAATTTCCTCCCAGCTATCAGAAGCCTCTCTCTCCCTTTATTGTTTACTACAATGGCCTGGACATCAGTGAGAGCTCACAGTTATTGATTTTTCAAGTTAAAAGGCAAACAGACCCAGCTGGAGTTGCTGTATACCAGGAAGAGGGACAGGGGCTTTCCCAGTCTGTCTTATGTTTGGGAAATGGATCCTACTCTCTACATCAGTTTTGTGGACACCTGCGGGAAATCAGAACCTCTCACCCTGACACTTGTCACTTAATTAACTGGCAGGGAAAATCTTTTCCAATAAGAACAAAAATCTCTCTCTCTCAAAGATTAAATCTTTCTTGACGGAACTTAGCCGAAAATAGAAACAGCAATTTCACAAGAGTTCATTTACCTTATGCCAGTGGAAAGAGATGACACAATGTCAAGGAATGTGCTTGAACTTTATAAGCAGGCAGACTTCAATTTGAATTCTAGCTCCTCCATACACCAACATGGCCCTGAAAGTTAATCTTTGTGACTTCTAGCTACTTAATGTTTGAAATGGGTCAATAGTAAATTATCTGAAGGGAGGTGCTCAGTAGTATTTCTAGAATAAATATTGTTAACATTTTACAACACAGTATAGTTGATTTACAATGTGGTGCAGGGAAATTTGATGGATAGAAAAAACACTCTGGCTAGAATGCAGTGAGTATAAGCAGGAATAGCATAAAGTTAAGGTGTTTGATAAGAACCCTGGTAAGGGGGCTGAAGTTTATTTCACCTACAATCACAGGGTATTGTGTGTCTGTTTCATGACTTATGTTTCAAGGTTCTTTAGCTGTTTTATGGATAATAGACTCTAAGGGGTCAAGAGGTTGTGGAGGAAACTGGAAGTTGTTTGTATAAGGAATGGTGGGGCCCTCACCAGAGAGGTAAATAAGGGCCCATCCCTAACACAAGAGTTTGTGTTCTGGTGGCAGAGAGAGTCATTAAAACATTAATTTCAGCAAAATGTCAAATATTCAAACATAGAGATAATCATGGTTGCTAAGAGGGCAGGAGGGAGAAAAAAGCATGTGATTCTTGCAATGTGAAGTGAGCCTTGCAAATACTGAGTCTGGGGTAGCTGGATGAAGCACAAGCTGGAATCAAGATTGCTGGGATAAATATCAGTAACCTCAGATAGGCAGATGACACCACCCTTATGGCAGAAAGCAAAGAACAGCTAAAGAGCTGCTTGATGAATGTGAAAGAGGTTAGTGAAAAAGTTGGCTTAAAACTCAACATTCAGAAAACCAAGATCATGGCATCTGGTCCCATCACTTCATGGCAAATAGACGGGGAAACAGTGTCAGACTTTATTTTTGGGGGCTCCAAAATCACCACAGATGGTGACTGCAGCCATGAAATTAAAAGACACTTGCTCCTTGGAAGAAAAGTTAGGACCAACCTAGATAGCATATTAAAAAGCAGAGACATTACTTTGCCAACAAAGGTCCATCTAGTCAAAGCTATGTTTTTTCCCAGTAGTAATGTATGGATGTAAGAGTTGGACTATAAAGAAAGCTAAGCACCCAAGAAGTAATGCTTTTGAACTGTGGTGTTGGAGAAGACTTGAGAGTCCCTTGGACTGCAAGGAGATCCAACCAGTCCATTCTAAAGGAGATCAGTCCTGGGTGTTCATTGGAAGGACTGATGTGAAGCTGAAACTCCAATGCTTTGGCCACTTGATGTGAAAAACTGACTCATTTGAAAAGACCCTGATGCTGGGAAAGACTGAAGGCAGGAGGAGAAGTGGACGACAGAGGATGAGATGGTTGGATGACATCACTGACTCAATGGACATGAGTTTGAGTAAACTCCAGGAGCTGGTGATGAACAAGGAGGCCTGGTGTGCTGCAGCCCATGGGGTCACAAAGAGTTAGACACGACTGAGTGACTGAACTGGAGTAGCTTATGTTGTGACACCCCCCCCCACTCCCACTCCATAAACCTCTACACTGCTCTAGTGTTGGTCCTTCAGCATTTGCATCTTAAGAGTAAAGCAATGATCCAAACACCAAGAAAATGTTAATGATGGCACCCAAGCACAGGAACTACCCATGGATGATTCCACATTGGGATGGAGATGTCAGGGAGATGATCAGGAAGCAGTATGTTGATTTGGATCGCAGGAAGCTGATGATGGAATAACAAGATAGGACACTGAAGAGAGGGAATGGAAACAGAATGGAGACTTGAGCAAGTCACACATACCTGAACTTCTGTGTTCCCCACCCCAGCCCACCAACTTCCAAAGCATTTACGGGTTTATTAAAGCCCAGCTTAAGATCTTGTCCCTCCATAAGCCTACCCTGAACATTGCAGTTAAAAGTCAGTTTTTTCCTTCCTGCAATTGTAGTCTCTGCCAATTTAAGACAACATATCACTTTGGTTTATTCTTTCCTGTCTCAACATTTAAACAAACCTGTGAATTCTTTAAGTACTTCCTGTTGCTTTTGTACAATGTTGAGCTTCTAGTAGGTTCTCAATGATGAGTGGCTTGGGGTATTTACAGCAGCTGTGGCATCATCCCCATGGGCCTACAGATTCCCTTACTAGCTAATTTGAAGTGCATCAGCCTTTTTACATGTAGCTCTATCTACAGTCTCTGTTATAAAACCAGTTTCATTTTTTAACTTGTCAGACTCCATAAGTTCTATGATGCTTGTAAATTATATTGTATTATATTAATACAAGAAGAGCTTTGAAAAATAATAGTAAAACCCATCACAAAATCCATTATGGGAACTTCCTTGGTGGCATGATGGATAAGAATCCTGCCAACACAGGGGACGAGAATTTGATTTCCTGGTCTGGGAAAATTGTACATACCAAGGATCAACCAAACCCATGTACCATAACTACTGAGCCTGTGCTCGAGGGCCTGTAAGCTGCAACCAAGTGCTGCACCTACTTTTAAGCCCATGCATGCCTAGAGCCTTTGCTCCACAACAAGAGAAGCCACTGCAATGAGAAGCCCACATACCACAACAGAGTAGTCCCTGCTTGCTGCAACTAGAGAAAGTCCATGCAAAGAAATGAAGACCCAGCACAAAAATAAGTAAAATTTATATATATACATATAAAATTTCATATATGTATGAAAGCAAAATCCATTACAATGAGAAATAATGATACCTAGCAGGGGATCTGGGTTTTGTTTAGCTTTGGCTGGCAAAAAAAAAAAAAAAAAAGTTAGATTGAATATCTAAGTTCTTTTCCTTATCAAAGTCTTGTTTTACTTCTTATTTATGCATCAGTTCAGTTCAGTTCAGTTCAGTCGCTCAGTTGTGTCCGACTCTTTGCGACCCCCTGAATCGCAGCACACCAGGCCTCCCTGTCCATCACCAACTCCCGGAGTTCACTCAGACTCATGTCCATCGAGTCAGTGATGCCATCCAGCCATCTCATCCTCTGTCATCCCCTTCTCCTCCTGCCCCCAATCCCTCCCAGCATCAGAGTCTTTTCCAATGAGTCAACTCTTCTCATGAGGTGGCCAAAGTACTGGAGTTTCAGCTTCAGCATCATTCCCTCCAAAGAACACCCAGGACTGATCTCCTTTAGAATGGACTGGTTGGATTTATGCATCAATAACACTAAAATCCAGCTCACAGAAGAAAACCAAGATGATTTTAGAAGTTTACATTAAAAATCAGACATCATGAGAGATGAGGAATGCCTGAGAGAGAAGAGAGCTGGACCTTCAGAAAAGTACTGGCAGTTTCATACACTGGACCCAGTGGATACCTTCTGTTATCTTCCTTAAGGTGTCTCCTTCCTCTCTTCAACAACTCTAGCTTTTGTGTTATTTTGGTTTTGACTTCAGTGTGCCTCACACTTAATGCAGTGTCTGAATCTGGACAGGTTTTCAACTCTTCCCCTGCCACAAAAATCAAATCTGGGGGTCTTGACCATGCTCTTTCATTTCAGTCTTGGGCCTTCCTCTAGGTTTATACCTTTCTGTCGCTCTCAGCAACTCATAGTAACGGCTGATTCCAATGGAGCTTTTCACCCGTAACAGAACATTACCTTCATAACTCCCTCCAAGGATAGACATCTTTATATTTTCATTTTATAAATGAGGGACCTGAGGCACAAAGAAGTTAAGTAAGCTACTCAGGAGTTACCCAGCTTTATGTCATGTGCTTGCTGTTCTAAAGATAAGATGTTCCTTAGCGTGTATGCATTTCTTCCTTTCTTTCAGGGAACCAGGGTGATAAGAGTCGACCTCGATCATGTCCATGAATTAAGCTTCCTATATCCACTTTGAATTTAATGACTTCAATTTTCACTCTTCAGCTGGCACTGATACAACTGCAGACTCTAAGTAAAGGCAAGATAAGGAGGAGAGGACAGTTCTGGAAGTCCTGCATATAAATTCATGTGGCAGCTCCTGCCAGGATGAATTCCTCTGAGTGTAAACCTTATTTTTAAAATGACGTGTTTTAAAATTTATAACATGACAATTAAGGCATGAGGCAGTAACTAACTATATCTGTTTCTAGATGGGTCAAGTTTTAAAGAAATATTGCAACAAAATCCTAAAAAGAGGACCCTGAGGAGCTCCTATTAAGTTCTGCCTCTTGCTTCTGAGCTCAGTGTCACCCAGTTAAAGATTGGATTCACCTGTATCAAACTATAGGAACAGCTGCCCTTCGTTTCAGAGGAAATCACAGTGATTGAAATGGTCTCATAATGCTGAGGTGTTGACCTAGAAACGGGATAGGGTGTCCCACAGTATGTAGTTCGTGTCCCTCCATTGTTTTTGCAGGAGTGTTGATGGGTTGTGTTGAGTCATAAAATGGTCTCATCCATTTCCTCTTAAAATAACCCTTCCATTTCTATAACACTTCAGTTTGTGAAGTACTCTTTCCTACATTATCTCATTTGCCTTTCACATCAAACTCAACATATCCAAAATTGAAATAATTTCCCCTCTCAAAGCTGCACTGCCTTCAGTGTTCTTCATTCCCGTCAAATCCACTCCTGCACTGTCTTTCACTCTGCTCTTCCTCTCCATGCCTCATTGCCTCAATGGGTAAGTTCCAACCCTCCTCACCCATCCCCTGGAACAGACCACTTCATTTTTTTTATATAAGTAAGAGTGTTCCTGTTTCAAAATCTTTAGGCAGAACATCAGTATATAGAGCAGACTGACATGAAGCAGCTGGAAGAAATGAAGAAGAGCTCTGTACACACTGGGGAGTTCCCCTGAAAGCCCTAAAATTTTATTGAACAGCCATCCATTTATTTTGTTGCCTATGTCTATGTCCATGCTAGAGTGGCTCAGCTGAGCAGTTGCAATACAGACTATAAGGCTCACAAAGACTAAAATACTTACTATCTGGTCTGTACAGAAAAAAGCGTGTTGACTGCTAGCTTGCGCTATAGCAATAACATGCTAAATGAACTTTCATATTAACTCTTCTTTGATAAACTACTGTCATAACTGCCTCATAACTGATGCTATTAAGTTTCTACAAAATAAAGTTCAAATTTATTAACCAAGACTTCCCAAAACATGACTTACAAATACCATTTTTACATTAATTTCCCTTCCCATTAATTAATCCTTTCACAAACACTCTGAAAAATGTTTTTCTCTCTAAGTGGTCCATACTTCCTTACACCCAAGTCATTTTTATCTAGGAAAAGCCTTCTTGCTTTTAGCTAGTAAATCTTTAAAATTAGTCCTCCTTCTGGAAGAGTCTTTTGAGCTTACAGTAAAAAGGGATCTTCTTTCAAATTTCCCAAAGTACTTTTATCACCTCTAGTACTTTTCCCACTACCAAAATATTTTTATCACAGATCTAGTACCATCACTGATCAATTTCTGTCATAAATTCTAATTATAGATAGTCCCCAACTTATGATGGTTTAACTATTTTTCATATTTTGATGTTACAAAGGGCTTCACTTGTGGCTCAGCTGGTAAAGAATCTGCCTGCGATGCAGGAGACCTGGGTTTGATCCCTGGGTTGGGAAGATCCCCTGAAGAAGGGAAAGGCGACCCACTCCAGTATTCTGGCCTGGATAATTCCATGGACGCTATAGTCCATGCGGTTGCAGAGTCCGAGCATGAATGAGCAACTTTCACTTTCAAAAGAAATATACATTCAGTAGAAACATATTTTGAATTTTGATATTTTCCTGGGCTAGCAGTATGTAATATAACCTTCTCTTACAATGCTAGGACCCACAATAAGCCACAGCTCTGAATCAACCACACAATCATGAGGGTAAACAACTGATACATTACAACCATTAAGTTGTTCACTTTCAGCAGATTATTCAATAAATTACATGAGATATTCCAAATATTATTATAAACTAAGCTTTGTGATAGATGATTTTGCCCAACTATTGACTAACATAAGTTTTCTGAGCAAGTTTAGGGTAGGCAAGCTAAGTAATGATGTTTGGTAGGTTAGGTGTATTAAACGCATTTTGGACTTGCAATATTTTCAACTTACACTGCATTGTTGAAACATTACACCCTGGTAGCTTAGCTAGTAAAGAACTCACCTGCAATACAGGGGACCCCGGTTTGATTCTTGGATCAGGAAGTTCCCCTGGAGAAGGGATAGGCTACCCACTCCAGTATTATTAGGCGTCCCTGGTGGCTCAGATGGTAAAGAATCTGCTTACAATGTGGGAAAACTGGGTTTGATCCCTGTGTTGGGAAGATCCCCTGGAGGAGGGAATGGAAACCCACTTCAGTATTCTTGCCTGGAGAATCCCCATGGACATAGGAGCTTGGTAGGCTACAGTTCATGGGGTCACAAAGAGTCAGACACAACTGAACGACTAAGCATAGTACAGCACAATCCCACTGTAAGTCAGAATATGTGTGTGTGTTTCCTTTATTATCTTCTAAACTCATTGATGATAAGAATCTAATATATTTTCTCCCTCTAGAACCTGTTCATACCTAGTATGTGTCTTGTATTTCATTAGCTTAAGCTAAGGAGTTGCTAAATGAATAAACCTGTAGTCCTGTAGTAAGAACTATTGTAACATCCATTTTACAGATGAGTAAACTAAGACATACTCCCAAGCCTCAATCACTGTCTCCCATCAGGAAGCCTCCATAAGCCTCTTATCCTTATCCATCAGAGGGCAGACATAATGAAAACCACAATCACAGAAAACTAATCAAAATGGTCACATGGACCACAGCCTTGTCTAACTGAATGAAACCATGAGCCATGCTGTGTAGGGCCAGGCAAGACGGACGGGTCATGGTGGAGAGTTTGGAAAAACATGGTCCAGTGGAGAAGGGAATGGTAAACCACTTCAGTATTCTTGCCTTGAGAACCCCAGGAACAGTATGAAAAGGCAAAAAGATAGGACACTGAAAGACGAACTCCCCAAATCTATAGGTGCCCAAAATGTTACTGGAGAAGAGTGAAGAAATAACTCCAGAAAGAATAAAGAGACAGAGCCAAAACAAAAACAACGCCCAGTTGTGGATGTCACTGGTGATGGAAGTAAAGTCCAATGCTGCAAAAAACAATATTGCAAAGGAACCTGGAATGCTAGGTCCACAAATCAAGGAAAATTCTAAGTGGTCAATCAGGAGATGGCAAGAGTGAACGTTGACATTTTAGCAATCAGTGAACTAAAATGGACTGGAATGGGTGAATTTAACTCAGATGACCATTATATCTACTACTATAGGCAAGAATCCCTTAGAAGAAATGGAGTAGCCCTCATAGTCAACAAAAGGATTCAAAATGCAGTACTTGGATGCAATCTCAAAAACAATAGAATGATCTCTGTTCATTTCTAAGGCAAACCATTCAATATCATGGTAATCCAAGTCTATGACCCAACCAGTAATGCTGAAGAAGCTGAAGTTGAACAGTTCTACGAAGACCAACAAGACCTTCTAGAACTAACACCCCTCAAAAGATGTCCTTTTCACTATAGGAGGCTGGAATGAAAAAGTAGAAGTCAAGAGATACTTGGAGGAACAGGCAAATTTGGCCTTGGAGTACAGAATGAAGCAGGGCAAAGGCTAAGAGAGTTTTACCAAGTGAACACACTTGTCATAGCAAACACCCTCTTCCAACAACACAGAGAAGACTCTACACATGGACATCATCAGATGATCAAAACCAAAATCAGATTGATTATATTCTTTGCAGCCGAAAATGGAGTAGCTCTATACAGTCAGCAAAAACAAGACCAGGAGCAGACTGTGGCTCAGATCATGAACTCTTCATTGCCAAATTCAGACTTAAGCTGAAGAAAGAAGGGAAAACCAGTAGACCATTCAGGTATGACCTAAATCAAATCCCTTATGATTATACAGTGGAAGTGACAAATAGATTCAAGGGGATTAGATCTGATCAACAGAGTGCCTGAAGAACTATGGATGGAGGTTCATTCCATTGACAGGAAGGAGTGATCAAGATCATTCACAAGAAAAAGAAATGCAAAAAGGCAAAATGGTTGTCTGAGGAGGCCTTACAGATAGCTATGAAGAGAAGAGAAGTGAAAGCCAAAGGAGAAAAGGAAATATATATGTACTTATTTGAATGCAGTGTTCCAAAGAAGAGCAAGGAGAGATAAGAAAGCCTTCCTCAGTGATCAACACAAATAAATAAAGGAAAACAATAGAATGGAAGACTAGAGATCTCTTCAAGAAAATTAGAGATACCAAGGGACTATTTCATGCAAAGATGGGCACAATAAAGGACAGAAGCAGAAGATATTAACAAGAACTGGCAAGAATACACAGAAGCACTATACAAAAAATAGCTTCACGACCCAGATAACCACAAAGGTGTGATCACTCACCTAGAGCCACATCCTGCAATGTGAAGTCAAGTGGGCTTAGGTAGCCTGACTATGAACAAAGCTAGTGGAGGTGATGGAATTCCAGTTGAGCTATTTCAAATCCTAAGTAAAGTGCCACAGAACTGGAAAAGGTCAGTTTTCATTCCAATCCCAAAGAAAGGCAATGCCAAAGAATGTTCAAACTACCACATAGTTGCACTCATCTCTCATGCTAGCAAAGTAATGCTTAAAATTCTCCAAGGCAGGCTTCAACAGTATGTGGACTGTGAACTTCCAGATGTTCAAGCTGAATTAGAAAAGGTAGAGGAACCAGAGGTCAAATTGCTAACATCCATTGGATCATTGAAAAGGAAATGCAGTGGCAAGCCATACTCTATTGACTATGCCAAAGCCTTTGACTGTATGTATCATGACAAACTGTGGGAAATTCTTAAAGAGATGGGAATACCAGACCACCTTACCTGCCTCCTGAGAAATCTGTGCAGGTCAAGAAGCAACAGTTAGAACTGTATGTGGAACAAAAGACTGGTTCCAAATCAGGAAAGCAATATGTCAAGGCTATATATTGTCACCCTGCTTATTTAACTTATATGCAGAGTACATCATGCAAAATGCTGGACTGGATAAAGCACAAGCCAGAATCAAGATTTCTGGGGGAAATATCAATAACCTCAGATACACAGATGATACCACCCTTATGACAGTAAGCGAAGAACAGCTAAAGAGGCTCTTGATGAAAGTGAAAGAGGAGAGTGAAAATGTTGGCTTAAAACTCAACATTCAGAAAACTAAGGTCATGGCATCTGGTCTCATCACTCCATGGCAAATAGATGGGGAAACATTGAAACAGTGATAGACTTTATTTTGGGGGGTTCCAAAATCAGCAGATGGTGATTTCAGCCATGAAATTAAAAGACGCTTGCTCCTTGGAAGAAAAGCTATGACCAACCTAGGCAGCATATTAAAAAACAGAGACATTACTTTGCCAGCAAAGGTCCATCTAGGCTATGGTTTTTCCAGTAGTCAGGTATGGATGTGGGAGTTGGACCATAAAGAAAGCTGAGTGTCGAAGCACTGATGTTTTTGAACTGTGGTGTTGGAGGAGACTCTTGAGAGTCCCTTGGACTGCAAGGAGATCCAACCACTCCATCCTAAAGGAAATCAGTCCTGAATATTCATTGGAAGGACTGATGCTGAAGCTGATACTCCAATACTTTGGTCACCTGATGTGAAGGACTGACTCATTTGAAAAGACTCTGATGTTGGGAAAGATTGAAGGCAGGAGGAGAAGGGGATGTCAGAGAAGGAGACTGCTCGATGGACATGAGTTTGAGCAAGCTACAGGTGTTTGTGTTGGACTGGGAAGCCTGGCATGCTGCAGGCCATGGGGGTCACAAAGAGTCAGACATGACTGAGCAACTGAATTGAACTGACTGAAACTAAGACATAAGATGTGTGTCAGTAAGGTTAAGTCAGAGTAAGCTGCAGCAACTACACCACCCCACCCCTACCAAATCCAAATGCACTTAAA
This sequence comes from Oryx dammah, assembly GCF_014754425.2. Classification (NCBI taxonomy): domain Eukaryota; kingdom Metazoa; phylum Chordata; class Mammalia; order Artiodactyla; family Bovidae; genus Oryx; species Oryx dammah. The sequence goes on from NW_024070212.1 coordinate 6,172,823, forward strand.
AGAACAAAGCCTTATTTCTTGCTCATACCATATATCCTTTCACATGAATTGTGGCTGTTCACTGTTGTCTTGACTCCAGGACTACAGACTGTTGTTTTGACTTGTAACAAACTCTGTCTGGAATATTGCTGATATTCATGGTATAGAGAAAGGAGAAAACCTAGCAAAGTATTCACAATCTTTGAAATTTACTACTTAGAAGTGTCATGTATTAATTTTGTTTATATTTCATTGGCCCAAGCAAGTCATTTAGCCAAGCTTGATGCCAAAGGGGCAGGTCAGGATAATTTTCCCCCAAGGAGGGGCAGCAAATATTTTTTTGAACAAACCAAATCTACCACAAGGAGGTTGAATGGTTTGTCTCAGATGACACAGCTAGCAAGTGACAAAATAAGTAAGCACTTGAAAGAAAGCCATTTGAAAAGGAGTCTTTTCATTTTGTCATAAAGCAAATAATCAGAAGGAATAAAGCAGTGCCTATAGAAGCAACTGTGCTCTTACCACTTGAACTGACCCACCAGCTAAGAACCTTTGAAGGGGTAGAGAACAGTTGAGAGCAGTCATGTCTTTAGGTCAGTTCTTTTAGTGTATCACTATTGGAGAATCAATAGTGGGCCATAGATGAAAATACAGGAAGTGACAGCTTCTGTTACTGTTGATTGCTTTAAGAGGATGCTGGAAGCAATGAGAATGCAGTAAATGGAAAAAGCTTCAACTGCATTACCTGCACTTTAAATACCATTACCAGCACTCAGGAATAAAAAGGCCTGGGGAAACTTGATAATGCAAGAGTTAGAGGGACATTTATAAGGATCAGCGTGACTTTGCTCATTGATGTCTCTTTAAATGTATTCCTCTTCCTATTATTTAAATTTGGTTTGTATAAGCAGAGCAGATTTCGGATCATTTCTATGGAGATTTAAACAGCTTGTTAGCTTCCACTGTGTTCCAGGCTTCATGCTAAGACAAGGGAACAAGACGGACATAGTTTCTGGCTTCAGGGAGATTATGATCTAGTACAAAATACAGACTTTAGGTAACACATTATTATAGGAATGCAGAGAACAAACAGGAAAGACCAAGGTTTGTAGGATACACTACTGCTGTCCCAAAAAGATTCCCCTGAATCCCTTTTTACTTTGAGTTCCTCCCTCCAGCTTCTGAAAGCCTCCACTTCTTTTTGTTTTTTGGGGGTTTTTTTGGTAAATTAATTTGTTTATTTTAATTGGAGGCTAATGACTTTACAATATTGTAGTGGGTTTTGCCATACATTCACATGAATCAGCCATGGGTGTACATGTGTCCCCCATCCTGAACCCTGCCCCGACCTCCCTCCCCATCCCATGCCTCAGGGTCATCCCAGTGCACCAGCCCTGAGCACCCTGTCTCATGCATCAAACCTGGACTGGTGATCTATTTCACATATGGCAATATACGTGTTTCAATGCTATTCTCTCAAATCATCCCACCCTCGCCTTCTCCCACAGAGTCCAAAAGTCTGTTTTTACATCTGTGTCTCTTTTGCTGTCTCACATATAGGATCATCGTTACCATCTTTCTATATTCCATATATATGCGTCAATATACTGTGCTGGTGTTTTTCTTTTCGACTTACTTCACTCTGTATAACAGGCACCAGTTTCATCCACCTCATTAGAACTGATTCAAATGCATTCTTTTTAATGGCTGAGAAGGAGTGGCACCTGCAGCAGTGCAGGAGGTGCCAGGAGGAGCTGCCCCACGTCCAGGGTAAGGAGCAGCAGCTGCGCTTTGCTGGAGCATCTGTGAAGAGACACCCCACATCCAAAGAAAGAGAAACCCAAGTGAGATGGTAGGTGCTGAGAGAGGGCATCAGCGGGCAGACCGACTGAAACCACAATCAAAGACAACTAGCCAATCTGATCACACGGAACACAGCCTTATCTAACTCAGGGAAACTAAGCCATGCCGTGTGAGACCACCCAAGATGGACGGGTCATGGTGGAGAGGTCTGACAGAATGTGGTCCACTGGAGAAGGGAATGGCAAACCACTGCAGTATTCTTGCCTTGAGAACCCAATGAACAGTATGAAAAGGCAAAAAGATAGGACACTGAAAGAGGAACTCCCTAGGTCAGTAAGTGCCCAATATGCTACTGGAGATCAGTGGAGAAATAACTCCAGAAAGAATGAAGGGATGGAGCCAGCAAAGAAAACACCCAGTTGTGGATGTGACTGGTGATAGAAGCAAGGTCCGATCCTGTAAAGAGCAATATTACATAGGAACCTGGAATGTTAGGTCCATGAATCAAGGCAAATTTGAAGTGGTCAAACAGGAGATGGCAAGAGTGAATGTCGATATTCTAAGAATCAGCAAACTAAGATGGACTGGAATGGGTTGACCATTATATATAGTACTGTGGGCAGGAATTCCTTAGAAGATATGGAGTAGCCATCATGGTCAACAAAAGAGTCCGAAATGTGGTACTTGGATGCAATCTCAAAAATGACAGAATGATCTCTGTTTGTTTCCAAGGCAAACCATTCAATATCACGGTAATTCAAGTCTATGCCCCAACTAATAAATGCTGAAGAAACTGAAGTTGAATGGTTCTATGAAGACCTACAATAACTTCTAGAACTAACACCCAAAAAAGATGTCTTTTACATTATAGGGGACTGGAATGCAAAAGTAGGAAGTCAAGAAGCACCTGGAGTAACAGGCAAATTTGGCCTTGGAGTACAGAATGAAGCAGAGCAAAGGCTAATAGAGTTCTTCCAAGAGAATGCATTGGTCATAGCAAACAGCCTCTTCCAACAACACAAGAGAAGACTATACACATGGACATCACCAGATGGTCAACACCAAAATCAGATTATATTATTTGGAGCCAAAGATGGAGAAGCTCTATACTGTCAGCAAAAACAAGACCGGGAGCAGACCATGGCTCAGATCATCAACTCTCTATTGCCAAATTCAGGCTTAAATTGAATAAAGTAGGGGAAAATCCTCTAGACCATTCAGATATGACCTAAATCAAATCCCTTATGACTCTACAGTGGAAGTGAGAAATAGATTTAAGGGACTAGATCTGATAGACAGAGTACCTGATGAACTATGGATGGAGGTTCGTGATGTTGTACAGGAGACAGGAATCAAGAACATCCCCAAGAAAAAGAAATGCAAAAAAGCAAAATGGCTGTCTGAAGAGGCCTTACAAACAGCTGTGAAAAGAAGAGAAATGAAAAGCAAAGGAAAAAAGAAAAGATATACTCATTTGAACGCAGAGAGATAAGAAAGCCTTCCTCAGTGATCAGTGTAAAGAAATAGAGGAAAACAATAGAATAGGAAAGATCTCTTCAAGAAAATCAGAGATACCAAGGAACATTTCATGCAAAGATGGGCTCAATAAAGGACAGAAATGGTATGGACCTAACATAAACAGAAGATATTAAGAAAAGGTGGCAAGAATACACAGAAGAACTGTACAAAAAAAGATCTTCATGACCCATATAATCACGATGGTGCGATCACTCAGACTCACCTAGAGCCAGACATCTTGGAATGTGAAGTCAAGTGGGCCTTAGGAAGCATCACTACAAACAAAGCTAGTGGAGGTGATGGAATTCCAGGTGAGCTATTTCAAATCCTAAAAGATGATGCTGTCAAAGTGCTGCACTCAATATGTCAGCAAATTTGGAAAACTCAGCAGTGGCCACAGGACTGGAAAAGGTCAGTTTTCATTCCAATCCCAAAGAAAAGCAATGCCAAGGAATGTTCAAACTACAAAACAGTTGCACTCATGTCTCATGCTAGTAAAGTAATGCTTAAAATTCTCCAAGCCAGGCTTCAGCAATACATGAACTGTGAACTTCCAGATGTTCAAGCTGGTTTTAGAAAAGGCAGAGGAACCAGAGATAAAATTGCCAACATCCACTGGATCATCAAAAAAGCAAGAGAGTTCCAGAAAAACATCTATTTCTGCTTTATTGACTATGCCAAAGCCTTTGACTGTGTGGATCGGAACAAACTGTGGAAAATTCTGAAAGAAATGGGAATACCAGACCTGACCTGCCTCTTGAGAAACCTATATGCAGGTCAAGAAGCAACAGTTAGAACTGGACATGGAACAACAGACTGGTTCCAAAAAAGAAAAGGAGTACGTCAAAGCTGTATATTGTCACCCTGTTTATTTAATTTATATGCAGCGTACATCATGAGGAATGCTGGGCTGGAGGAAGCACAAGCTGGAATCAGGATTGCTGGGAGAAATATCAATAACTTCAAATATGGCAGAAAGTGAAGAAGAACTAAAGAGCCTCTTGAAGAAAGTGAAAGAGGAGAGTGAAAAAGTTGGCTTAAAGCTCAACATTCAGAAAGCTAAGATCATGGCATCCGATCCCATCACTTCATGGCGAATAGATGGGGAAACAATGGAAACAGTGGTTGACTTTATTTTGGCGGGGGGGAGGGTCCAAGATCACTGATGGAGAAAGCAATGGCAACCCACTCCAGTACTCTTGCCTGGAAAATCCCATGGACGGAGGATCCTGGTAGGCTGCAGTCCATGGGGTCGCGAAGAGTCGGACACAACTGAGTGACTTCACTTTCACTTTTCACTCTCCTGCATTGGAGAAGGAAATGGCAACCCACTCCAGTGTTCTTGCCTGGAGAATCCCAGGGACGGGGGAGCCTGGTGGGCTGCCGTCTCTAGGGTCGCACAGAGTCGGACACGACTGAAGCGACGCAGCAGCAGCAGCAGCAAGATCACTGAAGATGGTGACTGCAGCCATGAAATTAAAAGATGCTTACTCCTTGGAAGGAAAGCTTTGACCAACCTAGACAGCATATTAAAGAGCAGAAACATTACTTTGTCAGCAAAGGTCCATCTAGTCAAGGCTATGGTTTTTCCAGTGGTCATGTATGGATGTGAGAGTTGGACTATAAAGAAATCTGAGCACTGAAGAATTGATGCTTTCGAACTGTGATGTTGGAGAAGACTCTTCCAAGTCCCTTGGGCTGCAAGGAGATCCAACAAATCCATCCTAAAGGAGATCAGTCCTGGGTGTTCATTGGAAGGACTGATGTTGAAGCTGAAACTCCAATACTTTGGCCACCTGATGTAAAGAGCTGACTCATTTGAAAAGACCCTGATGCTAGGAACGATTGAGGGCGGGAGGGGAAGGGGACGACAGTGGATGAGATGGTTGGATGGCATCACTGACACAGTGGACATGGGTTTGGGTGGACTGAGGGAGTTGGTGATGGACAGGGAGGCCTGGTGTGCTGTGGTTCATGGGGTCACAAAGAGTTGAACATGACTGAGTGACTGAACTGAACTGAATATTTCATTGTGTATATTTACCACAGCTTCCTTATCCATTCATCTGCCAATGGACATCTAGGTTGCTTCCATGTCCTAGCTATTGTAAACAGTGCTGCGATGAACACTGGGACACACATGTCTCTTTCAATTCTGGTTTCCTCAGTGTGTATGCCCAGCAGTGAAGCCTCTGCTTCTAATCGCCTGAACCTGACCCTCTTTTTGGAGAACTGACTTCAGGATACTGGAGCAACATTGGCAGCAAGTATAGAAAGTGTGAGTTTCCTAGGAGTTTAAATGCCCTTACTCAGTGAATGATAGAAGAGTCTGAAAGCAGAGCTCTCTTGCCTTCCAGGGAAATAAAGTCAGAGGCATAATTCACACGTTCCCCTGATTGGGCTGAGACTGGACCTGACGAAATTATTTGCTTGCTAGATGTCAAGGCCATGAGAATGTGCCCCAGAATCATCTGACTATAAAGAGAGTAACTGGCCAATGGCTGAGGCCCTCTAAAATCCACCACTGAGTTTCTGCCAAGTCCACACTCTACAGGCTGCTCCAAGCCTGTGGCTGAGCGTTCTCTGACAGATGGCTTTGGTCAATGACAGCCTTTCACTACACTAGACATCATCCAGGACTCTCCCACAAACCTTCCTTTTCTTTCTCCTTTACTTGGGATGAAATCTGCATCATAGCCTTGTGGCTTCCCAGCCTCTTCTGACTCCTCTTTACTCATCTCATCATAGTGACATTTCCCCAATAAGACCATCAAATGGTTAATCACATCTCGAAATCTGCTTCTCAGAGCATCTGAGCAAACACACTGGTTTCCTTACCCCTTCCTCTGTCCTTCACCTCTCTTTTCAAATTTGTTGTGGTATAGTTGCTTTGCAGTGTTGTCTTCGTTTCTGCGGTATGTGCATGCTGAATAGTTTCAGACATTTCTGACTCGTTGCAACCCTATGTACAAGCCCTCCAGGTTCCTCTGTCCATGGGATTCTCCAGGCAAGAGTACTGGAGTGGGTTGCTATATCCTGCTCCAGGGATCTTCCCCACCCAGGGATCAAAACCACGTCTCTTATGTCTCTTGCATTAGCAAGCAGGTTCTTTCCCACTAGCGCCACCTGTGAAGCCCAGTTTCTGCTGTACAGTGAAGCAACTGAGCTATATGTATACATATATTCCCTCCTTCTTGGACCTCCCCACTACCCACCCCTATCCCACCCGTAGGTCACCACAGAGCACTGAGCTGAGATCCCTGTGTTACACAGCAGCTTGTCACTAGCTATCTATTTTACAGGTAGCAGTGTATACATGTCAATCCCAATCTCCTAATTCATTCCACCCCTCTTCCCTGAACCATGTCCACACATCTGTTCTCTGAGTCTGCATCATTATTCCTGACCTGCACCCCAATGTTCACTGCAGTGCTATTTACAATAGCCAGAACATAGAAACAACGTAAGTGTCCATGGAGAGATGAATGGATAAAGAAGATGTGGTACATATACACAATGGAATATTACTCAGCCACAAAAGGGAGTGAAGTTGGGTCATTTGAGCAACATGGATGCACCTAAAGTCTGTCATACAGTGAAGTAAGTCAGAAAGAGAAAACAAGCATCATATATATAGTATATATAGTATTTGGAAAAACCCAACTTTATTGTTTCTCCTCTGAACATCTACATATGGTTCCTCATCCTGGGTCTGCTTCCTGGGAACTCAATGTAAGATAAGGGCTCAATCAGTTCAGTTTAGTTCAGTCGTTTCCGACACTTTGCGACCCCATGAATCACAGAACGCTAGGCCTCCCTGTCCATCACCAACTTCTGGAGTTCACCCAAACTCATGTGCATTGAATCGGTGATGCCATCCAGCCGTCTCATCCTGGGTCGTCCCCTTCTCCTCCTGCCCCCAACCCCTCCCAGCATCAGGGTCTTTTCCAATGAGTCAACTCTTCACACGAGGTGGCCAAAGTATTGGAGTTTCAGCTTCAGCATCAGTCCTTCCAATGAACACCCAGGACTGGTCTCCTTTAAGATGGACTGGCTAAATCACCTTGCAGTCCAAGGGACTCACAGGAGTCTTCTCCAACACCACAGTTCAAAAGCATTAATTCTTTGACACTCAGCTTTCTTCACAGTCCAACTCTCACATCCATACACGGTCACTGGAAAAACCATAGCCTTGACTAGACAGACCTTTGTTGGCAATGCAGTATCTCTGCTTTTTAATAGGAACACACAATAAAGTGAACTTAACTAATAGTATGATGGTTACGTTGAGGCTCAAAAGAAGAGTAGATGTCAACAGGCAAAGGGATAATAATATTCCAGGTGAACAAAATACCACATTTAAAACCAACAGGCAAGAATGAGAATGTCAGAGTCAAGGAATGGACAAGTGTTGATTAATGTGGACAGAGGTGGAGGAAGAAGCCAGATCTGAACATCCTGATTGGCTATGATAAAGGTTTTTAACTTTCCCTAAAAGTGTAGAGAAGCCGTTGTAAGATTTTAAGCAGGAAGCAACAAGAGTCAATTTTGCATTCTTTAAAACAGACTTACAGACTAACGTAAAGCTGGGGACACTAGATAGAAGGTTATGCAGTGCTCTGTGTGAAGAGTTGGGATGGCTGACTACAGCCGGGATCTTATAAACCACAGCCCATAGCCTGATTCCATATGCTTCAGGATCAAAGAATAATTTTTCATTATTAAAGGGTCATTAAAAAAAAAAAACACCAAAGAGTAAGACTAACTTGGAACAAAGGCTGTATGTGGTCCTGAAAGCCTAAAATATACACTATCTGATCCTTTACAGAAAAAAAGTTTGCTGCTCCTGGACTAGAGTGATAATGATGGAGATGGGGAAATGCACTTGGATCAAAGAGATATTTTGAAAGTAGAATCAATCAAAATGGAAATGCAGACATAGAGAACAGACTTATGGACAAGGGTAGAGGAGAAGAGAGAGAGGGTGAGGTAAATATGGAGAGTAGCATGGATGAATATCACTAACATACGTAAATGGACAGCCAATGGGAACTTGCTCTATGACTCAGGGAACTCAAACAGGGGCTCTGTAATAACCTAGAGGGGTGGAGATGGGCAGGAGGTGGGAGGGAGGTTCAAGAAAGAGGGGACATATGTACACCTATGGTTAATTTATGTTGATGTATGACAGAAATCAAGCCAATATTGTAAGCCAATCATCAATCAATTTAAAATAAGAACTATGTATTTTTAAAATTTTGATCTATTGAATTTAGAAGAGAGGAGGCAATAGGCACCCAAAATTTCAACTTGGGCAATTGGATGGATGGAGGTATTATTTCCTGACAGAGAATATAAGCTGAGACTCTAGTTTCAAAGCACCTGCAAAACATTCACATTGCATCAGAGTTTACCTTTCCTCTTTTTAACTAAATGCCAGTTCTAAAGCACAGACTGGAGAGATGAGAAAATTGCAATCTTTCCTGTAAGATACTTTATAATCTTGTAACAGGAAAAAAGTAAAAATAAAGTTAAACATATCATAATACAAAATAGAGACAGACGACTGTCACAAGAGAGGTACAAGATGCCAAAGAGGTTCACAGGAGGAAGAGACAGATTAATACCACATCAATTTAGGGAAACGGGAAGGATTTCATTGATGATGTATCACTTGAAGCAGGCTTTGAAGTATAACTAGAAATACAGCATAACTTGAATTCACCCCAGGTTCTCTCAGTACCACACTCACACATCCACAGAAGGTGAAGAAAAACTTATTGAACATTAATTCCAATCTTAAATATTATCCATTTGTAACCAACAGCTGCACTTATTAAATTCCTCCTTCCTCTTCTAGACTATGATCTAACATCTTCAACAGCTCTGGACTCTCCCTCTAGCCCACTTACACCCTCTCCCAGAAATCCGGCTGTCTTGAGTGGCTTCATCTCTCCTTCCCCTCCATTTCCTTCTCCTTTGGCAGTTGACACGCTTGGTATCTGGTTTTGCCTCTTGAAAACCTGAGACCTCAATGGCTAGGACAGAACTCTTTTTAAAGGGCTATGTTTGGAGAAGAGAAAGACGAGATGGCTCACCTGTTAAAAGGTGTCATCCTTGTTCCAAGTAAATAGAGTGGACAGCGTGGAGGCTTGTATTCAAGGAGAATTGTGGGTTTAATAAGAAGAGTTAAGACTGACAGCACGTCTCAGGATATACTGTGTAGATTTGTCTTCCATGATCCCAATAGGTGCTATAGTGTGAGATGTAAAGACTGCAGTGTTTATTTGCCAGAGGAATGACTGTACTCTGAATTGGAGAAGGAAAGAAGGCAGGTAAAACCTAGCTTTGCTGAACTCCACACAGCTTAATTCTCTGTTGTACTGTTGAAGCTGCATTCAGCATTAAGGAAGACAAGTCAAGTTACAGGGGGAAATATTTACATTGAAAATTTCTTCAATATTTTCAAAAGCTTCCAGAGTAGTATCTAAAACCAGCACACAGTTGACCTAAGCTCTTTCTTTGGGCCCCTCCTCTCCCTTCTGAGGATCCTATTTCACTGATAAATGAGAATTAATGGTTATGCTCCTGTTCCTACAAGTCACTGAGTCCCCAGAGATTCAATTATGCTCCTCACACATTCTCCCTTAAGGCAGAAAATGGATTCATGCACTTTAGATTTTTAGTGAGAAGTCTTGAGTCTGAGATGTTTTCCATCTTAAATTTCAGATAATTGGAAAATGAGGCCATGATGATTATCAACTACATTATGGACCTGATTCTAAGTGAAAAGTATAGTGTTTTTCGTATCATGGCTGTTGTAAAGACAAAGAAGATGGGGCTTCTGGTCTTAAAAATAGACACATACACATGACGAGATAGAAGGGAAGGGAAAGAAAAAGAATCATTTGGAGTGTGATTCCAAAGTCACACTCCAAAGGTTACCAAAGTAACCTTTGGCAACTTCAATGTCTCATTTCAAGCACTGATGCTATCATGAGCTTCAATTTTAAATCGTATCATGACTTCAGCTGCAAATTAATATCTTATTCAAAACTAGAAGGATGCCATTAATTCCAGTTTTTTTTAATATATAAATTTTTCTCCTTGTGTTTCTGACTTGTCATGCTGAGTAAAACGTGGGACAGAAGGAAAAAAATGTCGGTGTGGTTGACAGTACTGCTGCTTTCTTCTTTTTTTACAGATTCTTTTTTAATCAGTCACTCCTTGACCCTCATCTAACCTAGACATCTGTGCATGACCTCTCCCCCTAATCACTGCTACCCATCCACATAACAGGCATTTATTGAGAACCTACAATATTCTAGCCCTTTCACACCTATGAAGACACAAACTACTTGTGTAAAGAGACCAGTAGCATTAGACTCTTACATAGTCACAATGTTTTTTTTAAATTTCCAAGATGATCTCACATTTTTATCAAGGAATTTTTTTTCCTCTTTGGAAGAAATGAGAATGAGTTTTCTGTTAGAAATTTTTGAAAAGAAAATTCACTAATATATGATTATTCATTCAAGAAAGCAACCTGGGGATTCTTCTCATTCTATATGAAATTTTACTTTCTAGATCAAAATTTTCTCTGCTAAATAATCAGAAAAGGAGTGAATGGCTTCTAAAAGTTTACAACCAATGCAGTATGAGAGATCTTTACAGACCCCCTAAGAAATCAGGAAGCATGCATAGACCATACTATGGAGCTTCAGAACACTGGCTCAAATCCCAGAAAATTCAACTTCTCTCTTCTGACCCAGCCAAGCATCCACATGCTTCCACATGTATATTCTTTGTGAGCTCTGCACTGGGGGAAGGGGGAAGGGAGAGGGGGGATAAGGAAGGAAAACAATCTTTAAGTCCATTTTTTAGCCAAGGAAAGTATAATTCAGAGAGATTAACTTTAGGGAATTATTGAAGATAATAATTAGTAAGTAATAACTAAGACTAGGGTACAGGTCTTCTGTCTTTAATTCCAGTGGTCCTCCTGATGACTCACAGCTGCTCTCTGAAACGTGCTCTCTTTGAAGCTTAGTTGGAGACTCATATAGAGATGGCAGGGACTTTTAAAAAAATGCTATTGAAGTATAATTGATTTACAATGTTGTGTTAATTTCTGCTGTGCAGCAAAGTGACTGAGTTATACATATACATATTCTTTTTCACATTATTTTCCATTATGGTTTATCACAAGATATTGAATATAGTTCTCTGTGCTATACCTTAGGACCTTGCCTTTATCAAGCCTATATATAATAGTTTGAATCTGATAATCCCAAATTCCCACTCCTTCCTCCACCCACCCCCCTCTTCCTTGGCAACTACAAGTTCATTATCTATGTCTATGAGTCTGTTTCATTTTCGTAGATATGTTCTTTTGTGTCAAATTTCAGATTCCACATAAAAGTGAGATCATATGGTATTTATCTTTCTCTTTCTGACTTCGTTCACTTAGTATGATAAACTCTTGTTGCTGCAAATGGCATTGGTAGGGACTGTTTGACCATGTTCATCCAGCTTCTGCTCTTACTTTGTAGGAGGCAAGTGGGAAAATGTACCAGGCTATTAAAAATTATACCACTACAGCATTGTTGATGGGAATTGTGGGCGATTTAATCTGCTTGGAGACATCAAACAACATCCAACAGCAGGTTGCTATGGCAATGTTAGTCTTATCTTTGTGGCTTTAAACAAAAATATCTCAAGGGTAAAGTAATTAGGTAAGTAGAGCAGAGAATCTTCGTTGTTTCACGCAGTCATTTTCCCATGATTGCCATTTTATGGTTGTGACTTGTGCTTACAGCCCTACCTAATATAGCAGTTCTCCCTTGGGGGAGAAGGTATATGTGTATGGGTGTGTGGGTGTGATGGGGGCAGTATCTCTGATTAACACCTGCCCCCAAAACTCCTTTAGCAGGTGGCACCATATGGCAAGCTCCCACTCAAGTGCAAATGTAACGATAGAAGAATATGTAGGACTCAAGATAAACCTACAACCTCAAACTAGGTCTGTCAGGGAGTTACAAGTGCATGTTAGGAGAATAATGTTCACCGGTGCCTTGTTTTTTTGTTTTTTGTTTTTTTTCTTTTAAATTAAATTTGAATGCATGTCAATATTGCTTGTTCTAATTTTCTTTGACTCAGATGGCCATTTCCCAAGGCTCTGGAAAGGTCTTTTGCTTCTAAGGGCTGGCATTCCTACCCACGCAATCAGGCACCACCACTCATCCACATCCTATCCCCTCTTCACCCCAGAAGTATAGAACTCTTTCCTTGAATTGCTTATTCATCCCAGGAGAATGCTGCCAGAAGGCATAACAACTTTTCTGGGCTTTCTGTAGCATCCACTTTCAATATGCCAGAGAAAATGAAAGAAACTGATTTTTTATTGAGCACTCACTTTGTGCAATGTCTTTAGTCAGTCTTTGGGTGTTTTCCCAGACTTCCCTGGTGGCTCAGACGGTAAATCGTCTGTCTACAATGTGGGAGACCTGGGTTTGATCCCTGGGTTGGGAAGATGCCCTGGAGAAGGAAATGGCAATCCACTCCAGTATTGCCTGGAAAATCCCACGGACAGAGGAGCCTGGTAGGCTACAGTCCGTGGGGTCACAAAGAGTCGGACATGACTGAGCGACTTCATTTCACTTCACTTCACTTCACTTTGGATGTTTTCCCAGGAGATCCATCTTCTCAATAACTCAGATGAGAAACTGAGACTCATAGAGGTTCAAAACAAATCCCAGACACACCAAGCTAGTAAGTAACAGAGCTGGGATATAAACTCAGGTCTGCATGAGCCTAAAGTCTATATTATTTCCATTATTCCATGCTGCTTCACTTAAGGAAGGTTTATATATTTAAGCACAAGCTTGAATCAAGATTGCTGGGGAAAATATCAATAACCTCAGATACACAGATAACACCACCCTTATGGAAGAAAGCAAAGAAGAACTAAAGGGCCTCCTGATGAAAGTGAAAGAGGAGAGTGAAAAAGTTGGCTTAAAACTCAACATTCAGAAAACTAAGATCATGGCATCTAGTTCCATCACTTCATGGCAAATAGATGGGGAAACAATGGAAACAGTGAGAGATTTTATTTGAGAGGGGGTGTCCAAAATCACTGCAGATGGTGACTGCAGCCAAGAAATTAAAAGACACTTGTTCCTTGGAAGAAAAGCTATGACAAGCATAGACAGCGTATTAAAAAGCAGAGACATTACTTTACCAACAAAAGTCCATCTAGTCAAGGTTATGGTTTTTCCAGTAGTCATGTATGTATGTGAGAGTTGGACTATAAAGAAAGCTAAGTGCTGAAGAATTGATGCTTTTGAACTGTGTTGTGGGAAGAGATTCTTCAAAGTCCCTTGGACTGCAAGGAGATCATACTAGTCAATCCTAAAGGAAATCAGTCCTGAATATTCACTGGGAGGACTGATACTGAAACTCCAATACTTTGGCCACCTGATGTGAAGAATTGAGTCATTGGAAAAGACACTGATGCTTGGAAAGATTGAAGGCAGGAGGAGAAGGGGACAACAGAGGGTGAGATGGTTGGATGGCCTCACCGACTTGATGGACATGAGTTTGAGCAAGCTCCAGGAGTTGGTGATGGACAGGGAAGCCTGGCATGCTGCAGTTCATGGTGTCACAAAGGGTCAGACACGACTGAGCAACTGAACTGAACTGATATATTTAAGATGTGGAAGGGTCAATTGTCCTGCTCTGCTTTGATCTACTTTCTAGATTTTTAAGCACTATCTCTACCCATTTGAACCAGTGATTCTCAACCAGGATAATTTTGTCATCCAGAGGATATTTGGCAATGCCTGGACCCATTTTTTGGTGGTCATAACTAGGGGAATGCCACTGGCATCTAATGGGTAAAGGCCAAAAAATCTGTTAATCATTCTACAATGCATGTAAACACCCCCCACAACAAATAATCATCCTATCCAAAGTATCAATAGTGCCTAGGTTGAGGATCCTGATTTAGAAAACCCTGTGGATTCTCAGGAGCTGAGTAATATTGTGTGTGTATCTTTTACCTATGGAAGTAAGTTTACTGATTTCTACACAGACTTCAGTAAGATAGGAGAGTCTAGAGCACAAGTCTGTTTCGCAGAAAACTGTGACCATCTTTCTTTCATCATAGATCTTGGTAAGTTTTAACACAAAAGTTAAGAAATAACAGTAGAGTAAATAGAAGAATAAGAAATGTGAGAAAATGATATGATAACTTGCAGGAGATGCACAGAGAATGTAGTATTTGCCTAGAAAATCAAAGAATGCTGCCTGCATAGAGGTGACACTCTTTGAGTGGAGACAGAAGGAAGGCACTCTCCAGGGAAAGAAGTGAAGTGGTAGGCATTCCAAGGAGAGTGGACCATGTGTGTTATATCATGGGAGTATGAAATAGTGTGGCCTGCTTGGGGAACATCGATGTTCAATGCAACTGGAGCACGAGAGAGTAGCAGGGTAAGAAGCTGGACAGGTAGCTAGGAGCTGGATCTCAAAGGACTTTGTATGGAGCTTCAGTTTTGTTTTCTAGGTACCAGGAAGTGCTCCAGTGGTTCTCCATTTCCACTTCATAGAGGCAAGATCATCCCAGCCTAAGGATCTCCTGCAATTCCCCATCCAATAACAGCTCATAAGAATATGCTGATGTATTATTTTCCTATGGTTGCCATAGCAAAGTACAAACCGAGTGGCTTACAACAACAGAAATTTATCTCAAAATTCTGGACACTAGAAGTCTGAAATCAAGGTGCCAGCTGGGTCATGCTCTCTCCAAAGATTCTAGGAAGGATCCTTTCTTGTCTCTTCTAGTTTCTCACAGTTGCCAATAGCCTTTGATATTCCTTGGCTTGCGGAAACATCATTCCAATCTCTGCCTTAGTCATCACATGACATTCTCCCTCTGTGTCCAAATTTCCCTCTTATGAGGACATTGGTCTATTATCTATTAGACTACTAATCACCCTAATCCACTATGACTTCGTTTTTACTTGGTTACACCCACTAATGCCCTTTGTCCAAATAAGGCCACATTGACAGGTTTTGGGAGTAAGGACTTCAACAAGCCTTTTGAGGGCCACAATTCAACCCACAACCACTGATTAGGTCATATTTCCTTCTTTAGAGAGGTCAAGCCCCTTTGAACTGAAAACACCTGTTTTTTGGAACCTCACTCAAAGGACAGCCTGCCTATCTTCTTTTTCACATTTGTGCTACTATCTAAAATGGGATAAATAAAGTCTTATTGTGTGTAAAGGTTTTTTTGAAGGAATGAAAAGAAGTTTCATGTCTGAGACTGCTCAACTAAGGCAACATTTCACAATTTGACAAGATAAACTGTGCCATGTCTTTGCAGGACTATCTTCCTGGCTTTTTCAGCCTCAACAAATGTTCTACCAATTCTTTTTCCCTAAAGTGGTTTCACAGGGGAAATTAGAAGCAGAAATTATTATTTTCATTATCTGAAACTGCATAGCTACATTGTCAGTAGGTGGGTGCTTTTAGACTTTAGGTTGTATCCTATTCTGCTGATTTTCTGTTTGTTTCCAAGTCTGTCATCTAAATACAAATGTTGCCCTCAGGAACAATCTGTAAGCTGATTTCATGCCTCAGGGGCTGTAGCTTGTGGAAAAGCACAGTGCCAGCACCATGGAGACAGTAAGGCGCACTGGAATGGACTCTAGCTCGAGAACTTGGGCTCTCTTCTTAGAGCTGCCATGAATTTACTGTGTGATCGTTGATAAGTCAACTCCTATCTAAAATTTGTGATAATAAGCACTCCCCGTGTCTCGCCTAAGATCATCATGAAGAAACAGTCCTTTAATGTTCCACTTCTGTGGCTCTATCCTGAACATGGTAGTTAGCAACAATTGTGTTTATCTTTCATTATTGATTTGAAAATACTCTTGCCTCATTTATTCCATATAATTAATTATGAATTCTTCTTCAAACCACTGATTAACTTTCTTAAGGGAAAGTCGACATCTTACTTTACAAAACCAGTCAGGCATATTTCCCCCACTCCATTCACCATGTACTCACTGACTATCTCAAGGTTTTCCCCAATCCTCAGAATTTGATCCCATCTATATGAGAATGCCTCAATCCCAAGTCCTCTCTAGGCGAAGTATACTATGTTTTATAAGGTAAGGTAATATCAAATTTTTAATTCATTTGGATTGTGGACATGTACCACGAGGCTTAAAGCTGTGCTCCTCATAATTTATAGGCGAATTCTCCATAATTCCTACAGAATGCACAATGGAGCTTCTATTTACCTACATAAAAGGAAAGGTACAATTGTAAGGAAATTTGGTAAAATTAAGAAGTTTGGCCTTGGAGTACAAAATGAAGCAGAGTAAGGGCTAACGGAGTTTTGCCAACACAACAAATGGGTCATAGCAAACACCCTCTTCCAACGACACACTCTACACATAGACATCACCAGATGGTCAATACTAAAATCAGATTGATAATATTCTTTGCAGATGAAGATGGAGAAGCTCTATACAGTCTGCAAAAACAAGACCATTAGCTGACTGTGGCTCAGATCATAAACTCCTTATTGCAAAATTCAGACTTAAACTGAGGAAAATAGGAAAACCACTAGACCATTCAGGTATGACCTAAATCAAATCCCTTATGATTATACAGTAGAAGTGACAAAGAGATTCAAGGGATTAGATCTGAAACACAGAGTGCCTGAAGAACTATGGACAGAGTTTCATAACATTGTACAGGGGGCAGTGATCAAAACCATCCCCAAGAAGAAGAAATGCAAAAAGGAAAAATGACTGTCTGAGGAGTCCTTACAAAGAGTTGAGAAAAGAACAGCAGTGAAAGGCAAAGGAAAAAAGGAAAGGTATACCTGTCTGAATACAGAATTACAAAGAATAGCAAGGAGAGATAAGATAGCCTTCCTAAGTGATCAATGCAAAGAAATGGAGAAAACCAATAGAATAGGAAAGACTAGAGATCTCTTCAAGAAAATTAGAAATACCAAGGAAACTTTTCATGCAAAGATGGGCACAATAAAGGACAGAAATGGTTTGGACCTAACAGAAACAGAAGATATTAAGAAGAGGTGACAAGAATACATAGAAGAACTATACAAGAGGTCTTAATGACCCAGATAATCATGATCGTGTGATCACTCACCTAGAGTCAGACATCATGGAGTGTGAATTCAAGTGGACCTTAGGAAGTAACCTGACGAACAAAGCTCATGGAGGTGATGGAATTCCTTAAAGATGTTTCAAATCCTTAAAGATGATGCTGTGAAAGTGCTGCACTCAATATGCCAGTAAATTTGGAAAACTCAGCAGTGGCCACAGGACTGGAAAAGGTCAATTTTCATTCCAATCCCAAAGCAAGGCAATTCCAAATAACGTTTAAACTGCAGCACAGTTGCAATCAGCTCACACACTAGCAAAGTAAGGCTCAAAAATCTCCAAGATAGGCTTCTACAGTACAAGAACTGAGAACTTCCAGATGTTCAAGCTGGATTAAGAAAAGGCAGAGGAACCAGAGATCAAATTGCCAACATCCATTGGATATCAAAAAAGGAAGAGAATTCCAGAAAAACGTCTACTTCTTCACTGACTATGCTAAAGCCTTTGGCTGTGTGGATCACAACAAACTGTGTAAAATTCTTAAAGAGATGGGAATACCAGACCACCTTAGCTGCCTCCTGAGAAATCTGTGTGCAGGTCAAGAAGCAACAGTTAGAACTGGATATCAATCTAATTGATTGAGATCTAATATCTATAATATCTATTGATATCTAATATCAATAACCTCAGATATGCAGATGATACCACCCTTATGGCAGAAATCAAGGAGGAACTAAAGAGCCTCTTGATGAAAGTTAAAGAGGAAAGTAAAAATGTTGGCTTAAAACTCAGCACTCAAAATC
Source organism: Oryx dammah (assembly GCF_014754425.2). Taxonomy (NCBI): domain Eukaryota; kingdom Metazoa; phylum Chordata; class Mammalia; order Artiodactyla; family Bovidae; genus Oryx; species Oryx dammah. The sequence continues at coordinate 6,191,064 of NW_024070212.1, forward strand.
TAAGATCATGGCATCATGACCCCATCACTTCATAGCAAATAGATGGGGAAACATGGAAACAATGACAGACTTTATTTTATTTGGCTCCAAAATCACTGCAGATGGTGACTCCTTCAATGAAATTAAAAAACGTTTGTTCCTTGGGAAAAAAAGCTATGACCATCCTAGACAGTATATTAAAAAGTAAAGACATTACTTTGCCAACAAAGGTCCATCTAGTCAAAGCTATTGTTTTTCCAGTAGTCATGTATGGATGTGAGAGTTGGACCACAAAGAAAGCTGAATGCCTAAAAATTGATGTTTTTGACCTGTGGTGTTGGAAAAGACTCTTGGGAGTCCCTTGGACAGCAAGAAGATCCAACCAGGCCATCCTAAAGGAGATCAGTCCTGAATATTCATTGGAAGGACTGATGTTGAAGCTGAAACTCCAATACTTTGGCCATCAGATGCAAAGAACTGACTCATTGGAAAAGACCCTGATGCTGGGAAAGATTGAGGGCAGGAGAAGGAGATGACAGAGAATGAGATGGTTGGATGTCATCACTGACTCGATGGACATGAGTTTGAGTAAGCTCTGGGAGTTGGTGAGGGACAGGGAAGCCTGGTGTACTGCAGTACATGGGGTTTCAAAGAGTTGGACACGATTGAGGGTCTGAACCAAGCTGAAGAATTCATTCAAGTTTGTCTTCAACTTTCTCCTCTACATCTTTCAGATATTCTGACTTTTCTTTAGACTGTAGCTCCATGGAAATCAGAGAAGTAGTTGATATTATTTACTTATTAAAAAAAAAATTCCTGTCTACATACTGTGCTAGTACTGGGATTCCAAAGACCAAATATCCTACACAAATCAAGAAGACTACAGTCTAGTTAGGGCAAAAATCAAACAAATTAGTAAGGTGCAATAGAACTGTATATACCTCTTTGGGTACATTTGAGGGCAGAGATATTTTTCAGTCTTTGCCCCAGTGACCTGTTTCTACTCACAACACTGATACCAAATAGGTTGGCTTTTTCCCCCTCCACACTAACCATGTCTCCAAATCCACAGACAAATTGGGTGTTCTAAATACCTCTGGTAGAACTGGGATAAGAAGGTAAGAGTCAAAAACAAGAAGTAAGTTGGGAGATGATGTATATCTGGAGAAACCCTGTCACAATGAGGAGGGAAATGAGAGAAGGTAGAGGTCAGGGGAAAGAAGAGCCAATCACAGGGCTGTGAGTGCAACAGAGAATCATGTTAGGAACACAGGACAGTGGGTTGGCCTGAGGAGAGCTTTGTTCCTTGGGTAGCAAAACACTTGCCTGGAAGAGGAGGTGCTTGGAACACTGAACTTTATTCTTCTTTTCTGATATCACTAAAATTTAATTTGAAATTTTCTGCATTTACATTTTTTTGAAGAACAAGCTCTTTGTTTCATTGATACTTCTGTTTTTCCTGTCTCTACTTAATTTATTTCTGCTCTAATCTTTGTTTTCTTTCCCTCTGTTAACTTTGGGCCTAATTTGTTCTTCTTTTTCTAGTTCCCTGAGGTATAAAGTTAGGTTGTTTGAGATCTTCTAATTTCTTAATGTGTGTGTGTGTGTGTGTGTGTGTGTGTATTTTGCTATAAATTTTCCTCTCAGAGCTGCTTTTGCTGCATACTACAATAGCTGATATGTTATATTTCCATTTTAATTTTCATTTTCAACATAATTTTTATTTCACCTTTCCTTTCCTCTTTGACCCAATGATTGCTGAGAAGTACATTGTCTAGTTTCCACATATATATAGATCCTCTCACTTTTCTCTTGTTGATATCTAGTTTCATATCATTGTGGTTAGAAAATATAGTTGGTATGATTTCAATTTTCTTTAATTTGTTAATATTTGTTTTGTACCCTATCATATGATCTATTCTAGACATTGTTCCAAATGCACTTGAGAAGAAGTGCATTCTGCTGATGTGCAATGAAATATTCTGTATATGTCTGTTAAGTTCATTCATTCTAGAGTGCAATCCAATATTTCCTTATTGGTTTTCTGTCTGGACCAGCAGTTGCCAACATTTTTGGCACCAGGGATTGCTTTTGTGGAAGACAATTTTTCTATGGGTGAGGGGGTTGTTTTGGGATGATGCGTGCACATGACATTTATTGTACACTTTATCTCTATTATTATTACATTAGCCCCACCTCAGATCATCAGGCATTAGCTCTCAGAGGTTGGGGACTTCTTGTCTGGACTATCTATCCACTGATGTCAATGGAATATTGAAATCCCCTACTATTACTCTATTCTAAGGGGCCTACAAATGATGACAATAGTGCAGCTCTCTGTGATTATCTTCAGCAGGCCTCTCTCTCCCTTCTTGCTTCAGGCCCTCTATCCTTCTAGAAACTCTCCTGAAACACAGTCTCCCAGATGATGATTTCACTTTGGGTCAAACTGAGCCTGAGGTGTCTGAGCTTCATTGAATGGAAACGTTCGCGAGGTGTTGGAATTTATATACATATATACATGAGTGTGTGCATCAATTGTTCAGTTCAGTTCAGTTGCTCAGTCGTGTCTGACTATTTGCGACCCCATGAATCGCAGCACGCCAGGCCTCCCTGTCCATTACCAACTCCTGGAGTTCACTCAGACTCACGTCCATCGAGTCAGTGATGCCATCCAGCCATCTCATCCTCTGTCCTCCCCTTCTCCTCCTGCCCCCAATCCCTCCCAGCATCAGAGTCTTTTCCGATGAGTCAACTCTTCACATGAGGTGGCCAAAGTACTGGAGTTTCAGCTTTAACATCATTCCTTCCAAAGAAATCCCAGGGCTGATCTCCTTCAGAATGGACTGGTTGGATCTCCTTGCAATCCAAGCGACTCTCAAGAGTCTTCTCCAACACCATAGTTCAAAAGCCTCAATTCTTCGGTGCTCAGCCTTCTTCACAGTCCAACTCTCACATCCATACATGACTACTGAAAAAACCATAGCCTTGACTAGACGGACTGTAGTTGGCAAAGTAATGTCTCTGCTTTTGAATATGCTATCTAGGTTCGTCATAACTTTTCTTCCAAGGAGTAAGCGTCTTTTAATTTCATGGCTGCAATCACCATCTGCAGTGATTTTGGAGCCCAAAAAAATAAAGTCTGACACTGTTTCCACTGTTTCTCCATCTATTTCCCATGAAGTGATGGGACCAGACGCCATGATCTTCGTTTTCTGAATGTTGAGCTTTAAGTCAACTTTTTCACTCTCCTCTTTCACTTTCATCAACAGGCTTTTTAGTTCCTCTTCACTTTCTGCCATAAGGATGGTGTCATCTGTATATCTGAGGTTATTGATATTTCTCCCAGAAATCTTGATTCCAGCTTGTGCTTCTTCCAGTCCAGCGTTTCTCATGATGTACTCTGCATGTAAGTTAAATAAGCAGGGTGACAATATACAGCCTTGACATACTCCTTTTCCTATTTGGAACCAGTCTGTTGTTCCATGTCCAGTTCTGACTGTTGCTTCCTGACCTGCATACAGATTTCTCAAGATGAAGGTCAGGTGGTCTGGTATTCCCATCTCTTTCAGAATTTTCCACATTGATTGTGATCCACACAGTCAAAGGCTTTGGCATAATCAATAAAGCAGAAATAGATGTTTTTCTGGAACTCTCTTGCTTTTCCAATGATCCAGCGAATGTTGGCAATTTGATCTCTGGTTCCTCTGCCTTTTCTAAAACCAGCTTGAACATCTAGAAGTTCACAGTTCACATATTACTGAAGCCTGGCTTGGAGAATTTTGAGCATTACTTTACTAGTGTGTGAGATGAGTGCAATTGTGTGGTAGTTTGAGCATTCTTTGGCATTGCCTTTCTTTGGGATTGGAATGAAAACTGACCTTTTCCATCCTGTGGCCACTGCTGAGTTTTCCAAATTTGCTGGCATATCTAGTGCAGCACTTTCACAGCATCATCTTTCAGGATTTGAAATAGCTCAACTGGAATTCCATCACCTCCACTAGCCTTGTTCATAGTGATGCTTTCTAAGGCCCATTTGACTTCACATTCCAGGATGTCTGTCTCTAGATGAGTGATCACACTATCATGAGTATCTGGGCCGTGAAGATCTTTTTTGTATAGTTCTTCTGTGTATTCTTGCCTCCTCTTCTTAATATCTTCTGCTTCTGTTAGGTCCATACCATTTCAGTCCTTTATCGAGCCCATCTTTGCATGAAATGTTCCCTTGGTATCTCTAATTTTCTTGAAGAGATCTCTAGTCCTTCCCATTCTGTTCTTTTCCTCTATTTCTTTGAATTGTTCAGTCATATCCAATTCTATGACCCCATGGACTATAGCCTGCCAAGATTCTCTGTCCGTGGGATTTTTCAGGCAAGAATATTGGAGTGGGTTGCCATTTTTCCTCCTCCAGGAGATCTTATCAACTCAGGGATCAAATCTATGTCTCCCATGTCTTCTGCATTGCAGGTGGAGTCTTTACTTGCTGAGCCACCAGGGAAACCCATACATATAAGTACACAGTATAGTAAAGCAAACAATGTATTAGTTAAAAAAATGTATATTTAATTGTGTCATATATGCCAGTTTTGATTTTTTTTTGTAAATAACCATGTGCAGAAAATCCAAGTCCTAACATTTATTTTCATTATTTAAGGTAAAAATACAAACCACAGTCATTTTTTCAAGTAATAGTCATGTTTCATGTACAAAAGGAGTTACATAAGGGCTAAAACAATTACATAAGAGCTATTTCTTGAGGTAACTATTGTATTTCAGTATATAGCAGAAGTGCTTCATGCAAAATTTCCACTTCATCTTACACAATATTTAAAAGATGAATCCCAAGCATAAGCTTTAAGAAAATTAGTCTTTTGGACTCTGTGGGAGAAGGTGAGGGTGGGATAATTTGAGAGAATAGCATTGAAACATGTATATTATCATATGTGAAACAGATCGCCAGTCCAGGTTGGATGCATGAGACAGGGTGCTCAGGGCTGGTGCACTGGGATGACCCTGAGGGATGGGATGGGGAGGGAGGTGGGAGAGGGGGTTCAGAATGGGGAACACATGTACACTCATGGCTGATTCATGTCAATGTGTCGCAAAAACCACTACAATATTGTAAAGTAATTAGTATCTAATTAAATAAAAAGAAAAAGGAAAATTAATAATTTTACTGTTTATATTTTTTATAAAGAATACTTTAAAGAGAAAATTACTTTTTTCTGTAAGTGAAGAATATAATGACTACAGGCACAGTTTGGTACTTTGATTCATGCTAAGGTGTTAGAAGTTTTACCCAGTATTTCTTTTACAACATCAGTTCAAATGTCAACATGATTTTTAACCGAAAAAAGTTACTAATATAGAAACTATGGCAATTCAGACTTGAGTATTTCGTAGACATTTTCTCAAAAAATGAACTAAATGAGCCTATCACTTCATGGACAACAGTATTTGTTACCAAAGATAAAACTGGAACTTTCAGTGAAACTTTGGAAAACTAGTATCAGCCACCATCAGCTTTAAGAGCTTTTCGATACTTTCCAATACAAAATAGCAACCTTTCTGATAAGATGACTGGTAATATTAACGGATTTTTAAAAAATTATATGAAGAAATATGTCAATATTTGGAAGCTCTGTATAACTCAGGGAGCCAATATTTTCCAAAAGAGCAAAATCATGCATGACTAAAACAATCATTTAAAATACAAAAAGGACTAATGGATTTTAATGTAAAACATGTTAAAAATTTCTCTGATACAGTTTCAGAATTTTGCTGCAAAAAAATCTTTAAGAAAGTTTTGATGTATAAGCAAAGCAGAATGTCAGCAACTATTTTAAAAGGTTATTAAAATATTCCTTCTTTTTCCAACTACATATCAAGTCAGTTTTCTTTCAGATGCTTCAATAGGACCATTTATTATAATTGATTGAATGTTGAAGTAAATAGAAGAATTAGCTGTCTTCTTTTAAATGAAACAATAGAAATATTTATTTTAAAAAGTAAAATAATACCATCCTTCTCCTTAATCTTTTGTTTTTTAAAATTCAGTATTTTTCATAAAAATGTTATTATATTAACAATGATGAGGTTTTGTTTTTTAAGCTTTAATTTTAAATTCTAAACTAATTTGAAAGCAAAAAACACTAAAAAATGTAAGGATATATTGAGATTCATAGAAGAGAACATCTTAAATGAGATGAAGAGACTCTAAAGCAACTCTAACTCTTCCCTTTTACTGATCTTAAATACCAAATACCTATGAGAAAATCTTTTTCTCCCCATAATTTTTCCTTCTTAGTCCTCCCCATCAATGGAGTCTTGCTAAAAGAGAGTATGCGCTAAGTCACTTCAGTCGTGTCCAACTCCTGCAACCCTATGGACTGTAGCCCACCAAGCTTCTCTGTCCATGGGATTCTTTAGGCAAGAATACTGGAGTGTATTGCCCATACCCTCCTCCAGGGAACCCCATGGCAAATAGAAGGGGGAAAGATGGAAGTAGTAACAGATTTCCTTTCCTTGGGCTCCAAAATCACTGCTGACAGTGACTGCAGCCATGAAATCAGAAGACAATTGCTTCTTGGCAGAAAAAAAGTCATGACAAACCTAGACAGTGTGTTGTAAAAGCAGAGACATTACTCTGCCAACAAAAGTCTGTGTAGTCAAAGCTATGGTCTGCCCGCTGGTCACCTACAGTTGTGAGAGCTGGACAGTAAAGAAGGCAGAATACCAAAGAATTGATGCCTTTGAAATGTGGTGCTGAAGACTCCTGAAAGTCCCTAGGACAGCAAGGAGATCAAACCAGTCAATCTTAAGGGAGATCTACTCTGAATATTCACTGGAAGGACTGATGCTGAAGATCTAGTATTTTGGTCATGCTGTGTGAACAGACCATTCATTGGAAAATTCCCTGGTGCCAGGAAAGATTGAAGCCAGAAGGAGAAGAGGGCATCAGAGGATGAGATGGCTGGATGGCATCACTGATGCAATGAGCATGAACTTAAGCAAACTGCAAAAGATGGTGAGGAACAGGAGGCCTGGCATGCTGCAGTCCATGGGTCTCAAAAAGTCAGACATGGCTGGGAGTCTAAACAACAACAAACCGTATTCAGCCTTCAAACAACCTACTCTGAAAGTCAGTCCTGCTTCTGCTGTTGACCTGCAGTGAGGAAAATAACTCAGTTATACTTAAGTATAGCTTAGCACAATAATTCAATTGCATCTATTTCCACCTCTGAAAATAACCTCCCTTGAATTCTTCCCCTAACTCACTCACTTAAATCAAAGTTAAACTCTCTTGCTGCTATGCTTCTATAACACCTTGGAAAAAAAGTGAAAGTGTTAGTCACTTCATCGGGTCTGACTCTTTGAACTCCAAGTACTATAGTCCATAAGGCTTTTGTGTCCATGGAATTCTCTATAAGTGGCTTGTCATTTCCTTCTCCAGGGGATTTCCTGACCCAGATATCGAAATTCAGTCTCCCACATTACAGGCAAATTCTTTACTGTCTGAGCCACCACAGAAGCCCCATATAACATCTTATACTTCTATTAATAATGTATATTATTTTTTCTTCTCAAGTCTTATATTTACATATCTTTCTCATCTTTAGGTTATCAACTTCTTTCAGATGATAAGAACTGTGTTTCTCTAATTTCTTTCTTCCCGATTGGTTGGAATGCATTAAAGAGCCTCTTGATGAAAGTGAAAGAGGAGAGTAAAAAAGTTGGCTTAAAGCTCAACATTCAGAAAACGAAGATTATGGCATCCAGTCCCATCACTTCATGGGAAATAGATGGGGAAACAGTGAAAACAGTGGCTGACTTTATTTTTCTGGGCTTCAAAATCACTGCAAATGGTGATTGCAGCCATGAAATCAAAAGACGCTTACTCCTTGGAAGGAAAGTTATGACCAACCTAGACCGCATATTAAAGAGCAGAGACATTACTTTGCCAACAAAGGTCTGTTTAGTCAATGCTATGGTTTTTCCAGTGATCATGTATGGATGTGAGACTTGGACTATAAAGAAAGCTGAACACCAAAGAATTGATGCTTTTGAACTGTGGTGTTGGAGAAGCCTCTTGAGAGTCCCTTGGACTGCAAGGAGATCCAACCAGGCCATCCTAAAGGAGATCAGTCCTGAATATTCATTGGAAGTACTGTTGCTGAAGCTGAAACTCCAATACTTTGGCCACCTGATGTGAAGAGTTGACTCATTGGAAAAGACCCTGATACTCGGAAAAATTGAGGGCAGGAGGAGAAGGGGACAACAGAGGATGAGATGGTTGGATGTCATCACCAACTCGATGGACGTGGCTTTGGGTCAACTCTGGGAGTTGGTGACGGACAGGGAGGCCTGGTGTGCTGTGGTTCATGCAGTCGCCAAGAGTCGGACATGACTGAGCGAGTGAACTGAACTAAACTGAACTGAAACATTTGTTGGATTGAATTAGCCATATGATTTCCACTGATTGTAACTGTGAAGTTTCTGTATTGAGGATGCTGTTTCTCATTCAGTTCAGTTAGTTCTGTCCGACTCTTTGTGACCCCATGCATCGCAGCACGCCAGGCCTCCCTGTCCATCACCAACTCCTGGAGTTCACTCAGACTCAGGTCCATCAAGTCGGTGATGCCATCCAGCCATCTCATCTTCTGTCATCCCTTTTTCCTCCTGCCCCCAATCCATCCCAGCATCAGAGTCTTTTCCAATGAGTCAACATTTCGCATGCAGTGGCCAAAGTACTGTAGTTTCAGCTTTATCATCATTCCTTCCAAAGAATACCCATGGCTGATCTCCATTAGAATGGACTGGTTGGATCTCCTTGCAGTCCAAGGGACCCTCAGGAGTCTTCTCCAACACCACAGTTCAAAAGCATCAATTCTTTGGCACTCAACTTTCTTCACAGTCCAACTCTCACATCCATACATGACCACTGGAAAAACCACAGCCTTGACTAGACAGACCTTTGTTGGCAAAGTAATGTCTCTGCGCTTCAATATGCCATCTAGGTGGGTCATAACTTTTCTTCCAAGGAGTAAGCGTCTTGATTTCATGGCTGCAATCACCATCTGCAGTGATTTTGGAGCCCCAAAAATAAAGTCTGACACTGTTTCCACTGTTTCCCCATCTATTTGCCATGAAGTGATGGGACCAGATGCCATGATCTTCATTTTCTGAATGTTGAGTTTTAAGCCAACTTTTTCACTGTCCTCTTCACTTTCTGCCATAAGGGTGGTGTCATCTGCATATCTGAGGTGATTGATATTTCTCCCAGCAATCTTGATTCCAGCCTGTGCTTCTTCCAGCCCAGTGGTTCCCATTATGTACTCTGCATATAAGTTAAATAAGCAGGGTGACAATATACAGCCTTGACGTAATCCTTTTCCTATTTGGAACCAGTCTGTTGTTCCATGTCCAGTTCTAACTGTTGCCTCCTGACCTGTATATAGGTTTATCAAGAGGCAGGTCAGGTGGTCTGGTATTCTCATCTCTTTCAGAATTTTCCACAATTTATTGTGTTCCACACAGTCAAAGGCTTTGGCACAGTCAATAAAGCAGAAATAGATGTTTTTCTGGAACTCTCTTGCTTTTTCAATGATCCAGTGGATGCTGGCAATTTGATCTCTAGTGCCTCTGCCTTTTCTAAAACCAGCTTGAACATCTGGAAGTTCACAGTTCACGTATTGCTGAAGCCTGGCTTGGAGAATTTTGAGCATTACTTTATTAGCCTGTGAGATGAGTGCAATTGTGTGGCAGTTTGAACATTCTTTGGCATTGCCTTTCTTTGGGATTGGAATGAAAACTGACCTTTTCCAGTCCTGTGGCCACTGCTGAGTTTCCCAATATGTACTGGAGATCAGTGGAGAAATAACTCCAGAAAGAATGAAGGGATGGAGCCAAGGCAAAAACAATACCCAGTTGTGGATGTGACTGGTGATAGAAGCAAGGTCCGATGCTGTAAAGAGCAACATTGCATAGGAACTTGGAATGTTAGATCCATGAATCAAGGCAAATTGGAAGTGGTTAAACAGGAGATGGCAAGAGTGAACATCGACATTCTAGGAATCAGCGAACCTAGATGGACTGGAATGGGTTGACCACTATATCTACTACTGTGGGCAGGAATTCCTTAGAAGATATGGAGTAGCCATCACGGTCTACAAAAGAGGCCGAAATGCAGTACGTGGATGCAAATCTCAAAAACGACAGAATGATCTCTGTTCGTTTCCAAGGCAAACCATTCAATATCACAGTAAACCAAGTCTATGCCCCAACCAGTAACACTGAAGAAGCTGAAGTTGAACGGTTCTATGAAGACCAACAAGACCTTCTAGAACTAACACCCAAAAAAGATGTCCTTTTCATTACAGGGGACTGGAATGCAAAAGTAGAAAGTGGAGAAACACCTGGAGTAACAGGCAAATTTGGCCTTGGAATAAGGAATGAAGCAGGGCAAAGGCTAATAGAGTTTTGCCAAGAGAATGCATTGTTCATAGCAAACAGCCTCTTCCAACAACACAGAGAAGACTCTACACATGGACATCCCCAGATGGTCCACACCGAAATCAGATTGATCATATTCTTTGCAGCCAAAGATGGAGAAGGTCTATACTGTCAGCAACAACAAGACCAGGAGCTGACTGTGGCTCGGATCATGAGCTCCTTATTGCCAAATTCAAACTTAAATTGAAGAAAATAGGGAAAACCACTCAACCATTCAGGTATGACTTAAATCAAATCCCTTATGATTATACAGTTGAAGTGAGAAACGGATTTAAGGGACTAGATCTGATAGAGAAAGCTCCTGATGAACTATGGACTGAGGTTTGTGACATTGTACAGGAGACAGGGATCTAGACCATCCCCATGGAAAAGAAATGCAAAAAAGCAAAATGGCTGCCTGGGGAGGCCTTACAAATAGCTGTGAAAAGAAGAGAAGTGAAAAGCAAAGGAGAAAAGGAGAGATATATGCATCTGAATGCAGAGTTCCAAAGAATAGCAAGGAGAGATAAGAAAGCCTTCCTCAGCAATTAATGCAAAGAAATAGAGGAAAACAACAGAATGGGGAAGACTAGAGATCTCTTCAAGAAAATTAGAGATACCAAGGGAACATTTCATGCGAAGATGGGCTTGATAAAGGACAGAAATGGTATGGACCTTACAGAAGCAGAAGATATTAAGAAGATGTGGCAAGAATACAAAGAAGAACTGTATTCAAAGAGATACAAAAAAGATCCTCACGACAAAGATAATCATGATGGTATTATCACTCACCTAGAGCCAGACATCCTGGAATGTGAAGTCAAGTGGGCCTTAGAAAACATCACTATGAACAAATCTAGTGGAGGTGATGGAATTCCAGTTGAGCTGTTTCAAATCCTGAAAGATGATGCTGTGAAAGTGCTGCATTCAATATGCCAGCAAATATGGAAAACACCCATTTAAATTATTTCAAATAAACACTAGAGATGATCCCACCTTATTCACTTGGCAAATATCTACTCAATCTTTAAGACTCCACTCATGGAACTCTTCTTCCCCCAGTATAATTACCCATATTCTCCTTTGTGCATTTCATGCACAAGAAGTTGTAGATCATCAAAAACATTATCCCTCTCTCACTAGTTTTTCAGAAACAATCTCTGTGATGCTAGAATTTGAAGTTTAACATTCATAGAAAAATGCATTATAGCACCCTTTTATAGCTTGTATTCTACTGAATGTAGTCCTTCAAGGTGTTTCTTGAAAAAGGCATGTACCATCAGATAAAATCTAGAGGCACTGCATTACCACATCCTTTGAAGATTTATCACACAGAATACTGTTGTGTGAAGTCAGTTTCAAAAGAAATAAGGAAAACAGTTTAAATTTCTTTGGCTAGGATTGTTTAGCTCTTTTATCCCAGGACTTCTGTTTTTATTTTTTTCCTTTCACTTTATGCCTATTGACATGCCAGGGAATTCCAGTTCTATGAAAAACACTTTGGAAAATGGTAATGATAGGACTAAATGTGGTTCCTTCACACATAATTTGGCAGAATGGTTAAGTATGCATCTGGTCTGGTTTCCTTCATTTTTTTCATATCTCTTTATGCTTTGACTTCCTTCTATTCCCAGGGACTACCCAGAGATGTAAGGTAGCAGAGTACTGTTATCTCTATTTTATGGAAAGAAAAATTATTTACTAGGGTTAAGTGACTTTTCAGTGGTCCCCCAATTGACAGGCAGCAGAGCCAGGGTTACAGCACTGGCCTTCTAACCCCTAAAGGGTTTCTTTGGGGTTCCATGCTGCTTCCCATATGGGCATATCAGCTTGGGGAATGCAACATTTGTTTCTTTTTCTTTTTCTTACAACTTTAATGACTATTTAATCACAAGGAAAATTGAGTGTTGACTTTAGAGTCAGACAAAGACAAATCTGGTTTGAAGTCTCAGCTCTTCAACTGGTGTCTGGTGTGTGACTTGTACAAATCACGTCACCTATCAGAAACTTGGTTTTTTATATAGAAAGAAAGCATAGTGTTCACTTGTAGGGATTTTTGTGAAGTTTCAGATCATGTTCATAAACCACTTGTCCACTTCCTGGCACAAAGTTTACTGTTTGGTAGCTATTCATTCTTCTCCTCTTCTTTCATTCCTGAAGAATCTTAAATATTATGGGAGTGGAAAGCCTCTTTTAATGAAAGCAACTATTTGATACTAAAGCATCTTCAAGCCAAGAAGTCTACTTCTAAAATTCCACACTTTGAAATACTTGACTTGTGTAGAAATCTGGTAGCTGCATATCATTATTGGTAGTGATAACAAGTTGAACAGTTACAAGGCAGGGGGCAGAGGGGCTTCATATAATGTGAATCCCCTATCACCCCAACCTGATGTTGTAATAAAGTCATCTGGCCTGTGTATCCAGCTGAGATGAGGAAGAATCAGATTTCTTGAGAATCATAATAGCTGCCATTTACTGAATATTGGCTATACTAAGGCATTCTTCCATGACCTTTAAGTGTATCATCTCTAACCCTCATAACAACCGAGCAATGTAAATATTATTAGCCATTTTTTTATAACCCTCTTATAGATGTTATGATGACAATTCAGATTTCCTAACTTACTATTCCAATTATGCATCATTATCTATGTAGATGTATGCTAGTCACTCAGTTGTGTCTGATTCTTTGCGACCCCGTGGACTGTAGACCACCAGACTCCTCTGTCCATGGAACTTGCATATATTTATACACACCTGACCAAGAGCATCTAGGGATAGAATTGAGTGTCAAAAGTTATGGTCATTTAAAATTCTGATAGATTCTACCAATTTGCTCTCCAAAAAGAGTTGTGCAAAATTAATACTCCTCAACAATGAATGAGCATGACTTTTCTCTGGCAGCGAAAAATGAAAGTGTTAGTTGTTCAGTTGTGTTTCAGTCTTTGTGACCCTGTGGACTGAAGCCCACCAAGCTCCTCTGTCTGTGGAATTATCCAGGAAAGAATACTGGAGTGGGTTGTGATTTCCTTCTCCAGGGGATCTTCCTAACCCAGGGATCAAACCCAGGTCTCCCACACTTGTAGGCAGATGTTTTACTATCTGAGCCACCAGGGCAGCCCCAGCAGTACTGTTTATTATCTACTTTAAATGTTTTTCCAAATTAATGGGTAAAAATGATATTCTATGAAGGATGTTTTAATTTGTATTTCTTTTTTTAAATAAATTTATTTATTTTGATTGGAGGTTAATTAGTTTACAATCTTGTATTGGTTTTCCCATACATCAACATATATCCGCCACACGTATACATGAGTTCCCCATCCTGAACTCCCCTCCCTCCTCTCTTCCCGTACCTCTTAAGTTGTGAGGTTTAGTAACTTTTTAAATGTATTTTGGACATGTAGTGTTCTTTTTCTTTCGACTACATGTTATATAGCCTTTTCTTTGGAGTTGTCTATCTTTTTGGTTGTGGAAGACAGCTTGACTTGTTAAGCATTTGGCAAATATCTTTGTTCATTTAAAGCAAACTGAGAACAATCTAGTGAAAGCGTTAGTCGTGTCCGACTCTTTGCAATCTAGTCATGTCTGACTCTTTGCAATCCCATGGACTGTAGCCTGCCAGGCTTCTCTGTCCATGGAATTCTCTAGGCAAGAACATTGGTGTGGGTAACCATTCCCTTCTCCAGGGAATCTTCCTGACCCAAGAATCAAACCCAGGTCTCCTGCATTGCAGGCAGATTCTTTACTATCTGAGCCACCAGGGAGGCCCTAATCAATCTGATTCCATTAATGGGAAATAAGTTCATAATTTATGATATATCCATACAATGGGATTCCATGCAGTGATTAAAAAGGAAAGGGAGATTGTCTGCACTGCTTTGCAAAGATGCCCAAGATACTTTGCTAAATAGACTAGACAATGGCCGAATTATATGCATAATAGACTCCCCACTCCATCATTTATGCATACACGTATACGTGTGTGCTCAGTCACCCCATGGACCACAGCACATCAGGCTCCCCTGCCCATGGGATTTTCCAGACAAGTATATTGGACTGGGTTGCCATTTCCTCCTCCAAGGAGCCCTCCTGAGCCAGGGATTGAACCCGAGTCTCTTGTGTCTCCAGTATTGGCAGGTGGGTTCTTCACCACTACGTCACCTGAGAAGCCATGCATACATGTTTGTAAATTTTTGGATAACAAAGAGACATGGATGTGAATGCTTCCCGTAAATACAAATGGAGATGAGAAAAAGAGTAACTTACTTTTCACAGTTTTTGTACAAATGAGCAAATGTTATTTTTATAATAAAAATAATGATTAGTAACTTTGCAAAACTGATTTTTTTTTTTACTTTGCAATATTGTATTGGTTTTGCCACACATCAACATGACTGATTTTTAAAAGTCACTTCCTTTTTAGGTAATAGAGTTGGGAACAGGTCAGGCAGGCTCCCCTTTCTACACTATGCTGCCCTGAGCAGAATCAAGGCTTTTTTTGCAATACATTGACATTTCCAGTGGCAGGCTTTCATGGCCTGCTGTCAGTAAGACAAAGGGAAACCTCTGTGAGAGATGGGATGAACTATGGGATGGAGGGTGGGAGGCAGAAGAGTTATCTGAAGATGCAGCCTCCTGAGTGATGAGGTGCATGGTTTTCTTGATGATACTACATTGTCTTATAAAACTGAAGCTTTTCAGAAACTATGTTTTCAAGGCTAAGGTCAAGGTACTTCTATTGCAAGGAAGAACAAATAGACAGGAGGGGGCAAATTTTCTAGAAAGGAGAAATGAGGTTGGTGCCAGAAGCAGAAGTTAAGGGAATCATGGGCTGATGATTCAGTAGCAAATCACCTTTGGGGATTGTCCCATCCACCAGAGTCTGATCGCTTTACAAGGAACTTGAGGAACAAGAGGACCACCCGTATTCCTCGGGAGGTAGTGGTATAAAATTCTTTGCTTTTCAGACTTTGCTCCTTAAGAATCCTTGACATCATTGGCCAAATGAGATGCACCTCCTTATCAGTTAAAGATGAAGTATCATGTTTTGTTAATATCTATATAAATTTTTAATCCTATTCTATAATCATCTGTGTTGATTATAATAAAATTATTTTTATTCTCTGTATTTTCAATGACACCTGCTGACTAGGAAAATGAGTTGTATATGCCCTGAGTGGGTACATTACTGACAGGAAAGGGGAGAGATCTCTTATACCAGGTATATCTGGCTTTGATCTACTTGATAGCTGTCCTTGTTCATGACATTCAGTTGCTAAACTGCAACTACCTTATTTATTTGTAAAAGAAAAACAGTAATCCTACCTGTATAGAACCATGTGAGAACTAAATGAAGTAAAAATATATTGCAGTACCTTTCACTACAGAGATATATTAATAACTAAAACTTACTGACCCCACCTCACATGGTAAAGAATCTGCCTGCAAAGCAAGAGATCCAGGTTTGATTCCTGGGCCAGGAAGATCCCCTGGAAAAGCAAATGGCAACCCACTGAGTATTCTTCCCTGGGAAATCTCATGGACAAAGGAACTTGGTGGGCTGTAGGCCATAAGGTCGCAAAAGAGTCCCACTCGGTTTAGTGACGAAACAATTATAAATAATGACTAAACAACAGTAACAAACACTTACTGATTGGTTACTATTAAAGTAAGCATTTAAGGCCCGTGATGTAGTTACTTTGTGTTTCATTTTAGAAATGAAGTAACAGAGACTTAAAGCAGTTACCCTAATAAATACCAAAGCCAGGATGTGGACCAAGCAAGGTTTCTGCAGAGCCAGCTTATTTAAGTGAACTGCCTTCCAATACCAGGTTGGAGACTGCCACACACAATTGTGATGACCAATTTAGACCGCTTATGCAAAAGCAGAGGCATCGCTTTGCCAACAAAGGTCTGTCTAGTCAAAGCTATCGTTTTCCCAGTGGTCATGTATGGATGTGAAAGTTGGACTATAAAGAAAGCTGAGCCCTGAAGAATTGATGCTTTTGAACTGTGGTGTTAGAGAAGACTGTTGCGAGTCCCCTGGACTGCAAGGAGATCCAACCAGTCCATCCTAAAAGAAATCAGTCCTGAATATTCATTGGAAGGACTGGTGCTGAAGCTGAAACTCCAATACTTTGGCCACCTGATGCAAAGAACTGATTCATTTGAAAAGACCCTGATGCCGGGAAAGATTGAAGGTGGGAGGAGAAGGGGACAACAGAGGATGAGATGGTTTGTTGGCATCACCGACTTGATGGACATGAGTTTGAGCAAGTTCCAAGATTTGATGATAGATAGGGAAGCCTGGCATGCTGCCGTTCATGGGGTTGCAAAGAGTAGGACTCTACTGAGTGACTGAGCTGAACTGAGTTTTGATGAATTTTCCAAATACCAGAAATGAAATGTTAATGCCATCAGTTGTGTGTTAAAAACAGAGGTTTTACTAAAGGAATTGAATTGTTGGGTAGCATTTCATTCACCAAAGCCCCATCAGATGTAGCCTCAAGGCTTTATCTCATTGATACTTTGCCCTTAAGGAAGAAATGTATTTCTGGCTTAAAGGT
Source organism: Oryx dammah (assembly GCF_014754425.2). Taxonomy (NCBI): domain Eukaryota; kingdom Metazoa; phylum Chordata; class Mammalia; order Artiodactyla; family Bovidae; genus Oryx; species Oryx dammah. The sequence goes on from NW_024070212.1 coordinate 6,208,106, forward strand.
GGCTATATATATATTCCTTGAATTGTATGGTCATCATTCACTGTACATAAAGTTTTTGAGTTGCCCACTATGTGTTAAAACTAGGTTCTATTCAAGCCCCTGGGAATACAAAGCTGAATAAAACAGAGTCCTTACTACCCTCAAAGCTCACAGTTAGAGCAGTGGATTTCAAGCAGTTCAACCACAACCCAAAGTAAGAAATTCATTTTACATTGAACTTCATAGAATGCACACACACCTACATAAATACACACACACACAAATGCATATACAATACACTTAAATGTCATAAAATAATCTTACTATATGCAATATACTGTGATATTTTCTTTTTGTTCTGTGTTATTCCACTCCATTTTATTCTGGTCTGTTCTGTTTTTCCACATGTTGAATGCCCTAAATTATTTCAAGACACTAATGGATTATGACACATAATTTGAAAAATACTAGTCTATGGAAAGAGTTGTTATTGTTTAGTCACTAAGTTGTGTCTGATTCTTTTGCAACCCTACGGACTGTAGCCCACCAGGCTCCTCTGTCCATGGGATTTCCCAGGCAAGAATACTGGAGTGGGTTGCCATTTCCTACTCCAGGGGATCTTCCCAACCCAGAAATCAAACTTCATCTCCTACATTGGCCAGGTGCATGCTTTACCACTGAGTTGCCTGAGAACAGCAGTTAAAAGGGCAAGTTCAATATAATATGGGAATACTCTAAGAGCCATCTTGGCAATGAACTCTTGGAGATAAAGGAAAGAAACTAACTATCCTATGGGTTTTTAGGTCAGGTAACACTAGGATGAACTCTGAGCCTCAGTTCATCCCTTGAGGGATAAGAAAATTGGTGGAAAATGGGAAAGGGGACAATCCAAGAAAATAAAACACCATATGCAGGTGTGAGAGGAAATGGTAAAAAGCCAAGCAAAGGAGGCCTGAGGAAGAATGCTAGTTTCAGTTTGAGTTTGTGCATCAGGCAAAGGACAACCATTCTACGAAAAAACCTAAACTTACTGGAGACACTGTTATAACAGAAGCAGTCGGTTCACACTCATTAGAATGATGTCCACATCTGGCCATGATGTCCATTGACTCTCTGCTTGGGGCCAGCACATTCTGCGCTAAAGCCAAAGAAGAGGAAGCTTAAACTTCGACCTTAAGAGAATCAGTTTAAGTAAGAAGTCAGACACCTATACAAATAATTTTGATACCATGTAATTAGTTCTATAATAGCAGTATATACATAGCACAGTAAGTGTGCAGAGTTTAGTATAAGGAGTTTCAGCTTGTTTTAATTGTCACCAACTATGAGATGGTCATTCCCATATCCTTCTGATGGGAGTCTAAATTTATATAAAATTTCTGGAAAGGAACTTGACAATATGTTTCGACAGACTTAAAAATATTCACAGCCTTTGGCTAAACAATTTTGCTTATAGGAGGCTATCTCAAGCGTAACTGAAAAGAGACCCAGCTCTCATAGGGCAGCTGCATCTCACCACAGTGTTGTGATAAAAAGAAATATAGTCTGGCAAACAAATGTATTTGAAATTGGTCCCAATCTTAACTATATCTCTGGAAGAACACTAAAGGGAATCCAATATAGCTGCACTTTACACATGGTGGTAAGGAACGGTGTGAAGGAGTTTATCTTGTCTGCATAGGCATCCCCAAAAAGGGCCTGTGTTCTATGCCAGAGTCAAAGCATGGGGAAGGGAGGCATGAAAAAGAGTGAGAAATAAATCTATCCAAAATTAAACTAATTTGGTACAAGTAAGAGCAGAGTGGACTGCTATGAGAATGTGATCTCCACGGAAATGTGTTCAACAGTGGGGGAAACTTCCATGCGATATGAAATAAAGTTAAAAAAATATTTAAATTACCTCAAGTAACATCTGGATTTCATTTATAAGGATGAAAAATTTCTCCAGAAGATACTAAGTAATGATCAATTAAATGATATATTCTTATGGACTTCTCTGGTGGCTTAGATGGCAAAGATTCTTCCTGCAGTGCTGGAGACCTGGGTTTGACCCCTGGCTCAGGAAGATCCCCTGAGGAGGGCATGGCAACCCACTCCAGTATTCTTGCCTGGAGAATCCCCATAGACAGGGGAGCCTGGGGGGCTACAGTCCATGGGGTCACAATTAGTTGGACATGACTGAGCAACTAAGCACACAGCACACATATTCTTATGATATAATATGTGCCTCTATGGACTGTCATAAGGTAGAAAAAATTGTTTAGAGACTGGAGAAAGCAAAATATAAGAACAAAGAATAGTAAAAAGTATACCAAAATGATAACATGGAATATATTTATTTTATTCTTTTACTTTTCTTTATTTTCTACACTGTATGTAATGAACATGTATTACTTTCTCTATGCAGAAATTTATTTTCTAAAACCATTGGCTGGGCAAGGAAAATTATTAAAATCTGCGATTCGGAAATAATTGCAAGAACCAGTTTTAACATTCTAGATGCCTGCTAGGTTTTATCCCAGGAAGCTGGCAAGATAATAATTATCCTATGTAAAACTTGAGTATGGAAACTTTGTTGTGCAAAGTATTGAATGTTTTCATTTTAAAAGTGTCTTATAGGCAAGTGTTTATTTGCATAGGTTATTTAAAAGTAGGACTTCATGGAGCCTTTGTCATTAGTAATCACAATTACAGCAACTAGAGCTTCCCTGGTATCTCAGTGGGTAAAGAATCTGCCTGCAATGCAGGAGACCGCGGTTCAATTCCTGGGTCAGGAAGATCCCCTGGAGAAGGGATAGACTACCCACGCCAGTATTGTTGGGCTTCCCTGGCAGCTTAGCTGGTAAAGAATCCGTCTATAGCGTGAGAGACCTGGGTTAAATCCCTGGGTTAGGAAGATCCCCTGGAGAAGGGAACAGCTACCCACTTCAGCATGCTGACCTAGAGAATTTCATGGACTGTATAGTCCACGGGGTTGCAAAGAGTCAGACACGACTGAACAACCTTAACTTCACAGCAACTAGACCCTTAATTTTTTTGTCCTCACAGCAATCCTGTGAGTTGAATACTGTCCACATGTTTCAGATAAGGAAACTTATTGTTGGGGTGATTAAGATGTTTATCCAGATCCACAGATAACTGATGGACTCAGAATACAATACACATCTGTCCTTTCTGTCACATTTTCCCTTTCACTAAGTAGTCACACTGGAGGAAATGTCACCTCCTTTGCAACACGAGAAAAGCAAAAGGCCTAGGAATGGCAGATGGGCCAACATTTCAGAGAAAAGCACATCCCTTATATCTTCCTCTTTTTTTTTATTAGCCTGATTTATTTATTTTTTTATTTAAATTTTATTTTTTTCCTTTACAATACTGTATTGGTTTTGCCATACATTGACATGAATTCACCACAGGTGTACATGAGTTCCCAACCCTGAACCCCTCTCCCACCACCCTCCCCATATCATCTCTCTGGATCATCCCCGTGCACCAGCCCCAAGCATCCTGTATCCTGTATCGAACGTAGACTAGCGATTCGTTTCTTACATGATAGTATACATGTTTCGATGCCTTTCTCCCAAATCATCCCACCCTCTCCCTCTCCCACAGAGTCCAAAAGTCTGTTCTTTACATCTGTGTAATGATAACTTTTTTTTTTTTTTTTTACTTCTTCCTTCCATTATGCAATGGCAGGCACCAACTGGGCTGAGAAATCTATTCTCTAGAGCAGTGTGGAATAAGGAGCAGGAAGGTCTGTCTAAAGTTTTTACATAATCCTTGAGAGCTCCCTAGCACTTTTCTAAATGAAAAGTATTCTACTGGCATGACAGATGTTTCAAGCCATTTTTAAAAGACTATTTGAAACTTGATAGATTGAAACTTTAGCTTATAATTCACCTTGGAATGAGCCAGGGTTGATTATTGCTACCAATTCTTACGTTCTTCAGACTTCCAGCTCTAATCACTTCCATTAAGCTCTGTACCACTCAGTAATTTACGCATATGATGGCCAGCAAAAAATGAACAGCAACCTGAGGTCACTAGTAAGAGGTGCTATCCAGCCTGACAACTGTGAGTCATGTACATGACCACCACATTGGTCCTCTTTATCCTCTGTCTCCAAATGGTATTGGTCCAGTCTGATCACAGGTGACCTTGGCCTGCAGTGACTTAAAGCAGGGTTTTGCTTCCTGGCCAGAGATTGAGGTCAGGCAGTGGCAGTGAGAACACTGAATTCTAGACACTAGACAAGTCACCGGCGACAAGACTCCTGACCCTTCGGGCTTTGTAGAAATTAATTCCCACAAAGACAGAAAGTAGTGAAAGAAGTAGTGTTTATTAAAAGGAAAAGTAAGAATAGGCACAGTGGGCAGGCTCAGAGAGTGAGTTGTACCCTGTGGTCATTTGAATCATTTATACAGGGCTTTCTTCCAGATTTCCTTTGGCCGATCGTCCTGCTTTGCCTGGTTCTAAGTCTGTATTTGGTTTATCTCCGGTCCTCCCATATGTGCATGCATATCTCGTAGCCAAGATAGATGTTAAAGAAGAGGGTCTGTTGACATCACTCCCTTTTTGACTTCCAAAGAGTCTCCAATTAAAATAAATAAATTTAAATTAAAAAAAAAAGAGGCTATCTGCACACATACAGTTGGGAAGGTCTCCTTGACCTGGAGAATGAGAACTATCTGGGCAGGATTTAGCTCCTCCTGCTCTCCATCTTTCAGTATCTGTCCACAGGAGACAAACTCCAGCTGTTCAGAGTGACGGGGCCCCATCTGTCTCCAGGCTCAAGTCGAATTTGTGAGGTTTAATTCTGACTTGCTTTTATTTTTCAAATTCAGATTCTTTTCGAGGATTTCCTTCAACTCCAACTTGGTTGAAGCTTGACTATTTTTCTAGCCTCTTCTCAGCCACCACAGTCAGCAAAGATTGTCTTCCGTCATCTCTTGCCTGCAAAAATTCACTACATGACTGGCATTCCTTTTAGAAAGTTCATGCAGTACCAACACACCTCAAGATATGACTCTCAACCTTACCAGATTGCTCTAACACCTGATTTTTAGTTTCCCTGCCTTGGAGACCACCTGTCAAGACCATCTATTGTCCTGATATTCCATACCCTAATGATTAGTTCTCTCCTTAGTGGCCCTCTCTAGAAATTTCCTCAATTTGTTCCCTGAGTTTCCTCAAGACTAATGGATGCTAATCAGCTAAGGATACTAATCTCCATTCATTATTGCTTCTTATCCTTATGAGTTGGAATTGAGGCATAGACAACTTTTCTTAAATATCTCTGAATTTTCCATTCTGATCTGGACATTGTGATAAGTCCTATAGAATTTGAAAATGCTCATGACATAGTCTTACGTGTATTGTATGAAATGTATTGACTTTTTAATAAGGAAAATATGGATCAAAATAACTCTAAGATAATTTGAAATGTGGTATGTGCTAAAGAGAGCAATGAGGTTTGGAAATGAAAAACAGAGTAATTGTTTTGCCTGTAGCTATCAGGAAAGCTTTCTGGAAAAGAAAGAATTTGAGCTGAGCTTTGAAGCAGGAAGAATTTAAATACAGATGGAGAAAGATATTCTAAACACTGGGAATGAAAAAGGTGAACACGTAAAACAGTGTATGGTAGGTTTTAGGCTTCCCAGTGGCTCAGTGGTAAAGAATCTGCCTGCAATACAGGAAACATGTCAGATGAGAGTTGGATCCCTAGGTCAGAGAGACCCCCTGGAGCAGGGCATGGTAACCCACTCCAGTATTCTTACCTGGAGAATCCTATGGACGGAGCAGCCTGATGGGCTACAGTCCATGGGGTCGCAAAGAGTTGGACACGACTGAAGTGACTAAGCACACACATGCACACACATGGTAGGTTTTGGTTTTAAGAATTTTCTGTGTGTTTGGGCATGAGGAGACTTGGAAGGAAATTGAAGGAAGTGTCTGGAAAATTAGCTTCGTACTTGATCTTGTAGAAATCTAAACTATGATAAGTTTCCTGGGCTTTGTTAATCAGTGTAGTTACTGTCAGGTTTTGAGCAGTGGCTGTATGTAATGCTTACCTAGTTGTTTTCTCCAGCCTCTATACTCACTAGTAGGAATCATGTATAGGTAGGTGACTTGGGATATCAGAGAGAATGGATGGGAGCAAGGGAGAGGAGAGACAGGAAACCCCCTAAAATCTGCTCCCTTAAGTGAAGTGAGAGAATGAGAGTCTCTATCCAGGTAGGTGACTGCACTGGGTAAAGAATCTTTGCAGCCTACAGTCTGACTTAGCACATGCTGCAATTATGGATGTAAAACATTTTCCATTACAGTTCTCACTTTTGGCTGCTCACAGTTACTTATGATCTCAATTTCTGAAGGGTAATCTCAGATCCAAGGCAGTTTTTGGAAATATTTTGGGAAAGATTCCATCTGCATCACATCAAAAAGAATCAAAACCACATTTATATAGGGAGGAAAAAGAAAGGAAAAAATGTTATTTTTTTTTTAATATCCAACATCTGAAAGTCTTCTTTTAATAAATCACACTCATATTGCCTTAAGCAGGTTACAAAATAAGAAGTAAGATTTGGTGGATTTCATTCCAACCAAAAGTTTAAAATAAACAGCAATTTAATTATTGATTTTGTTGTTGTTGTTGTTGTTGTTGTATTTTGTTTTAAGACCACTGAAGCCTGACCTTGAGTAAGCTTCTGAAATGACCAGTTGATATTAATAGGACTCTTTCCTTCCCAGAGTAGCCTGGAAACTTCTGGGCATGGGGTCCACGGTCTTGGGGTCTGGAGTTCTAGACAAGGAATTCCATTAAGTTGGAACTGCCACATGTCTTAAATTCAGAAGGTAATTTTGGCAGATGGATAAGAGAGATGTGTTGGAAACAAAGATCCTCCAGCTTGGAAGAAATGTTAAAGATCATCAGCTTCCAACTTTTCATTCTAGGGATAATGAAACTCAGTTAAGAAGATTAAACAACTTGCCCAAAGTCCAATATTAATTTATTGCAGAACCAGAACTATAGTATGAAGTTTCTTTATTTCCAGATTGTGTCACTCTTATGTTTAAAATTATCCATCACTCCACATACTGCCCAAAGCAGAATGTTAGGAGCACTTTCCATACTCAGTGGCTAGCAGTTGGCAGGATGCTGGGAATAGAAGATATGGATCCTTGGGATCATATGAAAAATGCTGAGACTTCTTTAAATATACAAAGTCTATAAAGTTCTCCTGGCAAAATTTTCCCTTCCTCCATTCTCATACCTCTTCCACAAGCTATTTCTCTATCACTTCTGGTGACTTTTAGAGTTGTCCTTAACAGTCATTTCCATTTTAACTTAATTTCACCTTCTACCTCCTAATCTTTCCCCCCCAATCTCATGCCCCAATCCCACCAAATCAAGCTAATGTGTAAATACTTCCAATTCAAGAGTGACTGCTTGCCTAGAGATCTCTAGAGATTTTTCCACAATGATGGGAGGATGAGGTTGTAAGCACTGGGAAAGTTTATAGGCATCAACTTTTCAAATAGTTTGGAGACTGACTTCCTAGACAATATAGGTAAAAACAAGAATATAATGAATAGACTTTACATGAATCATTTCTCATCACTGCATCATGAATTCCCCTGCCACAAATTGTTAAGTAGTGAGGGGCCTTCAAGAATATAAATGAAAACATAATATCACACTAGTTCCTCTTTGTTGAGGTGGAAAAATAATGTATCTATCAATGATGCATAAAAACTAACTACATCACTGGGAGTAGACAAGACAAGGAAATTCATTACTGCAATTTTGGTTGTCTGTGTTCATAAATGCAAGAACTGAATAAGCAAAGAAACAAAGGTACATGAAGAATATGAAGCAGCACAGTATGTCAGGTTCTGGAGGTATTTTCACATGCCATATCTCATTTAGCATTCACTCCAAATCTTAGTGGTAGGTTCTTAATTTTCAGTTCAGTTCAGTTCAGTCACTCAGTCGTGTCCGACTCTTTGTGACCCCATGAACCGCAGCATGCCAGGCCTCCCTGTCCATCACCAACTCCCAGATTTTACTCAAACTCACGTCCATCGAGTCAGTGATGCCATCCAGCCATCTCATCCTCTGTTGTCCCCTTCTCCTCCTGCCCCCAATCCCTCCCAGCATCCAGGTCTTTTCCAATGAATCAACTCTTTGCACGAGGTGGCCAAAGTATTGGAGTTTAGCATCAGTCCTTCCAATGAACACCCAGGACTGATCTCCTTTAGAATGGACTGGTTGGATCTCCTTGCAGTTCAAGGGACTTGCAAGAGTCTTCTTCAACACCACAGTTCAAAAGCATCAGTTCTTCTGCGCTCAGCTTTCTTAGCTTAGGCCCATTTTGGAAGACTTTCAGTTTTACTGTATCTGGTTAACTTACATTATAATCACCTGAGATGCTTGCTAATGATGCAGATTCCATAGATCTAGCTTTGAATTGGCATTATTAACAAGCACTTTTATGATCCATGCCATATAGGGCAACCCAAGGTGGACAGGTCATGATGCAGAGTTCTGACAAAACGTGGTCCAATGAGAAAGGAATGCAATGACCACTTCAGTATTCTTGCCTTGAGAGGCCCATGAACAGTATACAAGTGCAAAAATATATGACTCTGAAGGATGAAATACCCAGGTCCATAGGTGCCCAATAAGCTATTAGAGAAGAGTGGAGAAATAGCTCCAGAAAGAATGAAGTGGCTGAGTCAAAGCAAAAATAATGCCAAGTGGTGGACATGACTGGTGATGGAAGTAAAGTCTGATGCTGCAAAGAACAATATTGCATAAGAACCTGGAATGATAGGTCCATGAATCAAGGAAAATAGGAAGTGGCAAAGGTGAACATAGATGTTTTAGGAATAGTGAAGTAAAATGGACTGGAATGGGCGACTTTGATTCAAATGACCATTATATCTACTACTGTGGGCAAGAATCCCTAGATAAAATGGAGTAGCCCTCACAGTCAACAAGAGTCTGAAATGCAGACTCTTAATTGGGGGCAATTTCAAAAATGACAGGATGATCTCATTCATTTCCAAGGCAAACCATTCAATATCAAAGTAATCAAGCCTATGTCCCAAACACCAATGCTGTAGAAGATGAAGTTGAATGGTTCTGTGATGACCTACAAGAGCTTCTAGAACTATGACCAAAAAAGATGTCCTTTTCATTATAAGGGACTGGAATACAAAAGTAGGAAGTCAAGAAATACCTGAAGTAACAGGCAAGTTTGGCCTTGGAGTACAAAATGAAGCAGGGCAAATGTTAATAGAGTTTTGCCAAGAGAACACACTGGTCATAGCAAACACCCTCTTCCAACAACACAAGAGAAGACTCTACACATGGATATCACCAAATGGTCAATACCAAAAAAAGATTGATTATATTCTTTGCAGCCAAAGAAGAAGAAGCTCTATACAGTCAGCAAAAACAAGACTGGGAGCAGACTGTGGCTCAGATCATGAACTGCTTATTGCCAAATTCAGACTTAAATTGAAGAAAGTAGGGAAAACCACTAGACCATTCAGGTATGACCTAAATCAAATCCCTTCTGATTATACAGTGGAAGTGACAAACAGATTCAAGGGATCAGTTCTGATAGGCAGAATGTCTGAAGAATGATGGACAGAGGTTCATAACATTGTACAGGAGATGGTGATCACAACCATCACCAAGAAAAAGAAATGCAAAAAGGCAAAGTAATTTTCTGAGGAGGCCTTACAAAGAGCTGAGAAAAGAAGAGAGTGAAAGGCAAAGAATAGGAAAGATACATCCTTCTGAATGAAGAGTTCCAAAGAATAGCAAGGCAAGATAAGAAAGCCTTCCTAAGTGATCAATGCAAAGAAATAGAGGAAAGCAATAGAATGGAAAAGACTAAGATCTTTTTCAAAAAAAAAAAAAAGAGATATTAAGGGAGCATTTTATGCAAAGATGGGCACAATTAAGGATAGAAACAGTATGGACCTAACAGAAGCAGAAGATATTAAGAAGAGGTGGCAGGAATACACAGAACTATACACAAAAGATCTTGATGACTCAGATAACCGCAATGGTGTGATTACTCACCTAGAGCCTGGAATGGGAAGTCAAGTGGGCCTTAGAAAGCATCACTATGAACAAAGCTAGTGGAGGTGATGGAATTCTAGTTGAGCTATTTCAAATCCTGAAAGATGATGCTGTGAAAGTGCTGCACTCAATATGCCAGCAAATTTGGAAAATTCAGCAGTGGCCACAGGACTGGAAAAGGTCAGTTTCCATTCCAATCCCAAAGAAAGGCAATGCCAAAGAATGCTCAAACTACCACAAAATTGCACTCATCTCACACACTAGCAAAATAATGCTCAAAATTCTCCAAGCTATACTTCAACTGTGCATGAACCAAGAACTTTCAGATGTTCAAGCTGGATTTAGAAAAGGCAGAGGAACTAGAGATCAAATTGGATCATAGGAAAGGCAAGAGAATTCCAGACAAACATCTACTTCTTCTTCATTGACTACACTAAAGCCTTTGACTGTGTGGATCAGAACAAACTGTGGAAAATTCTTAAAGAAATGGGAATACCAGACCACCTTATCTGCCTCCTGAGAAATCTATGTGCAGGTCAGGAAGCAACAGTTAGAATCTTACATGGAACAAATGACTGGTTCCAACCTGGAAAAGAAGTAATTCAAGGTTGTTTATTGTCATTCTCCATATTTAACTTATATGTGGAGTACATCATGCAAAATGTCAAGCTGGATGAAGCATAAGTTGGAATTAAGATTGCCATGAGGAATATCAGCAATCAGATATGCAGATAACACCACCCTTATGGCAGAAAGTGAAGAGGAATTAAAGAGCCTCTTGATGAAGGTGAAAAGGGGGAGTTAAAAAGCTGACTTAAAATTCAGCATTCAGAAAACTAAGATTATGGCATCCAGTCCCATCACTTCACAGAAAATAGGGGGAGAAACATGGAAACAGTGACAGACTTTATTTTCTCGGGCTCTAAAATCACTGCTTCCTTGGTGGCTCAGAGGTTAAAGCATCTGCCTGCAATGTGGGAGTCCTGGGTTCGATCCCTGGGTCAGGAAGATCCCCTGGAGAAGGAAATGGCAACCCACTCCAGTATTCTTGCCTGAAGAATCCCATGGACGGAGGATCCTGGTGGGCTACAGTCCACGGGGTCACAAAGAGTTGGACACAACTGAGTGACTTCATTTCACTTCAAAATCACTGCAGATGGTGACTGCAGCCATGAAATTAAAAGACACTTGCTCCTTGGAAGAAAACCTATGACCAGTCTAGACAGCATATTAAAAAGCAGAGATATTACTTTGTTGACAAAGGTCCATCCAGTCAAAGATATGGTTTTTCTAATAGTCATGTATGGATGTGAGAGTGGAACCATAAAAAATGCTTAGCACCAATGACTGATGCTTTTGAACCATGATGCTGGAGAAGACTTTTGAGAGTCCCATGGACTGCAAGGAGATCAGACCAATCAATCCTAAAGAAAATCAACCCTGAATATTCATAGAAAGGACTGATGCTGAAGCTTCAGTACTTTGACCACCTGATGCAAAGAGCTAACACATATGAAAAGACCCTGATGTTGGGAAAGATTGAAAGCAGGAGGAGAAGGGGATGACTACAGATGAGATGGTTGGATGGCATCACCGACTTGATGGACATGAGTTTGAGCAAGTTCCAGGAGTTGGTGACGGACAGGGAAACCTGGTATGCTGCAGTCCATGGGGTTGCGAAGAGTTAGATACAACTGAGCAACTGACCTGAGGAAACACTTTTAGGTGATTTTGATACTGGTAGTTCACGGGCCATATTTAGGGAAATGTTAATTTAGACACAACTGAAATCAATAATAATGGCGCAATGTGTGACTCCTCCCCATCAGTCTGTATCCGGATAATTTATCAAAACTTTCTGACCCACTTCTTATATTCCTTCCTCATGTTTAATTACCATCTATTGAGCAGATTTGCCTTAATTGTCACATTTAATTCTCACAGCCACGAAAGGTAGGTATTTGCTACATTCTGAGGAGAAAGGAACTGAGCTCGGAGACTTTTGATAGCATACCCGAGATCCTTGAATTAATCAGTAATAACAGAGAATCATACTTTCACTGTCTGATTCCAAGACTTGCACCCTTTCCACTGTGGCATGGCACTTCCTCCATAAAGCCTTACTGGTGAGTTGCTTCCTTTTTAAAAAAAAAGTTTAAATGCCACAAATTTAACATGCACTATTTAACATGTGCTATGGTGCACGTGGGCTTCCCAGGTGGTGCTAGGGGTAAAAAGCTGCCGGCCGGTGCAGGTCATGTAAGAGATGCAAGTTCTGTCCCTGGGTCAGGAAGATCCCCTGGAGTAGGGCATGACAACCCACTCCAGTATTCTTGTCGAGAGAGTCCAATGGACAGAGGAGTCTGGTGGACTTCAGTCAATGGGGTTCCAAAGGGTCCGACACAACTGAAGCAACTTAGCACATGGTGCATTATTTACTAGCTAATTTTCACACATTAAAATTATACCCTTAACTCTGCATTCTACAACCACAGACTCTCCTTTAGTTTTCTGACCATCCCAAAGGGCCAGGCACTCAAAATAGTATTTAGTAGGAGTTCAACAACAATGAACTCAATTCTCCTGAGGTTTCCGCAGGCTGCTCCAAGGGGTGGCAGGTGCAGACTTCGTATGTGCTCTTGGATGACTCACTGTCTTAAATCCTCCTTTTTAACATGAGAAAACTCATATAATTTTTTAGCACTTGAGTCACAGGAATTTTGGGAATGATGATGCTGTGGTAAACCTGCAGTGAATCAAAGTAAAGATATTAATTTGTAAGTAGAATATTAATTACTTATTAAGGAGGGATAGTACTTGTAAGGCCGGACCCCGGGGGCCATGATGGGCCGCCCCTCCTCTCCCTCCTGCCGTTGGGGAAAGTCCCTAATGAAAGGAGCCTCCCAGATTCTGGGGACCAATGACAGCACATTTCGCCAGCTAAAGCTGCCCCACCCCAGCCACGTAGAAGGACCGGTCAGCCCGCGACGCCTCGGCCTGGTGACCTATCTGAACCTCTCTCCATCTAGCCTGACCATCCCCTGCAACAAACGTATAAAAACCACCCCCAATAAGGTCCAGGCGCGGACTTCTCGACCTGCCTCATTTGGGTCCGGGAACCCCGCCCGGGAGCGCTTCGCCATTAAAAAGCCTGTTAGACACTCTTTTGGTGTCCTGGTCGTCTTTACCTAACAGTACTGTTTAAAAAAAAAAAAAAGATTTCTAAGTCTCTTTGCCAGAAAATTAATAGGTACTTCCTGTTCTCAGAAAATCCATTTACTTCCCCCAGGACCAGGATGGGTTTAGTATGCTCAAATCTTCTGATAAGCAAAACAAGGTCTGGTGCAGAGACAAGGGTCAAGCTGCAGGGTGGCCATGGAAAGCAGATACTACCATCCTATAGGCCCAGAGGCTGGCATCTCACTCCTTATTACTCAGCCCAGGGCAGAATCAAAAATCAATTGCACCATGAGAGATGAGTTCAGTGTCTCGATTGATACAAACACAACTTGCCACAAAGATTCCATCCTGGCTCAGCAGGGGCTGGAGAAGGTAATCGGAATAGTAGTAATAGTGTTAGTTACTCAGTCATGTCTGACTCTTTGCAACCCCACAGACTGTGGCCCGCCAGGCTCTTCTGTCCATGGGATTCTCCAGGCAAGAATACTGGAGTGGATTGCCATTCCCTTCTCCAGAGGATCTTCCAGACCCAGGGATCGAACCTGGGTCTCCTGCATTGCAGGCAGATTCTTTACCATCTGAGCCACAGCGAAGATAAGGACCAGATTTTTACTGAAACTGAACCAGAAAGAGTGATTGTAACATCTCATAAAAACATTTATATTAAAAACAACAACAACAACTGAGGAACATTAAAGTAAGGGTAAGAGATCAGAGACTTGCAATTTTATTTTAAAATTTGAGGAAATAAGATCTAATGAAGCCTTTCCACTTCCAATCAATTTAGAAATCATCCCTCCAGAACCATAAGGTAAAAAAAAAAAAGCTAGGCAAAATATAAAGGTAAGAATCCTCTTAAACAGAGGAAAATGGCAAGTTTTAGGTTCTTGTAAATGGGAAGAGAAACCATTCAAGGCAGTAATTAATTCATAGCACTAATCTCATCAGGAGGGCAACACCCACATTATTTTAACTTAATACTTCCAAAAGGCCACAACTCTTAAGAGCATCATTTTGAAGAATAGGGCTTTATGGGTACAAATATTTAGCCTATAACAAAAACTGAGCTGATAGGGGACACTTTATTCAAAGTTGAAAAGCTAAATTTGAGATGCAGAAAGAAATAGTTATCCGCAATGGACAGGATATAGATTTATTGAAGAAAATAGCTGCCCTAGAACCTATGAGCAGTGGAAAAGAATGATATAGAAAATTCCATACACCAATGACATGACAAACCAGAGTGTTTTCCTTTATGCACAACTGGCTGTGCATATTAATGCCTTTCAAATTGGAGCCCCATTGTATATTACCTATAGGTTGTTGGATATTGTTATACTTACCAAAATGCCTTTGTTGTCATTCCCTGGAGTGGGTTTGTCTTTTTCTATCTTTTCCATTGCAAAATCATGAGTCCATAAGCATTCCAGGCATTATCGTTATTGCATACTGGACCAAATTGGGCCCTGTCTGAAAATTTTAAGTGCCATTCTGGTGTATCGAATGAACAAAGAAGATACACAATATCCCCAACAGCTTCTGACTTTGGCCAAGCTTATTGCAACTGGAATATGCAACATTCAACACATCAAACTCATATTCAAAGTGTATTCTTTCAAGATGAATAGAATATCAACCAAAAGGAATTCAAGATGCTGTGAAGATTTAAAAATTCAAGGCTATGGTAAATAGTAGAAGCAAAAATATCTAAATACTCAACATGATGTATGATGTTTACATCATGTTTACATGTTTATGATGTTTACATAACATGATGTAAACATGATGGTTTAGAAGACAAACTTTAGAGAAAATAGATTTTGCATAAGATTGCAGATGAAATTACAGCAAAGTACATCCTCCATTAGAAAGTGGTCCAAGAGACTTGTCCCCCTCTAGGTTCATTGCCTATGGTTTAAGAATACTTAATACATTGTAAAGTTTTAAGAATTATTAGAGGGGTGCATGAGTGTGATTCTCTGTGTGTGCTGTTTGTGTGTGTGTACCTGTATGTGCACGAATGTTCTTTGCAATAAAGAAGAAAACACGAAGAGGAGTTATCTGGAAGGGGAAAAAAGTGAGAGGCAGAAAACTTTTAACATTTAACAAATCTTCAAATAGGTAAATTATTTATAGTCATTATAGCTCCTCATTTTGCACATTTGATAAGATCAGTATATTTAATCCTAAATAAGACATGATCACACTTTATCAATCTGTAATGAAAGACTATTAACATAGATATGTCGGGGGGGGGATTTTTTTCCATCTGGCACCAATGTTTCTTTAAAAGGCCACAGTCTTGGTTTAAAAAATGCTCTGGTAAACATTTAGACAAAAAGCTAAAAATCCTGGGGCAAGGCTTGCTAAAACATAAAAAGTCAAAGTACATACTTAAACTGTTTTTAAGAATAAACAGGGTAAAAAAATTTCAGGGACAAGAGAAATGGTCAAAAGTCTGCAATCAGATTATTTTTGAGACTAATTAATAAATTTTATTGAACTTCCCAGGTGGCTCAGATGGTAAAGAATCCAACCTGCCAATGCAGGAGAGACAGATTTAATATGTGGGTTAGGTAGATTCCCCAGAGAAGGAAATGGCAACCCACTCTAGTATTCATGCCTGGGAAATCCCACGGACAGAGGAGCCTGGTGGGCTACAGTCCATCAGTTTGCAAAGAGCCAGACACAACTTAGTGACCCAACAACAACAATAGAATTTATTGCTTTAGTATAGTTTTAGACTTTAAGAATGATTGAGCAGAGTTCCATACATTCACCCCTCACCTCAGCAGGTTTCCCTTATTACCAATATCTCGCATTAGAATAATGCCTGACATTTGTAATCTTTATCATTAATGAAAACATATTGGCACAATATTGCTAACTATAGCCCATCATTTATATTAAGGTTCACTTCTGTGTAAAATATTTTTTTGGATTTTGATGAAAGCATAATAACCTAAATCCATCATCACAGTTTCATATTTAAAAAATTTCACTGCCCCTCAAATCCCCTGTGCTTCACCTATTCATCCCTTTAGTCCTACCCTCCCTTCAAAACATCACAACATTTTACGAGTGAATATGGAGTCTTACTCATCTTGGTACCTCTAGTACGTCTAGCATTGTGTCTGATTTATGGTTGCCACTTGTGTGTGCATGCTCAGTCACTTAGTCTTGTCTGACTCCCTGAGACCCTATGGACTGTAGTCTGCCAGGCTCCTCTGTCCTTGGGATTTCTCAGGCAAGAGTACTGGAATGAGTTGTCATTTCCTTCTCCAGGGATCGAACTCGTATCTCTTGTCTCCTGCCTTGGTAGGCAGATTCTTTACCACTGAGCCACGTGGGAAGCCCATAGTTGCCACTCATATGTCTTTAAAATGAATCAAACTCAAACAAATGCAGGCTTAAGGCAGGTCTTAAAAAGTAACAATAATTAACACGAGGGAATTTGGACACCAAAGAGATCAAAGACTGCTCTAGATCAGGCCCTCTGGAAAGCAGATGTCAAACAAGGTAAATGCACAGTAGATTCACTGGAGGGACAATGCCTGTAAAAGATAGGGGAGAAGGAGCAGAAGCAGGCAGGGAAATGTTTAGATCACAAAGCAAGTTAAATGCTTGTGAAAACTGATAGGAGGAAAGAACACCAGACAGGAACAGCCCAGACTAAACTGCAGCTCTGGTATCTCAGCCAATCTAACATGGAGACCCAGAGCAAATAATCTATTAATATTAGAAGATCTCCACATTGCACAGAAATGCAGACCCTTAACCTTCACCACACTTAGGCATTGGCTAGTGCTATGTAGGAAGAGTGTGTTTGGCTCCAGTGCTTCACTGGATCCAGAAGGCAATGCAGCAATAAGCTGTCAACTGACTGCCCTTTATTTAACAGGCCCTGTCTCAAAAACAGATCTGAGTGACATTTCACCATGACTGCTGCAGACACTTAGGACAAGAAAGAAGAGCTAGGAAGCTTCTTCTTTATCCAAACTCAATTCATCCTGGTGTGGCTTTATTATGCTGTTGAAAATACCTTGGATTTCAAAAATTTCAGGGTAAGACATTCTGAAAGTTGCATATGTAAATATGTATTTATTGTTTTCAATTATGACTTCCAACCTCTTTAAAATAGAACATTAAGAGCTAGTTGCCTGCTACTCAATTGCCAGGCAGTTTCCCCACCCACATTGCACTGAAATCTACCCACTTATCTATCCCTTCTTTAATTTTTATGCATGAAAACTTCTCTTGGGTGTTCACTTTCTAAAAATGGAGATGCATAATTTACTTGAAGATCTTAAAGTTGAATATTTATGAAAATATGTCAGTGGAAAGCATGTATTATTAGCAGGATTTAAACTAGGAAGAATGATTCCATTTCTATTGAATAGATAACATCTCTTAAAGTCCCTAAAAAAGAAAAAAAAAGAAGTCACGTAGCTTTTCCAAGGAAAGCACTTGGATAGTGCATGTGATTTATGAAACTTTATTTCTTCTCTTTTAGTACTTTTCACATTTCTATTTTTCTACCAACCTCTTAAGTAATAGATATGATTTATGACACATAACTACCTTAAAGCATTTTCTTATAAATGTTTCAATGGCTGTCATGGAAACAGCTGAGAACAATTCATTGTAAATATCTGGCATTAATGATCATATTTGAGGTTTATTGCCCTGGAACCTCATGACGGTATTTTTTTTATAGAATCCTTTGAATAGGATCGTTTGGTTGAATCAGTTATATAACACAATACTCTAGCTCATCATACAAACTCAACAATTGATTAAATTAGTCTAAGCTATTTATATTAACTGATTTCAAAATACATATTAAAAAGTAATTTTCTAGAATGACTTTCACAAAGTAATGAGAATAATAAGCTCGAGCTTTTATTCAAGCTGGTGGTATGCTAGTACCCACTCTTGTTTGTTTAATAGTTGTAAATAAAAGGCATCCTTGATTAAAATTCCTCAAGTAAATATTAGTAATTATAAGAAAGTTGTGTTTACTTATATCCCCCAAGCTTGATTATCTTCTAATGCTTTCCCTCTCAGTAAATGACATGTTCATTTAGGAATACTGAGTTCTACTAATTTTATCTCCAACATATATATCTATGTTTGATAAGAAAGCCTTCTTAAGTTAATGGTGCAAAGAAATATAGGAAAGTAATAGAATGCGAAAGACTAGAGATCTCTTCAAGAAAATTAGAGATACAAACAGAACATTTCATGCAAAGATGGGCAAAATAAAGGACAGAGATGGTAAGAACCTAACAAAAGTAGAAGAGATTAGGAATATGTGGCAAGAATACACAGAACTATATAAAAAAAGTCTTAATGACCTAGATAACCACAATGGTGTGGTCACTCACCTGGAGCTAGATGTCTTGGAGTGTGAAGTTAAGTGGGCCTTAGGAACTGTTACCATGAACAAAGCTAGTGGAGGTGATGAAATTCTGGCTGAGCTATTTAAAATCCTAAAGATGATGCTGTTGAATGCTGCACTCAATATGCCAGCAAATTTGGAAAACTCAGCAGTGGCTACACAAGTGGAAAAGGTCACTTTTCATTCCAATCCCAATGAAGGGCAATGTCAAAGAATGTGTGAACTACCGCAAAATTGCACTCATTTCACATACTAGCAAGGTAATGATCAAAATCCTTCAAGCTAGTCTTCAGCAGTACATGAACTGAGAACATGATGCACAAGCTAGATTTAGAAAAGGCAGAGGAACCAGAGATCAAGTTACCAACATTCACTGGATCATTGAAAAAGCAAGAGAATTCAAGGAAAACATCTACTTCTTCTTCATTGACAATGCTAAAGTCTTTGTGTGGATCACCACAAATAATGGAAAATTCATAAAGAGACAGGAATACCAGACCACCTTACCTGCCTCCTGAGAAATCAGTATGCAAGTCAAGAAGCAAAGGTTAGAACCAGACAAGGAATAAATGACTGGCTCAAAACTGGACAAGGAGTATGTCAAGGCTCTATATTGTCACCTTGCTTATTTAAGTTCTATGCAGAGTACATCATGTGACATGCCGGGTAGATGACTCAAAGCTGGAATCAAGATCGCTGGGAGACATATCAATAACCTCAGTTACGTAGATGACACCACCTAATGGTAGAAAGTGAAGAGCCTAAAGACCTTTTGATGAAGGTGAAAGAGGAGAGCAAAAAAGCTGGCTTAAAACTCAACATTCAAAAAATATAGCCACTATGGAGAACAGTGAGGAGGTTCCTTAAAAAACTGGAAATAGAACGACCCAGCAATCCCACTGCTGGGCATACACACCGAGGAAACCAGAACAGAAAGAGACACGTGTACCCCAATGTTCATCGCAGCACTGTTTATACTAGCCAGGACATGGAAGCAACCTAGATGTCCATCAGCAGATGAATGGATAAGAAAGCTGTGGTGCATATACACAATGGAGTATTACTCAGCCATTAAAAAGAATACATTTGAATCAGTTCTAATGAGGTGGATGAAACTGGAGCCTATTATACAGAGTGAAGTAAGCCAGAAAGAAAAACACCAATACAGTATACCAACGCATATATATGGAATTTAGAAAGATGGTAGCAATAACCCTGTATGTGAGACAGCAAAAAAGACACAGATATATAGAACAGTCTTTTGGACTCTGTGGGAGAGGGTGAGGGTGGGATGATTTGGGAGAATGGCATTGAAATAGGTATGTTATCATATGTGAAATGAATTGCCAGTCCAGGTTTGATGCATGAGACAGGATGATCAGGGCTGGTGCACTGGGATGACCCAGAGGGATGGGATGGGGAAGGAGGTGGGAGGGTGGTTCAGGATGGGGAACTCAAGTACACCCATGGTGGATTCATGTCGATGTATGGCAAAACCAATACAATATTGTAAAGTAATTAACCTCCAATTAAAATAAATAAATTTATATTAAAAAAAAAACAAAAACAAAAAATAAGATCATGGCATTTGATCCCATCATTTCATGGCAAATAGATGGGGAAACAGTGACAGACTTTATTTTCTTGGGCTCCAAACATCACTGTAGATGGTGACTTCAGCCATGAAAATAAAAGATGTTTGCTTCTTGGGAGAAAAGCTGTGACAAACCTAGGCAGCATATTCAAAAACAGAGACATCACTTTGCCAACAAAGGCCAGTATAGTCAAAGCTGTAGTTTTTCCAATAGTCATGTATGGATGTAAGAGTTGGACCATAAAGAAGGCTGAGTGCTGAAGAACTGAGGCTTTTGAACTGTGGTGCTGGAGAAGACTCTTAAGAGTCCCTTGGTCAGCAAGGAGATCAAATCAGTCAATCCTAAAGGAAATCAATCCTGAATATTCATAGGAAGGACTGATGCTGAAGCTCCAAAACTTTGGCTACCTGATGTGAAGAGCTGACTCATGAGAAAAAACCCTAATATTGGGAAAGATTGAAGGCAGGAGGAGAAGGGGACAACAGAGGATGAGATGGTTGGATGGCATCACTGACTCAATGGACACGAGTTTGAGCAGGCTCCCGAATACAGTGAAGGACAGGGAGGGCTGGTGTGCTGTAGTTCATTGGGTTGCAAAGAGTCAGATATGACTGAGTGACTGAACTTCAACAGATGAAAGCTTGTGTTGAACATCTTTTCATATGATTGCTTGTTATCTGCATATGTTCTTAGGTGAGATATCTGTTCAGATCTTTTGTCCATAGGGTTTTGGCTTTCTTATTGTTGAGTTTTAAGAGTCCGTTATTTATTTTAGATTTAAGTCCTTTATCAGATATCTGTTTTGCAAATATTTTATCTCAGTGTATTGCTTTTGTTCTCATTTTCTTAACAGTGTCTTTCACAAAACAAAATAATTTAAATAAAGTCCCTGCTGCTGCTGCTGCTAAGTCGCTTCAGTTGTGTCCGACTCTGTGCGACCCTATAGACGGCAGCCCATCAGACTCCCCCGTCTCTGGGATTCTCCAGGCAAGAACTGGAGTTGATTGCCATTTCCTTCTCCAATGCACAAAAGTAAGAAGTGAAAGTGAGGTCGCTCAGTCGTGTCCGACTCTTCACGACCCCATGGACTGCAGCCTTCCAGGCTCCTCTGTCCGTGGGATTTTCCAGGCAAGAATACTGGAGTGGGGTGCCATTAAGTCCCACTTAACCTTTTTTTCTTTCAAGAATCATGTTTTTGGTGTTGAATCTAAAATTTTATAACCAAGCCCAAAGAGACTTATATTTTTTTCCCTGCTATCTGCTAAAAATTTTAGAGTTTTGTACTTTATATGAAAATGAAAAACTATGAACTAGAGTTAATTTTTGTGAATGGCATAAGATTTGTGTAAATTCATTCATTTATTTTTACCTGTAGATTTTCATTTGTTCCAGCAACACTTGTTAAAAAGATTATCCTTTCTCCATGGAATTTTTGCTCACCTGTTGAAAATTTGTTAATTATATACCCGTGTAGGTCTCTATCTGGGCTCTCTATTCTGTCGTATTGGGATTTTTGTCTATTCTTTTACCAATACCATGCAATTGGGGATTATTTTTAACTTTAAATTCCAGTATACCATACATTGAGAATAAATAAATCATAAGTGCACAGTTCAACGAATTTCCACTAAATTAACACATTGTGTAATCTGGTCCCAAATCAAAAAACTGTGTATTACTAGCATCTTAGAAGCTCTTTTCCTTTCCCCTCAGGGAAGCCTGGCGTGCTGGGGTTGCAAAGAGTTCATGAGGTTGCGAAGAGTGAGACTCGATAGTGACCGAACAACAGAAGAAGTTCCTTAGGTTCCTCCTTCCAGCTACTACACCTTCCTAGGCAAAGCACTATTCTTTTCCTACAGAGTTCTGATAGCACAGGTTTCAAATTTTATATAAGTAGGAGTCGTATAGCATGTAGTTTTATGAGTGTCTGGCATCTTCAGCTCAGCATCACATTTGCAGGACTCACCCTTATCCATGTATATCATTTTAAATCATTCTCATTGCTGTTTAGTATTATGGCAATGGTTTATGATTAGATTTCAGTTTTGACCTATTACAGTAATGTTGCTATGAACATTCCTATACATCTTGGTAAGTAGCGGTGTGCATTTCTATTGAGTACCTTCCTAGGAATGGAACTGCTGATTCCTAAAGAAGGTGTAAGTATAGCTCCAATGTGTGCATGCACGCTCAGTGGTGTTCAACTCTTTGAGACTCTATGGAACGCAGCCCACCAGGCTCCTCTGTCCATGGGATTTTCCAGGTAAGAATATTGGAGTAGGTTGCCATTTCCTTCCCCAGGGCATCTTCCTGACCCAGCAATGGAACCCACGTCTCCAATAGAAACTGCCAAAAGTTTTTCAAAAGAAGTTGTACCAATTTACACTTGCCCCTTTAGGGTACAGTTGGCCATAAAGCTTCATGAAAACTTCCCAGACATCTAATGTTCAGCTGACTTTGAGAAATACAGTTTTAGGAGCTTCCCAGAACCTCAACTTATTGATCCAGATTCTCCAGATTTATACTGCTCCTCAAGAAATTCCTGAAATCTTTTACATTAACTCTTGGCATTTCCAAGCCTGGTTTCCATACAGCCACTCTTTGACATTTGCCACACGCAAGCATACACTGCCATCACTATAACCACAACCACAACCAAGCAGTGATATATTTTTAAAAGCAGAACACTGTAATGTATTTCCCGATTTTAACATCTCTAAGGACTTCCACTTCCATTTATATTGTATTATATCCACCCTGTTTCATACGTTGCCCCTCAAATCTTTTTAGACTTAGGTCCAGACATAGTGTACATATTCTAGTAAGTTCAAACAACCCCTTGGTCTGCCATCTAAAGTTACTCTCAGCTGTCCTAGAGTTTGGCAGTCAGGACCAATTGGCCCTCCTACAGATCCCAGTAGACCAGGATTTGTTTGTATTATATTTTAGAAGGGCAGAGATACAAGGCTGGATAAACAATAATTGATCTTTTGAAAACAGCATTAGGCTGTGCTCTCCCTGTGGCTTAGCAACCAGCCCGTGCACACGTGCAAGGAGCGTCACATGGAGACTGTGAATCCTGGAGCTTGGAGACTCAGCTCGCAGAAATGAGGAGGAAGGCCGGATGCTGCCCAAACTCCATATAATAAAATTTTGTTTTAATGGTTACATTTCTAGGAATCACACCCTTGTTTTGAAACAGCTGGGGACCAATCTATTTCTCTGAAGTGAATTAGTGAGCCAAAAGGAGTATTCTTCCTATAGCAAGTAGAAAATGAAAATGATAAACAGGAGCCCCCATGCCTAAGCTTTCTTCCCCCTTAGCTTTTCGAAGGGGAGAACAGCTAGCTGTTATTACAGAGATAAATTATACACTGGAGCTGGAATGGGGTACATAAGACTACATGATATTCTGCAGAACCAAGTAGTACTGTTCTAGAGTCCAATTTATTGACCTCAGTGTAAAAAAAAACATACAAAATATATTTATATTCTCTTGAGCAAATTGTAAGTGTAGTACAAACACTTGCTCTGTTTAGTACAAACCCATAGCTTTCAAGATTGACCTGAATCTGAGTCTATCTGCCCTTTCATGCTTCCACCCACTGTGTCATCCTATCTCTCTATTTACTTTCTATAGATTTCTATAGATTTTACAACTTTGTAACTTTCATTCCCTTCCACTTGAATCCTTCCCTTCTTCTTCTTATGCTCCATTTTTATTTCCCCATCTCTCCTTTTAAAAACCAGCTCAAATGCCACCTCTTCCAGGACGTCTCCCTTAAATTTTCCCAGCATTACAAGGCATGTATTTCTTTTTGCCCCAATAGCATTGCTTTTAAACTTCTGCTTAAGTATTTATTGCATCTGGCCTCAGTTTATGTTTAGCATATTTATAAGTACCTTCACTGTATTCCATGGTAATCTTTATAGAGGCAAGGTTCTTTCTCTTTATTTGAACTTTATATTTCTCACAGCACCTCCACAATGCCTTAGTAAGTGCTATACAAACTTGAATTATATTTGCCCAAGAAAAAAGAGAAGAATTTATAGAGGTCAGTTATCTTACAGAATGCCTTGCAAACAACAAAAACCAGGAGAACATGAATCATCTGTTGGATTATGGGAACAGCTTCCTGTATAGTTACTTTTATAATCACCTCCTGTGGCCACAGGATTTCACCCATGCAATATTTTTCCCTTCACCAGTTTCAGCTCCAACTCTCATCTTCTCACCAAGATCACCAAGTAACTGGCAACTCCCGATTTTTTGAGAAAAAAACTTTCCCCATAGCTGAATATAAACAGAGAAGAAGAACTGGCATGGATCCAGCAAGAGGTAATGGCAAGGGACTGAGATAATCTGCCTTCCCTGTGATCAGAGAACACAGAGGGGAGACTTGATCAAATGTATTTTAATGGGATTTAGACTGTTTTTGTCTTGGTTAAGCCCTGGAGGAAATAGTTTCCATTTCTGTAAAATAATGATTTTCTTTGCAGCAGCTGGTGCCAACCAGCAATCCACACGTGCAAGGACTCTCACATGGAGAATGGCCCACATCTCCTTCACCAGCTCCCCCCACACACTCTCCATTTCCTGGTGAAAGAACAAGCACCCAAAGATTCCATGGCCTAAATCTGTGCTATTTTATTTTAAAGAAGGATGAGGGCAATAACCAGAAATTTTCCACTGTACCTGGATAAGTCTTAGCAAGAGAGAATCATAAGAGTATGAGTAACCATTCACTGGCTTATTTCCTTCAAGGTAGGTTTTTGGTGTTTTGTTTTTTTTTTAATTTTACTTTACAATACTGTATTGGCTTTGCCTTACATTGACATGAATCTGCCACGGGTGCACACGAGTTCCCAATCCTGAACTGCCCCCCACCTCCCTCCCCACATCATCTCCCCAGGTAGCAAATGAAGCAACTGACAAACAACTAATCTCAAAAATATACAAGCAACTTATGCAACTCAATTCAAGGTAGGTTTTATTGTCTGCTTCTCTTGCATCTGGGAGAGAACATTGCTTATGACAGGGGATCCATAGAGTTTTTTTTTTTAAGTGTTGATATTTTTGTTTTTTGAACATTTATTTCCCTACTGACTTGTTGATTTATCTATTAAATACTCCCCTTCTTTTTCTGTCTAAATTGTACACATTATTCATTTTACTCTTTCTTCATGAAATCCTTTTGCCTGATTCTTAAATCACTTAAGGAAGAAATTCTATAACTCAGTCCTTAACTGAGCAAATAGAATAAGGTTTGTGTTCTGCTTGATCTCTCTAATTGCCTCATTTATCTGCCTGTTGCATCCAAACTTTAAGAAGAAATGACTGATTTGGACCAGTGGTTCTCAAACTTGACTGCATATTGGAATCACCAGGAGAATATGCCAACCCCAGAGTTTCTGATTCATCAGGTTTGGTGTAGGGCATGAAAATTTGCCTTTCTAAAAACCATAGTTCAGCTCGGTGCTCTGTGACAACCTAGAGGGGTAGGATGGGGGTGGATGGGGTAGGAGCTGGTTCCTGTTGCTGTACAGCAGAAACGAACAGAACGTTGTAAAGCAATTATCCTCCAATTAAAAATAAGTTTAAAAAGTAACAAAATGAATAAATAAAAACCATAGTTCAAAAAGAAACATGTACCCTAATGTTCACTGCCACAATATTTATAATAGCCAGGACATGGAAGCAACCTAAATGTTCATCGACAGATGAATGTGTGGAACATATGTGTGGTATGAAGATGTGATGCATATATACAATGGAATATTATTCAACCATAAAAAGAAACAAAATTGAGCCATTTTAGAGCGATGAATGGACCTAGAGCCTGTTATACAGAGTGAAATAAGCCAGAAAGGGAAAAATGAATATTGTATATTAAAATATATATGTGGAATCTTAAAACTTGGTACAGAAAAACCTATTCGTAAGGCAGCAATAGAGACACATATGTAAAGAATGGACATGTGGATAAGGTGGGGAAGCGGGTGGGATGAACTGGGAGATCAGGACTAACACATACACACTGCTGCTGCTGCTGCTAAGTCGCTTCAGTCGTGTCCAACTCTGTGTGACCCCATAGACGGCAGCCCACCAGGCTCCCTCGTCCCTGGGATTTTCCAGGCAAGAACACTGGAGTGGGTTGCCATTTCCTTCTCCAGTGCATGAGAGTGAAAAGTGAAAGGGAAGTCACTCAGTCATGTCCAACTCTTAGCGACCCCATGGATTATCGCCCACCAGGCTCCTCCACCCATGGGATTTTCCAGGCAAGAGTACTGGAGTGGGGTGCCATCGCCTTCTCCAATACATACACACTACCCAGTGTGAAGTAGTGGGACCTGCTGCCTAGCACAGGGAGCTCAGCTCAGTGGTCTGTGATGACCTGGAGGAGTGGGATTGGGGTGGGGTAGGAAGGATGCCCAAGAGGGAGAGGTATATGCAGACATCTAGCTATTTCACTTCGTTGTACAGCAGAAACTAACATAACATTGTAAAGCAATTATACTCCAATAAAAGTAAAGTTTTCAAATGATTAATTTAGCTGGTCTAGGGGACTAGTCCTTGAAAACCACTGATTCAGAGGAAACTTATTACAGCACTTAAACGTTTCAGCTCAATTCTTCTTTCAAAATCTCTCTTTCTCCTGCTCATCAGCCCCATAAGATCCTGGATATATTTAAATCTTCTTACCACAGCAACACATTCCTTCCCAGTATGGTTACTGCCTACCTTTGCATTTCTGGGCAGATGGTCTCCTACTACCCTATCCAATCCTACGCCAAACCCTACCCTCTAGCTATGCTGTGCTTTTTGTGGTTTCCTGAACATCTGTAATGCTATTTCAGCTTCTTTGCACATGCTGTTTCCTCTAACTGGAATGCTCTTTCCTTCCTGACAAGTTCTTTTATAACCTTCAAAATTCAACTCTTACTCTGACTTTCCTAATGGTTTTCTCTAACCAGCATACACTGTCTGCCTCCTCTAACTCTATTCTCTCCACTTTTGTACACAGGCAGTTGACTGATTTGTTTCTGGATGCCGCATAATAGTACCTACCTCCATCTGCACTCACCACATTATTTTGTCATTTTTTAAATGTCAGCCTTCTCCGACTGAGTGTGAGCTTTTTTTTAGTGGGAGCAGAACCAGAGTAATGTCTTATAAATTTGGGAGAAACATGGCCAATAAGTATTAACATGAATGAACATCTGAGTTTGATATGTATTCCACTCTCCTCTCATAAAATAAGATGATGAGATGAGATCAAAAGAGTTATGACTGACTATTAATGGGCAAGGATACTGGAAGGCATGGTTATGAGGCTTAGGCAGAATGGTGACCAACTGCTTGGATACTCATAGCTTTAAAATTTATAACTATAGAGTGTGAGACCATGAGATTAATTCAGAGAAAAGTATAATGCCTCCAGGGGTATTGGAAAAAGCAAAGTGCTGCTTGTTCTGTGGAACTCAGTGAGGCTCCGTCCTAAGCCAGCCTCTGAACTGTACTGGATTCTCTCCAGAAGCCACCTTTCTTGCTTTACTGACAGACTTTCCACTGATGCAATTTTCTTGAAGGGAGGCTTGGCAAGTGCTCAAAAAGAGTGCCCTCACCTTGGCTCCAAAAAGTCCACTGAGAGATGACACGCAAAGGGAATAAAGGTGGGCAGAGCGCACAACTTTGCAAGCCTGGATTTGGGTCAAGGGCTGTTTCTTCAAAGGCATGAATTCCTCAGGTTCTTCAAATGCACATTTAATGATACTAAAAAGAAGAACATTTCCAGTCTTTGGAAAATGGAGAGCCTCCAAGTCATCCATTTTCCTTTGGGTATGAAAACTACCAAAGAAACAATGTTTACCAGAGGCCCAAGAATTTTCCCTCAGCTTAAGAGAACTGCTCAAAAAGGCAATGTGGCCTTTCCATCTCTTTAATAGAATCCTTGATGAAAAATAGCCCCCACATTGGACTCATGTTTCGTTGTATGGCTCATGGCAAGATAAGACTGGAGAGAAAATCGCTGAAATGGGAAGGATTTAGCTAGAATGAGGAGGACTTATGTGAAAGTGCCCATGCCCAGTTTTCAGATCTACTCCCACAGTTTAATTGAAACACAATTAAATTCCAAAGCCTGCTGCATGGAGTGATCTTTTAAAGCACATACTTTAGTTTGAAGGAAAGATCTGTACAGGGAGAGCCGAAGAGCAGATTTTAAAGAGAGAACAAGCAAATACAGCCCAGAGAAAAAGAAACACTATTTAGGCAAAAAGCTCAATCAAAGATGGGGGTTATCAGAGGAAAGTGTTGTAAGTGGTCCTAGGGGTACAAAGGGCCCATACTTTCCTCTAACATCCTCCAACTTCCTATTTGAAAACTGGCAGTGATAACCATTTCCTTACCTTTTTGACTTGGAAAGAATTTTTCTTTACATAGAAAATTATCTTCTCCACTATCATGACCATTTTTCTTCCCTGGGTCCCATTTTAACCATCAAGTTCTATAATTTATGATTCATTGGACTGCAAGGAGATCCAACCAATCCATTCTGAAGTAGATTAGCCCTGGGATTTCTTTGGAAGGAACGATGCTAAAGCTGAAACTCCAGTACTTTGACCACCTCATGTGAAGAGTGGACTCATTGGAAAAGACTCTGATGCTGGGAGGGATTGGGGGCAGGAGGAGAAGGGGACGACAGAGGATGAGATGGCTGGGTGGTATCACTGACTCGATGGACGTGAGTCTGAGTGAACTCCGGGAGTTGGTGATGGACAGGGAGGCCTGGCGTGCTGCAATTCATGAGGTCGCAAAGAGTCGGACACAACTGAGCAACTGAAATGAACTGAACTGAAGGTAAAAATGGGCTTCCCTGGAGGCTCAGTGGTAAAGAATCTGCCTGCCAAAGCTAGAGACTCTGGCTTGATCCCTTGATTGGGGAGATCGTCTGGAGTATGAAATGGCAACCCACTCCAGTATTCTTGCCTATAAAATTCAAGGACAAAGGAGCCTGGTGGGCTACAGCCCATGGGGTCACAAAGTGATGGACACAACTGAGTGACTGGGCATGGCAGAGCAGGATAAATTAGCAAAGTAGGAAGAAATATTAAGTATGGGCCAATTCCTTCTGCCTAGTTGAATTTGGGGGGCAGTGGGAGTTTGTAGGGGGTTGCAAAAGGTACAAAGGATATTATAAGTGATAAAGGTCTTAGCTCTGTTCTAATTTTTCACCTTTACACTTTATAAATAGTTCCAGAAAAGTATATGAATTATCCAAGTTTACTGAGTAAATAGTAGCTGCCCTTATACCAGCCAGGAAATCTTTTAGATTCAGTATCCTATGAGATTTGCATTAGAAATGTAATTCGTATTGACTTAGAGCATTCCACAGCAAGATGGCTTTGAGGATTGAATGTGGAGAAGGGACCTATTCTATCCCATTTAAGTAGTTGTTTCCAAAGCCAGATTTTGCATCCCTTTGTCACACTCTGCTACCTCTACTTCAGACTTGACTGCCCTGCTGATGCTAAAGAAAGATGTCATTACAAGTTCATCCCTTAGAGGGGATGCTCTATTTTGGGAAGAGGCCCTTTAAAACCTTCCTCATGCACCTGGTTGGTGTTAGATCAGAAACTATGCTTCCCTAAATATCTCCCATAAGAGTAGAGGAAGGGGTCAATCTATTTCCCCTCTCATCTTTGGAGTGTTGGAGTGAAGCTGTTTAAAGACCATATAGTTTCCAAGCAGCTTGGGAGTCCTGCTCATTTTTTCCCTTCTACTCTCTAAAGGCACCTTGTCCTCCCTCCCTGATTCACCAAAGCCCAGTGCCATGGCTGGGTCATCTGCCAAGTCTGCTACACCCTGCTCCTGCTTGCAAACAGCAACCTGACTCTTCAGATATCATAGCTCAGTGTGCTAACAAATGCACACACAAGACATGGCTCCTCCAGCCTGCTTGACTTTCCAGGGTTCCTTTAGGAGTTTGGGAATGATAATTGTAGTTGTCCAGAGCTAATCACAAAGATGGCTATAACTAGGAGCTGTGGCTGAGGCCCAGGGGTGAACTAGTTGGAGTATCTTGGGCTCTCTGCCCAGCAGCCAGGTACAGCTCTGTCATGCAGGAGTACCAGAAAGAAGGTGGTTAAGACATTTCATCGTCTCTTTCCTTCTTCACCCACTTAAGTCACTTAAGTTCTCTCATACAGGAAACTTTTCTCAAACTAGCGCTCTAAAGTGGGCCAGTGGTATATTCTTACGATATACCAAAAATATCAAGGGTTAGCAGATACTTCATTTGCAGTATCAGGAGAGAGATCACTGTCATTGGGGTGGTGCTGGTACTTGTGAGAATTCGTTGCAGGAGAAGCTGGAGAAGCTATTCCCCATCCCACAGCTATTGAAAACATCTCTTTTCCTTGCCTAAGACCAACCAAAAGTACTATACTCACTCCTCTGGCTGCCAGCTTATTTGCCTCTGACTCACAGGATGACTGTGATTAAATTTCATTATCCGTTCAGTTTCTAGCTCTGGAAGTTTGGGGCTTTAGGTAGACCATAAGCCTCAGCTCCACTAAAGGGTTTTTGACTAATGTGCATTGGTATTGAATCACAGTAGATTTTCACACATTCGTAATTTCTCTTCTGAAGCAGCGCTGTACTCACTGTTATCTCTGGAGCAGGGAGAGCAACAATGTAATTTAAATTCTTTCTTTTAAAGAGATGGAAGCAATTTGTGACCTAGTTTTTTGAGTACCCTGAACTTCCATGAGGCTGAAGAGAAGCATACAGCTTTGAAAGGCAGCCATGAGGCCCAAATAAAGAAAGGAAATCTGATTCTGGGCGACTGTCTTCACAGCCTTCCCAATATCTGTGAGCAACATTGCAGGCAAGGGTCAGAGGTTGTCACTATCCAAGCCTAGTGGTATACACATAACTACAAAGAATTATGCATACAGAAGATTTGACTGAAGCCTGTTATTATACTGGTTTAGTTTGTTATGAAACAGGTAATTTTGGTTCTCAATGTACCCTGAGTTCCTCGTTAGTAAAACTAAACAGGATTCTATTGGGCTTTCCTCACCACCTGTTTGTAGAAAAGCTTTAGTCTCCTAGACCTTCTTCCAGATCCAAAGAGCAAATTTAGTCAGAGAGGTGACTAAATGCAGAAACAAAGAAAAACAGTCAAACAAAGCAACACAATAATAGTTTAGCCATAAAACAAAGTCAAGGACTTTTCATTCTTCTTCAAGGGCTACAGATACTATCCTGAACCGCTGTGAGGAGGAAAAAGTTAACTGCTTGATGACCATCAGCACAGAGAATGCACAATGGCTGGAATCAGAAAGTTGATGGTGTTAACTCCTGAAATGCCACCCAGTTACCCCACCACCAAGCAATAAGAATGTCCGTGGGCTGATCAGGCACAACCCTCTCTCCAACGTTGCCTTAAAAGTCCTTTTCTGAAAGCCATGCAGGAATTTGGGTCTTTTGAGCATGAGCTGCCTCTTCTCCTTGCTCGGTCCCACTTTGAGCACCTTGCAATAAAAACTCTACTTTCCTTCACCACAACCCAGTGTCAGCAGATTGACTTTGCTGGAAACTGGGTTAGTGGACCTACGCTTGGGTGGGTAACATTGGGAAGATGTCAATTCATATTTCAGTTTCAAATCATAGACCCCGCATACAGGCTAACAGGAGAACTGAGTTTCCAGAGGAAGCACAAACCCATTTAAGATTTGGGGGGGAAAGTTAAACAGTTCCTCCTAGAACCATGCTGGCCAGGGATAAAATAGACAGGAAACCTACAGTTTTGATGAGTGACCAAGGAAGCCCAAATGATGAGGTCTAACCCCATACTCATGCCATTCAAGATCCCAAGCCACATTAGCATTTGCATAATTGAATTTCCAAACATCTGAATGCGGCAGGGCATTTTCAGCTGGGGTGCATGTGCTCTTAATTACCCCTCCCCCACACACATTTCCTTCTCAGTTAAATCTGTTTCTGTTGGTAGACCTTGGAGTTTTTGCTGTATAATTAGAATAGAGGGAGAAAATTTAGTTAGAGAAAGAGAAGCAGAGGAAAGCTAGAGATGGGGGATGGTGTGGAATCTTTCCTTCTTTTCTTCATTCATAAGAAGGACTATTCTGACGTCATCATCTCAACTGCTAGGATTTGCTCTTTTATCACCAAAGGATATTACTACCTGTAAGCAAAATTTTATCTTTCTATTTTGCAGCAGACCTAGAAAAAAGAATGATTCCATGAAGGTCAGACAGCTTCTCAGTTAGAAACTAAAGTTAGAACCATCTTTCAGACTTCTATTTGTGAGCCATCTCTAAGGCAGCATCTTTCTTCTCAGGCACATTTACAACAGGAATAGGGACTCTCATAGGCCAGAAAGCCTAAGAGACTTGGAGAAATCAAGCTCCAAAGAAATTAAGTAAAAACTATGAGAGTTCTATTAGTGACAGAATAAGACAGAGATATTTGTATTCTCTCTACACTGATGCGATTTAGTAGCTTCCTACCGTTCTGGTGAAATGGCAGCAAAACTCTCTAGGACAGGTTGGTCTGTCTCTACGCATCTTCACTTTACCTCTCTTCCAGGTGTGTGACTGTAGGCATGTAAGACCACCTAGGTGTGGATGGCTGTAGGTACGTGTTGCACGCTCACCACTCATTCTCTGTTTAGTGTGATGAGAAATTCCTTTCTTTCATAGTCCCTATCCAACAGGGGAATTAAGGAAGGTGAACCCAATCACACCCATGTTTAATTGACTATGGATTACAAGATATGTATTTTTACAAAACCAGAATATATATGGCCTGAACTAGAAAACAGCATTTTTGACCTTCACAAATTCTAATAAATTTCCTACAAGGTGAGTAGGGGTGAAATAATAGATTGTGCAGCCAGCTAGTAATTTTTTCTTGAGGATGGTCTCACCACTCCCTCTCCAAACCAAACCTGTTCAGTGCTGGTAAAGCTAATTTGATCTGAGTTGCTATGGGAACAGAGAAAGCCGTTCCTGGAAATGCAATAATAATTGCTGTCATCTGAAAGGGCAGCTCTCTACTTCAATATCTTTCCATATGTTTGCATTAAGCTGGGGTTAGCAAATGGGTGTCAAAAGTCATTCTCATGCAAATTGCTGAGAGGAAAGCTTGCAGTGTTGGGGGTTGCTCTACTGAGCAGTGTAAAAGGAAAATTTTTCCATAGATGTTTCTGGTTTGAATTCTTTTTTGCAGTCCTTTATGATAGGGCAGCCCAGAGGATCCAAACATCACACCTCTCTCCAGACGATTCTCACAGTCTTGGTCAGGCTCGGAGCCACACATTTGCACATGGTCAGAGTGTCTAGCTTGGTTTTGTGTACTTAGGCAACTGACAGACACTGGAAACTCCAACTACAGGCATCTTTACTCAATGAAATGCTTATCGTTTAGAGGATATAGTGGAGGAAGTGGTGCCCATGGATACAGGGCTCAAAGAACCAACAGAATCAGAAGCACAAGGCTGAAAGATAGCCTTTGGGGATCAACTGGTCCTTTGCTCTTCAAAAAATGGCTCATGTTCTGTAAAGCAACTATCCTTCAACTAAGAAAATAAATAAATTTAAAAAAAATGAAAACTGGAAATAAACAAAAGACCCGTGAACCAGGAGCGTTAGTATAACCTGGGAGGAGGTTAGAACTATAGAATCTCAGACTCTGTCCCAGACTCTCTGAGTCAAGGTATACATTTTAACAAGATTCCTAGGTGGTCCATTTGCATATTGAAATCTGAGAAGCACTGGTCTGCTCCAACTTTTTAATTTTACAGATAAAGAGACTAAAGTCTTTAGAAGAGAAGCAATTTGCTCAAGGCCTTGCTGAGGACCAGCAACAGAACCAGAACAAAATTCCAGTGTCTCTAAGAGTGAGATTTTGCCACTTCTTCTCAGAGGCTGTGGACAGGGCAAGATGTTAGAAGTGGCATCTATGAATTTCTGGTCTTCTCCTTAGTTTTATACCATCCCAGGTACTGTCCCTTCCAATCTTAAATTTGTACATGTTGCTGGCCCTGATGTGCCTAAATTGGCCACTCTGAACACCAGTTTTAGGAGTACTTCATCAAACCAGGCAATCCTAAAGGAAATCATGCACTGGAAGAACTGATGCAAAAGCAGAAGCTCCAATACTTTAGACACCTGCTGTGAAGAGACGACTCTGGAAAAGACCCTGATGCTGGGAAAGATTGAAAGCAGAAGGAGAAGGGAGCAGCAGAGGCTGAGATGATTAGATAGCATCACAGACTCAATGGACATGAATTTGAGCAAACTCTCGGAGATGGTGAAGGACAGGGGAGTCTGGTGTGCTGCAGCTTATGGGGTTGCAAAGAGTCGAACATGACTTAGCAACTGAATAACAACAACCATTGATTGTGAAAATAACTAGTAAAAGTCCTATTTGAGGGACTTCCCCCTAGCAGTCCAATGGTTAAGACTTCACCTTCCAACGTAGGAGGTGTGGGTTCAATACATGGTTGGGAAGCTAAGATCCCACATGCCACATGGCCAAAAAAAACAAAGCATAAAACAGAAACAATATTGGAACAAATTCAATAAAGACTTTAAAAATGGTCCACATTAAAAAAAATATTTAAAAGAATTAATTTAACACTGAAAGGAGAGGCTGTCCTCTAGTATTTGCCCTTCTTCTCTCCTCTCTCAAAGCCTGTATCAGGGAACAATTGATAAATCATTGTGAATTACTCCAAACAGGAACACTTCTCTCATTTTCTGAAAGCTGGAAGCAAAGCTTTTTCCAGATAATAATATGAATAAACAAGTGAAAATGACAAGCACATAAAGAGATGGCAAATGCTTTCTGCCTTCTCAGAGCTCACAAAGAAATGTTCTTACTAGGCTGGAGTCAGTCTGGGCTGGTTTTCCCTGTTTCCTGTATGAATCAGTTGGGCATTGGTGGGTACACACTGTCACTGTTCCCGCCCCTCCCCAAGCACCCCTACTCACCTCACCCAAAGATAAGCCTATTAGAAAGTGACATGTATCCTGTTTATGCATACAAGAGATGCCTGAGAAAATAATTTCCTGTAATTCTCAAAGCCTGGCATAAGCTTGGCTTTCTTATTTTTATTGCCCCATCTCTCACAGGTTTCTGCCTTGACTGTTCTAGCCTGGGTATTCATCATACTATTCCCTGCAAACAATTTATTAATTCCCAGTTCCCTACTTTTCTTCTAGTCATTTGTTTCTGATACCTATTAATCCATAACAAATCATCCCAAAACTTAGTTACTTAACACAAGAATGGTGTTATCATCTCATGATTTTATGGTTCATTGGGTTTGTAACTGGGCATTTGCACTTCACATCAAGTCTGAAAGGTCTGTTGTTCAGCTGTTAAGTCGTGTTCAACTCTTTGTGACCCCATGAACTACAGCACACCAGGCTTCCCTGTCCTTGACTATCTCCTAGAATTTGCTCAAACTCATGTTCATTGAGTCGATGATGCCATCCAATCATCTCATCCTGTCATCCCTTTCTCCTCCTGCCTTCAATCTTTCCCAGCATCAGGATCTTTTCAAATGAGTCAGCTCTTTGCATCAGGTGGTCAAAGTATTGCAGCTTCAGCATCAGTCCCTCCAATGAATATTCAGAGTTGATTTCCTTTAGTATTGACTGGTTTGATTTCCATGCTGACTAAGGAATTCTCAAGAGTCTTCTCCAAACCACAATTCAAAAACATCAGTCCTTTGGCACTCAGCCTTCTTTATGGTCCAACTCTCACATCCATATAATCTGTAGACATATAGTATTTTGACTGGTAGGAACATTTAATATTGGTCATTTTATATGCCTTGGCAAGGGTGGACAGAGAGCTGGACTTTTCTGGGGTATTGGTAGAACTACCCATTTCTCTCTCTCTTTCTCTGGCTTCTCCAATTCTTCTTGCTGGAAAAGTAGCCTTTTTACCTGGTGACCCACAGCTCTCCAAACCATGAAATTAAAGGGACCACATCTTTTTAATGCTCAGGTCCTGAACTGGCACAGCATTACTTCCACCATATTCTGTTGACTAAAGTGAGTCACAGAGCAAGTTCAGACTCTACCAACCACAGGGTTCTCATAAAGCCTTCTGGGAACACCCAGTTTCCCTCTTTTTTGCCAATGAGTCTCTCTTACTTTCTTCAAAACTAGAAGATTTCATAGGTGAATTTCAAGAGAGCCTATTGATATCCAGAAATTATAGTTTTACACAAATGTTGAGTCTTGATGCATATGTACATTTCTCTGAGGTAGGATCCCATACTTACATCAGATTCTCAAAGGGACTCGTGATTCATAGACAGCTACATCACAGGAAATCCTATACATCCTTCCCAGAGTGAGTCACATCTAATTCCACGTACCATCTGCTCAATATTTACGTCTTGATGTGAGCCTTTGGAAAATACTCTGTCTGTGTTCATAGTGTATCTCACTAACTAGCGTTGAAATTCTACCAGACAAGAGTTATATCTCTTATTCCAGAATCCCTAGATCTTAGCAAAGTCATTAAAAAAAAATAGATACTATGTGAACAATGTAGGTTGATTTCCTATGAAGGAATCTTGAACAATCTTTCTAGATCTTGATGTAAGCAAACACAAATGTAGCACCGATCACCACTAGCATCTTTCATATTGAATACTTGTGTAATTCTTTACAGTGTAAAACGCTTTCATTTTTTATTTTATGCTAATCTAATTTGATTCTACAGGTTCAGTGGAGCAGATATTATCATAATGCTATTTTGCATTATAATAAGGAAACTGAGGCTTGCATAATCTTTCTCAAGAATTTAGAACTAGTTAAAGAACTAGCAAGTGCTGAAGGCCAACTTTCCTGATTTCCACTCTCCCAGGCTATAGGGCATAAGCTTCTGTGATGAGGAGAAGAAAGGACAAGAGAGACAATGTGAAAGCTAGAAAAGGAAGAATCCAGGTGTTTGGAGCACAAAGACATAACTTTGAGAGTTTACAAGTGGAATATAGTTCAGTCTTCCTAAAAAAAAAAAAAACAGAGATGGGACAGTGTATGGACAGAGCTGACTTCCCATCCTCTCTCTATTCCATCTTGGCTATGAGGTCTTGAGATGTCACGTCACCTCTTTGTGCCCCAATTTTCAAGCCAGTGGGGTGAACTAGAATAGCGGTTCCCATACTAACTGAGCAACAGAATCATCCAAGGAACTTCTTAAAATTATACTCGTCCAGCTATCTCACATCCACATCAGAGATTTGCCTTTTCATTTTATTATCCATTTCTTTTATTTTGGGCTTACCAAGCTTCCATAATTCTGTAATATATATCTATCTATTTCACTCTTTATCCTCATATCCTGTTGATTTTGTTTCTCTGGAGAATCCTGACTAATTCAGTATCCTTAAGGTCTACTGTAGTGTGTGGCCCATGGTAGATACTCAATGAGTATTTGTTTGATTTAATGAAATAGCTTCTTAATTAACTGTAGGACAGGGGTGCCAGCATTAGAGTCTTAGAGGAAGTAAGTAATAAATGGAATGAAAGAATCATGGGTGAGACTATGAGATGCCCTTAATGAAAAATCAGTGCCCAGATTCACAGTCTTCTACCCTGAGCGTTTGGCCCAGAAAATTTGCCACACATCCTCTAAGCTTCACCTAAAATGCCCTTCCTTAGTATCCTGGGGTTATTCTCCAGATTCCTGCACATCAGTTTACAGTCGTGTCTCTAACTTTCGCTACATGGCTGTGTCTACCTAAGTGAATTTCTATGCCACTATTTCCCACTTTAATTCTTATAGGGCTGGAAACCTAACCAATCCTGTAATCTAGGCCCAAACACAGTGTCTAGGTCTCTCAGTCTTTTTCTTCGGTGGATTCCCCTCCTCCCAATTCCCTTAGCCACTGATTGGGTTTCTGAATTTACCCCCTTGGGCTTTCATTCAAAACCAAAAGTCCTTATCTGCTAGAAGATAAGTAAAGAGACTGGATATCTCATATCTTCTCAGATTCATTGGATTTGGTATCAGCATACTTTCGAATTTGAGCAATGGTTACTAATGCATCCCATTGGACCTTGTAATTTAAAATGTAGACCTCTCTTTAGGATCTCAATTCTTCCACCACATAAGGAGTCTTCTCTCAGGGACTTGGAATTGATATGGTCTGTCAGTAGCTCTCAAGCTTTAGTAATCATGAGGATTCCTTGGCGAGGAGGGGGTGTTAAACAACAGATTATAGTTCAACAAACTACAAAAGTGTCTGATTCAGCAAGTGGAGACTGTGGATTTGCATTTTTAGTAAGTCCATAGGATGTGCATATGCTGCTGCTGTGGTCTGGGGACTGCCTTTTGAGACCCTGGTCTAATCTATGGACATACGTGATCATAAACATTTATATGCGCCTACAGTTTCCATTTCCAATCTGTTCAGTATTATCCAAGGTATGATGTCATCTATTTCTGTTCTGAACTTTTTACCCAGAAGAGAGAGGTTAGGAACCCCGTTCCCCCATCCTCACTGAACAAGCACAACACCCTTATATATCCCTCTCTTCTCCAAAATGAAGAGAATCCTGGCAGTCAAATGCCATATTAACCCTCCGCTCTTCATGACTATGAGAAAATTGTGATGGGAGAGTTAAGCAGAAGCCGATAGAGTGTACCTTCAAGAATCGGGAAATGAGTGTAAACCTTATGCCTGTCTCTGACAGGAAGTGATTGACTTCGTCAGAATGGGAGAATTATGCTTATAGCAGATTATTTGGATCTTAAAGATAATTTAACCAAATATATCAAGAGCTAATTTTCTTAAATATTGCATCCAAACACACTTGTTCACCTGGAAATAATTTTATTACCAATTCTGTGGAAGAGACGAGTCTCTTTATTCCTTAGTAAGCATGCATAGCTGCTCTTACTCTTCTAAAATTAGGGCTTACAAATCCCTGTCTTTGAATTTAAAATCTCCTGAAAGTTTTGTTAGAGGCTTGTGGACTCTTCATGAACAAAAAGGAGGGAGCAAAATGGGCCCAGTGTCATCCCCATTATGGGACTTTTCAGGCTTAAGGTCATCTTGCAGTGCACAGAGTATGCTTTGGGGGCAATTATTGTCCCTTGTCCCTTTAAGGGCTCAGACTATCACAAGATTTTTGAAAGTATTTATTATTTGCATTGGGAAAGGTTAATGTATTCCTTCCAAATATAAGCTCCTGTTTATGCAAAAACATGTCTCTCCCATTAGCTCTTCCAGAGCTCTGGTCCAAGCTTGGATTTGAAATCTGATGACTTCAGGTAGATATTAAAGGGTTTCTGGGCAGAACATGCTCTTGTTAATGCAACAGGGAGGAATCCTATGTAGTCAAAATCATCTGGAAGTGGATTGGTCTTTGTCAAATAGAACATTTAGATATCTATTAAATGTTCCTTTGTGTTTAGGGAATAAGGTTCTGCCAGATAGTTATTCAAGCAGGAACTCTTCACCCTTTTATATAGGCATCCAGGACAAGGGAGTCGGCCAGACTTGATTGCTTGTTCACAGAGTTGTTTGCTAGCTCACAATGATACGTAGGCCTTCATCTTACAGGCCCCCTTCCAACAGTCCAGGGATAAAGAGAGAGGGCAAAGGAGCCTGACACAAACTTTGCAGATGGGAAAACTGAGGCATGGTGGAACAGACACAATTTCAAAGCATCAGTTATGAATTAAGAAAGAGCCATATTCCACAATCTTCATCAGTTGTCTCTGAAAATCAGGATTTGAGAATGCGGTCAATTTAAAGGCATGTAATGAAAAAGTAGAAAACTAAGGTTTACAGAAATTAATTCACAGTGTTTAAAGCATATGGCTAGTTAGAAGTAGAATCGGAACTAGACCTAGCCATCTTGACTCCTAGTTCAGCATATAATCAACACTTTTCTTCCTCTGGGCTTGAAAATTACTATGTGAAAGATTATTCCCAGTCATGAGAAGGACTATTTTATCAATAAACAGATATCTTTATGATGTAACTTAAAGAAGTGCTGGGTGAAATCCTTGCCTTAAATATCCATCTTAATGCTTTTTTGGTTCATCACTGGAGTTTTATCCTTGGGATCTCAAGGCCTTTTGTTCTCATATCTCTCTGTGCCAAACCTCTGGGGAGGCTAAGTCTCATCAACTCTTACCTTGGTCTCTGTTAAGCATCAGCTTAAAGAGCAAGACTCAGAAGGAATAAAATTGGGACCAAAGAGGGATGCCTAAGTGTTAGTCACTCAGTCCTGTCTGACTCTTCGTGACCCCATGGATTGTAGCCTGCCAGGTTCCTCCGTCTATGAGATTTCCCAGGCAAGAATACTAGAGTGGGTTGCCATTCCCTTCCCCAGGGGATCTTCCTGACCCAGGGACCAAGCCTGAGTCTCCTGCATTGCAGGTAGATTTTTTACCATTTGAGCCACCAGAGAAGCCTCCTAGTGAGAGCCAAATAAAAAGATAAGTGGGGCTTGCTTCCCTGGTGGTGCTAGTGATAAAGAACCTGCCTACCAATGCCAGAGACATAAGAGATGAGGGTTCAATCCCCAGGTCAGGAAGATACCCTGGAGGAGGGCATGGCAACCTACTCCAGAATTCTTGCCTGGAGAATCCCGTGGACGGAGAAGCCAGCAGGCTACAGTCTGTAGGCTCACCAAGAGTCAGACACAACTGAAGTGACTTAGCAGCACCTGAATCAAAACAGGTCCTTCAATGTCTGTAGGAGTTCAATGGGTCTTCCCTGGTTCAAGCCCAGGAACCTCACAGGATGGCAGAGCCACTGAACAGAGCTTACTGTAAATAACTCTCTACTCCCATGTATTCACATTCATCCTAGGGTGAAAACGGGTTAAATTATTATCAGGGATATCAAAGGAAAACACTTGTCACTGCAGGGCAATGTGATCTGGGATATGGAAGAAGGGCAGTCTGGGGGAGATGGCCAAGGTGTTTAGAGACAATTCAATTCTACTTTACTACAAATTAGCTAACTCTCCTTTTCCCCAGCTGGATGCCTCTCTGAATCCAGTTACCAATAGCAAAAAGAATCCATCAAGTCATTGCACAGAGTGTCACCCCAAAAGGCTATGTGCTGTATTTGCTAGGTACATGAGTGCTCAGATATTTCTATAGCATAGGAAGATAAGACCTGTACTCAGGTCCAGAATTTTCAGCTTGTTAGCTGAGTGATCTCACTCATTAACTTCCTTTAGCTAATTCTTATAAGCTCTTAAAATATGTCATTTTTCTTAGGGAAAATTGTTACTCACACTTGGTAAAAGTGTGAAGATTTATGTCTGACTCTTTTGCAACCTGACGGACTGTAACCCACCAGGCTCTTCTGTCCATGAAACTCTCCAGACAAGAATACTGGAGTGGGTTGCCCTTCCCTTCTCCAGGGGATCTTCCTGACCCAGGGATCAAACCCAGGTCTCCAGTATTGCAGGCGGATTCTTTACCATCTGTGCCCCCAGGGCACTCATTTGTTCTTGGTACTAGTGCCCAAATTAGCATATTTGTTTGTCATGATATTACTACTTTGCAGTATCATCTAGGGATTAAATGAACTAACATGCGATGTCTTGATCTATGGTAGGCATACAATAAGTGATAGGCATTATTTTGGTGGGGCATATTTTTTCACCCTTAAAAGTGTGCCTGTGTGTGGCATGTGTGTGTGTGTGTGTGTGTGAGGGATGAGACTATGTGGAATTGCCATCAAATTTTTTTTATATGCCCAGTGTTGGAGAAGACTCTTGAGAGTCCCTTGGACTGAAAGGAGATCCAACCAGTCCATTCTGAAGGAGATCAGCCCTGGGTTTTCTTTGGAAGGAATGATGCTAAAGCTGAAACTCCAGTACTTTGACCACCTCATGCGAAGAGCTGACTCATTGGAAAAGACTCTGATGCTGGGAGGGATTGGGGGCAGGAGGAGAAGGGGACGACAGAGGATGAGATGGCTGGATGGCATCACGGACTCGATGGACATGAGTCAGTGAACTCCGGGAAATGGTGATGGACAGGGATGCCTGGCGTGCTGCGATTCATGGGGTTGCAAAGAGTCGGACACGACTGAGTGACTGAACTGAACTGAACTGAAGTATTTAGTTGGCAGAAGCACTAAGTCACCACACAATTCTTTTAGTAAATCACTAAATACTTCTTTCTGTTTCTATTCTTTGCACTTTTCCCCCATGTGATTAATCAATCTAAAAGCCCAAATGAGGAAATCAATGGGATCTGAGTAATTTCCAGATCCCTTGGTGGTGTTTTTTTTTAGTTGCAGTATAGTAGCTTTACAATGTTGCATTAGGTTTTGCTGTGCTGCAAAGTGAATCAGCTGCATAATTACATATATTCTCTTTTTTTGTATTTCCTTTCCCTTAGGTCATCACAGAGCATTGAGTTACTTGTGCTATACAGTAGGTTCTCATTAGTTATCTATTTTTTTACATAGTATCAGTAGTGTCTATATATCACTCTCAGTCTCCTAATTCATTCCATCCCCTTTTCCCCCCTCAGTATCCATACATTTGTTCTTTATGTCTGTGTCTCTATTTCTTCTTTATGAATAA
This sequence comes from Oryx dammah, assembly GCF_014754425.2. Classification (NCBI taxonomy): domain Eukaryota; kingdom Metazoa; phylum Chordata; class Mammalia; order Artiodactyla; family Bovidae; genus Oryx; species Oryx dammah. The sequence continues at coordinate 6,250,977 of NW_024070212.1, forward strand.
GATCAGCTATACCATTTTTCTAGCGTCTACATATAGGCGTTAATCTACAGTGTTGTTTTTCTCTTTCTGACTTATTTCACTCTGTATGACAGTCTCTAGTTCCACCCCCTTGAGTTCTTTTATGTCTGTTTCTGAAAATGGGGACCCAGCCTGTATGCTTCCCATCACGTGACTCTACGGCTCCTACTGTTAAGTAATGACGCAACGTGGGAAAACACTTGTGACTCTGGTCACAGGCAGAAGGCAGCTGATTGCTTCTTGTTTGGATCACCTTCTCAGCATCCAGTTTATTTTCAGAAGCACGTCAGTTCCAGGATGTGCAGGACCCTGGGACAGAGTATTCTCTCTCATCGCCCCATTAATGAGATGAGTGCAGCAAGTTAAGAGACAGCCACAGCAAAAACAACAAGCACTCCAGTGTGCATTTCCTCTAATTATCCGTGTTTGTGTTCTTGCCAATTTGAGAGAGGTTTCTGTGATGAAGCAAGGTCCCATTGCCTTTACTCTCCTTCCCTAACTTCAACTTTCGAAGGAATTACCATCTCCACTACCAGCTTTTTGCCACTAATTAAAGGATTTTGTTTACTGAAGGCACTGTGGGCTAACTTGGTCATCTGGATCCCCTCCGTTGTTCTTCCAGAGAACAAGAGGGCATAGTGGGAGGGGCAGAGTTTATTCCTTCCCTTTACTCTGATACTATGAGTCTCAATAAGAAGGTCAAAGATAGAGAGGACACTATTAAATATCACTTATGGGGTGGTAGAGTACTCCTTCTGGTATTTTTATATATAATCAATTAATGCTAAGTTTTTACAATAGGTCTAACATCATGTAGATCCTGGTGGTATTAGGGAGTATAAAAAATGCATACTGTATGGGGATTGGCAGACAGAGAGAGAGAAAAGAACAAGCACAAAGCCATCAAGAACAAGAGGATCTGTGTGTTTTTTTAGCTGTGCCCCTTATTGTGCACCTTGTAGAATATCTTGTAACAAGAGTGACTCTTTATTATCATCTCTCAAATGCCAGGTACTTTTCATAGATTTCTCTAAGCCTGTAAATCTAAATGTCAGCCCCTGATTATCCTTCAGTTCTCCAGCTTGCTGAATGCTTGTCTTAACATTTAAGAAAAAATGACATATCCATCTTAAGTCTATCAGGAAATTCAGAATCCTTGGTATCGCTAACAATTCTTGAGATACTTATATTTTTTTCTAATCCTTCCTGATTCTGAGTTCTTCCTTCCAAATAATTTATTTGCTATTGTCTTGCATTTTATCATGAAAAGTAACAAACATATGTAAAAGAAAAGAGTAAAAAACCATCAGGGATCAATCAACAATAGCCAATAGCTTCAACAATAGCCAATTTGTTGATCAAATTGATGTAATCAATATCCCCTAATTCTTACCATAACTGAGTCATTTTAAAGCAAATCCTAGATGTAAGAATATTCCTAGAAATAATATTATGTGCACATATAATATATACATTCATATAAATATATTACATATATATATATCAGTTCAGTTCAGTCGCTCAATTGTGTCTGACTCTGCAACCCCACAGACTGCAGCACGCCAGGCCTCCCTGTCCATCACCAACTCCCAAGCTGACTCAAACTCAAGTCCATTGAGTCAGTGACAACATCCAACCATCTCATCCTCTGTCATCCCCTTCTCCTTCCGCCTTCTTTTATTCAGGATGTGTAGTGAGCAGACTCTAATGTGGCTCCTTTGATTCCTATTTCCTGGTGTTCACACCCTCGTGTAATCCCCTTCCCTTGAGTATGGGCAGGATTCGTATGACTTACTTCTAATCAATGGAACATGGCAACAGTGAGACACTGTACATGAGTAAATAATTTAAGACTATAATATCCATCTTTCTAGGAGATTCCTTGCTGGCTTTGAAGAAGCAAACTGCCATGTCATGAACCTATTTGTGGAAAGGGCCATATGGCAAGGAACCAAAGGTGGTCTCCAGCTGACTGCCAGTAAGACACTAAGACCCTCAGTCTTATTCCTTGCCAGAAACTGAATTTTGACAACAATTACATAAGCTTGGAAATAAGACCTTACCCCTGGAGAGACTGAAGTGAGACTCTAGCTCTGATGAACACCCTCAATGTAGCCTTTCAGAGAACACAGCAAAGCTGTATTCATATTTGACATACAGAAACTGAGATCATAAGTGTGTATTGTTTTAAGCCTCTAAGAGTGTGATAATTTGTTATATAGCACTAGTTAAATAAAACAGTATGCACATATAAAGATAAAGACTTCTCTTTTATATACCACACTAACATTATCACATCAAAAGATAATTCCTTAATGACATTTCTTGATGATGTAATTAAGTACCCAATGCTCTCCAAATTTCCCTTATCATAATTTTCTTATACGGTTGGTTTATGACAATCAAGATTTAAATAGCCCACACATTACCTTTGATGGTACGTGTGTGCATATTCAGTCTCTCAGTTGTGCCCAACTCTGCGATTCCATGGACTGTAGCCCTCCAGGTTCTTCTGTCCATGAGCTTTCTGCATAACGAAACTGAAATGGTTCATCCACCTCACTAGAGCCTGTTATACAGAGTGAAGTAATTCAGAAAGAGAAAAAGATAGATATTGTATATTAACACATATATATGGAACCTAGAAAAATGATATTGATGAACCTATTTGCAGAGAAGGAATGGAGACACAGATATAGAGAATGGACTTGCAGACACAGTAGGGAAAGGAGAGAGTGGGACAAATGGAGAAAGTAGCATAGACATATATATACAACCATGTGCAAAATAGATAGCTAGTGAGAATGTGCTATATACCACAGAAAGCCTAGCCTGGTGCTTTGATGATCTAGAGGGGTGGAATGGGGGAGGGAGGGAGGCAGTATATGTATAATTATGGCTGATTCACATTGTATGTCAGAAACCATCACAACATTGTAAAGCTAGTTCCCTCCAATTAAAAAATAAATAAATAAGTAAGCTTTCAACCTGAAAAAAAAAAAATACTGGAGTGGGTTGCCATTTCCTCCTCCAGGGGATCTTCCCAACCCAGGGACTGAACCTGCATCTCCGGCGTTTCCTGCATTAGCAGGTGGATTCTTTGCCACCGAGCTGCCTACGAAGCCCCACTTTTGATGACAGTGTTTCTTAAATCTCTTTTGTTTTGGGGGTTACCTTTCCCTCTTTTTTTCTTTTTAGTAACATTTATTTATTGAATAACTGGGTCATTTGTCCCATTACAGTTTTCCGCTTTTGAAATCTCTAAAGCTAATTGCTTCTCAGTGGTTTTAACAAGGTCTTTTAGCCACTGTGTTTCCAGTAAGTTGAAAGATTCAGAGGCATGATCAGATTCTGATTATTTTTTGAAAGTGTAGGATCACTTCCTTCATAATGCTGTATATGTCTGACTGCATCATTCTGGGAACTCATAATGTCTAGAATCTACATTTTGTGAAACTAAGAAAAATCATTGGCTTTGGAGGTTGTGAACTTGATCCATCCATTACAAAAATTTTCACCAACCCTTTATGTAAGAAGTTTAGCTGCCATTGATAATCATTGCCTAGATTCATCATTTCACTATGATCACAAAATACTAAAATAATTGCTCTTCATCCATTGCTTTCTTTTTTCATGCACTTCTCTTTTCTGTATTGCTTTGCCCTCTCTACCATCCCAGTGCTTTCATTTCCCATAATCCTGTTGACTCAAAGTTGGGAGTATATAAAATTTCGCTAAAAGTTTGGGACAATATTGATGAAAGAGGAGTTAAAGAGCAGTTTAGCAAAGAGCTTAAAATTGAAGATTAGGTATCTCTGTTCTTAAAGCCTTCTCTGTTATCTTTTTCACTCTTTAGCGATTATGTCAACCTATCAATAACCATTATCAGAACACTTGCAGTTCTGATAATGATTGAAAAATGCTGTTAAGTGATAAACATCAGGCAGCATTGAAAAAAATAGAGGTTTATTGCTTACAAGAATTAGGTCCACACAACAAGGTCACAGGTAGAGAGAGAGAGAGCACATAAACTTGGGGTTCCACTTCTATTTGAGTTGACTATAGAGACCTAAAGTTTCATTGATTCATTCTTTTTTTATTAATAATTGAAGTATACTTGATTTACAATATTATATTAGTTTCAGGTACACAACATAGCAATTCAGTGTTTTTATAGATTTTACTCTATTTAAAATTATTATAAAAGTTGACTGTATTTCCTGTGCTGTACAATATATTTTTGTAGCTTATTTATTTTATCGGAGAAGACAATGGCACCCCACTCCAGTACTCTTGCCTGGAAAATCCCATGGACGGAGGAGCCTGGAAGGCTGCAGTCCATGGGGTCGCTGAGGGTCGGACACGACTGAGTGACTTTATTTTCACTTTTCACTTTTTCACTTTTCCTTACCTCTTAAATTTCTTACCCCTATGATGCCTTTCCCCTTCTCTCTATTTGGTAACCACAAGTCTATTCTCTATATCTGTGAATTTGTTTTGGTTTTGTTACAGTAATTCACTTGTTTTATTTTTCAGTTTCCATGTATAAGTGATACCACACAGTATTTGTCTTTCTGTGTCCGACTTATTTTACTAAGCATAATACCCTCCAGATATGTCTTTGCAGTTGCAAATGGCAAAATTTCACTCTTTTTTATCTTTGAGTAATAATCCATCAGGGCTTCCCTGGCGTTTCAGATAATAAAGAATCTGCCTGCAATGCAGGAGACCCTGGAGAAGGGAATGGCTACCCACTCCAGTATTCTTGCCTGGAGAATTCCATGGACAGAGGAGCCTGATGGGCTACAGTCCATGGGGTCGCAAACAGTCAGATATGACTGAGTGACTAACACTTTCTCTTACAATAATCCATTGTATACATTTACCATAATTTCTATATCCAGTCACTGGTCAATGAACACAAGTTACTTATATAACTTGCTATTGTAAATATTGCTGCTATGAACATTAGGGTACATAAATCTTTTTAAATTAGAGTTTTTGTTTTCTTTGGATATATGCCCTGGAGTGGAATTGCTGGATTAGGAAAGGACAGTCTCTTCAATAAGTGGTGCTGGGAAAACTGGATAACTACATGTTAAATAATAAAATTATAACATTTTTTCATGTCATATACAAATATAAACTCAGAATGGATTAAAGATCTAAGCATAAGACCAGAAATCTTAAAAATCCTAGAAGCAAACATAGGTACAATACTCTTTGACATAAGTCATATCAAAATCTTTTCAGATCTGTCTCCTAAGGGCTTCCCAATTGGTGCTACTGGTAAAGAACCTGCCTGCTAAAGCAGGAGATGCAAGAGACTTAGGTTTGATCCCTGGGTCAGGAAGATCTCCTGGAGGAGAGCACGGCAATCCACTCCAGTGTTCTTACCTAAAGAATCCCATGGATAGAGGAGCCTGGTGGGATACAGTCCAAAGAGTCAGACATGATTGAAGTGACTTAGCATGCATGCCTTGGAGAAGGCAATGGCCCCCCACTCCAGTCCTCTTGCCTGGAAAATCCCATCAACAGAGGAGCCTGGTAGGCTGCAGTCCATGGGGTCGCTAAGAGTCAGACACGACTGAGCGACTTCACTTTCCCTTTCATGCATTGGAGAAGGAAATGGCAACCCACTCCAGTGTTCTTGCCTGGAGAATCCCAGGGATGGTGGAGCCTGATGGGCTGCCGTCTATGGGGTCGCACAGAGTCGGACACGACTGAAGCGACTTAGCAGCAGCAGCAGCAGCAGCAGCATGCACGCCTAAGGCAAAGGAAACAAAAGCAAAAGTACATAAATGGAACCTAATTAAAATTAAAAGGTTTGCACAGCAAAGGAAGCCATCAACAAAATGAAAGGGCAACCTACTGAATGAGAGAAAATATTTGAAAACAATATGGCTGAGAAAGGGTTTATATCCAAAATATATAAACACCTCACACAAGCCAGTATAGAAAAACAAACAATCCAATTAAAAAAATGGGCAGAAGACCTGAACAGATACGTTTTCCAAAGAAGAGATACAGATGGCCAGTAGTATATGAGAAGATGGTCAGCATTACTAATCATCTGATAAATGTAAATCAAAACCATACTGAGGTATCACCCCACACCTAACAGAATGACTGTCACCAAAAAGACGACAGTTAACAATGCTGGTGAGGATGTGGAGAAAAGTGAACCCAAGTACACTGCTGGTGGGATGTAACCTGGTGCAGCTACTATAGAAGGCAATATAGAAGCTACTCAAAACATTAGAAATAGAACTACAATATGATCCAGCTAACTCGTTATTGGTGAATTTAAAACCTGGAAATTAAAACACGAGACAAGAAAAAACAAGTAGTTTAAACAGTTAATGAAATCAACCAAGATTTCTTAAAAAAAAAATATCAGTTGCTGGCAAAGTGTTTATTTGAAATAGCCTTTTTTAAGTGAATTTAAGCCTTTTTGAAATGAATGCCTACGCAGTTGAAGCTTAATCAGGCACTTTCATAACACACGCATGCACACACACACCTGCTAGGACTTAAACTACAATTCACCCTGTGATGCCAAAACATCAGGGTCAATGGGGAGGACACTAACTGCCTGGGTAGTTGATATGTTGAAAATCAAGAAGAGTAAGGTATGCTATAACTCAGAAAATACACATCTAAATAGATTATGATAGCAAATTTTATAATGGTTATATAGGAAATAGCCTGAAATCCAGTCTGTTCCAAACTTGAAAATATTCAGCCATGAACACTAACTTAGTGATTTTAGGGGACCTAGGAATCTAATCAAAGATTTGAGTAACACTGTGGACTATTTTAACATCTTGGGTCTTCTGGTGTAAGTAGGTCTGAACCGGTCCTAAGTTGGTGGATGACTCCTTATTTCTCTGAACCGGTCTCTTACTTCCAAGAATAAGTAGTTTCATTAAGGTTGCATCTCATTTCAGGAGGCAGTGATGCAGGTGGCCTCCCAAAATTAACATATGAAGTATTTGTTTCAGGTTCTTTTTAAATACTCATTTATTTGGTTGTGCCAGGTCTTAGCTGCAGCACACAGGATCTTCAATCTTCCTCGCTGCATGTGAGATCTTTAGTTGAGGCATGCGAACTCTTGATTGTGGCATGTGGGATCTAGTTCCCTGGCCAGGGACTGAACCCAGGCTCCCTACATTGGGAGCTCAGAGTCTTAGCCACTGGATCACCAGAGAAGTCCTGGCTTTGGGTTATTTAATAAGAGGGGTTTCTATGGAAATAAAAGGAAAACAATGGTTAGATGATTGGAGCAGACCATAATCCTAGCTTCTGAGTTCTGAAGGCAGGGAGTCAAGATTTTTAAATGTCTGAGTTGGAGAATTTTCAGATGGAGTGAAGACAGGCAGTGACAGTTTGATAGATTTTTCTGATTTGCAGTTTGAATGTCTCTGGTGATTTTTCAGAGAGGTCCACACAGCAACAGCCATAAATATTGTTCACAGATGAGCTATTGAAGAGGATTCTCTGAAGTTTGTATCACATTGTTCAAGTTTACCTTGCATGACTCTGGAGAAAAGACAGTTTTAGCTTTTTAATAATTCCAAGTTAAAAGGTTGGGAGAAAAAAATGAGAAAAATTAGTTTAGAGAGTGGTAGTGAAATATTGGAGGGAACTAGAAGAATTCAGGATCCAGTCTCATTTATAGGTAGACAACAAAACCTTAAGACAATGACCAGTAGAATCTGATGTCCACAAATGTGCCTTATAGTTTCTACTGAAACATAAGTTTTGTCTCTAAATGGATTTCTATCAAAGACAGCCACAGTAGGACTACTTTGTTTGCAAAATAAGTCTATCTTTCAATAAAACTGGCCTGTTTATTTACATAAGTACAGCAAGCTGAAACTTCAATACTTTGGCCACCTGATGCAAAGAAATGACTCATTGGAAAAGACCCTGATGCTGGGAAAGATTGAAGGCGGGAGGAGAAGGGGATGACAGAGGATGAGATGGTTGGATGGCATCACCAACCCAATGGACATGAGTTTGATAAAACTCTGGGAGTTGGTGATGGACAGGGAGGCCTGGTGTGCTGCAGTCCATGGGGTCGCAAAGAGTTAGACACGACTGAGCAACTGAACTGAACTGAACTGAACAGTAAGGGTAGCTTTTGATAATAGAGGCTCTTTTATTCTGCTTTGTTGAAATTTTTTAGGTTAGATTTTTAAATGCCTCTTGAGACTAGAAAGCCAGTATAAGGATTGCTATCAGACTCATCCACAATACCCAGACAAATTACTCTATTCTCAGGGTCCCCCAAATACCCTGAGTTTCTTGCACCTGCCAGGAAGTGACCTTCCTCATTCACCTAGTAAGGCTGCTGGAAACCCTGTAAGCAATGAACCAAGCTGTTTTCCCAAGGGGCTTTATGATTTGATGAAGTCAACCTTAGATCCTAAAAGCTGTCTGGTCATATCTTGGTCTATGCATGTCTCTCTGAAAAATGACAATCCAAAAAAAGCCTTGGTAATATAATCAATGCTTTCAATGGTGTCCTGTTAATGGAAAAGACTTTTAAGATTTGTTATCTGTTCTTGACCAGTCTTAAGGAGACTGTGGTTTAGGATTTGGGCAAGAGAGCCCTTTTAGCAGTTTGTATTTTAAAAGACCTCTTTCCCTCTTTTTTCCCCTTCAATTTCAAGAGTTTTAATTACTTCCTGGGGGTTTACATCTCAAAGACATGATAAGATTTACATTCTCAAGGAACTGAGAAAAAAAAATTAAGTTTTCTCTTAGGAGTTTTAGTGCTTTTGGGGTGGTTTTGGCAGTCCTAATAAAATGTTCTCTGTGATTACGGGAGTACCTTGTAAAAATGATTCTCTGAACACAAGGTCAACTGGGACCTCTTCAGGGTTGAAAATGAAGGGGTCACTATGAATATAGAAGTGATAAACCAAATTGAACCAAACTGGTCCATGCCAATTTTGTGCAACAGAAGTTGGGCTTCATCTTTAAGTTTTCCATTCCCTGTGAGCTTTAGCAGTGATTATTGTTATGAAAGGATTGGCGCATGCCAGGCAATAAATATCCAAGTGAGGAGAGGGAGGGCTCTAGCACAAATATTAGTGGCTCTTGGGGGCTTTGCTTTCTCATTTCCCTCCTCCCCTGATAGCTCACTTGGTAAAGAATCCTCCTGCAATGCAGGAGACCCTGGTTTGATTCCTGGGTCAGGAAGATCTGCTGGAGAAGGGAAAGGCTACCCACTCCGGTATACTTGGGCTTCCCTTGTGGCTCAGATGGTAAAGAATCTGCCTGCAATGTGAGAGACCTGGTTTCAATCCCTGGGTTGGGAAGATCTCCCGGAGAAGGGGAAGACTACCCACTCCAGTATTCTGGCCTGGAGAATTCCATGGATTGTATAGTCCATGGGGTCACAAAGAGTTAGACACGACTGAGCGACTTTCATTTTTCCTCCTCCTCCACCTAGAGGCCTTGATAACACCATCAGCTTTTCCCTTAGCATCAGGCTTGCCTCTTGAGGTGTGTTTCTTGGTTTTGTACTGTTCAAAGGAAAGCCGAGGCGGGCGGGGTGGGGGTGGGAGGGTGGGTCACTAAAGATCTCTGGTATCTCAGAGACTGTAAGTATAATAGCCTAGAAAGGATTTTTTGAAGTTATAAAATTTAGAAGCTTTAAAGATACTGGCCAGTTGATACATTCTGGCAGTTGTGAATAACAATTCAGAGCTCATAACAAACAAATCACCACTACCACCACCCCAAAATAGCCAGTTAATTCCCCCTCTCTTTCCTGCTCCATAAAATCTTTAAGAAAGGTCCAAATTTCAATTAATGCATATTTTGATATTAGTTTCTGGTTTCTGATTTTATCCTGTTACCTTTATCTTATATAGTTACTGGACAATCTTGGATGATGTCACTATGAGCCCTCTTTACAGGTGGCCACTTTCCTGTCTCTGGATTCCCAGGATTGGGGCTTATCTATGCTACTGAGGTATACAGTAATGTCACACCAGGGATTGGGCCTACAGTATCCCCATCGGATCAGGAGATGAAGAGTGACAGTAGAGTGAAGTCCTGACACAGAAACCAGAGGCCTCTGTTACATTTTCTTGCTGCCTTAGGTTCCTGATTGCAAGGCTATTTCACTCTTCTGGGCTAGCATCGCAGAGAAGAAGCCAATTCTGAGTCCATGTTGGAACTGTTTCTTTGACTTTCTTTTCATTGCTTTTGTTATTATAATCATACATAATGGGCTACCTCAAAGGACTCTGCCCTCTGCCTGACTATTAAATTAAAGAGCCTTTTTTCAGCTCATAGAGAGATAATCTGACCTTGCCCACCTGTGAATGACTACAAAAAGATATTAACACACTCTTTCCAAAGGCTTGTCCTTCCTGGAGAGGTTTTGCAAGACTGAAGATTCTTTTCATGTTGCTTCCTCACTACCTCTGCCTCTCTATTCTCCCTCTTGACTTTAGCTCTTCATTGCTTCTCTCTCTGAATCTATAAAAGAACCTGGCATCCAGACCTCAATAAGATGGTTACTTTGAGACATTGGTCTGCCATCTTCTTGGTAAGCCAGGTTTCTAAATAAAGTCATATTCCTTCCATCAACACCTCATCTCTCAAATTCATTGGCCTGTTGTGCAGTGAGCAGGGCAAGCTTGGATTCAGTAACAGTAGGTCATATAATGTGACTCAGTCATTGCAGGTGGAGGTCTCCCATCCTACTTACCTATGAGAATCTTCTCCTCATGCCTTTCACCCAGATCCTCTCCTTAAGCAGTGACAATGGCTTTGCAATCCAACCCACCCTCCTTAGCTCCCTGTCCCTGAGGGGCAGAGGACACTTATCCACATTAATAGTCAATCAAGGAGTGTTAGACCATATGGTCTTGATCATGCTGATCTGAGGAGATCATCAGATTATTGTGGGAGCTGTGACTTTTGCAGATTGGATACCACAGGCAACACATGACAGAGAAAACACGTAAAAGCACAGAGGAGCACAACAGACACCCAGTAAGCAGTGCTCTTCTCCCAGATGGAGTTACCTGCCTGGGCTAGGTGGTTAGTAAGCAGGTTACAGGAAAAGGGCATGCTCCTCAGTTAACTGAAAGGCAATCATGCAATCCTGTCAACTATGCTAATTGTTTTGTGCTGGTCTCAGCCTATCAGCAATCAGTGATGTGATTGGACCAGCTGTATAGTTCTTACTATAGTTGTAAGATGACCTCCATCAATAACCATCAGGAAACTTTTTTTTCTTTAAGTGCAGTTTTATTACTTACAAACCTGAGTATTACAGAGCACATCTGAGGCCACATAGCAAGGTCATGGAGAAAGAGAGAGAATTTGGGATTGGGGTTGATGGTGGGTTCACAGTTAGTGAATTTTAAACTTTGGGTTTTCAAGCACGAGAATGAAAAAAAAAAAAAAAAAAAACCTGAGTAGCCCAGATGGTCAGTTATTGAATCAATGTGCATGCATGCTCAGTCACATTTGACTATTTTTGACCCCATGGACTGTAGCCCATCACACTCCTCTGTCCAAGGAATTTTCCAGGCAAGAACACTGGAGTGAGTTCCCATGTCCTACTCCAGGAGATCTTCCTAACCCAGCAATCCAACCCTCACTTCCTGAACACTGTCAGGCAGATTCTTTACCACTCTGCCATCTGGAAAACGCATTGAAATCAATCAAGATCTCTGAAACAAAGGAACTTCAGGGGGAGAAGACAGCCTAGCCCTTTATCTAGTTATGTGGTTGCCTCTTTCAAATGGGTGCCTCAGCAATCAAAGCACATGTAAGACACTTGCATTACAAAACAATAATAACAGCAAAAAAGCCAACTGTGAGAGCTTACACTACATTCTCTTTAGGTACTCTTACCATGGCTCTAGGATGACCAACTTGTCCCAGCTGCCTGGGACTTTTCTGTGTTGGTAGGGACAGAAAATCTGGGAAATGTCTGTGAAATCTGGGGAAAATCTCAGAAATCAGGGACAGGAAGCCTGGGAAATCCCTCAGTCCCAGGACTGGTCTTCATACCTGCTATTGATACCTCTTCTCTCTCCCTTAATTCCTTTTTCTTCCTTTATTTTTCATCCTCAATGCCTCAAAATCCTTTTCATTTCTTAAGGTTTAGCAATTCTTGTGTTAGGTAGTTAGAATAGGAAAAAGGAATCCAAAATGGCAGTAGCTAAAAGACAAAGAAGGGAAAAGCCTGCAGAAATGTAACAAAAGAAAACGTGCAGACTGGAGTGAGAACTTCAGGTGAAACAAGCACACCCACTTCTTGGTTAGCCCAATTTGCATAGGGCAGGCTCAGCCTAGAGGAGACAAAGGAATAAAAGGAGGAAGCCAAGACGGATTGAGGTCTCTCATTTGGGGTGAGTCCATCCTCACGCCTCGAGGGTGTACTATCCTTTGCTTAATAAAACTGAGCTGTAAAAGAGCTGTAACACTGACCCGCCATTTCAAATCTTTGCTGCCATGAGACAGAACCAAGGAAATTACACACTCCCCCAACACTTGTTTCACTCACGCCCATCCAAGTTATGTCTGGGGGCTCATCCTCAAAATAATTCTTCCATAATAATGTGGTTCTTAAGTTAGGAGAGTTCTTACTCTAAAAGGAACTTTAAACTCAGCTCTGAAAATTAACAACTAACATTCCTGTTAAGTTTTTAACTATCAGAGAATGTGGGTATTTGGGTTCCCATTTTACATATATGAAAACTAATTTAAGTAACATGTACAGAGAAGTGACAAATAATAGTTGATTTTAAAAAATGGTGACTATTTCAGTGCAAAAAGGGAAATGATATGATATAAAGCTAAATTAAAGTGGATAGTTAAGGGTCTTTTCTTGATGAAAAAAAAAACAAACTCTTTTTTGTTAAAGAATTTGAACCTACTGCTGTGGACTGAGTTGTGTCTCCCCAAAATTTGTATGCTAAAGCTAAAGCTCTCACCTGGAATGTGGCTGTTGTTACCATAAGGTTTTTAAGAGATGCTGTTCTGTGCCCAGTCACTCAGTTATGTCCATTTCCCATCTCTTTGTGACCCCATGGACTGTAGACCTCCTGGCAAGAATACTGAAGGGAATTACCATTTCCTCCTCCAAGGGGGTCTTCAGAGATCAAACCTATGTCTCCTGTATCTCTTAGATTGGCAGGAGAGCCACCTTGAAAGCCCTTTTAGTGGGTAATTTAGGTTAAATGAAGTCATGAAGGAGAATACTAATCTAATAGGATTGTTGGACTTATAAGAAAAGAAAGAGAGAGATCTGACCCCTGGCATGCACCAAGGAAGGCCATGAGGAGTACACAGCAAGAAAACCATCTATCTGCAAGCCAAGAAGAGGGCTCTCACCAGAAGCTGACCATGCTGGCACCCTGATCTAGGACTCCCAGTATCCAGAAGTGTGAGAAAACAAATTTCTATTCCTTAAGCCACCCAGTCTATGGTATTTTGCTATGGCAGCCCAAGAAAATGAATACATCTACTTTACAGTGGTGGTGGTTTAGCCACCAAGTTGTGTCCAACTCTTGTATCCCCATGGACTATAGCCCACCAGTCTCCTATGTCCATGGGATTTTCCAGGCAAGAATACTGGAGTAGGTTGTCATTTCCTCCTCCAGGGGATCTTCCTGACCCAGGGATTGAATCTGGGTCTCCTGCATTTCAGGCAGTCTCTTGCATTGCAGGCAGATTCTTTACAGACTGAGCCACCAGGGAAGTGCACCTTATAGATAATGGAGAATTACTGAAAGATTTTAATAATGAAAGTAACATGATCAGACTAGTGTTTACAGAGGGAGGGTTGGTGGCAATGTAGAGGGTGAACACAAGTTGGAAAGAGTTAAAGGCAAGAAGATAAGTGAGTAGCCTAAACAAACTGGCCACATACGAGATAATGGGGCTCTAGAATGAGTCATTATACATCTTTTTCTGAAATGTACCCTTAGGTAATAGATCACTGACACCCCACATCCAAGTATTGGGGTGGTTAACTAAAGTATCAGAACCCATCTCTTCAACACTTCTAAAGGGAAGATTTGTAATGATACATCTCATGCACCTCCCTGTACTGTTAATACAGATTCAGTTATCACAAGAGAAACTTTACAGAGTTCACAGTAGCATATGGTCAAACTTCTTATGTACAGTTGAGAGGAAAAAGCCTTATTATAGGAAGGGACTTACTCAAACTTAGAAATTGGAACCAAAATTCTCTTTTTAGTTGACTGCTCTCTTTATTGAAATTTTGAGAAGCAAATAGGTCCACACCAACATCAACCAGCAGATAAGTGAGCCTGACCTACAAAGTACCAGGGAGATACTTTAAAAGAGGCCAGGAGGTTCAGGATGGGGAACACGTGTACACCTTGGCAGATTCATGTTGATGTATGGCAAAACCAATACAATATTGTATAGTAATTAACCTCCAATTAAAATAAATAAATTAATATTTTAAAAATAAAGAAAAAGAGGCCAGGAGGGAAGCTGGTTAAAAGGCTCAGTTTTTCAATCCTATCCCCATCATTTTTGTTGTAAGGGAGAGGGTGTCTAGAAGGAAAAAGGAGAGTGTTAGTCTTAAAAAGGAACTTGCATTCCAGCTAATTCCATTCTCTACTGAGGTTCAAACAGAATTAACCTTGGTTATGTACACAGCTTATAGCAGAGCTGAGAGAATTGTACTTAGGCCTCTAGAAACCCATACCAGCATTCTGTCTGCACGTGCATTCTATACTCCTCTTTTCCTGTCTGATGCATGAGGAAAAGAAGCACATTGGGCTACCCTAAATGTGACTGGCATTCAACTTCCCCCAAAGAGACTCAGTCTCTCTTTCCTCTTCATGTTGCAACTCCTCATACAATATTCACATACACACACACACACACACACACACACACACACACATTCACACACACTCACACCATGAAGACTGCCAGTTATTTCCTGTCCTGAAAAGACTTTTAGGGTAAGAGCTTTCTGATTGGGGAAAGCATTGATTCATACACAAAACACAAATTACTGGGTTCTTTGACTTCTTCAGAAGATTTCTGAATGCATTTAAAAATTGTTCTCTATTGCTAAGTCACTCTTATACTATATCACATAGCAAGAAGGTGCCATGGAGTATGAGTTCTTGGCTAATCACAGCTGAATTGAAGACCATCTTGCTGGGCATCTCCCTTCACCAGAGACAGTACCATAGGTAGTTAAGCACATGGGTTATGGTCAATGGAAACAAAATGCCTGGTTTCAAATTCCAGCATCACAAGTTACTAGATATGACTTTGGACACGTTACCAAAAATATCTGTACTTTAATTTTTTATCTGCAAATAAGAATGACTTTTTAAAACAACCTATCTTCTAGGACTGTTGTAAGGATTAAATAAGATAATCCAAGTTATCTAGGCACTGTGTACAGGTTCTGGCTCTCAAGTCAATAGCTTGTTTCACTTTAAATGTAAAAAAACAAACAAACAAAAAAAAACAGAGACAGCTTCCCTCTGATAAGGGCAAGAACCAAGACTGAGTTTCTGTAAAATACATTGCTTAAAGAAAGATGTCATGGCAATAGATTTAATACATTTGATTTTAAAGTAGAAAATTGTGGAGGAAAAACATTTATCTTCTAGTGTTTAGTCCCAAAGCTCACATCTTCTTTGAATACTCTCCAACTCTTAGTGCAGGGGCTATTGCCAGAGACTGGATTCAGTGATATCATCTCTCATTACCATGGTAACATCAAGGCCAATAACTTGCACTTGGGTCATAGCAGCTAAAAAGAAAAGAAATCAATTTGGACATAATTAGACTGAAACCACAGCTACTTTAGACTTGACCAAGATTCTTGAGGATAGTTTGGAATCAAATTAAATCAAGATATATCTCCATAAAGAAGAGAGAGTTAAAAATTGAAAACAAGAAAATAATTAAATTACCCTATTTCTTTGCTTCATTTAATATTCTTGTGAGTCACAAGAAAATACTACCCCAGAGCCCAAAGACATAGGCTAAAATTGTTTCATTTAATGGACTTGTGATGAATTTCAAACCTTTTTTTTTTTTTCAGTAAAACAAGACAAAGTCATCATTTTTTTATGTTGAAAGCAAAATATCAATGCATTATATTTTCCTTCTATAATATTATAAATCTCAGAATTATAGAATGTTAAAATTAGAAATCTTCCAACTTAATTTTACAGATCAAGTGAAGGCCTATTCAGAAAGGTGATGTGACATGACCAAGGACACAGGAGAAATTAGAACTCAAGTAATTTTCAAGTCATTATTGTCTGCCTTTTCTATTACACTAAGCTAACTTCACTGAGAATCTGACATTTCATCATGTTCTGCTTCAACAGAATTTTTCTATGTGATGAGCATGTAGAATTTATTATTAACTTGCTTTCAGCTGCCCCACATCCAGGGGAAAACAAATAGTGATGTGTGAGAGTTGAGAGCATCTCAGAAGTTTTCCAAGATGCCTATGATCTGAGAGAGGCTGTAATCCTTGTTATCTTTCACTCCAAAGTATATTTCCATTCCCTTTCCATAATTATTCTCCTCACTGTCTAACTTTTGCCCCTTTGTATATACCATTTTCTTTCCAAATTTGCTCTTTTCTCCCACTGCATTTTTAAGCATTTTACTAAGCAGAAACCCTGATTAAGAGAGTCCTGCCTGTTCCAAAGCATTTGAAGTGTTCATGCTTGATTTAGGCCTCTCTCCTCTTGAGCCACAAAGGATCCCTGTAGCTTGCATTCTGATTCTTCATTATGTTTCTTACCTAGTTTTGCAAATCTCAGATTGGTTGACAGATACAAAGGAGACCTTTCTGGAAAACTCTGCACAATATTCATGGAATGGAATAAAAACCAGCATAGGCCAGGAAGGAACCTCAGTCTAACTCCCAATGACCAGTCCTGCCCCCAATCCAGCCAGGGTTCTGGATGCTTTTATTTTCATATTGTAGAACTGATGGCAGTATCTTCCCTTATCTTATTGCTTGCAATCTCTTATTGTTCATCATCCCTACAATTCTAATCCATCTTATAATCATTAAAATAGTTTTCATGAAGCCTGGTTTTTCATTGTCTCCCTCTCTTCCTATTTTCTCTATAACTACAAGGTTGCCCAATTCAGTTTCGTTTCAGTTCAGTTCAGTTCAGTTCAGTCACTCAGTCGTGTCCGACTCTTTGTGACCTCATGAATCACAGCACGCCAGGGCTCCCTGTCCATCACCAACTCCTGGAGTTCACTCAGACTCACGTCCATCGAGTCAGTGATGCCATCCAGCCATCTCATCCTCTGTTGTCCCCTTCTCCTCCTGTCCCCAATCCCTCCCTGCATCAGAGTCTTTTCCAATGAGTCAATTCTTCACATGAGGTGACCAAAGTACTGGAGTTTCAGCTTTAACATC
The DNA here is from genome assembly GCF_014754425.2 of Oryx dammah. NCBI lineage: Eukaryota > Metazoa > Chordata > Mammalia > Artiodactyla > Bovidae > Oryx > Oryx dammah. The sequence goes on from NW_024070212.1 coordinate 6,268,435, forward strand.
ATTCCTTCCAAAGAAATCCCAGGGCTGATCTCCTTCAGAATGGACTGGTTGGTTCTGCTTGCAGTTCAAGGGACTCTCAAGTCTTCTTCAACACCACAGTTCAAAAGCATCAATTCTTCGGTGTTCAGCCTTCTTCACAGTCCAACTCTCACATCCATACATGACCACTGGAAAAACTATAGCCTTGACTAGACCGACCTTATTCAGCAAAGTAATATCTCTGCTTTTGAATATGCTATCTAGGTTGGTAATAACTTTTCTTCCAAGGAGTAAGCGTCTTTTAATTTCATGGCTGCAGTCACCATTTGCAGTGATTTTGGAGCCCGAAAAAATAAAGTCTGACACTGTTTCCCCATCTATTTCCCATGAAGTGATGGGCGAGATGCCATGATCTTTGTTTTCTGAATGTTGAGCTTTAAGCCAACTTTTTCACTCTCCTCTTTCACTTTCATCAAGAGGCTTTTTAGTTCCTCTTCACTTTCTGCCATAAGGGTAGTGTCATCTGCATATCTGAGGTTATTGATATAAAATCCAAACTTCTCCACCTTGAGATACACTTCTCCTCTCCAGCCAAACTAAGTGATTTGTCCATCCCTCCTACATGGCTTGCTGCAGCACTCCCCTTTGCTCTTACCATTCCTTCCAGCTACAAATATCTCCCTACCAGCCCCACTTCCTTGCCTCAGTCTCTCTCTTCAGTTAGGCCCACTTAGCTCCACACCAGAAGGGAAATTGCTCAGAGTGAAGGAGACAATAATTAAACAGCTCTATCCCACTCCTCCCTCCCCACGTAAATCCCAAAGTGCACTCTCTGATCTGGGCTGGTGGGTCTGCCCACACATCACACCTTCTTATCCGTCATATTGACCCCGTCCCTAGAATTGATCATTTGTCTTGGTCCTTGCTCTTAGAGCTGGCTGAATCATCCTGCTTACAAGGTTTTGCCAACCCTCATTTTTCCCTAATCCTCAACTTCAGCTAATACCTAAAGATCTGCTCTCTGTAGACTCATCTCCTAGGCACCAAGTTCCTGCTTAACCTGCACACTGTCACCTACCCCAGTGTACTTAGGCTGTTTGATGCTCATTATAAGGGCTCCCATACATTGTGCTTCTTAATTTAATATTTTATTTGTACTACTTAATTTATGTGTAGATGTTATTTTTGCATTTGTGCTTTAATACATGCTCCTTACCAAGTATGTTACCAACATTATCCTCTTTAAACCTCATGATAGCACTGATCAGAATATATTCAAATTTTAATTTTTCATATGAAGAACTCAATGCTCAGAGAAGTTGAGTAATTTGCCCCAGGTCACACAGCTTATGAGTTACAACAACCTCTTTTCAAATTTAGCCTGAAGTCCACCTCTCAGGAGAAGGCTTTCTCAGTTAGTACTTTACTCCAGGCCTCTGTGCTCAGACTATGCTGCAACTTTATGGCCCCAGCGTTTCATGTGCTTTTACTGTTTGTGTCTCAGTCCTCATGGATCCCATCCCCAAGGACAAGTACCATTTCAAAACAAAATAATGCTGATTCCTACAAAAAACAGAGAATAGATTCACAGAAAGTGGTCTTGGTTAATTCATTCTACCCGCGTGCACCCCTGGGTGAATTGGGAAGCAGAATGATATGGTGTTCAGAAGGAAAGACTAACCCCCAGGGTGGCCTCTCTGATCAGTGACTCAAGCTTTATCATTTGATGGGCACAGTAATGCCCAAGGCCTTGCTACCTCATACGGACAGAGGATATTGCACCAGAAAAAAGCATGGCAATTAGGAGAGAAGAGTGCTTCACAATCCCAAAGAGGGAAGCATTTGATCCTTAAAACAATTTTTTGTGAAGGGCAAACATGTCATTCACCACTTAAAGAAGAGGAAATGGAATTTCATGGCATTTAAGTAATTTGTTTGAGTCATTCATTAAGAAAAGGGCAGAGGGACTTTCCTGATGGTCCAGTGCGGAAGACTTCACCTTCCAGTGCAGGGGGTGCAGGTTTGATCCCTGGCCAGGGAGCTAAGATCCCACATGTCTCATGGCCAAAAAGCAAAACATAAACAGCAGAAGCAATATTGTAACAAGTTCAATAAAGACTTTTAAAATGGTCCACATTAAATGGCTGAATGACTGAGGTGCCAGGGATCTATAAGAACTCAAATACACAAATACGAGGCCTAATTTTAGATATTCCCAGGATTGTAGGCATTCTGGGGGTCTAAAACGTTTCCCTGTTGGTTGCTGGGTCTATGACTTTGCTAATTAGCAGCGTTGTCTTAAAGGTCACCCAGAGCAGTCAGTCCCATTATCTGGAATGTAACAAGGTCAGGGTAGTAAAACTAACTCAAGCTCACATAATGAATAGTATTTGGAAATTGCATGTTTACTAACAGATGGAAACTCTCTATGTCTTGCTGTCTGAGCTCTGACAACGATGTTTCATTTGCTGACCTTTGCAAGACAAAGAAAACCTCTTTCTTAATTGCAGAAAGGGTAAATGAGTCTCTACTGCCCTGCAAAGGAGCAGGCAGGCTATCACACTAAAAGTATCTTCTTTACCTTCGCATTAGTCACTGGCATTCTACCTCTGGTCTTTGCGACCTTTGAAAACATTTCTCTATGGACCCAAGGACAACAATGACCTTCATGCATTTTGACGGGGCTGCTACAACAGAAGAAGCCAGAATGTTAGTAGTGGGAAAGTCTCTACTAGAAGAAAAGAACTTAAATATACTAAGATACCTCCAGATAAAGAGACTCTCCAGGGAGGGAACATGCAGTGAACAGAAGGGAAGTATCCGCAACAGCCACCACCAGCACAGCAAAATAAGTACCCCTGAGGAAAGCCAACTCAGGCCATGATAATCCATTTAACACATTTTGTTAACACCTCCCCCCCCCTTGTATGGCAGAAACTGTAGTTGTTGTTGTTCAGTTGCTACATCATGACTGACTCTTTGCATCCCCACAGACTACAGCATGCCAGGCTCATCTGTCTTTCATTATCTCCTGGAGTTTGTTCAAATTCATGTCCATTCAATTGGCGATGCTATCTAACCATCTCATCCTCTGCCAACCCCTTCTCTTTTTGCCTTCAATATTTAACAGCGTCAGTGTCTTTTCTAATGAGACAGCTCTTTCCATCAGGTGGCTAAAGAATTGCAGCTTCAGCATCAGACCTTCCAATGAATATTCTGGGTTGATTTCCTTTAGGACTGACTCATTTTATCTCCTTGCAGTCCAAGGGAAACTAGTAGGAAGTGTGAAAGCAAAAACAATTGGTCACAGCCTCTGTCTTCATAGGTGGCATGGTCAAAGGGAAAAATTAGATATATATTTCCAAAAATTATTTTAATGTTATTTATAAAATGCTCTGGGAGTACACAGCTAAGAACAATCAATTTCTATATGGGGTTGGATGGAGAAGTCAGAAAGTCTTCACCAATAAAGGGTCATTGGAACATGGCATTGAGTTCCAGGCACAGAAGAACAAGGCAAACTCATTCCAGGCACAGAAGAACAAGGGGGAAAGCAGATCAAACAAAAGAAAAGTATGAACAAAGACAAAAAGATGCAAAAGTACATACTTGGAAGATAATGAGCACTCTACAATAGCTTCAGCCAACAAAGACTCCTAAGCAGAAGAAGGCATGAGGTCAGGTCTAGGTTTTAGAAAGAGGATTCTGATGGTAGTGTGGGAGGGAAGTGGGTTAGAAAGTTAGCATCTGAGGGATGTCTATTCAGAAAATTACTCCAATAGACTGGATGTGAGGAGATGAAGACTGGACCAGGGCAAAGGCCATGGGGATAAAAGGAGAGAACTGTCTGCTGTAGACACGGGATTCTTTGGATAGATTTTTTTTTTAATCACATTTTAAAAATGAACTAAATGTATATATGGTTTCAAAGTTTACAAAGCATTTCACCTTCATGATTGTGAAGCCAAACAAGACATTGAAGGGCCCTTCCAGATTCAAAACTCCTCTGGGTCTCCTGTTTCTATTTTTGTGGAAAAAGCCTTTAGTCTGCTAAGCCGTCTCTGGATTCCAAAGAGCAGACTCAAGTAGTCACTAATTAGGGAAGTGAGGGAATGCAGAAACAAAGGGAAATATCAAGAAATAATAGTTCAGAAACCTACTTCCTCCTCAAAAGATATATATAACAATTGGCACATCTTTGACTTGTTCTGCAGGAACTAAGATCCTCTACCCAGGTGGAGGATAATGACTATGTGCTGAGTACAAGAATTAGACCCCAGGCTGGTTGGAATCAGGAGACTGAAGATTAAGAGTCCTAAAACATCACCTTGTTACCTCACCACCAACCAATCAGAAGAAAGTCATACACCCTGCAGCCCTCACCCCAAATGTTGCCTTTAAAACCCATTCCCTGAAAGCTATTGAGGAGAATAGGTCTTTTGAACATAAACCACCCATTCTCCTTTCTGGATTCTGCAATAAATGCTGTACTTTCCTTCATCAAAACCAAACATCAGTAAGCCAGCTTTACTGCATATTGGGGTGAGTGGACCCAAGTTTGGTTTGGAAAAAATTTGATGTCAGTCATTCTTAACCTTTTTTAGATAGGCAGAGAAATTATCTAATGATGCTAATTTAGAAAGAATGCTCAGAAGAAACTGAAAAAACAAAGAAAGGGAAGAGGTAGTCTAAAGAATGTGCCATTTATCCAGATAGCCAATCTAACAAATAATGATAAAGCAAGGATGCCTCAGTAAGGGGATATGGAAGCATCAGGATAGCAAAGAGATAATCAGAAAAGGAGATGGGATAAACTTCTTCTGATCATTGCATCAGTAGATAAAGATGGTGCTATGTTTCCACCTATTAAAAAAGAAAAGAAAGAAAACCTCTTTTGACCCCACTGTCCCCATGTGCTACTATTTCATTATCTATACTTGCTATCTCTACATCCTCCCCCCATTTTCTCTTGAATCTCTTCTAAAAAGGCTTTCTGCATCAGCACTCCATGGCAATTCTTGTCAAGGTCATGAAAATGCATGTTTCTAAACCTAATGGTCAATTCTGTCTCCATTTCACCTAAACTATCTGAAGGTTTTAAAACAATTGATCAATTTCCCCTACTTTGCTCCACTTTCTTCACTTGGCTTCTAGGATCCCCCACTCTTTTTTCTCCTACCTCACTTGTTACCCCTCTTTTTTCTTTTTTAAATTGGAGTATAATTGATTTACAATGTTTTTTAGTTTCTGTTTTAAAGCAAAGTGAATCAGATATATGTATACATATATCGCCTCCCTCTTGGACCTCCCTCCCACCTTATCCCCATCTCACCCATCTAGGTCATCACAGTATACTGAGCTGAGCTTCCTGTGCCATACAACAGCTTCCCAGTAACGTGTTATTTCACCCGTGGTAGTGGTTTTAATGTCAAACTTCATCTCCAGATTTCTGCTGATTCTTCTTCAAAATGCACCCAGACTCCAGCCATTCCTCACCAGCCCCCATAGTCTAAGCCTCCATCACTTTTTACCAAGATCAATGCATATTATAGGTTGAATTTTCTCCTCACTCTGAAAAAAAAAATTAAAGTCTTAACCCCTGTACCTCAGAACAGGACCTTATTTGGAAATAAGCTTCTTGCAACTGTAATCAAATTAAGGTCATTTGAATGGGACCTTAATTCAATATGACTGACATTCTCATTAAGAAGGGCAAATTTGGACACAGAGACTGACGCACACCGAAGGAAGATGATATAGAGACACACACAGAGAGAATGCTCATGTGAAGACCGTCAGAGATTGGAGTTATGCTGCCATAAGCCAAGAAGCACACAGAGCTACTAGAAGCTGTAAGATACAAAAGAAGGATCCTGGATCCTATTCTTGAGGCTACAGAAAGAACATGGTCCAACGTCTTGCTTTCAGACCTCTAGTCTCTGGAACTGTGAGAGAAAACATTTCTGTTTAAAGCCATTCCATTTGTGGTACTCTGTTACGCGAGCTCTAGGAAATCAATGCACTGCAATAGTAGCCTCCTAACCCATCTCCCTGACTATTACTCTTCCCAGTAGAGCAGCCAGGATAACCCTTTAAATGTACGTACTCCATCACTTCTCTATGCAAAACCATCCCATGGTGCTCCATCTTTTTTTTTTTTTATTCTATTCTTTTGTGTAGACCAATTTTGGCTATTTTTGTACCAATTTTATGCTATTTAAATTATTATAGATTTATAGTATATCTTGATTTTGCTAGATCAAGGAACCCTTTATAATTTTTTTCTTAAATAGTCTTGTCTATTTTGGTACTACATCTTACTTAGAAGAATATTAAAGTCCTCATAATATAGTGATCTCTGTGTCTCTTATGTCTTCTGTTACCTCTGACCTCATCTGCCTTCTCTCTTATGTACTCTGCTCCAGACACCCTGCTTTTCTTCAAGTTTGTCAGGCATTTTTGTACTTTACAACCAGGCTGTAGATGTTTCCTGTGTCTTAAAGATTATTTTTCCACATATTCATATCCTTCAAGCCATATCCTAAATCTCTCCTTAAAGTGTCCTACTCTGACCATTCTACTTAATACTGAAACCTGCCCTACCCTGGTGATCCTAATTCCCTTAATCTTAATCTAAATTTACCTCTCCCTTTATTCCATTGAACTTGCTATCTCCTAGCATATTTTACAATTTTCTTCTTTTAATTTATTTTTAATTTTTAGCTAACTAATTAATTTATTTTAATTATAAGATAATTAGTTTACAATATTGTGATGGGTTTTGCCATATTGGAGAAGATAAACAAAACAGACAAACCATCAGCCAGACTCATCAAGATAAAAGGAACATTCAAATCATTAAAATTAGAAATTAAAATGGAGAAATTACATTAGACAACACAGAAATACAAACAATCATAAGAGACCACTATGAGCGACTATATGCCAATAAAATGAACAACTTGGAAGAAATGAACAAATTCTTTGAAAAGTATAACCTTCCAAAACTGAACCAGGAAGAAATAGAAATTTGAACAGACCAATCACAATTATGAAAATCAAAAATGTAATAAAAAATCTTCCAACAAACAAAAGCCCAGGACCAGATGGCTTCACAAGTGAATTTTACCAAAAATTCAGAGAAGAGCTAACTCCTATCCTACTCAAACTCTTTCAGAAAATTACAGAGGAAGGAAAACTCCCAAACTCATTCTATAAGGCCAACATCACCCTGATACCAAAATCAGACAAAGATGCCACAAAAAGAGATAACTACCAGCCGATATTACCGATGAACATAGATGCAAAACTCCTCAACAAAATTTTAGCAAACAGAATCTGATAACATATTAAAAAGATCATATAGCATATATAATCAAGTGGGCTTTATTCCAGGGATGCAAGGATTCAATATTCACAGATCAATCAGTGTGACACACCACATTAACAAATTGAAAGATTAAAAACTAAATGAGTATTTCAATAGATACAGAGAAAGCCTTTGACAAAATCCAGCTCCCATTTATGATAAAAAAAACTCTCCAGAAAATAGGCATAAAAGGAGCATACCTCAATATAATAAAAGTTATATACAACAAACGCACAGCAAACATTATCTTCAATGGCAAAAAATTGAAAGCCTTTCCTCTAAAATCAGGAACAAGACAAGGGTGTCCACTCTCACCACTACTATTCAACATAGTATTAGAAGTCCTAGCCACAGAAATCAGAGAAGGAAAAGAGACAATGAATACAAATTGGAAAAGAAGTAAAGCTCTCACTGTTTGCAGATGGCATGATCCTCTACACAGAAATCCCTAAAGATGCCACCAGAAAATTGCTAGAACTAATTGATTAATATAGTAAAGTCACAGGATATAAAGTTAATACACAGAAATCCCTTACATTCCTATACACTAACAATGAAAATTCAGAAAGAGAAATTAAGGAAACCATGTCATTCACCACTGTAACAAAAAGAATAAAGTACTTAGGAATAAATTCACCCAAAGAGATGAAAGACCTGTACACAGAAAACTATAAAACACTGATGAAAGATAAGGATGAGACATATAGATGGAGAAATATAGTGAAAATGAGTATACTACCCAAAGCAATCTATAGAGTCAATGCAACCTCTATCAAATTACCAATGGCATTTTTAACAGAATTATAACAAATAATTTCACAATTTATATGGAAACTCAAAAGACCCTGAATAGCCAAATAAACCTTGAGAAAGAAGAATGGAACTGAAGGAATCAACCTTCCCAACTTCAGACTATACTACAAAGCCACAGTCATCAAAAGAATATGATGCTGGCACAAAGACAAAAATATAGATCAATGAAACAAAATAGAAAGTCTGGAGATAAATCCATGCACCTATGGACACCTTATCTTTGACAAACAAGTCAAAAATATACAATGGAGAAAAGATACTCTCTTCAACAACTGGTGATGGAAAAACTGGTCGACTACATGTGAAAGAATGAAACTAGAACACTTTCTAACACTATACACAAAAATAAACTCAAAATGGATTAAAGACTTTAATGGAAGGCCAGAAACTATAGAACTCTTAGAGGAAAACATAGGCAGAACACTCTCCCACATAAATTATCATCTCTTTATTGCATTTATTTTTGCTATCTATCTTTACCCACTGGAATATAAGTTTCAGGAAGCAGAGATTTTTGTTTCTTTTGTTCACTGTTTTATCCCAAGCATCTAGAATGGTACATAGCACATAATGGAGCTCAATAAATATTGCATGAAATCAAGTGAAATTTTTGCCTCATTATTTTTCCTAGAGACAGCTCTAAGTTAAACATTGACAAAAACAGTGGTGTGAGTGTGCGTGTGTGTGTGCATGTGTGTATGTGTGTGTTGAGGAAGAGATGCAATTTAGAATTGGGTTTAAATCCCAATCCTCCTGATTTCTAGCTAGATAATTTAAAGTGAGTCATATTGAATGCTTCAATTCCATAATAGAAGGCATAGAATAATCCTTATGTCACAGGCATTGTTATTGTGTAGTCGCTAGGTCATGTCTGACTCTTTCGTGACACCATGAACTAAACAGCCCACCAGGCTCCTCTGTCCATGGGATTTCACAGGCAAGAATACTGGAGTGGGTTTCCATTTCCTTCTCAATATCACACAGCTACAAAGAGTAAATTAAATAATAATATATATGAAAGTACATTAAAAAATGCTTTAAAAATACTATAGTAGCATTTTGTGTGTTGATTTTTTTTTTCTTTATAGTTCTATTTGTAGTCAACATGCTCTGATTAACTTGGGAATTTAATTAGCCAAGAAGACATGATGTGCAAGAAATGGAATCTGGATTGGCATTAGGCCTGTTCTGGCTTATAGACTTGAACTTGTGGACAGAGTATTTAAAGCCCCTTGACATAAAGGAAGACAGTGAGGAGCCTGTAGAACAAAGCCAAGTAACTAAACAATGTAATATTGCTTCCTCCTACTTTACCACTGACGTGCATAGCACAATTATCTTTATCCTTCTATTTTTCATAGCACTTTTGACTAACTGGGAATGAACCTAAGCAAACTATTTCTATTTGTGTTTTTTATTTAGTTTCAAATTCAAACATTCAGTCTAAAGAAACCTTGGCTGAAGTCAAAGAGTCATTTAAAATCATGTGTTCTGAACATTATTTTGCTCAACTATATTCTTGCCAGACAAGGGAGAAAGTCAAACTGATAAGAAGGAGCAGTGCCAAAGAATTCCAAACTCAGAATTAAAATTCTGGTACTAGTTTTGTTTCCAATAAGTTGTCTTCAAATAATTTGCCCTCTGAGATTAGGTATGTTGAATCTTATTTTTATGGAGGGGAAAAAGGGTTATTTTCATTTTCTCTAAATCTTGAGATTGCCCTGCTGGCAGTAAAGTCCCTTTTTGGATTTAGACTCTCGGCAAATTCTGCATGTATATATCTCAGGGATAAGGGTTGGATAAGAGGAACTGCAGGCTTATGGTTTAGGCAACCAGCTTCCAGAGGCCATCCACATTTAGTTAATGGATGTCTGAGCTGGATGACCTCTTGCTCTAAAACATAGTTCATTCTTATGTAAAATAGAAAAATAAACACATAGTCTATGACAGAAGGATCAAGCAATGTGGTATGTGTGACACACCCACAATACACCTTAACATATAGCAGGATTCCCTAGAACGGTAACAATTATTGTAATTGAAATGACCTTGAGCTCATATTTGTTATCACCATTAACCAAGTTCAGTTCACTTCAGTCGCACAGTCATGTCCAACTCTTGGTGACCCCATGGACTGCAGTATACCAGGCGTCCCTCTCCATCACCAGTTCCTGGAGTTGATTCAAACTCATGTCCATCAAGTCAGTGAAGCCATCCAATCATCTCACTTCTGTTGTCCCCTTCTCTTTCTGCCTTCAATTGTTCCCAGCATCCAGGTCTTTTCCAATAAGTCAGTTTTTCGCATCACGTGGCCAAAGTATTGTAACTTCAGCTGAAACATCAGTACTTCCAATGAATATTTAGGATTGATTTCCTTTAAGATTGACTGGTTAGATCTTGCAGTAAAAGAAACTCTCAAGTCTTCTCCAACACCACAGTACTAGTGCATCAGCTTTCTTTATAGTTCAACTCTCACATCCATACACAACTACTGGAAAAACCATCATTTTGACTAGATGAAACTTTGTTGGCAAAGTAATGTCTCTGCTTTTTAACATGCTGTCTAGGTTGGCCATAGCTTTTCTTCCAAGGAGCAAGCATCTTTTAATTTCATGGCTGCAGTTACCATCTCCAGTGATTTTGGAGCCCAAGAAAATAAAACCAGTTACTCTTTCCATTGTTTCTCCATCTATTTGCCATGAAGTGATGCCATGTTCTTAGTTTTTTGAATGTTGAGTTTTAAACCAACTTTTTCACTCTCCTCTCTCACTTTCATCAAGAGGCTCTCTACTTCATTTTCTGCCATAAGGGTGGTGTCATCTGCATATCTGATGTTATTGATATTTCTCCCAGCAATCTTGATTCCAATCTGTGCTCCATCCAGCCCAGCGTTTCTCATGATGTACTCTGCATATAAGTTAAATAAGCAGGGTGGCAATATACAGCCTTGACCTCCTCCTTGCCCAATTTGGAACTAGTCTGTTGTTCCATGTCCAGTTCTAACCGTTGTTTCTTGACCTGCATATAGATTTCTCAGGAGGCAGATCAGATGGTCTGGTATTCTCATCTAGAAGAATTTTCTGCAGTTTGTTCCGATCCACACAGTCAAATGATTTGGTGTAGTCAATAAAGCAGAAGTAGATGTTTTTCTGGAACTCTCTTGCTTTTTCAGTGATCCAGTGGATGCTGGCAATTTGATCTCTGATTCCTCTGCCTTTTCTCAATCCAGCTTGAACATCTAAAATTTCTCAGTTCATGTACTATTGACCTAGTTTGGAGAATTTTGAGCATTACTTTGCTAGCATATGAGATGAGTGCAATTGTGCAGTAGTTTGAACATTCTTTGGCATTGCCTTTCTTTGGGATTGGAATGAGAACTGACCTTTTCCAGTCCTGTGGCCACTGCTGTGTTTTCCAAATTTGTTGGCATATTGAGTGCAGCATTTTCACAGCATCTTCTTTTAGGATTTGAAATAGTTCAGCTAGTTCATCATCTTCACTAGCTGTGTTCGTAGTGATGCTTCCTAAGGCTCACTTGACTTCACATTCCAGGATGTCTGACTTTAGGTGAGAGGTCACACCATCATGGTTATCTGAGTCATTAAGATCTCTTGTACAGTTCTGTGTATTCTTGCCACCTCTTCTTAACATCTTCTGCTTCTGTTAGGTCCATGCCATTTCTGTCCTTTATTGAGCCCATCTTTGCATGAAATGTTTCCTTAGTATCTTTAATTTTCTTGAAGAGATCTCTAGTCTTTCGCATTCTATTGTTTTTCTCTATTTAATTGCAATAATCACTGAGGAAGGCTTTCTTATCTCTCCTTGCTATTCTTTGGAACTCTGCATTCAGATGGGTATATCTTTCCTTTTCACCTTTACCTTTAGCTTCTCTTCTTTTCTCAGCTATTTTTAAGGCCCCCTCAGAAAACCATTTTCCTTTTGCATTTCTTTTTCTTGGGGATGGTCTTGATCACTGCCTCCTGTACAATGTCATGAACCTCCGTCCATAGTTCTTCAGTCACTCTGTCTATCAGACCTAATCCCTTAAATCTATTTGCCACTTCCACTCTATAATCATAAGGGATTTGATTTAGGTGGTAGCTGAATGATATAGAGTTTTTCCCTACTTTCTTCAATTTAAGCCTGAATTTTGCAATAAGAAGTTCATGATCTGAGCCACTGTCAGCTCCTGGTCTTTTTTTTTTTTTTTTTTTTTTTTTTTTGCTGATTGTATACAGCTTCTTCATCTTCTGCTGCATAGAACATAATCAATCTGATTTCAGTATTGATCCCATAGAATGGTAGCAATTATTGTAATTGAAATGCCCTTGAGTTCATATTTGTTATCATCATTAACCAATAATTAACCATCATTAACTGTGGTGTTGAATAAGACTCTTGAGAATCCCTTGGACTGCAAGGAGATCCAACCAGTCCATCCTAAAGTAAATGAGTCCTAAATATTCATTGGAAGGCTGATGCTAAAGCTGAAATGCCAAAATTTTGGCCACCTGATGAGAAGAACTGACTCATTTGAAAAGACCCTGATGCTGGGAAAGATTGAAGGCAGGAGAAGGGGACAACAGAGCATGAGATGGTTGGATGGCATCACCGACTCAATGGATGTGTGTTTGAGTAAACTCTGGGAGCAACTGAACTGAACTGAAGTGATTAACCAGAAAGAACCATGTTAACTAAAAGAGATTAAATGGTTAGGAATATATATATTTTTAAAGAGGTGAGTCTTGTGTTAGACCTGGGGGTTATATAATAGGACTTTTGTAGTCAGAAAGAAGAAAAAATGACTTTTAAGGTCAGACCATCACTGTGAACAGTGCTGTGAAGGTAGAAAGGATCACAAGTTCTTTTAGGGGGAAAAAGTAGAAAACTTGGAGAGTAATTAATAGAATCATTCAGTTCAGTTCAGTTGCTCAGTCATGTCTGACTCTTTGTGACCCCATGGACCTTAGCACTCCAGGCCTCCCTGTCCATCACCAACTCCTAGAGTTTACCCAGATCCATATCCATTGTGTCAGTGATGCAATCCAACCATCTCATCCTCTGTTATCCCCTTCTCCTCCTGCCCTCAATCTTTCCCAGCATCAGGGTCTTTTCCAATGAGTCAGCTCTTTGCATCAGGTGGCCAAAGTATTGGAGTTTCAGCTTCAACATCAGTCCTTCCAATGAACACCCAGGACTGATCTCCCTTAGGATGGACTGGTTGGATATTCTTGCAGTCCAAGGGACTCTCAAGTCTTCTCCAACACCACAGTTTAAAAGCATCAGTTCTTCAGCACTCAGCTTTCTTTATAATCCAGCTGTCACATCCATACATAACTACCAGAAAAACCATAGATTTTGCTAGAGAACTTTTGTTGGCAAAGTAATGTCTCTGCTTTTTAATATGCTGTCTAGGTTGGTCATAACTTTCCTTCCAAGGAGTAAGCGTCTTTTAATTTCATGGCTGCAGTCACCATCTCCAGTGATTGTGGAGCCCCCAAAAAACATAATCTGCCACTGTTTCCACTGTTTCCCCATCTCTTTGTCATGAAGTGATGGGACCAGATGCCATGATCTTAGTTTTCTGAATGCTGAGCTTTAAGCCAACCTTTCCACTCTCCTCTTTGACTTTCATCAAGAGGCTCTTTAGTTCCTCTTTGCTTTCTGCCATAAGGGTGGAGTCATCTGCATATCTGAGGTAATAGAATCATTAGAAGACAGTATCTGATATTGTGGTAGATATTTTCTTTTATTGTCTATCCAGCTCCCATCCTGACCAGTTAGTCAAGTAAAATAACACTGGTTTATTTGTGGAAAAACCCATTTCATACTATTCAGGAAGGAATGACACCTCCCTCAAGTTAAAGAGAAATTATAAAATGCAAAAGTGAGCAATCAGCTGCCAGAAAACACTTGAAGAAACTAAAACCATTAAAGAGACAAAAAGTTCCCCACTCTGAAGAACTAAATACTTGAAAAGGCAGAATAAAAGCAAACCAAAGCAGTCATTAGAATAAATACAAATATATCCAGAGAAATATGAAAGGGTTTACATTTATGCCAAATCAATTTTAGAGAAATCAGATATTAATAGTTAAAAATGAAAGAAAAATATCAGTAGAGATTTAAAGAGAGAGTCAGAGGATTAGAACATTAAATGAGAAATACCTCTTAAAGGACCACACAAGAAATAAAACAGGACATAAAAGTGGGAATATTAAGAAAACCAGGCAAATTAGAACCATCGTCAGAATTTTTCTTTAGAAAATTTCTGATGAGTTTGGATTTGGCGGAGGATGAAATTCACAGCTTACCACTGCCATTTGATCCATCATATGGATGATGAAGCCAAGTGAATAAAACAGAAATATAAGCAATAAGAAAGGAAAATACTAGGGAGACAGTTCAAGATGGTGATATAGGAAGATCCTAAATTTACTTCCTCCCGCAAACACAACAAAGCTGAAACTGTATGTGGAAAATTTCCCATGGAAATAAACCTGAGAAGTGGATGAACACAGCTTCCACAGCCACAGGCAAAAGGACCACATTGAGATGAGTAGGAGATATGCTCGCCAAGGAAAAACTCTAGAGATAGCAATCCACCAACAGGAGGGATCACAAAGATATGGATCATTTCCCTGAGGAGTGAGGGATTCCAGCTCCACATAAGGTACCCCAACCCCCTAGATCCTGCATAGGAGAGATGAACCTCCAAAACTGACTTTGAAACCCAATGAAGAATACCCCCAGGAAAATTATAAAACTGCAGAGAGCAACAACAACAAAAACTACCCTTAAAGAGCTTGTGCATAGAATTACTCAACCTAAAATCAGAACAGAAACACTGTATTTAAAAGTGTATGGACCCTATGTGAAGGCAATCAACTTATTAATCTGGAAGTGTCTACAGAGAGCCATGAATCAGTTAGGAATCTCCCCGGGGACTGAGTCACCTGTGGTAGTCTTTTATGTAGTCTCAAGCTACCTTGCTAGTATTGGCCCTGGTGGGCACTATTTTGAACTTCTCCACCTAAACTTTTATCACCGGTGGGCATGCTAGGCTGAGAGCCCTGTCCACCCAAGCACTTTAGCTGGGCTTAACAGCCAGTCAAATGATAGCCTTACCCACCAGCACCCTGCAGCAGCCTTGGCTTACTTACAATGAACGGGCACACACGATTTACATGGGGTATGGTCTTTGAGTTCCTGGCTCTGGTAATCAGGTGGGATTATGCTTCTGAGCCACACAGAACATCTCTTAAACAAGTCCTCTCTTTCAGGACTGGGAGGGAAAGCTGATATACCTAATACACAGAAACAAATACAAAGAGCTAGGCAAAATAAGGATACAGACGAATATATTCCAATCAAAAGAAAAGATAAAACCTCAGAAAAAGAACTCAACAATAGGGAGATAAGCAATCCACCTAATAAATGATTCAAAGTAATATCCATAAATGCTGACCAAACTCAGGAGAAGAACACAACAAAAATATCAATAAAGACATATAAAATATGAGAGCATTAAATAAAAGTTATCAAATAAACAGAAAAAACACACAAGATGAATCTTTAAAGAATACATTTGAATCAGTTCTGATGAGATGGATGAAACTGGAGCCGATTATACAGAGTGAAGTAGGCCAGAAAGAAAAACACCAATACAGTATACTAACACATATATACGGAATTTAGAAAGATGGCAATGATGACCCTGTATGCAGGACAGCAAAAAAGACACAGATGTGTATAGCGGACTTTTGGACTCAGAGGGAGAGGGAGAGGGTGAGATGATTTGGGAGAATGGCATTGAAACATGTATAATATCATGTAAGAATCTAATTGCCAGTCTATGTCCGATGCAGGATATGGCACGCTTGGGGCTGGTACATGGGGATGACCCAGAGAGATGTTGTGGGGAGGGGGGTGGGAGGGGGGTTCATGTTTGGGAACGCATGTACACCCGTGGTGGACTCATGTCAATGTATGGCAAAACCAATACAGAATTGTAAAGTAAAATTAAAAATAAATAAATTAATTTAAAAAAATTATAAAGATTTTCAAAATGACAGTAGCAGGACATTCAGCCAACTGCAGAACCCTCTGAGTATTATGCCTTGTAAGACTTGCTTCCATACATCACTTCTCTTTTAAATCACTGTGCTTAACAGGGAAACATTTGGTCAACAAGGATGTGACTAGAGGAGAGAAACAGAGACCATCGGGGAAACTGACCCACAATTCTGGGTGACACTTTGCCAGTCCTTACTTCTGCTTTTATGTGTTTGTATCACACAGGATCTCAGAAGAAATGACAGAATCTTCCCCAAAGGGTGGTATAAGAAAATGTAATCAAGGGACTTTACACATGAGTGGGCAAAGTGAAGAGAAAGTGGGAAACCACTACCCTCCCTGGGCCTGAAAGAGCAGAGGGAAGGCATGGTTAGTAGAACTCAGGGATGCCTGTAGCTGTGAGTGAGGACCAAGGAAATGATCAACTGTATTAAGTAAAGGAAATCAAGTCCCTGTCAATCAAAGGCCCTGGGAAGGGGTGTCATGAGAAAAATATCCCAACTACTCTCTCCTCCTGCTCTAAGATCTCCTTCCAGGGCTTCCCACTCACCAGCTAGAGGGCAAGGGACCTGGACATTGCTGCTCATCACAGTCTGCCTTTGGGGCACAGAATTCAGTTTCAAAAAAGGGCGGGGGGGCGGGGCTCTGGAAAGACAGATGGATCCGGTGAGACAGGAAGGGCAAAGGTAGCCCTCTGAAGCTTCTGAAAAGAGCTAAAAAAGAATACCAAAGTAACTTCTAGGCCTTCACAGGCATAACTACGCAACACATTCTCTTTCCTATCTTAAATTATACCCAATATCCAACTTAGTTCACCATGAAGGTTATACACTGAGCACCAAATGGCACAAGAAATCAAATAATATAATGCCAGCCTTGTAAAAATGCCTCAGACTTAGACAATACAAACTCCATTCCTGAAATAAGGAAGTCAGAGTCTAGAATATAAAAAGCATGGTGAGAGGGAATAGTAGCATGGGGACATTCATCTGAGAAAAGCTGAATTTAAGGGATATCTCAGTGAGCATGGCCTCTTTAAGAAATATTAAAGATGCAAGGATGGCAGAGATTCCCAGTAGGTGATTTCAGAGAAGAGCAGTCAATTAAGCAATTCCAGGGGTTTGGCATCATTCTGCACCCTATAAACACTGTCAATGTTCCCCTATGTGGTAACAATCTGTGCTGAAAAATCTAAAGCAATTACTTTTGTCCTCTTAGCATTTGAACACTTACTTCAATCAGATTAAAAGGTTAAAACAAGGGCTGAATATGCCCCTTTGTCACCACGAGGGCAGTGTTGTACTTGAAGGAAGCATTCATGAAGTCAATTCATTCAAGCTTTTTGGGGGACAGGTGACAGAGATGGTCAATTGGGATACTCAAAAACAGTAATTGCCCAAAGAACTAGGGACAGGAACATTTGCAATCAATACCCCTTGAAAAATAAAGTGCAGCTCATTGCGTTCCTATTATAATTTTACTTTGCCTTTACTTTAGCCAGGAAACAGTAATGACAGTTGAAAAACATTTATTTACTCATTCCTTCCCTCATAATATTTTGTTTTGTTGCTTTTATTTTGCTGCCATTTCATCTCTAGCTATATATGGGACATTTTTATTACAAAAGTCAAGGGAAAACATTTCACTGAAATGTCATCCTTTAGCTGTGTGACCCCAGGCAAATCAATTCACAGAAAAGTAGCCTTTCAAAGCTGAAATAAATTTTTTTAATTAATTTTTATTGAAGTTTAGTTGCTTTATGATGTTGTTAGATTCTACTGTACAGCAAAGTAAATCAGCTATACATATACATATAACCTTCCTTTTTTTTTTAATTTCTTGCTCATTTAGCTCACCACAGAACACTGAGTATAGTTCCCTAAGCTATACAGTAGGTTCTCATTAGTTATCTATTTTAGGTATAGTATCAATATTATATATATATATATATATATATATATATATATATATATATATATCCCAATCTCCCAATTCATCCCACCTTCCCCTTTCTCTCCTTGTTGTTTATACATTTTTCTCTGCATCTCTGTCTCTATTTCTGTTTTGCAAATAAAACCATCTAGAAAAATGGTATAGATTAATTTATTTGAAATGAATTTTAGCATCATCTCCAAACACTCACTTTACCAATGGACATGGAGAGACAGAGAATATCAAGATCTTCAGGAAGAAGAAGATAGAACTTTATCCCTTCTAGAACAACCCACTCTTTAGTGATGGCTCAATTCAATTCATTTTGGTCCAACTCAATTCCATTTGTTTCAGTGAAATTAACATCTCAGGAGTGTAAATCACACACAGGGTGCTCTTTTAATTGACATAGAGATTTAAATAAGTGAAGCAATGCCTGTCATAGTGGAGTAGAAGATATGTGGGTTTTGAGAGTGGAATAATTTCTATTCCCAACTCAGCTGCTATGAACTGGGGGTTTTGGGGAAAGTTACTGGGTCATTTTTAGTTCAGTTTTCACATTTGTAAAATGAGATTCAAACCACCTACCTCATAAGAGTTGCAGAAGGTGACTGCAGCCATGAAATTAAACGACGCTTGCTCCTTAGAAGAAAAGCCATGACAAACCTAGACTGCATATTAAAAAAAGCAGAGACATTACTTTGCCAACAAAGATCTGTATAGTCAAAACTATAATTTTTCCAGTAGTCATATATGGATGTGAGAGTTGGACCATAAAGAAGGCTGAACACTGAAGAATTGATGCTTTTGAATTGTGGTGTTGGAGAAGACTCTTGAGAGTCCCTTGGACTGTAGGAGATCAAACGAGTCCATCCTAAAGGAGATCAATCCTGAATATTCATTAGAAGAACTGAGGCTGAAGGAGAAGCTCTAATACTTTGGCCACATGATGTGAAGAGCCGACTCATTAGAAAAGACCCTAATGCTGGGAAAGTTTGAAGGCAGGAGGAGAGGGGAAGACAGAGGACGAGATGGATGGATAGCATCACTAACTCAATGGACATGAGTTTGAGCAAGCTCCAGGAAATGTTGAAGGACAGGGAAGCCTGGAGTACTGCAGTCCATGGGATCACAAAGATTTGGACACGACTGAGTGACTGAATAGCAACTACCTCATAGAGTTGTAAGAATTTAAAATCCCAGTGCCATGCTAAAGTGATTGTTTTCTGTTTAATCCC
Organism: Oryx dammah; assembly: GCF_014754425.2. Lineage (NCBI taxonomy): Eukaryota > Metazoa > Chordata > Mammalia > Artiodactyla > Bovidae > Oryx > Oryx dammah. Next base: position 6,287,842 of record NW_024070212.1, read on the forward strand.
ATTTTCTTCCCTACAAGTCTCCTGGTTGGTCCTTCTCTGAGTTCCCGTAACACTTTGTAATAACTCTATTATAACGTCAATGAAACCATCTGACAATAAAGCTGTAGTGCTTTAAGACCATGTATCATTTATGACTGTTGATTGAAAGTGATAAGATATTTTTCATTATAAAACACCTGTGGTGGTTAATTTCATGTGACATGAAACCTTGGACTGGCAAATAGAAGTTTGAGGTGGGGCTGGGGTAGGGGGACGGTGGTCAGTGTACCTTAGTTTCCTCCTCAACAATAACTGAATATTTATAGCATCTGAAACCATGGAGATATTTGAGAGCACAAATGTAGACTTTGTCTCCATCTCCAACTCCTAAAGGAAACAGGAAGAGGGCAAGCAGTACCTAGTAAGAAAGATGGCTTTTCTCTCCTCCCTCCATCTCTTCTGGAAATCTTGGCCCTTCAGTGCCTGCAACAGTTCAGTTCAGTCGCTCACTCGTGTCCACCTCTTTGTGACCCCATGAACTGCAGCACACCAGGCCTCCCTATCCATTGCCAACCCCCAGAGTCCACCCAAACACATGTCCATTGAGTCGGTGATGCCATCCAACCATCTCATCCTCTGTTGTCCCCTTCTCCTCCTGCCCCCAATCCCTCCCAGCATCAGGGTCTTTTCAAATGAGTCAGCTCTTCGCATCAGGTGGCCAAAGTACCGGAGTTTCAGCTTCAGCATCAGTCCTTCCAAAGAACACCCAGGACTGATCTCCTTTAGGATGGACTGGTTGGATCTTCTTGCAGTCCAAGGGACTCTCAAGAGTCTGCTCCAACACCACAGTTCAAAAGCATCAATTCTTTGGTGTTCAGCTTTCTTTATACCCCAACTCTGACATCCATACGTGACCACTAAAAAAAACATAGCCTTGACTAGACGGACCTTTCTTCACAAAATAATGTCTCTGCTTTTTAATATGCTGTCTAGGTTGGTCATAACTTTCCTTCCAAGGAGTAAGCATCTTTTAATTTCATGGCTGCAGTCACCATCTGCAGTGATTTTGGAGCCTCAAAAAATAAAGTCAGCCACCGTTTCCACTGTTTTCCCATCTCTTTGTCATGAAATGATGGGACCAGATGCCATGATCTTCGTTTTCTGAATGTTGAGCTTTAACCAACTTTTTCACTCCTCTTTCACTTTCATCAAGAGGTTCTTTACTTCTTGTTCAGTTTCTGCCATAAGGGTGGTGTCATCTGCATATCTAGGTTATTGATATTTCTCCTGCCAATCTTGATTCCAGCTTCTGCTTCTTCCAGCCCAGCGTTTCTCATGATGTACTCTGCATATAAGTTAAATAAGCAGGATGACAATATACAGCCTTGACATATTCCTTTCCTGATCTGGAGCCAGTCTACTGTTCCATGTCCAGTTCTAACTTTTGCTTCCTGATCTGCATACAGGTTTCTCAAGAGGCAGGTCAGGTGGTCTGGTATTCCCATCTCTTTCAGAATTTTCCACAGTTTATTGTGTTCCACACAGTCGAAGGCTTTGGCATAGTCAATAAAGCAGAAATTGATGTTTTTCTGTAGCTCTCTTGTTTTTTCAACGACCCAGTAGGGGTTGGCAATTTGATCTCTGGTTCCTCTCCCTTTTCTAAAACCAGCTTGAACATCTGGAAGTTCACGGTTCATGTATTGCTGAAGCCTGGCTTGGATAATTTTGAACATTACATTACTAGCATGTGAGATGAGTGCAATTGTGTGGTAGTCTGAGCATTCTTTGGCATTGCCTTTCTTTGGGATTAGAACGAAAACACCTTTTCCAGTCCTGTGGCCACTTCTCAGTTTTCCAAATTTGCTGGTATATTGAGTGCAGCACTTCCACAGCATCATCTTTCAGGATTTGAAACAGCTCAACTGGAATTCCATCACCTCCACTAGCTTTGTTTGTAGTGATGCTTCCTAAGGCCCACTTGACCTCACATTCCAGGATGTCTGGCTCTAGATGAGTGTGAGTGATCACACCCTCTTGATTATCTGGGTTGTGAAGATTTCTTTTGTACAGTTCTTCTGTGTATTTTTACCACCTCTTCTTAATATCTTATGCTTCTGTTAAGTCCATACCATTTCTGTCCTTTATCGAGCCTATCTTTGCATGAAATGTTCCCTTGGTATCTCTTGAAGAGATCTCTAGTCTTTCCCATTCTATTGTTTTCCTCTATTTCTTTGCATTGATCACTGAGGAAGGCTTTCTTATCTCTCCTTGCTCTTCTTTGGAACTCTCCATTCAAATGAGTATATCTTTCTTTTTCTCCTTTGCTTTTCACTTCTCTTCTTTTCAAAGCTATTTGTAAGCCCTCCTCAGCCATTTTGCTTTTTTGCATTTCTTTTCCATGGGGATGTTCTTGATCCCTGTCTCCTGTACAATGTCATAAACCTCCGTCCATAGTTCATAAGGCACTCTATCAGATCTAGGCCCTTAAATCTATTTCTCACTTCCACTGTATAACCATAAGGGATTTGATTTAGGTCATACCTGAATGGTCTAGTGGTTTTACCCACTTTCTTCAATTTAAGTCTGAATTTGTCAATAAAGAGTTCATGATCTGAGCCGCAATCTGCTCCTGGTCTTGTTTTTGCTGTCTGTATAGAGCGTCTCCATCTTTGGCTGCAAATAATGTAATCAATCTGATTTCGGTGTTGACCATCTGGTGATGTCCATGTGTAGAGTCTTCTCTTGTGTTGCTGGAAGAGGGTGTTTGCTATGACCAGTGCGTTCTCTTGGCAGAACTCTATGAGACTTTGCCCTGCTTCATTCTGTACTCCAAGGTCAAATTTGCCTGTTACTCCAGGTGTTTCTTGACTTCCTACTTTTGCATTCCAGTCCCCTATAATGAAAAGGACATATTTTTTGGATATTAGTTCTAGAAGGTCTTCTAGGTCTTCATAGAACCATTCAACTCCAGCTTCTTCAGTGTTACTGGTTGGAGCATAGACTTGGATTACTTTGATATTGAATGGTTTGCCTTAGAAACGAACAGAGATCATTCTGTCTTTTTTGAGATTGCATCCATGTACTGCATTTAGGACTCTTTTGTTGACCATGATGGCTACTCCATTTCTTCCAGGGATTCCTGCCCACAATAATAGATATAATGGTCATCTGGGTTAAATTCACCCATCCAGTCCATCTTAGTTCGCTGATTCATAGAATGTCGTTGTTCACTCCTGCTATCTCCTGCTTGACCACTTCCAATTTGCCTTGATTCGTGGACCTAACATTCCAGGTTCCTATGCAATATTGTTCTTTACACCATCGAGCCTTGCTTCTATCACCAGTCCCACCACAATTGGGTGTTGTCTTTGCTTTGGCTCCATCCCTTTATTCTTCCTGGAGTTATTTCTCCACTGATCTCCAGTAGCATATTGGGCACCTCCTGACCTGTAGAGTTCATCTTTCAGAGTCCTTTTTGCCTTCTCATACTGTTCATGGGGTTCTCAAGGCAAGAATACTGAAGTGGTTTGCCATTCCCTTCTCCAGTGGACCACTTTCTGTCTGACCTCTCCACCATGACCCGTCTGTCTTGGGTGGCCCCACATGGCATGGCTTAGTTTCACTGACTTAGACAGAGCTGTGGTCCCATGTGATCAGACTGGCTAGTTTTCTGTGACTGTGGTTTCGGTCTGTCTGCCTTCTGATGCTCTCTCTCAGTGCCTACCATCTTACTGTCTCACTTGGGTTTCTCTTACCTTGGACATGGGGTATATCATGTCGGATATCTGCAACTGTAGGCTTTAAGCAAATGAAAGATGAAGTTGTTCACTAAAAACAAACTTTTTAAATTACAATATACTGATGCAATTTAGTGTCAAAACAAGAGATACTGATAATAAAAGCTATAAAACTCACAGAAAAGTAGAGAAATGAGGACTGGAATGTGTATTCACTCAAGTAACACAAGTATTGAATACATTCTGTGTGCTCAGCAATGTGAGATAATTAATGCTGTGACTAACATGTTGGGAAAGGTTGAAGGCAGGAGGAGAAGGGGACGACAGAGGATGAGATGGCTAGATGGCATAACCGACTCAGTGGACATGAGTTTGGGTAAACTGCAAGAGTTGGTGCTGGACAGGGAGGCCTGGCATGCTGTGGTTCAGAGGGTCACAAAGAGTTGGACACAACTGAGCGACTGAACTTAATTGAATGGAACAAGTAGAGGCTTATATATGTGAAGGGTTTGAGGTGAACTTGTAAAGAGATGTTAGGCTCATTGAAGGACAGTGACTTTCTGAAAAAGTAAAGCATTTAAACCAGCAAACTTATTATAGATTTAAACACTTAAAATACATAAATCATCACTTGGCTAAGTGATGATAGTACCCTGTTATTTAATTAAATACTAATATAAGTGTTGGCGTGAACATGCTTTTATAGATATGGTTAATATCTTAAGTCAGTAGCAGCTGACTTTAAGTAAAGAGACTTATCTTCCATCTGGATGGGCTTCATCCAATCAATTGGAAGGACTTAAGAGGAAAACTGGTTTCCCAGAAGTGAAGAAATTCTTCCTTTGGAAGCAGTGTTGGCTCTTCCCTTCAGTTTGCAGTTGGAAACTGTCATCTGCCATACAGATTTAGGGCTATCCAGCCCTATCTGTATCATATAAGCCAATTTCTTGAAATAAGTCTTTTGAAATGGATAAGATATGAATATAAACACATATGGTATTCCAATACATATACATACATACATGTGTACCTATTCATACACACACTTGCATATATATTCTACTAGTTTTATTTCTTTATTAGAACCTTGACTGATACAGATTTACCCTGACTGCTAACAACATCACACAAATATTTGTTGTTACCAAGGACAATTCCTTGTCCTTATCCATGACCTAATCCTCAATTCAGTCTCTCTCTACATCTCATTACTCCTCAGTAAATCTTATTAGGACACTCATTTTGTCACCCTCATTGTGCCACAAACTGTATGTGTGACTTTTAGCAAATTATCCAAACTTTCAAATCCTTAGTTTCTGTTGTTTAGTCGCTAAGTCATGTCCAACTCTTCTGCAACACTGTGGACTGTAACCCACCAGGTTCCTCTGTCCATGGGGTTTTCCAGCCAAGAGTGCTGGAGTGGGTTGCCACTTCCTTCTCCAGGGGATCTCCCTGACCTAGGGACTGAACCTGAGTCTCCTGCATTGGCAGGTGGATTCTTTACCACTGAGCCACCAGAGAAGCCACATGCACGTACATAAACGTGCACAACGCACACTAGCTGCCACCTAAACCAAAAAATAATAATAATAATCAATAAAGCCTTAAATTAGGCAGCTCCAAGCTCTGTAGATAGTGACACAGACCAGATGTGGAAGAGCCTGTGTTAGAAACGAGGTAACCCAGAGAGGAAGACAACTAAAAAGACTCGTTTCTGAGCCATGGAAGGCAGCTCAGTCAGCTTGATTTCTAGAGTGTATGATGCAATGGATTCAGGCAAACCACACCAGAAAAGGGCAACAAGAGACACAGGTAGCATGGAGGTGGATAGTGGATGAAGAATTGGAGGGAGAAGATGGAAGAAGGAGGTTGAGAGCGGGAGGTTAAAGGAGGAGGGTAGGGAGAAGTGGATTGTGAACACGTGTACACCCGTGGCAGATTCGTGTTGATGTATGGCAAAACCAATACAGTATTGTAAAGTAAAATTAAAAAAAAAAAAAATGAGTCAGCATCTCCTGGGAGTCCTGACAATAGAATCCTAGATTCTTTCCTGAATTGAGAACATCAGTCTCTCTGAGAGATCAAACTGTCCTTCTCTCTCTTTTTCTCCTAAGCATTCATTTGTCATCCACTTACCGCTTATTTACTCCTCTGGTATTCTCATGTCTTTCCAGAGTGTCAGCTATTACATGCCCATTGCTCACGTTATCTGTCATTTTAATCCAGACCTACCTTCTAAGCATCAGAGCCATCTAATTGACTACTGACCGTTTTCATCTATAGGTCCTGCAGTCATCTTAAATACGCTATTTCCAGCGCTGAATAAGTCCTACTTCTCCCTCCAACTTCCTTCTCTTTCCGTTCGGGGAGCATCATTCACCTACTTACTCCAGTCTGGGCCGCTTCTGTCTACTTCATTTCTTTCACCACTTTTGGTTCCCCACATAGGGCACTAGGTCACCTCCCCACCCAGGGGCATTTCTGTTATAACACTTAATGTATTGACCTATAGTTACTCATTCATTTGCTTTACTCCCTCACTAGTCCATGAGCTTTTCAAAGATAAAGAGTTAAGCATGTAGCAAGCACTTAATGAGTATTTGCTAAATACAACCCCAAATTTTACTGGGAGCTTTAAACAACTCAGAGCTGAATCGGTTGACACTGAGTTGCCCTATGTCACCCCTGATATAGAACAATTAGGGTTGCAGGATGCCATTCCTGTCATAATTCCTTTTATCTGCTTGACAATAGGCAGCAGAGTTGTAAAACCTGCCTGTCTAGGCCCAGTGTTCACCAGAAAGCAAGCAGTACCTACGTGCAGTTAGACCAGCAGCATTTAGTTGAGTGCATGGTAGCACCAGTTTGCTCCCATCCAAAATCCTAAGCAACATAAAAGCTCAGGGAGGAACGTGAGACCTAAGGAGTGTCTTGCTAATTCAGAAAATGTTAAAGTTAAAAAGGACATAGATACATACTTTATTTCTGAAATGGAATTTTCCTTCACATACTTTGCTGAGTCATCAAATAGACTGGCGACTGATTTGCATCCCTTCGAAGAAGACAATGGCACCCCACTCCAGTGTTCTTGCCTGGAGAATCCCAGGGACAGGGGAGCCTGGTAGGCTGCCATCTATGGGGTCGCACAGAGTCGGACACGACGGAAGCAACGTAGCAGTAGCAGTAAGATATAAATGTGTTATTTGATTCAAGATATATACTCTCATTTTCTTCTGCCTCAAAATCTCCATTTAGTAAGAGAAATAATCTGTGCACATTATTTAATCTAGTATTTCCTATCACTTGGTTTAATCTCTTCTATAAGTGCAAGTGACATGTCAATGGACATGAGTTTGAGCAAACTCCAGGAGATGGTGAAGGACAGGGAAGCCTGGCATGCTGCAATCCATGGGGTCGCAAAGAGTTGCACGTGACTGAACAATAACAACAAATAAGTGTAAGACCAAGATCAACATCAACTTTAAAACAGACTACAGATTTTTGATAAAATGCTAATCTGCATCACAATAAACATATCCTAAAAGATCTTTCTTTTTTTTAAGAGGAACTCTCTTTTAAAGGAAAGAAATATATATTAATAGGAAAGATTTGGTTAGACCTAGGATCAATTTCTCAACTCTAAGAACAAAGGTTTCTCAACATTTGGGAGGGGCTCATCCAAATCATTGTCAGTTTTTGAGGCTATCAGTATATCAAAAATTAAATGTATCAAAATAGGATTATAAACATTGTGACACATTTATATTTAAAATTCCAATTATATGAACACAAAAATATAAGATCTGTATGTAGAACTGCCTTTGTGAATTTGATAACTAGTCAAATGGCCCTTCTTATGTTCTTCCTTAGATCACTCACTGCATGGGAGTTTCTGCTAAAGATTATTCCATCTTTTTAAAGAGCAGAAAAAATTTGATCCTCTTTCTCTTCCTTAATTCCATATTAAAACCAAGTAAAATTTTTAAAAGAGACTAAATTTAATGCATCTGTTAATAATTACTGTTCTCATTTTTCAGTAGATTTCAAACCAGCCACCTCCAAGAGTTTTAAAATAAAATCTTTTATTTTTAATAAGGCCATATTCATCTCACACTTCACACTTAAGTGCATAATCACGACTTCCTCTGTTGGCTATGACGGAGTATAATGCAACAACCTATTGCTGCCAATTATTCTCTAATTGACAACAATTAGGCAAGCCAGACAAATTTTTTAAAGTAGAAAAATTAATTTCTCTTAAAGCATTGCTAGACCACTAAGGCCAATATCCAAAACTAGAAGGAAAGTTCACTGAAGTTAGCTCGATTCTTTTCCCTTGGAGTAGCTGCCACCTTTTAGCTCAGGATGGAAACCCGAGGAGCTAGGCAGAGGGCAACTGCTAAGAAGCAGAGAAACAGCAGAACGTGGAGGAGCTGTAGGAAGCTGAAAAGATGAAAATAGAAGTTCTTGCCTGTCAAAAGAAGCCAGGACTTGAGGGCCCGAAATGTCTGAGAAGGCAGGTGCAGGAAAGTGAGCCCAACAATTACCACCAGCTTTCTCCTTGAGAAACGGTGTGATTCTTAAGCTACAAAAGGCAAGAGACCAAGAAATTAATAGAAAGTGCCTGAAAAGCACGGGAGAGTTTATGGGGTGAGGGAAGTTACAGTATTTTGGAGACAAAAATTAGAGCTCAAAAAACACTTGAATGGGAGTAAACGGCACAGGCTCTCATATGGGATCCCTGGAGTGTTACATTCTAGGAGGGGGGTGAACTGAGGCTGAAGTGAAGTGAAGTTGCTCAGTCGTGTCCGACTCTCTGCGACCCCATGGACTGTAGCCTACCAGGCTCCTCAGTCCGTGGAATTTTCCAGGCAAGAGTACTGGAGTGGGTTGCCATTTCCTTCTCCAGGGGATCTCCCCAACCCAGGGATCGAACCTGAGTCTCCCACGTTGCAGGTAGACGCTTTACCGTCTGAGCCACCAGGGAAGCCTAAATGGAGGCTGACCACACATTAAAAAGATTGGTATTTCTACTTCCACCTAGGGTGTAAGAATTGAACATAATATTGTTTCCACACTAACAATAAGGAAAAGCTGAAGAAACTACAAAATGGCTTTTCCAAGCACATAACGAAGCTGAGGTCTCAGAGCAAGCAAGTGACCTGAGTTGCAAGAAGAGATGGATCCCTCCAAAGATAAACGGGTTAAAGGTTCTGTGGCAGAGCATGAGTGGAATGGGTGGCTGAGCTGTTGAAGGCCAGTGTGGACCAGCATGTCCATGCGGAATAGCTGACGGCCTCAGAATCAGTAGGAGTCCATACTCAGTCAAGGATTCTTTGTCAGGGACCTCCACTGGGTACTCATGGAAAAGACTGGGGAAAGGAGGTGTGGCGGGGAGACAGAAACTAGAGAGAACATCCCTAATCGGTGCAAAGTTGAGAAGTTAATTGTTCGTCTTCAGAAACTTCTTACCACTGAGCACTTCTCTTAAAGGAAGGAAAACACTTAAGCTCACTTAAGAACTGAAGTTCTTACTTAACCAGGACTCTTTTAGTTACAGATATATTAATACATACTATCAAACAATATTAGTAATGTCATTTTGGAAACTTGTATCTAATTGAACCGTATAAGTGCATTCCACTGTGATCTGGCATTCTACTTCTAGATAAATACTCAATAAAAATGAATACATAAAGTATTCACCAAATATATATATGTAAAGAAATGCTCAAAACTGACTTACTTATAATGACCCAAAACTAGAACTAACCCAAATATTCATCAACTGTAGGTCAGTATATTTCATGGTGCATTAGTACAACAGAACATCATATAGCAATTCAGTTCAGTTCAGTCACTCAGTCGTGTCCGACTCTTTGCGACCCCATGAATCGCAGCACGCCAGGCCTCCCTGTCCATCATCAACTCCCAGAGTTCACTCAGACTCACGTGCATCGAGTCAGTGATGCCATCCAGCCATCTCATCCTCTGTCATCCCCTTCTCCTCCTGCCCCCAATCCCTCCTAGCATCAGAGCCTTTTCCAATGAGTCAACTCTTCGCATGAGGTAGCCAAAGTACTGGAGCTTCAGCTTTAGCATCATTCCTTCCAAAGAAATCCCAGGGCTGATCTCCTTCAGAATGGACTGGTTGGATCTCCTTGCAGTCCAAAGGACTCTCAAGAGTCTTCTCCAACACCACGCTTCAAAAGCATCAATTCTTCGGCACTCAGCCTTCTTCACAATCCAACTCTCACATCCATACATGAGCACAGGAAAAACCATAGCCTTGACTAGATGGACCTTAGTCGGCAAAGTAACGTCTCTGCTTTTGAATATGCTATCTAGGTTGGTCATAATTTTTCTTCCAAGGAGTAAGCGAGCAATAAGAATAGACAAATTACTACTATTATATGCAACCACAAGAATAAATCTCATAAACATAACTTTGATTAAAGCAGACATAAAATAGTACATATTATGTGATTCCATTTACATGAAGTTCAAAAACAGGAAAAATTAATGAAAAGTGATAGAAGTCATTATCAACTTCAAGGATGGGCATAGCAACAGGAACCAATGGGAGGATAGCCTCTGGGTTGTTAGAAATATTTTATTTAATGATCTGAAAGATAGAAAGGCAATTACTTTGTATAAATTCACTGAGCTACACCTTTGTAATTTATGCACTTTCCTGGTATATGTCTTACTTTAACAAAAAGTCTACATTAAAAATGTTTACACTTACACAGTTGGTGGGAATGCAAACTAGTACAGCCACAATGGGGAACAGTGTGGAGATTCCTTAAAAAACTGGAAATAGAACTGCCATATGACCCAGTAATTCCACTGCTGGGCATACACACGGAGGAAACCAGAATTGAAAGAGATATATGTACCCCAATGTTCATCGCGGCACTGTTTACAATAGCTAGGACATGGAAGCAACCTAGATGTCCATCGGCAGATGAATGGATAAGAAAGCTATGGTACATATGGGCTGGTATGGGGAGGGAGGTGGGAAGGGGGTTCAGGATGGAGAACACCTGTACACCCGTGGAGGATTCATGTTGATATATGGCAAAACCAATACAATATTGTAAAGTAAATAGCCTCCAATTAAAATAAATAAATTTAAATTTTTTAAAAAGAGAAATCTATGGTACATATACACAATGGAATGTTACTCAGCTATCAAAAAGAATGCATTTGAATCAGTTCTAATGAGGTGGATGAAACTGGAGCCTATTATACAGAGTGAAGTAAGTCAGAAAGAAAAATACCAATACAGTATATTAACGCATATATGGAATTTAGAAAGATGGTAACAATGACCCTATATGAGAGACAGCAAAACAGACACAGATGTGAAGAACAGACTTTTGGACTCTGTGGGAGAAGGCGAGGCTGGGATGATTTGAGAGAATAACATTGAAACATGTATATTGCCATATGTGAAATAGATCGCAAGTACAGGTTTGATGCCTGAGACAGGGAGCTCAGGGCCAGTGCACTGGGATGATGCTGAGGGATGGGATGGGGAGGGAGGTAGGAGAGGGGTTCCGGATGGGGGGCACATGTACACCCATGGCTGATTCATGTGAATGTATGGCAAAAACCACCACAATATTGAAAAGTAATTAGCCTCCAATTAAAATAAATTAATTTTTAAAAATGTTTACAAGCAGAACATAGTAATTTCTATTTTAAAATACAGATAAATACTATTTTTAAACTTTATTTAACAAACTTAAATTACACTTACATTGAGCAAGCTCTATATTAACTGCCTTATGAATAGTAACATATTTAGTGATAGCAACCTTATAATTTATTGTCTTCATTTCACAGATGAGAAGATTGAGACTTAGAAATATTAGGAAACTTTCCCAGGTACTCAGCCAGCAGGTGTCAGAACAGGAATTTTAACCCAGACAGTTTGTGGTCTTAACTAGTAGCTTTTGTTGCAGGAGAAACTTATCTTCTGCCTATTCTCTTCTTTCTGCTCTAAAGAAATGTGCTCACTTGGACATTTTTAAAAAGTTATTTTGTATGTGTGTGTGTTTATTTAGATTATAATGTCATCAGTATTACAAATAGCTGCCATTTCTTTTTTAATCCTCCTTTGTAATATTTTGGATGTTCTGAGATAATAAATGATGGATTGATAAACAGTGAATGAGTTCCTTATATCAATTCAGACAATTCCATCCATCTTAAGGAAGAGAGACGGAGGTTGATTCTTCAGCTCTCCTCTAGCTCTATGATTTTATGAATCGTGTCTCAGAGTAGGTCATTACCAGTGTAAATGAGTTAGGTCTAACCTGAAAGCATTGACTCATTCATTTATTTGTTCATTCGACACATAGCATTTGAGTATCTGCCATGTTCCAGGCACCCTTTTAGATGTAGAGGATATTGTGATAAATGGGACAAAGAGCTTAATTTCAGTGCAGGATGTGCTGACAAAATAACACACACATAATATAATGTCACATAACAGCTGTCGAGGAGAAAAATCAGAGAGAAGGCTCAGCAGGTGGCAAAAAATGATTGTGCAGACAGCGCTGTGCTGTTCTATATAGGATGTTCAGGGAAGGCCTCTGAGGAAACAATCTGAGTGGAGGAATAAAGAAAGTGAGAGATTAAAGCTTTAACCTCTAGGGAAGGAAATCTACAAAAGAGGGGATATATGTGTATGTATGCTGCTGCTAAGTCGCTTCAGTCGTGTCCAACTCTGTGTGACCTCATAGACAGCAGCCCACCAGGCTCCTCCATCCCTGGGATTCTCCAGGCAAGAACACTGGAGTGGGTATGTGTATGTACAGCTGATTCATTTCGCTGCACAGCAGAAACTAACACAACAGTATAACGCAACTCTACCCCCAATAAACATTAATTTTTAAAAAAGGACTACCATGTCCTACAATATTGTAAAGTAAAAAATAAATAAATAATTTTAAAAAGAGAAGAAAATAAATAAATAAATCTAAATAAATAAATTAAAAAGGACTAAAGAATATTTTTAAAAGCTTTCACATCTAATCTTAGATTAGATAGAGATGCATACACAAATCTGATTTGTACACACATTCTAGATTTGTATCTCCATCTCAGTTCCTATCATTTTTCAGTCTGGTCCTGCCAAAGAGACCAGAAAGTACAAACATTCTGAGGTAGGAAAAACTTCACAGTTCAGGGAAACTACAAATAGCCCAGTGTACCTGGGGTAGAGTGAGCTAGGAAGAGAGAGATAGGAAGTTGGAGAAGTTGTTAGAGGCCAAATTCTGTAAGGCTATGTAAACTCTGATAAATCTGGAATTTGTTCAAAATGTGACATGAGGGGTAAGGGATGAGGGAAGGGATAGTTAAGTGAGTTTGGGATCGACATGTACACGTTGCTATGTTTAAAATGGATAACCAACAAGGGCCTACAGCCCAGGGGGCACTGCTGACTGTTATGTGGCAACCTGGATGGGAGGGGAGTTTTGCAAATAATGAAGACATGACTGAGTCTCTTTTGCTTGTGCACCAGAAATTAACACAACATTGTTAGTCAGCTGTATTCCAATATGACATAAAAAGCCTTTCAAATGTGATATGAAGTCACTTTGAGGTTCTGGAGCAAAAGGAAAGGAAAGGTCAAATTTTTATTTCCAAAATACAAGTCAGACAGCTGTGTAGAAAATATACTTCAGGAAAGAGGCAAGAGGTAACGACAATGGCTGCAATGACCCACGTTGCTATCAGGCAACATACGTTTGGAAATGTATTAAGACCTAAAGCTTAGTTCAGCTCCCCTAAACACTGTGTTATTGGTGTGGTCTCACACTGTGAACTGGGATTTAATTCTTTCCCTGAATGAACGAATGAACTTCCTCTTCATGAAGCAAAGCAATGGTGACTTATTCCTTCAAAATGGCACCTCAGAGAGCCTGACTATCAGTTTGCTAGAGCTGAAGGAATGAAGCACCACAGATGGATGGCTTAAATGACAGAAATTTATTGTCTCATACTCCCAGATGCCAGAAATCCACACAGTCAAGGTATCAGCAGAATTGTTTCCTTCTGGGGACTCTGAGGGAAGACCCTGTTCCCAGCCTCTCTCCTCAGTGTGTAAAAGACGGTCTTCTCCCTGGGTCTCTTCCCTCTATGGGTGCCACTTTTCCTTCACATAATATTCTTTTTATAAAGACACCAGTCATATTGTATCAGGGCTCACTCTACTGACTTCCTCTAAGTTCTACTAATTATATCTGTATCACCCCTGTTTCCAAATGCATTCACATCCTGAGATGTTAGGATTCAAAATATGAATTTGGAGGAGACACAATTAAATCATACACTTTTAATAGTCAAAGAATAGAAACTTTGTGAAAGAAAGACCTCAGATATAACCCCTTCTACTCCTGTGCTTTGCACTGCATACATGGGACCCTGTGTTACTGTCTTTTGGTACACTGCGGTGGTGAAATTTACCTTTAACAAAATCAGAGTCACCTTCATGCCTTGAGCACCTACTGTTGGCCAAGCACTGTATAGTCTTATACACATATTATCACCTTACATTTAGTCTAGTCACACTCTCTGTGGGATAGATTCTATTACCAACATTTTACAGATGAGAAACTAAAACACTGTTGCTGCTGCTGCTAAGTCACTTCAGTTGTGTCCAACTCTATGCGACCCCATAGACCCCTAACGCGGCTCCTGAGCGTTAGGCATCACTGACAGCAGCCCATCAGGCTCCCCCATCCCTGGGATTCTCCAGGCAAGAACACTGGAGTGGGTTGCCATTTCCTTCTCCAATGCATGAAAGGAAAAGTGAAAGTGAGGTCGCTCAGTCATGTCTGACTCTTAGCGACCCCATGGACTGCAGCCTACCAGGCTCCTTCATCCATGGGATTTTCCACACGAGAGTACTGGAGTGCGTTGCCATCGCCTTCTCCTAACTAAAACACTAGAGAATATCAATACCTTGTCCAAAGTACTTTGGACAAAATAAAATGCCGGTGTAAATTCTTGACCACAACAATATTTTTTCTTTAAATTTCTCATTAATTATAAAAATGTTATATAGCAATTACAACAGAAAGTATGAACACTAGATAGAATCATAAATATATTACACATAATATTTAAAAAATAGAATTCAAAATCATATACATACTATAATATTTATGAAAAAATTATCTGTATATCTAAGTAAACATTGAAAGACATCAGAGGGTAAGATAACTTTTGGAAGTGTGGGTAGGTGGATTATAGTATGATTTTCTTCTTAAAGTCATAAATGCTAATGTTAATATTTTGAAGGTAAAAATATAATTCCAAATGTTAATACATTAATCCATTTTCCATATTAATTAACTAGAATTCAAATGCCAGCATGTATCTCGTCAATGAAATTATTTTAGGCCTTCAGGGATTTAAAACTATTTTAACCTCAGCATCCAAACAATTCATAATGTTGTTTTTCCCTTCACCCTGACTTTAAGTTCTACACGAGAAAATCTAAAGGTCTTCAAGGGCTGTCTGCTCTATGAAATCTGTAAGTATTGGAGATCAATTCTCATGAATGAAATCAGCATAAATTCACACCTAATTAGATGTGGCAGAGAGGGCAGCCAGCCACCTGGCTTTGATGATACGCGTGGAAATTCAGCTGAGGTACAGCATCAATTTAGGAGGCTGCCCAGCCGTTTCATCTCTCTTAATCCACCTCCACCCCTTCCTCTGCTCTGTGCTTTATAGAGACAGAACTTGCAAAGAGAAGCAGCCCTCTTTTCTGGAGAACTCCTTGAGGACTGTCTGGAGATCAGTTTGCCATTTGCTGAATATTCATGGAAATTCCCTGGCTATTAATATTTATGACAATTCCCTGAATATGTGTCTGGTGTGTGACTGTGAAAGAATGATAGAAATTAATTATTTTCTTTGAGTTACCACTCATTAGATCAAATTTGCATGCTGCTGGAAGAGCTGGTGGAAGTCAACCTCTGGCAGAGAGCCGCATCTAGCCCTCCAGTCCTGATTCATCTCCCTGAAGGGCATAAGCTAGTTTTAGTTGATAATGACATCTCTAAAACTTGAGTGAAGGAGAGTTCCCTTAGCCTCATCTGATCATCGCTTTAGGAGCTGATTTCTCCTCGCATCAAGGGGCTAGGGAAACTGGCATGGTCACATTATTAGGACAAGGAGAAAAGCCTCCAATGAGGCAAGGGAGAGTGGGTCATGGGCAAGGACATGGTGGAAGGATTGAGACGTGCCCAGTCAACCTTAGAACTGTCAAATGATGGCAGTGGAACATTTGACAATTCCAAGGCTCACTGGCTATGTCTCAGTTCTTCCAACATTTCCTCCCAAGCAAAATGTCAGTCTTTCTCTTCTGCACCCATCCAAATCCCACCCTCTTCAAAGTCTAGGTCACATCCAGCATTATCCTCAAGATCTCTCCTTATTGCTCTGATCATAATGAATTCCTTATGGAGTTATAGCAGAGGAGACATCTGCATGGCGAGACAAAGCTGGTCAGTGAAAATGGGATCAGAACAAGCTAGATGTTGACAACAACACTAAGAGCCTAGGACATGTATTTTTGTGTGGTTCATTGCCAACAGGACTGCGTTGGCCAGATAGGGCAGCCTATCCTCTGCACCAGGCTGGAGATAATATAGTAAATTTCTTTTCTTTTCTCTAGGCTCCTAACAAACCAGTCCACTTCTCCAAATTAATTGTTCTTCACATAAGTTCTGACTCTTGGACTGATGATGTTTTCAAAGTATCACCAAGTACCTTATGCAAAATATTTGCCCATATTATTGATTAGGTTAACTTTCTCCCTGATATTCTATCCTCTTGGCTGCTTGTAACTATCCTATGTGATTTGTTAAGGCCCATACTTCTAGACAGTTTCTCAGGATAAATTCTTTTAACCATAGCTCAGCTTATCCATTGAGTTTAATTTTACTCATCCCATTCTCAGACTTAAGCCTTTTTTTTTCAGATTTTATTTTACTTTACAATACTGTATTGGTTTTGCCATACATCAACATGAATCCGCCACGGGTGTACATGTGTTCCCAATCCTGAACCCCCTCCCACCTCCCTCCCTATACCATCTCTCTGGGTCATCCCAGTGCACCAGCCCCAAGCATCCTGTATCCTGCATTGAACCTAGACTGGCGATTCATTTCTTATATGATATTATACATGTTTCAATGCCATTCTGAAGGCAACATACTCTAGTTCTCTCTGTGAACTTCTACACTTCTGATGACTATATCATTCTACTTAGCACTTGGTATTATTCTATGCTGTTTTGTTGGTTATTGATTCTGAACAAGTAAACACGTATCTCCTTGATTTTATTGTAAACATACAGAGGCAAGGAGATCACTGGCACATCTTTGCTCCCCTACAGGTACTAGTAGACCTGGGCACCAAAGAAGTATTTTTTTAATTTATTTATTTTTAATTGAAGGATAATTGCTTTACAATATTGGCTTGATTTCTGCCATACACCTTTAATAAACACTTGGACTTAGGTTTTTCCTTTAAGATGGGTCATGCTGAGACCATTGGCAAACAGCTCTGGACAAGAGAAGCCATTCCAAAAATAAATAAATAAATCAGATTATGTGAGCATCTCCTTCCTGCACCCCTTTCTCTGTTTACTGTCCCTGCTTCACCAATCTTTATCCTCACCTACATAATTTGGAGCATAAGGTTCAGTATGCAACCCTGGCTACACACCACAATTTTACTTCTTTGCCCTTAGCCTAAATCTGGTATCCGTTTCTTTCTTGTAGATACCTGCTTTTCTCTGTTGTTATTCTGCCAAGACCTGAATCACACAAGCCATATACCATTTGTTAACTAAATAGTGAAAATTTAGCAGCTGTGACTGAATCAAGTTCATCTCTTTATTGCCTGGTATCATTACTTGCACACATTGCAGTTCTCCAGAAACATGATTGAATAAGTGAGGAAATGAATGAACAAGAGAATGATTACTCCTCTTGTCCTGAGCACTAAAGATACTGATTACAAGTTCCTTAAGATCAGGTTTTTGGCTCCTGAAATCAACATGGTCTCAGACAGACAGACAGACAGAAAGACACGCGCGCACGCGCACACACACACACACACACACAAAACACACCAGGTTGTCATTCTAAATCATCATTACAATGCTCACTGGTCCCCTCATCCTCATCTTTTTCCTATATTTTCATCCACAGCTGCATCCCTGACCTGCTTTCTAAAAGTTTAGCTTACAACTATATGTGATTAATTAGTCTGATCACCCCTTATTCCATTGTATGTACAATAAGATTGATAAAATGTTTTATTTTAACTTTTAAGGCTAAATGAAAATACTTCAAAAATCAGTAAACTCAGTACCTGGCACATTTTAAGTGCTCAAAAGATATTGCCAATACTTTTATTTTTATTACTGTATTATTACCAACTTTGTAGATGGAGCTACAGTCTTAAATCCAATAAAATTTTAAAAATCATTTATAATTCTTCCTAAAGAAGTTCTATTCCACTACTACTTCTCAATTTCTGCCACTGTCCCTTAGACCTTAGCAATTAGCACCATGAACTGTGGTGCCAGAGAAGATTCCTGAGAATCCCTTCAACTGCAAGGAGATCAAACCAGCTAATCCTAAAGGAAATCAGTCCTGAATGTTCATTGGAAGGACTGATGCTGAAGCTTAAGCTCCAATATTTTGGCCCCTTGATGCGAAGTACTGAATCCTTAGAAAAGACCCTTATGCTGGGAAAGCTTCAAGGCAGGAGGAGAGGGGACGACAGAAGATGAGATGGTTGGATGGCGTCACCGACTCGTTGGACATGAGTCTGAGCAAGCTCCGGGAGTAGGTGATGGACAGGGAAGCCTGGTGTTCTGCAGTCCGTGGGGTTGCAAAAAGCTGGGCTGAGCAACCGAACTGAATTGAACTTGATGTCTTCTACAATTTTAGTTCTCTTATCTCACAATCTTGTCTTATCTGGTTTTTCTAGCTGCAGGCTCTATTCCCTTTGGTATATGCTGATATTAGATCTAAAGGAATTTTCCTAAAATACCACTCTGATATTATAATTCTCATCCTTAGAAAACTTTCATTGCTCCTCACTTATAATAGAAAAAGTTCAAAGTCCTTAAATTCCCAGTCTCTCCATTATAAGGCTCTGATGTTCCCCATCTATCATCAATGACTCCCCTAAATATTCCACAATTACAAGAAAATGGAGTTGCCTTTAACTCCTGCACAGATTCTGGCATCATCTTTCCCCTGTCTGAGTTTGTAACTGAGAGTGGGATCCAGTTGCTCACTGCTCAAAAGCCAGTAAAGAGGCCAGGTAGGTAGAAAGGAATGTTTGCTTTATTTTTCATTTAATTTATTTACTTAAATTGGAGAATAATTGCCTTGCAATGTTCTGTTTATTTCTGCCTTACAATAATGTAAATCAGTCATAACTATATACAGTTGAGCATCCCTTCCAATCACCCCCAACCCACCCCTCCAGGCTGTCACAGAGTGCCAGGTTGGGCTCCCTGTATTGCATAGCAGCTTCCCGCCAGCTATTTATTTTACACATGGTAGTCTATATATCTCAATGTTACTTTCTCAGTTCATTCCAACTTCTCCTTCCTCTAGACTTCCCTGGTGGCTCAGACATTAAAGGATCTGCCTACAATGCGGGAGACCCGAGTGCAAGCCCTGGGTTGGGAAGATCCCCTGGAGAAGGAAATGGCAATCCACTCCAGTACTACTGCCTGGAAAATCCCATGGACAGAGGAGCCTGGTAGGCTACAGTCTATGGGGTCGCAAAGTGTTGGACATGACTGAGCAACTTCACTTTCTCCTTCCTCTACTATATGACAAGTCCATTCTCTATGTATGTGTCTCTATCCCTGCCCTGAAAGTATGTTCATCAGTACCATTTTTATAGATTCCATATATTTGTGTTAATATATGCTCTTTGTTTGAGCATTCTTTGGCATTGCCTTTCTTTGGGATTGGACTGCTCAAAATTCTCCAAGCCAGGCTGCAGCAATATGTGAACCGTGAACTCCCTGATGTTCAAGCTGGTTTTAGAAAAGGCAGAGGAACCAGAGATCAAATTGCCAACATCCACTGGATCATGGAAAAAGCAAGACAGTTCCAGAAAAACATCTATTTCTGCTTTATTGACTATGCCAAAGGCTTTGACTGTGTGGGTCACAATCAACTGTGGAAAATGCTGAAAGAGATGGGAATACCAGACCACCTGACCTGCCTCTTGAGAAATCTGTCTGCAGGTCAGGAAGCAACAGTTAGAACTGAACATGGAAAAACAGACTGGTTCCAAACAGGAAAAGGAGTACGTCAAGGCTGTATATTGTCACCCTGCTTATTTAACTTACATGCAGAGTACATCATGAGAAATGCTGGGCTGGAAGAAACACAAGCTGGAATCAAGATTGCCAGGAGAAATATCAATCACCTCAGATATGCAGATGACACCACCCTTATGGCAGAAAGTGAAGAGGAACTAAAAAGTCTCATGATGAAAGTGAAAGAGGAGAGTGAAAATGTTGGCTTAAAGCTCAACATTCAGAAAATGATGATCATGGCATCTGGTCCCATCACTTCATGGGAAATAGATGGGGAAACAGTGGAAACAGTGTCAGACTTTATTTTCGGGGGCTCCAAAATCACTGCAGATGGTGATTACAGCCATGAAATTAAAAGACGCTTACTCCTTGGAAGAAAAGTTATGACCAACCTAGATAGCATATTCAAAAGCAGAGACATTACTTTGCCGACTAAGGTCCGTCTAGTCAAGGCTATGGTTTTTCCAGTAGTCACGTATGGATGTGAGAGTTGGACTGTGAAGAAGGCTGAGTGCTGAATAATTGATGTGTTTGAACTGTGGTGTTGGAGAAGACTGTTAAGAGTCCCTTGGACTGCAAGGAGATCCAGCCAGTCTATTCTGAAGGAGATCAGCCCTGGGATTTCTTTGGAAGGAATGATGCTAAAGCTTAAACTCCAGGACTTTGGCCACCTCATGCGAAGAGTTGACTCATTGGAAAAGACTCTAATGTTGGGAGGGATTGGGGGCAGGAGGAGAAGGGGATGACCCAGGATGAGATGGCTGGATGGCATCACTGACTCGATGGACATGAATCTGAGTGAACTCCGGGAGTTGGTGATGGACAGGGAGGCCTGGTGTGCTGTGATTCTTGGGGTCACAAAGATTCGGACATGACTGAGCGACTGAACTGAACTGATGTTCTTTGTTTTTCTCTTTCTGACTTTCTTCACTGTGTATAAAGTGTGTGTATAAAATGTGTGACTTTCTTCACTGTGTATAAAGCTCTAGCTTTATCCGCCTTGGTTCAACTGATTCATATTTGTTCATTTTTATGTCTGAGTAATATTCCACTGTATATATGTACCATGAGTTATTCATTCACCTGTGGATCAACATCGAGATTCCTTCCATGTGCTGGCTATTGTAAGTAGTGCTGCAATGAATATTGGGGTACATGTTTCTTTTTCAATTATGGTTTCTTCGGGGAATATGCTCAGTAGTGGGATCGCTGGGCTGTATGGTAGTTTTATTCCTAGTTTTTTAAGGAATCTCCATACTGTTCTCCATAGTGGCTGTATCAATTTACATTCCCACCAACAGTGCAAGAGAGTTCCCTTTCTCCACATCTTCTCCAGCATTTATTGGTTTAGGTTTTTTTGATGATGGCCATTCTCGCCGATGTGAGGTGATGCCTCATTGTAGTTTTGATTTGCGTTTTTCTAATAATGAACGATGTTGAGCATCTTTTCATGTATTGGTTGGCCATCTGTATATCTTCTTTCAACAAATGTCTGTTTAGGTTTTCTGCCCATTTTTTGATTAGGTTGCTTGTCTTTCTGATATTGAGTCACATAAACTGCTGTATTAATGTATTTTGACCATTAATCTTTTGTCAGTTGCTTCCTTTGCAATTATTTTTTTCCACTCTGAGGGTTGTCTTTTTTAATCTTGTTTATAGTATCATGTACTGTGCAAAAGCATTTAAGTTTAATTATGCCCCTTTTGTTTATTTTTGTTTTTATTTTCATTACTCTAGGAGGTGGGTCAAAGATGATCTTGCTGAATTTATGTCAAAAAGTGTTCTGCCTATGCTTTCCTCTAAGACTTTTATAGTTTCTGGCCTTACATTTAAGTCTTTAACTCATTTTGAGTTTGTTTTTGTGTATGGTGTTAAGAAGTGTTATAATTTCATTTTTTTACACATAGCTGTCCAGTTTTACCAGCATCAATTATTGAAGAGGCTTCTTTTCTCCATTGTATATTTTTTCCTCCTTTGTCAAAGATAAGTTGCCCATAGGTGTGAGAGTTTATCTTTGGGCTTTCTATTCTGTTCCACTGGTCTATATTTCCGTCTTTGTGCCAGTATCATACTGTCGTGATTACTGTACCTTTGTAGTATAATCCGAAGTCAAAAAGGTTGATTTCTCCAGCTCTGTTTTTCTTTCACAAGATTGCTTTTGTTATTGAGGGTCCTTTGTGGTTTCATACAAATTATATATTCTTTGTTCTAGGTTTGTGAAAAGTATCGTTGGTAATTTGATAGGAATTTGATTGAATTTGCAGATTGCTTTGAGTAGTATCGTCTTTTTCACAACATTGATTCTTCCAATTCAAGAACATCATATATCTTTCCATCTCCTTGTGTCATCTTTGATTTCTTTTATTAGTTTCTTATAGTTTTCTGTCTTTTTCAGTAGATTTTTTCCTAAGTATTTTATTTTCGTTTTGTTACAGTGGTAAATGGGATTGTTTCCTTCATTTCTCTTTCTGATTTTTCATTGTTAGTGTATAGGAATTCAAGGGATTTCTGTGCATTAATTTTGTATCCTGAGACTTTACTGTATTCATCAATTAGCTCTAGTAATTTTCTGGTGGCATGACGTAAGCATAGCATCATGTCATCTGCAAACAGTAAGTTTTACTTCTTCTTTTCCAATGCGGATTCATTTTATTTCTTATTCTTCTTTGATTTCTGTGGCTAGGACTTCCAAAACTATGTTAAGTAATAGTGGTGAGAATGGGCACCCTTGCCTTGTTCCTGATTTTAGAGGAAAGGTTTTCAGTTTTTCACTATTGATAATAATGTTTGCTGTGGGTTTGTCATACATTGCCTTTATTATCTTGAGGTAGGTTCCTTCTATGAGCTTTTATCATAAATGGGTGTTGAATTTTGTCAAAAGCTTTCTCTGCATCTATTGAGATAATATGTTTTTTATTTTTCAATTTGTTAATATGGTGTATCACATTGATTGATTTGCTTATATTGAAGAATCCTAGCATCCCTGGGATAAACTCCACTTGATCATGGTGTATGATCCTTTTAATGTGTTGTTGAGTTCTGTTTGCTAGAATTTTGTTGAGGATTTTTGCACCCATGTTCTTCAGTGATATTAGCCTTTGATTTTCCTCCTTTGTGGTATCTTTGCCTAGTTTTGGTATCAAGGTGGTGGAGGCCTTGTAGGATGAGTTTGGGAGTATTCCTCCCCATGTATTCTTCTGGAAGAGTTTGAGCAGGATGCATGTTACCTCTTCTCTAAAGTTTGATAGAATTTACGAAGTCATCTGGACCTGGACTTTTGCTTGTTGAAAGGTTTTTGGTCACAGTTTCGATTTCAGTGCTGTGATTGGCCTGTCCATAGTTTCTCTTTCTCCATGTTCAGTCTTGGGAGGTTATCCTTTTTGAAGAATTTGTCCATTTCTTCCAGATAGTCCTTTTTATTGGCACCTAGTTGCTTCTAGTAGTCTCTTAGAATAGTATTTCTGCAATGTCTGTTGTAACTTCTCCTTTTTCATTTCTCATTTTATTGATTTGAGTATTGTTTTTTCCGTGATGAGTCTGGCTAATGGTTTAGTTTGTCAATTTTGTTAATAACCAGCTTTTAATTTTATTGATCTTTGCTATTTTTTTCATTTCTTTTTCATTTATTTCTGCTCTGAAATTTATAATTTATTTCCTTCTACTAACTGTGGGGGTTATTTGTTCTTTTTCTAGCTGCTTTAGGTGTGGGGTTAAATCGTTTATTTGATGGTTTTCTCATTTCTTGATGTAGGTTTGTATTGTTATAAACTTCCCTCTTAGCACTACTTTTGCTGCATCCCATTGTTGTTGTGTTTTCATTATCATTTGTTTCTGGGTATTTTTAAATTTGCTCATTGATTTCTTCAGTGACCTCTTGGTTATTTAGAAGTGTATTGTTTAGGCTCCATGTGTTTGTGCTTTTTATAGTTTTTCCTATAATTGATATCTAATCTCATAGCATTGTGGTCAGAAAAATATGCTTGATACAATTTCAATTTTCTTAAATTTACCAAGGCTTGATTTGTGACTCATGATGTGATCTATACTGGAGAATGTTACAGGTGCAATTGAGAAAAAAGATATATTCTGCTGCTTTTGGATGAAATGTCCTATAGGTATCAATTAGGCCCATTTGGTCTGATGTATTATTTAAGGTTTGTGTTTCCTTTCTAATCTATTTATCTAATATTATTTTTTCCCTCAGTAAGCTTTCCTAGTCCACCACAGCCTGTATAAGCAATCTGTTTTACTTTAACACTTGTACTTAGTAAGTCCTAATTTGGCCAGCATAAATTACTTCTAGTGTTTTCCTTAATACAAAAAAACTTGTGATTCATATCTTCATGAAAATATTAGGTTGAACATATGAAATTGACATTTACTAGGTCAAATTGGCTAAATACTGACAATGTCATATGTTTTAGTACAAAAATGCAATTAAAAATACAAATCTAATTCTATTATCCCCACATCTAGAGCTGCAGACACAGAATCTTTGTTTCTTTCCAGAAACATATTTTCTAAACTCACCAAACAATTTTTGCAGATTTTTTAGCCATATCATTGTTAGAGAGTTTAGGGACTGCTAATATTTCTTTTTCTCAACAATTTTTTTAATCCAATCAAGAAATATATGTCTGTAGCATGCCTGAGTCCCTCTAGTCAACATATTATTCTTTGGAACTGAATTACCTCCTTAATTTCTCTGCTTCTGAGGCTCTGCAAAAATAAAACTTTCAGGTTTCTTGGTCTGTTCAGGCAGTTAAAAATTACCACAGATGGAATAGCTTGTAAGCAACAAAAATTTATTTTGCACAACTCTGGAAGCTGAGAAGTCCAAGATCAAGTCTTGGTCACATTTCAAGGCTGTATCCTCTCTGGAGCCTCTTTTATAAAGACATTAATCACTTCTCAAAGGCCCCATCTCCTATATCATCACAGTAGGCATTAGGATTTCAGTATATGAATTCAGAGGAATACAAACCTTCAGACTTAATGTATGTTTCTTCTCAACATCATAATTGTGTACTTACAAGAGTAAAAAACATAATGAAAGAAATATTAAATCAGACTACTGTATTCCCAACATGGAGAAAGGAGAAATACTGTCATAGCCTTTCCTTTCACTGTCAGCTCTTTGAGAATTGAGGATGACACATTCTGTTCCAAAAGGTAATACAACACCTAGTTCAATGACTTTTTCTGAATTGAAAAATTGAAGTCCTCACACCCTCTCTAGAACAAGATACCAAGTTAAAGGACTTCACTGTGTTTCACTTTATTAAATTATTATCATTAATATGCTTTGGCATTCCTTGATTATTCAGTTTTCAATTTTGTCTCTACTATTTTCTATTCTTAAGTATGCTTATATTCATGTTTCCCTTGAATTTTATGCTGTTTTTCAACCATTGAGTATTCAGACCTGTGTATAAGAATAATTTGATAGATAGCTTAAATGAGAAATTTCTTTAGTTAATTGGGTTTTTAAAATAACTTTTCTGTATTTGTAGTGATTTTCTGCATTATAATTGTTTTTTGTTTGCTTGTTCTGTTTTTGCTTTTGGCTCTACAGCTTGGGTCATCTTAGTTCCTGGGAGTGAAGTGAAGTCACTCAGTTGTGTCTGACTCTTTTGCGACCCCATGGACTGTAGCCCACCAGACTCCTCCATCCAGGCAAGAATACTGGAGTGGGTTGCCGTTTCCTTCTCCAGGAGATCTTCCCAACTCAGGGACTGAACCCGAGTCTCCCGCATTGTAGGCAGATGCTTTACCGTCTGAGCCACCTGGACCAGGGATCAAACCAGGCTCCCTGCCATGGAAGCAGGAAGTCCTAATCACTGGATCACCAAAGAATTTTTCATAATGTTTATTTTGATATGCTAAAGGGCAAGAATCATATTATATTTCTGCAACTTTAAAAGAGTTTTGTTTCAGGTTTCTAAAACTATTAAATGATATTTGCATATTTTTTGCTTTTAAATGTTATTTTCTTTTTATGAGACAATAATAATTTGTAGTACTTCTAACTATATGCTTTTAATGTCTACATTCAAAAATTTATTGATCTGAAACCTGTTAATGATAATTAAAGCTAGTTAATAGAGCATTTATAATATGCCAGGCATTGTTCTAAATACTATAATATATCTTAAACTTTTCTGAGCCTGAGATTTAGAGTGACTACAACTATTGTCATTCTAGTTTGGATAGCTCTTCAGGTTCGAACCACCTGTACCTAACCGTACACTATTCTAAACTTCTGGTGTTCTGAGGGCTCCTAAAGTCTATCCGGTTGCAAAATAAGTCTGTGGGTTATGCAGTTGTCCTTGCAAGATGTTATCGTAGGTTAGGCCTTTCCAACACCATGTGCCAACAGAAAGCATGGAACTGAGAGTTTCTGTTCCCATGGCCACACAGAGATCTAGTTAAAAATTGTTACATCTGGAGTCTCATGTAGATTTTGTAGACAGTAATAATAATAATAAAAAAAAAAAGCTGGTATGCTGGAAAGCATATTTTCATTTTAAAACACAAGATGCATTTTGTGGGAATGGAAACTTCCCACAGTTTTTTAAGTTGGAACATGGAACAATTTTTTAAGATGGAACATGCAACTTCAAAGAAATGTCTTGCTCTTGGCCTGCTCTCATCCAACCCCCTGGAGTTTCCAACCACTTCCTTTGCAGTTAGGAGAGTGGAAAAGTTTGAGATACACTCTTTGATCTGTTTTAAAGTCTCTGCCATAATGCAATGACATTTGGCTTTTCAGAGCTGGTCAATTTCTTTGAGAGAAAAGAGAATATTTATGAAAGAAAAACCTCTGCAGGTAAATTGTGTACAATTAGCACCTTTTCTGAAGCTTTACAAGGGAAGCCCAATATAAAGCTGTAGCTGTGTCCAAAAAAAAAAAAGTCTCCTTCCATTGTATACAGAACAACCTATTTAAGTCTCAGGCTAAGCCAGAAATATATCATGCCAAGATGTTTTTAGCCCAGGCAGAAAAATTAATACCTGATCTAGTACTCATAGGTACAGGACAATCAAACACCTAGACAAGAGAAATGTTAGCAGTCACTGCTGGCTCTTCTTTCCAAGTGCTGTTAGCTGGTTTTATGTAGGATGCTGTGCCAATAAGAATATTCTGCCTTTGCTCCTGAGTGAGAAGGAGAATGGTGAGCAGTGGCAGGATATAGTGAAAGCTCAAGGGCTGATGAATCACATCCACTGAATGCTGGCCATGACCATTGTTATTTATCCTTCAGAGAGCTATCCTGTCTGAGCTTCAACCTCCTTGCTTATAAAATGTGTATGGTGATAATAATACTTGTAATTGGGAATACTCGAGGTAAATATCTATGAAGTACCTTGATCACTGCTGGGCATATATCCAATGACCAAAAAAAGAAAAAAGAAAACAACAGCAACCATCACCATCCTCATTAATTAGAAGAGATTGAAGAAGACCACCCCATCCTGCCCCTGCCAGGGCAGTCACCCAGTTTCCAGTCACTCTCCTTTTTTCTGTCTTCTACATAGAGTAAAGTGATCTTTTAGCACTTTATCCTCCTATGTCACAATTATGCTCAAGATCATAAGATAGATTCCCAAGTCCAAAAGTATCAAAACCAGCCCCTGAGTTTTGACCTTAAGACCCATCAGTTACTTCCTCCCCCAATGCTTCTACCTCTGTCCTTATTTGTACCTTTTGAACTCAGTCTTTCAGCTAATCAATTTTTTGTTTTGTCTTTTGTTTGTGACTTATTGCTTCACTCTTTCTCTAGTGCACCTGAAATTCCAAAGTTCCTTTCTTCTACCTCTGTGAAAGCCACACCCTTTGGGTACAAGCTGGGTTGGAATCTATGCTTTGGTCCCTAGTAACTGTGAGACCATCCTATTTGATTTTCCTTTTTAACCTTTAGTTTCCTAATACTAAAATGAGAATTGCAGTATTGAATTCCATAAGATTAGAGGACCTAAATGAGATAACATACATAAAATAACCAATAGGCACATAATAGACACTTGTTGAAAGTTATATTTACTTTTACAACTATCAAAACAGTGCAAAATTCTTCTTCAGTGTGAAGATATATGTCCTCATTATTCCAGTCATACTTATAGTCTTCAGCTATAATGGACTCAACTTAAGGGTAGTACAAGATTTCCATGGATAGTGAAGTTTGAATTTCAGCTCTAGAACTTATTTGCTATGTATAACCTTGGATGAGTTCCATTTCTCTAAATCTTAATTTCCACATCTGTTAAAAAATTACAAATCACATACATGTGGTGTGAAAATTAAATAACATAATGCATATAATCCCAGCATACTATTTATAAATACATTAAAAATGTGTGTGTGTGTTAGTCACACAGCTATGTCTGACTCTTTGCAACCCCAGGGACTGTAGCCTGCCAGGCACCTCTGTCCATGGAATTCTCCAGGAAAGAATACTACAGAGGGTTTCCATTTCTTCCTCCAGGGGATCTTCCTGAGCCAGGGATTGGACCCAGGTCTCCTGCATTGCAGGCAGATTCTTTACTATCTGAGTCACAATGGAAAATAGTGCCTACCAATTGTTAATTTTTCTGTAGGATTTATTCACTACAGGTATATTTTGTGAATTTTCCTGGTGGCTCAGCAGTAAAGAATCAGCCTGCAATGAAGAAGCTGAAGAAGATGTGGTTTCAAACCCTAGGTTGGGAAGATCCCCAGGAGAAGGGCATGGCAACCCTCCAGGATTCTTGTCTGGAGAATCTCATGGACAGAGGAGCCTGACAAGCTAGAGTCCATTGGGTCACAAAGAATCAGACATGACTGATGTGATTTAGAATGCACGCACATATATATTTTGTGCTTACAGCTGATCTTTTTAAAAGTATGGGGTTTTATTTTATAATTTTAGCACAATTTTAATATTCTTATAAGTGAAGCCCCCAAGTTTTATGGTAATTCTTATGGATAAAGAGGATGTGTTCCATTGGAAAGGCTTGTTGAAGATTTAGAACTAAGTAAGTAATCAAATTTAAGTTATATGCAGAGTACATCTTTAGAAACGCTGGGCTGGAAGAAACACAAGCTGGAATCAAGATTGCCAGGAGAAATATCAATAACCTCAGATATACAGATGACACCACCCTTATGGCAGAAAGTGAAGAGCAACTAAAAAGCCTCTTGATGAAAGTGAAAGAGGAGAGTGAAAAAGTTGGCTTAAAGCTCAACATTCAGAAAACGAAGATCATGGCATCCGGTCCCATCACTTCATGGGAAATAGATGGGGAAACAGTGGAAACAGTGTCAGACTTTATTTTCGGGGGCTCCAAAATCACTGCAGATGGTGATTACAGCCATGAAATTAAAAGACGCTTACTCCTTGGAAGAAAAGTTATGACCAACATAGATAGCATATTCAAAAAGAGACATTACTTTGCCAACAAAGGTCCATCTAGTCAAGGCTATGGTTTTTCCAGTAGTCATGTATGGATGTGAGAGTTGGACTGTGAAGAAAGCTGAGCACCAAAGAACTGATGCTTTTGAACTGTGGTGTTGGAGAAGACTCTTGAGAGTCCCTTGGACTGCAAGGAGATCCAACCAGTCCATTCTGAAGATCAGCCCTGGGATTTCTTTGGAAGGAATGATGCTAAAGCTGAAACTCCAGTACTTTGGCCACCTCATGCGAAGAGTTGACTCATTGGAAAAGACTCTGATGCTGGGATGGATTGGGGGCAGGAGGAGAAGGGGACGACCGAGGATGAGATGGCTGGATGGCATCACTGACTCGATGGACATGAGTCTGAGTGAACTCTGGGAGTTGGTGATGGACAGGGAGGCCTGGGGTGCTGCGATTCATGGGGTCGCAAAGTCGGACACGACTGAGTGACTGAACTGAACTGAAGTAATCACATGATACTAGAAGAGAAAGATTATGGAAAAGCCTGGACAATGGTCTCAAAAGAAAAGGAAAGAAGAGATAGGCTTCCTTTCAGAAGAGAAAGGTTGGGGATCCTTGTCCTCCCAGACCAGGGGTAATTACTCTCAGGTTCCTCCTGTCAAAATCCCATGACAATATGGTCTTCCTCCTCCAATGCCATCCTTCTTCAATGCCCAGGCCTTTTCCTCCACAGCTGGAACTCAGATAAATATAGAAGCTTCTGTTTCAGCCTAATTGTGTTCATGAGACCTCCGCCTGCCTGCTCATGTTGGGAGGATTGATCATAGGAGCTGGACTGAGAAGCCCTCTTGGAAAAACCCAACCTAAGTCAAACTCTAAGAGCATAGCTCAAATCCTGGGTTAGGAGAGGGCAATGACTTGAGTGACCCCTACATGGGGCTGATCCATCGCAAAACAAACATGGAGATCTTTTTTTTCTTTTTCAATAAGCATTTCTTTAGTAACCCTTTATGAAAAGATGATAACTTAATAAAATCTGAAAATGAAGCTATTGTCACAACAGGCTTCCATTTTAACAATCAGAAGATCTAAATTCAGAGTTTCTCCTTCTGAATTGGAGTATATCCCTTAACTCTTCATGGATCTTAACTTCTTCCTCTGTCAAAGGAGAGGGCTCAGCTGGATGGTTTTGAGTCTCTCTCAAGTCCAGTGTTATCTGGCCATGGTCCCTAACCCAGACAAACCAAGGGTAGCTACAGACCCACAGACCCTGGTTGTGGACATCATGGCCCTGTGACGTGACTCACATTTGCTCTGTGAATTTCTTATCTTGGCTACTTTGGTCTTCCATGATTTTCCTCCTCTCGTGTTTGGATTTGGAGACTGTGCCTTCTGTATCTACCCAAGCTGATGGCAAATGTGACTGTTATGTCGCCAGAACGCTCCACTTTGCCACGCTCCTAAGATTGCTAGTGACGCTGAAACAGCTCTGATTAAACCACCTCTGCTCCTGCTACACTCATGGGCAGCACTTTGTGCTACTTTGAAGGTCCAGGCACCAGTACTCCTTGTACCTTGGGCCCCCAATGCACCACAGAGATTTTAGGAAAACAGCTCTTTCACCCATACTTGTGTTATATCCAGTTTACTCTAAAACTGAGGCATGGGTCTTTGTGAGCCGGAGTGATTTGCAACCTCCACCTCTCAGAGTCATGCCCTGTCTGACTGGTCTCGAACAATAAGTGGGAAACACTACTCTCTTCCCTTAGAATTAGTTCTATCTAACTTCTGTTTCATGAAGGCTATTGAGTCTATTGTTGAATAGGGCTTCTCCACAGCCCCACCTCATCATCACAGCTTATCTAAACAATTAATGTAACGTAATGATGATTACAAAGCAGAGACTATTTTCCCCTCATATGATTATATACAATTGAGGCTGGATAATTTGAGCATGGGAAGCAAACACTGAGCCTGGTTGGAGGCAGTTCATTATCATAAAATATACATACAGAGGAGAGTACTCTTCCATGTATTAAAAAGACTAGGATTCATAGCCTATCTATGTTAGATGAGATGAAAAGAGAGAAGGAAGAAAGAGAGGGAGGACAGGAGGAATGAAGGGAAGGGAAGGAGGGAGAAAGGAAGAAAGGAAGGAAGGAAAGAAGGAAGTCTTTTTCTTCTCTCTTTTTTGCCATTCCATTGTATTCCTTCTCTTCCATTTTTATCTCTCTCTTGGGATGACTAAAGTGCCATAGCTTGCCAGTTAATAACTATTTTCTTCTGGAATTCCAAACTATTTTACGAGACACTTCTAAGTGAGAAAACAAACCAATTAGCATTTCATCAATGTTGCTACCGCTAGGTAAGTTAAGGCCTCTATTTGTTCTGAGCTTCTAATCTCATTAAGATTTACCTTCTCAGGGCTAAGAGTGTACACTAAGATCAAAGAACAGTTTATCTGATTACTCTTTTCTGATTAGTCTCTTGTCTAGTGTAAATTCTTGATGCCCTCATCCCAAGAGTGCCAAATAATGCCTCTGAGTCTATAGGTTAATGTGATTCTTAACAAGCTTCTCACATTTTAGCTCTTCATCTCCATGTTCACCTCTGCTTATTCTGAACATAACTCCAAAAGACCACACACACACAAATACACATATTGTACATACATAAGCACATACATATAAATTATCATGTGTAAAATCTCGTGGTGTAATCTGTACTTGTTATTAGAGTTCAAAGTGACTCATCTGGAATACAGGGAAAAGAGGGAGAAGAAGATGTTTCCAGACAGTGTGTTCAAGAAACGTGTGTTAGCAAAGAGGCTGGAGGCTGGAGGTGAAAAGTGGAAAGGCCTTTATTGCTTCATAAAAGTTTGACTCAGGACAGGGGTTTGACCCAAGGAGCAACACAGTGCAATTATATTCAGGAGATGGATAGAAAACAACTGCATTAATACAATTCTGTCATAAAGAAGTCCTGAATTAGAATTGCAACATGAACACAGGGGATACATGTTATAAATAACCAAGAGAACAGAAGAAACAGAAAAGGGGGTAAAGAACAGATATCTCCATTGTTTACAGCCTGGTACTTTTTCTGAAACCAAGTCTCCTCCGAGGGGACATATGATAGACATTCTTGTTTTTTTCCAATGAAGAGGGGGTCTTGATTTTTATCTACACACATGACTCATCAGAATATATTAATAGAGTACATTCCCCAGCCTTCATGGCCCCTAGGAGGGGCCATATAACTAAGCTTTGGCCAATAGAATGGAGGTGTAAGTGATGGAGCAAGGTCCAGATCCTGCCCTTAGAAGTAAGGATCCTGCCCTGTCTTCCATTTCCTCCTGTGGGATGGGATGTGGTGGTGGGCCATCATGGAGTCTGGAGACAACAGCTACACCCCAGGGATGTCAGAATAACTGAAAGAGGAACCTTGGACCACTATTTTTCCCAGAATGGAGCCACCATACTAGCTCAGAGGTTTAAGACTGAGAAAACTAATTTTATTTCAGCCGCTGGGATTTTATATCTCTGTTTTGTATTGTTGAATCTATAGCCTAACTTTCCTATCTTATGGCCATGAAAACTTCCAAAAGCTTTAACTTAATATAAAAATGACAAACATTTTGAAAACAAAGAAATTTTATACACCAGGAATTATCCCAGAGATACCACTATCTAATTTTGAAAACAATCTTGAAAAAATATTAGTAATAGTTGGTAAGCCTCAAAATCCTCTTCATCCCCCAAGTACCAGCTTTTCAGTGGATATCAAAGCTTCAGATAAGGAGGAAGTTGCTTTTTTTAACAAAGAGTAAAGAATCTGGAGTTCTTGGAGGCTAACTCAACAGAGAGAGGATGGGAACAAAGATAAAAGAGACAAAAGAATAAGAAAGACCAAATTGTGCAATGCAATGCCCTCTCTGTGATTTCTCAAAAAGTGTGATAAATCCAAGAATGTCTGATATGAGTGTCCTTTTGCAGATAAACCTATTCAGAGACTGAGTGTCAAGTCTAGACTAATGCAAAGTGAAGCAAACAAAAGCTTTAGGGGGAAAATGGCAGGAAGCAGAGAGAAATATGAGAGTATAAAGCCCTAGGTATTTACAGAAATCTGGGGAAGAGGATTATGTATTCCACATTCTATGGAAAAAAGCAACACCATCTGGATTTCTCAGAACTGGCCTTCCTGGCAGATTTCTGGTTAAGTCTTCAAGAGTAAGTTCCTGTAATTATCACTGATGAAAATAAGAAAAGTAGGTTGAGGTTTGGTTCTGAAGTAACACAAAGATGTAAAATCCAAATAGAAATGTCTCAGACACAAATGAAACTGAAGAACTGGCACTTGAATGAATGGGTCTATAAAGCAGGTTTTTACACATTGGCACTATTGACACTTAACGTTTCATGCAAAGATGGGCTTGATAAAGGACAGAAACGGTATGGACCTAACAGAAGCAGAAGATATTAAGAAGAGGTGGCAAGAATACACAGAAGAACTGTACAAAAACGATCTTCATGACCAAAGATAATCATGATGGTGTGATCACTCACACTCACCCAGACCCAGACATCCTGGAATTTGAAGTCAAGAGGGCCTTAGGAAGCATCACTATGAACAAAGCTAGTGAAGGTGATGGAATTCCAGTTGAACTATTTCAAATCCTGAAAGATGATGCTGTGAAAGTGCTACACTCAATATGCCAGCAAATATGGAAAACTCAGCAGTGGCCACAGGACTGGAAAAGGTCCGTTTTCATTCCAATCCCAAAGAAAGGCAATGCCAAAGAATGCTCAGACTACGCCACAATTGCACTCATCTCACACGCTAGTATAGTAATGCTCAAAATTCTCCAAGCCAGGCTTCAGCAATATGTGAACCATGAATTTCCAGATGTTCAAGGTGGTTTTAGAAAAGGCAGAGGAACCAGAGATCAAATTGCCAACATCCACTGGATCATGGAAAAAGCAAGACAGTTCCAGAAACACATCTATTTCTGCTTTATTGACTATGCCAAAGCCTTTGACTGTGTGGATCACAATAAACTGTGGAAAATTCTGAAAGAGATGGGAATACCAGACCACTTGACCTGCTTCTTGAGAAACCTATATACAGGTCAGGAAGCAACAGGTAGAACTGGACATGGAAAAACAGACTGGTTCCAAATAGGAAAAGGAGTATGTCAAGGCTGTATATTGTCACCCTGCTTATTTAACTTATATGCAGAGTATATCATGAGAAACGCTGGGCTGGAAGAAGCCCAAGCTGGAATCAAGACTGGCGGGAGAAATACCAATAACCTCAGATATGCAGATGACACCGCCCTTATGGCAGAAAGTGAAGAGGAACTAAAAAGCCTCTTGATGAAAGTGAAAGAGGAGAGTGAAAAAGTTGGCTTAAAGCTCAACATTCAGAAAACGAAGATCATGGCATCTGGTCCCATCAGTTCAGTTCAGTCGCTCAGTCGTGTCCGACTCTTTGCAACCCCATGAATTGCAGCATGCCAGGCCTCCCTGTTCATCACCATCTCCCGGAGTTCACTCAGACTCACGTCCATCGAGTCCGGGATGCCATCCAGCCATCTCATCCTCAGTCGTCCCTTTCTCCTCCTGCCCCCAATCCCTCCCAGCATCAGAGTTTTTTCCAATGAGTCAACTCTTCTCGTGAGGTGGCCAAAGTACTGGAGTTTCAGCTTTAGCATCATTCCTTCCAAAGAAATTCCAGGGTTGATCTCCTTCAGAATGGACTGGTTGGATCTCCTTGCAGTCCAAGGGACTCTCAACAGTCTTCTCCAACACCACAGTTCAAAAGCATCAATTCTTCGGCGCTCAGCCTTCTTCACAGTCCAACTCTCACATCCATACATGACCACAGGAAAAACCATAGCCTTGACTAGACGGACCTTAGTTGGCAAAGTAATGTCTCTGCTTTTGAATATACTATCTAGGTTGGTCATAACTTTTCTTCCAAGGAGTAAGCATCTTTTAATTTCATGGCTGCAGTCACCATCTGCAGTGATTTTGGAGCCCCAAAAAATAAAGTATGACACTGTTTCCACTGTTTCCCCATCTATTTCCCATGAAGTGATGGGACCGGATGCCATGATCTTCGTTTTCTGAATGTTGAGCTTTAGGCCAACTTTTTCACTCTCCTCTTTCACTTTCATCAAGAGGTTTTTTAGTTCCTCTTCACTTTCTGCCATAAGGGTGGTGTCATTTGCATAACTGAGATTATTGATATTTCTCCTGGCAATCTTGATTCCAGCTTGTGTTTCTTCCAATCCAGCGTTTCTCAAGATGCACTCTGCATAGAAGTTAAGTAAGCAGGGTGACAATATACAGCCTTGATGTACTCTTTGTCCTATTTGGAACCAGTCTGTTGTTCCATGTCCAGTCTAACTGTTGCTTCCTGACCTACATACAAGTTTCTCAAGAGGCAGGTCAGGTGGTCTGGTATTCCCATCTTTTTCAGAATTTTCCACAGTTTATTGTGATCCACACAGTCAAAGGCTTTGGCATAGTCAATAGAACAAAAATAGATGTTTTTCTGGAACTGTCTTGCTTTTTCCATGATCCAGCGGATGTTGGCAATTTGATCTCTGGTTCCTCTGCCTTTTCTAAAACCAGCTTGAACATCAGGAAGTTCACCGTTCACATATTGCTGAAGCCTGGCTTGGAAAATTTTGGGCATTACTTTACTAGCATGTGATATGAGTGCAATTGTGCAGGAGTCTGAGCATTCTTTTGCATTGCCTTTCTTTGGAATTGGAATGAGAACTGACCTTTTCCAGTCCTGTGGCCACTGCTGAGTTTTACAAATTTGCTGGCATATTGACTGCAGCACTTTCACAGCATCATCTTTCAGAATTTGAAACAGCTCAACTGGAATTCCATCACCTCCACTAGCTTTGTTCGTAGTGATGCTTTCTAAGGCCCACTTGACTTCACATTCCAAGATGTCTGGCTCTAGATTAGTGATCACATCATTATGACTATCTGGGTCGTGAAGATCTTTTTTGTACAGTTCTTCCATGTATTCTTACCACCTCTTCTTAGTATCTTCTGCTTCTGTTAGGTCCATACCATTTCTGTCCTTTATTGAGCCCATCTTTGCATGAAGTGTTCCTTTGATATCTCTAATTTTCTTGAAGAAATCTCTAGTCTTTCCCAATCTGTTGTTTTCTTCTATTTCTTTGCACTGATCACTGAGGAAGGCTTTCTTATCTCTTGCTATTCTTTGGAACTCTGCATTCAGATGATTATATCTTTCCTTTTCTCCTTTGCTTTTCTCCCTTCTTCTTTTCACAGCTATTTGTAAGGCCTCCCCAGACAGCCATTTTGCTTTTTTGCATTTCTTTTCCATCGGGATGGTCTTGATCTCTGTCTCCTGTACAATGTCACGAACTTCATTCCATAGTTCATCAGGCACTCTATCAGATCTAGGCCCTTAAATCTATTCCTCACTTCCACTGTATAATTGTAAGGGATTTGATTTAGGTCATACCTGAATGGTCTAGCAGTTTTCCCTACTTTCTTCAATTTAAGTCTGAATTTGGTAATAAGGAGCTCATGATCTGAGCCACAGTCAGCTCCTGGTCTTGTTTTTGTTGACTGTATAGAGCTTCTCCATCTTTGGCTGAAAAGAATATAATCAATCTGATTTCGGTGTTGACCATCTGGTGATGTCCATGTGTAGAGTCTTCTCTTGTGTTGTTGGAAGAGGGTGTTTGCTATGACCAGTGCATTTTCTTGGCAAAACTCTATTAGTCTTTGCCCTGCTTCATTCTGTACTCCAAGGCCAAATCACTTCATGGAAAATAGATGGGGAAATTGTGGAAACAGTGTCAGACTTTATTTTTGGGGGCTCCAGAATCATTGCAGATGGTGACTACAGCCATGAAATTAAAAGATGCTTACGCCTTGGAAGGAAAATTATGACCAACCTAGATAGCGTATTTAAAAGCAGAGACATTACTTTGCCAACAAAGGTCTGTCTAGTCAAGGCTATGGTTTTTCCAGTAGTCATGTATGGATGTGAGTTGGACTGTGAAGAAAGCTGAGCACAAATTACTAGTCAATAGCAAAATGTGATGGAAACCCAAGCTTGTCTGATTCTAAATTCCATGTCCTTTCCTTGCCAGGTCGCATACGCCCCAGTTGTATAATGGCATTTTGAGCGTCTCCATGGCTGTCTGTACTGCGTAATTCCAGGACATACAGTTGCCATAGAATACACCAGGAGTGGTGTCCCTGCAGAAGTGTGATTCTGGAAACCCTGGGGCACTTGCTTTTAAAACCTCCAATACTAGACAGCATATTAAAAAGCAGGGACATTACTTTGCCAACAAAGGTCCATCTAGTCAAGGTCATGGTTTTTCCAATAGTCATGTATGGATGTGAGAGTTGGACTGTGAAGAAAGGTGAGTGCTGAAGAATTGATGCTTTTGAACTGTGGTATTGGAGAAGACTCTTGAGAGTCCCTTGGACTGCAAGAAGATCCAGCCAGTCCATCCTAAAGGAGACCACTCCTGGGTGTTCACTGCAAGGACTCATGCTAAAGCTGAAACGCCAGTACTTTGGCCATCTCATGAGAAGAGTTGACTCACTGGAAAAGACCCTGATGCTGGGAGGGATTGGGGGCAGGAGGAGAAAGGGACGACCGAGGATGAGATGGCTGGATGGCATCTCCGACTCAATGGACATGAGTTTGAGTAAACTCTGGGAGTTGGTGATGGACAGGTAGGCCTGGCATGCTGCAATTCATGGGGTCACAAAAGTCAGACATGACTGAGCGACTGAACTGAACTGAAATGAAATGAACTGAACTGAACTGAACAGGTGTTATCTCTGTTCCTGAGAATCTAGGTCATATCAAGTTCTGCTCTGCCATCCAAATATGATTCCCATTCCAATTAAAATTCTGTATCTATACACAGCTGAGTCGTTTCAGCGTTTTCTCTTCCCTAAAACTTCCTCCTATTGGAAAATTGGGTTGAGAAGTAGCAAACAGAAAGTACAAGCAGTCTCTGATTAACTATTTTCCCAAAAGTTATTTAAATAAGTTGTTAGAATTTAGCATGTATTTTTTTCTATTTGAAAAAAAAATGTTATAAAGAGTAGACAGGTTTCCAGGTTAGGCCACTGGAAAAAATCTAACAAAATAAGCAGTAAATTTCAATACAAGTAGCCTTTATTCAGTTTCCTGGAAGTTGGAATAAATTTACCTTGTTGTTGTTGCTCAGTTGCTAAGTCATGTCCAACTCTTTGCAACCCCATGGACTGCAGCATGCGAGGCTCCTCTGTCCTTCACTATTTCCTGGAGTTTGCTCAAGTTCATGTTCACTGAGTTGGGGATGCTGTCTAACCATCTCATCCTCTGCCTCCTCTTTCTCTTTTGCCTTCAATCTTTCCCAGTATCAGGATCTTTTCCAGTGAGTCAGCTCTTCACTTACGGTGGCCAAATTATAGTAGCTTCAGCATCAGTCCTTTGAATGTACATTCAGAATTGATTGATGGTTTGATCTCCTTGCAGTCTAAGAGACTCTCAATAATCTTCTCCAGCACCACAATTCAAAAGCATCAATTCTTCAGTGCTCAGCCTTCGTTATAGTCCAACTCTCACATCCGTACATGACTACAGGAAAAACCATAATAGGCAGTGACCAAAACCATCCCAAAGAAAAAGAAATGCAAGAAGGAAAAGTGGTTGTCTGAAGAAGCTGTACAAATAGCTGAGAAAAGAAGAGAAATGAAAGGTGAGGAAAAAGGGGAAAGATATACCCAACTGAATGCAGAGTTACAGAAAATAGCAAAGAGAAACAAGAAAGCCTTCTTAAATGAACAGTGCAGAGAAATACAGGAAAACAATAGAATGAGAAAGAATAGAGATCTCTTCAAGAAAATAGGAGAGAAAAATTCATGCAAGAATGGGCATGATAAAGTATAGAGAGAGTATGGACCTAACAGAAGCAAAAGAGATTAAGAAGAAGTGACAAGGATACACAGAAGAACTTTACGAAAAAGATCTTAATGACCTGGATAATCTCAATGGTGTGGTCACTCACCTAGAGCCAAAGATCCTGGAGTGTGAAGTCAAGTGGGTCTTAGGAAGCATTTCTGCTAACAAAGCTAGTGAAGGTGATGGAATTCCAGCTGAGCCATTTAAAATCCTAAAAGATGATGCTTTTAAAGTGCTGCACTCAATGTGTCAGTAAACTTGAAAAATTCACCAGTGGCCAAACAGGACTGGAAAATGTCAGTTTTCAGTCCAATCTCAAAGAATAGTAATGACAATGAATGTTCAAACTACTGTATAATTGTGCTCATTTCACATGCTAGTAAGATTATGCTCAAAATCCTTCAAGCTAGTCTTCAGCAGTACATGAACTGAGAACCACCAGCTGTACAAGCTGATTTAGAAAAGGCAGAGGCACAAGAAATCAAACTGGTCACTTTGTTGGATCATAGAGAAAGCAAAGCTGTTTCAAGAAAACATCTACTTCTGCTTCATTGACTATGCTAAAGCCTTTGACTGTGTGGAGCACAACAAACTGTGGAAAATTCTTGAAGAAACAGGAATACCAGACCACCTTACCTGTGTCCTGAGAAACCTGTAGGCAGGTCAAGAAGCAACAGCTGGAACTGGATATAGAACAATGGATTGTTTCAAAATTCGGAAAGGATTATGATAAGGCTATATATTGTCATCCTGCTTATTTAACTTCCCTGCAGAGTACATAATGCAAAATGTGGGGATGAATGACCCTCCAGCTGGAATCAAGATTGCCAGGAGAAATATCTACAACCTTAGATACACAAATAATACCACTTTAATGGCAGAAAATAAAGAGGAACTAAACAGCCTCTTCATGAAGGTGAAAGAGGAGAGTGAAAAAGCTGGTTAAAGCTTAGCACTCAAAAAACTAAGATCATGGCATCTGGCCCCATCACTTCACGGCGAACAGAAGGTGGAAAAGTTGAAGCAATGACAGACTTTATTTTCCCGGGCTCCACAATCACTGTGAATGGCGACTATAGCCATGAGCTTCAAAGACGCTTACTCCTTGGAAGAAAAGTTATGACCATCCTAGGCAGCATATTTAATTTAAAAGGCTGACCTTCCTAAGACACTATTACCAATAGTTCACCTCATTATGCCTTATGAACATAAGAGGCTTTGCTAATCAGCATGATGAATTATAAAAGTAGGTTTTAACTGGTGAAAATAGCGATGGTTATTTCGCTTGTGTGCATGTGTGTGTGCTCAGTCGCTTCAGTTGTGTCCAACTCTTTGTAGCCCTCTGTATTGTCACCTGCCAGCTCCCCTGTCCGTGGGACTTCCCTGGCAAGAGTACTGGAGTGGGTTGCCACTCCCTTCTCCATGGGATCTTCCCGACCCAGGGATCAATCGAAACCGTGTCTCTTGGTCTCTTACATCTCCCTCACTGGCAGAGGTGTTCTTTACCACTAGTCCCACCCAGGAAGCCCTTTAGTTGGCTTGTGTGTGTGTGTGTGTTCTTAGTTGCTCAGTGGTGTCGGACTCTTGGCGACCACATGGACTGTAGCCTGCCAGGTTCCTCTGTCCATGGGGATTCTCTAGGCAAAAATATTGGAGTGAGCTGCCGTGCCCTCCTCCAGGGGATCTTCCCAACCCTGGGATGGAACCCAGGTCTCCCACATCGCAGACAGATTCTTTACTGTCTGAGCCCCCAGGGAAGCCCTTGATAGATATTAAAACAAGATGCTATAGAGAAAAATTGGTGCTCAAAGCCTCTGGATTGTTTGTAATATTATAGACAATATTATAAATGTTGTTTCCCTCACTTGTCCCATGGACAGAGGAGCCTGGTGGGCTACAGTCCACGGGGTCGCAAAGAGTTGGACAGGACTAAGCAACTTCACTTTCACTTTCACTTTCACTTGTACGAAAAGATGTATAAGAATTGAATAAGATCTGTGCCCTTAAGGATAGTAAGGTTCGCTCCCTAAACAATCCTATGTTAAGCCATTAGTCTGAAAAATTCTGATTATCTAATGCTGACTTTAATCTTGCTTCTAGAATGTTGCTGGTGCAGTCATATCATCCAAAAGAACAGATGCTGGATCTTGACTGAGCTTACAGAATAGATGTTATGAACTGGTGTGCCTTCTTGCTAAATATATATTTATTTAATACTGTGTATGTGGACATTTCAGACAGAATTTGGTCTACTTGTTTGCTTTTCTTATCATATGATAGCAAGATTTTTTAAACATAGCTCAACCCCGCTAACCATTCATGTCTACTATTCATAGCCAAATTGGCTCACATATGTAGCAATATGGAGAGTTTATGAATATTTCATGTTAGTCCCCATACCCCAGCTTCATAACACAAAAGGCAGCACAAAGGGTTCAGAAAAGGTAGTAGGCTGGAGAGTCATATGACAATTTGTAAGTCAAAGATCGAGGCTTCCCTGGTGGCTCAGTGATAAAGAATCCACCTGCCAATGCCAGAGACATGTTTGATTCCTGAGTCAGAAAGATCTCTTGGAGAAGGAAATGGCAACCCACTCCAGTATTCTTGCCTGGGAAATCCAATGGGCAGAAGAGCCTGGTGGGCTACAATCCATGTGGTCACAAAAGTGTCAGACATAGCTTAGTGACTAACCAACAATAAAGTCAAGGATTGTCTATACTGCACAGGTCACTGAGAAGCTAGTGAAAGGCAGAGGGTAGTGAGGGTTGGCTAAAGCTGATGATAGAGGCAGAAGGGAGACAATTGTGGTTGAATAAAGCTTGTTGAAAGATTCTTTCTCTATGAGGTAGAGGTAGGGATGCTGCAAAAGTGAAAGCTAAGAATACCAAGAAGGGTGACTATTCAATATGACATTCCAGTCATGCACACAGCACTTGTTGCATCAGCCGTCCCTGTGACAGAGATGCAGGCGCTGACTGCTCCGACAAAGCAGAGTAATACCAGTGTGCTGTGCCTTCTAAACCAAAAGGATAGGAACACATGTGCATGAGTGCATACATGCACACATACTATTGATGGTCACATTGGCAGACCATGTGCATGAGTTTGAGGCAAATATATGTGGAAGCTTGGAGATCCCTTGCTGTTGAAAATTTACAGCAAAACAAAAGAGCTCAGCGCAGCTTTAAGCTAGTCAATTAGTTAATTCTCTAGTCCTTGCTCCTGACCTCCATCATGGAAAGAATTTCATATCGTGAGATAGTTAGGAAAATAGAGCAGGTTTTTTCTCAGCTTGTGCAACTACTTCTGTTTTACCCTCCACAATATTTCCAACACTTTCCATGGTAGCCTAGAATCAGAATCTCTGGGAAGAGGCAGGGGGAATGTGTACTAGTAAAAAAAATCCCACATATGACTCAATCCAACAAAGTTTAAGAACCAGTAGCTTCTGTGTATGCCTGAAGATTTGCCTTTGATCCTCTTCTGAAAGACTTAGGACAAAAGTCAATCAACCCTCTCTCTCGTACATCATTCAGAGTAAAAATACATCTCTCTTACATTCCACAGAGTAAAACTAAAGTCATGCATGGGTTGCAGAGTTTACAGGTACAATTAGGGGCCTTTGCAGACACTTTCACTTGCTCCAGTAGAATCAGAGCAGCCACCATTGAGCACTTATTAATGGACAGGTGAAAATATGAAAGTTGAAAGAGGTAGGAGGACGTAGGTGAGTGAAGTTTGGCAGCAAAAATAAAACATAATATGCATAAAAGTTTTAAAGATTTCTGCTTCCATAAAGCTGGGAGTTAAATTCACCTGTTCCTTGCCTGGCTGAGAGAATAACCCAAAGGGGCCAAATATATACATGAGTTTTAACAGAAATGTAACTTC
Organism: Oryx dammah; assembly: GCF_014754425.2. Lineage (NCBI taxonomy): Eukaryota > Metazoa > Chordata > Mammalia > Artiodactyla > Bovidae > Oryx > Oryx dammah. Next base: position 6,331,200 of record NW_024070212.1, read on the forward strand.
ACAGTATATGGATGACATCTGGAAAATACTACTTATTCTAAATGGCTTGGTTTTTCAGAGCACTTTTTGAGCGCTGCCTTCAAACATAAATATTTAAGATCAACTATTTAGACAAATGGGGGCTTCACTGATAGCTCAGTTGGTAAAGAATCTGCCTGCAATGCAGGACACCCTGGTTCAATTCCTGGGTCAGGAAGATCCTCTGGAGAAGGGACAGGCTACCCACTCCAGTATTGTTAGACTCTCTGGTGGTTCAGCTGGTAAAGAATCTGCCTGCAATGCAGGAGACCTGGGTTTGATCCCTGGGTTGGGAAGATCCCCTGGAGAAGGAAAAGGCTACCCACTCCAGTATTCTGGCGTAAAGAATTCCAAGGACTCTATAGTCCATGGGCTCACAGTCGGACACGACTGAGCAACTTTCACTTTTCATTTAGACAAATATTTAAGATCAACTATTTAGAAAAATGTTTAGACTATTTTAGTCTACAGGACTGGAAAAGGTCAGTTTTCATTCCAATCCCAAAGAAGAGCAATGCCAAGGAATATTCAAACTACCACACAATTACACTCATTTCACATGCTAGCAAGGTAATGCTCAAAATCCTTCAAGCTAGGCTTCAACAGTACATGAACGGAGAACGTCCAGATATACAAGCTGGATTTAGGAAAGACAGAGAAACCAGAGATCAAATAGCTAACATCCATTGGATCATAGAAAAAGCAAGGAAATTCCAGAAAAGCATCTACTTCTGCTTTATTGAATACAATGCTGCTGCTCCTAAGTCACTTCAGTCTTGTCCGACCCTGTGCGACCCCATAGACGCCAGCCCACCAGGCTCCCCCGTCCCTGGGATTCCCAAGGCAAGAACACTGGAGTGGGTTGCCATTTCCTTCTCCAATGCATGAAAGTGAAAAGTGAAAGTGAAGTCGTTCAGTCGTGTCGGACTTCACGACCCCATGGACTGCAGCTTACCAGGCTCCTCCGCCCATGGGATTTTCCAGGCAAGAGTATTGGAGTGGGGTGCCATTGCCTTCTCCTATTGACTACACTAAAGCCTTTGACTGTGTGGACCACAGGAAACTGTGGAAAATTCTTAAAGAGATGAGAATACCAGACCACCTTACCTGCCTCCTAAGAAACTTGTATGCAGATCAAGAAGCAACAGTTAGAACTAGACATGGAAAAACAGATCGGTTCCAAACTGAGAAAGATGTCAAGCATAGCAACTTGTTTTAATATCTATCATGGGCTTCCCTGGTAGCTCAGGTGGTAAAGAATCCACCTGCAATGCAGGAGACCCCAGTTTGATTCCTGGGTCAGGAAGATTCCCTGGAGAAAGAATAGGCTACCCGCTCCAGTATTCTTGGGTTTTCCTGGTAGGTCAGACAGTAAAGAATCTGCCTGCAGTGCAGGAGACCTGGGTTCGATCCCTGGGTTGGGAAGATCCCCTGGCAGAGCGCATGGCAACCCACTCCAGGATTCTTGCCTGGAGAATCCCCATGGACAGAGGAGCCTGGCTACAGTCCAAGGGGTTACAAAGAGTCAGACATGACTGAGTGACTAAGCGCAGCACAGCACAGAGTACATCATGTGAAATGCTGAGCTGGATGAAGCACAGGCTGAAATCAAGTTCACCAGGAGAAATGTCAATAACCTCAAATATGCAGATGACACCACCCTTATGGCAGAAAGTGAAGAGGAACTGAAAAGACTCTCAATGAAGGTTAAAGGGGAGAGTGCAAGAGCTGACTTAGAACTCAGCATTCACAAAACTAAGATCATGGCATCCAGTCCCATCACTTCCTGGCAAATAGATGCAGAAAAAATGGAAACAGTGACAAACTTTATTTTCTTGGGCTCCAAAATCACTACAGATGGTGACTGAAGCCAAAAATAAGACACCTGTTTCTTGGAAGAAAAGCTATGACAAACCTAGACAGCATATTAAAAAGCAGAGACATTACTTTGCTGACAAAGGTCCATATAGTCAAAGCTATGATTTTTCCAGTAGTCATTTACAGATGTGAGAATTGGACTATAAAGAAAGTTGAGCCCTGAAGAATTGATGTTTTTGAACTGTGATGCTGGAGAAGATTCTTGAGAGTCCCTTGGTCAGCAAGGAGATCAAACCAGTCGATCCTAAAGGAAATCAACCCCGAATATTCATTAGAAGGACTGATGCTGAAGCTCAAATACTTTGACCACCTAATGCGAGAAGCTGACACTGGAAAGCTAACACTGATGCTGATAAGGATTGAGGACAAGGAGAACGCCCTCAGGGGTGACAGAGGGTGAGATGGACTTAATGGACATGAGTTGGAGCAAACTCCAGGAGATAGTGAAGGACACAAAAGCCTGGTGTGCTGCAGTTCATGGGGTTGCAGAGAGTCAGGCAGGACTGACTGAACAACAACATTCAGACAAATGAAATTTGTCTTCAAAATGTAAAATTAGCTTCATTTTTTATAAGATCATATTCAGTAACACATCTCAAGTTTTTACCACCAATGAAATGCAGAAGGCTATTTTTATGTAAGAGGAAAATGCAGGAGCATAGAGATTTTGCATGTTGACTCGTTTTTACTAACTAGTCACACCACATTATCCTGACTTTTACTGTTAAGGAGGAATTCATGAGACAGAGATCCCCTGATAATTGATAGGAACTTCAGACATGATTGCAGGTAGTATATGCACTTCAAAATGGTCCTTAGTGCAGGCAGAAGATGAAATATATCCTAGGTAGAAGTTTAGCTGGGGCCACAAAGGGAAGAACAAGGAAGAGAGGAGGGAGGATAAAGAAATGACCTGGCCTCTTGGTGTTCCTACAATTCTAAGTAAACTGTGGAGGATTAAGCTAAAAAGGAACAAGGAAATCAATCTGGAGTCTTGCATAGCACGTTCAGAGGCTTGAACATCAGTGTTGGTGGCAGTGGTTTAGTCACTAAGTTATGTATTCACTCTTGTGATTCCCTGGACTGTAGCCCGCCAGGCTCCTCTGTCCATGGTATTATCCTGGCAAGAATACTGGAGTGGGCTGTCATATCCTTCTTCAGAAGACTTTCCTGACCCAAGGACTGAACCCAGGTCTCCTACATTGCAGGCAGATTCTTTACCATTGAGCCACAAGGGGAGCCCTTGGACATCAATAGGCAGAGAGAAATCATGGGAAAGGTTTTAAGTAGGGAAATAGATAGGGTTTACAGTTTTGGTTGATTGTGTGGGGTTATATCTGCTCTGAACTCATGAGAAAAACATATGGGTCATCAGAATTATAATATAGTCTATTTACTACTTGATGGACTATATAATTATGTGTGTGTGTGCACAAATGAACACATATGCATATACGTAAAATTTAATGTTATATAGCGCTTCATAGTTTGTTAACACTGAGTAGCCCAAAGAGTCTGTGATGTACATAGGCACTAGTATCTCTGTTAAACAGATCAGAAAACTAAGCCTTAAGCGATTAATGACTTGTCCAAGACTACATAAACAAAGAGGGCTGAAGTCAGGTCTATAAACCACGTCACTCTTGGTCTTGTATTTTTCTGTGACTCTATATTTTCAGTAGTGAAGTCTTCTAATACACTACTGACTCCTTTAAAATTTGTAGAATCAGGAAGGGGTGGGAAATCACCTTGTTTTATCTCAGGAAAGAAGTTGATGGGAACCCCATTGCGTTTCTTTTGCTACAGAAGCAGAGTAAGCAGGGACCTCTATGCCTCCATGGCTTTACACATGCTGTTCTTCTGTCTGGAATACTTTCTTTCCTCAAATATTTCCCTGTCCTCCTGCACAGTTAACATTGCACAGTTATCCCTTCTTCCAGGAAACCTTCCCAGATCTCCAATACTGGGAACATGCTCTTCCTCTGCATTCTAGGAATATTCAAGGGTCATGTTTATCATAGCATTTACACTGTACTGGAATTAGACTGTGAACTCCAAGGTAGGACATATACCTCTTTTATAACCCTAATTCCTGGCACAAGGCTCAGAGCATTCTAAGTACTCATAAAGTGCTGGTTGGAATTTGTTGAATAAATTTTCTGAGGAAGCTGCCTGCAACCTACCAAGGTTAGAAATGAAATCTATTGCTCTTGAGAAAAATCCCCGAACCTGGCACTAATCCTGTCTCTTGTAAGCTCCAATCTCCTGTGCATGACTTATCACCAGAGCAACCTTCTGAAAGTGCTCTTTCCTTATCTCATAGAGCCATCATAAAAGCTAGTTTACTTTAAGCAAATGACATTTGTTTTCTTCTTCTATTTTTTCTCTTGCTATTTTTTCCTTCTATTTACTTATCTATGGGCAACATGAAAAGAAAAGCATCTGATCTCTATTTAGATATTTGATATACAGCATGTTTAGATGGTGACAGCTATAAATTGCTAGGTAGGCACAATTTGACTATCTAAAACCTGTGTTTTCTATTTTGGATTCCATTATGGCAGAGAAAAGAAAGAAAAACACACACATACCACAATTGGGTAAATTTAAAGGTTCACATTTGCATTATTTCCAAGGCAATGTTGGAGATCATGATCACCATCAATCACTGAAATAAAAGCATCCCATACCAAGAAAACTGGGATCATCAGCAATCTTCAGAATTCAACACAATCAGCTTTGGTTGAGTTGACCACTAACAGGGTATGTGAGCCTAGGTCCGGTGTATGTCTTTCTGTGCCTCAGTTTTGTCTCTTGTAAAAGGAAGGATTCGGATTGGATGAGACCTTGAAAGATCTAATTTCACTTATTCCTCCCAGAAGGCATCCCAGTATGTCTGTACACTTTGCTCTTTCCGCTGAGCCATTTGGTGAAATCTCATGTTGAGTGACCAGTCTCCAGTCCCATCTTTCTCGACCAGAGACACCTACTCCTTAACTGGAAATGCTCTGGCACTGTTTACAATATAAATGTGCTTCCAACAATCTTTGCATTTTCTTTACAAAACAGAAAACTAATATTTCACAAATAATCTAATTTATTGTGCATCCACCACTTCCTAATCATGGGTGTGAACAGTTTAAGAAACACATTTCCAAAGCTGCAAATCAAATTGATTATTGATTTTTTAAAAGAAAATATTCTTTGAAATAATATCTTAGTGTCATTAAAATGTTTGATTTTTCTAAATGAGTTTGCTTTGTGACATTTGATGTTCACACAATTATGGAGAGACACATGAAATGCAGTCTAACACTGACTTCATGGAGTCCTCCAAAATTTCCTAGGTCTTCCACTTACTCATTTAGAGCTGAATAGCTATAAAGCAGATGGAATACCTTCCTTCATGTCCACATCTTATTACTCAAAAATGTTCCTTGACCTCTCAGTTCTCATTCCACAGTCTGGTCTTAATTTACTTTCTAGATAGACCTTCCACTAATGCCTTCTCTTTCCAGTAAGTTCAACGAACCTCCTATGTTGCCCACTTTCCTTGCACACTCATCTTTGCTCACATACCACTCCTTCCACCCAAGTTATGCAGTGCTGACTTATTCTGCAGACATTTAAATGGCACAATATATGTGACCACTCTTAGCTCTGTGCCTGGGATAATATAACAGGCCCTCAATAAATGGTAAGCCTTAATTTACTCATTCATTCTTTTGTGGTTATCTTATACTGTTGACCAACCTAGGCTCTGGGCATGCTAGGTAAATAAGAACAGAGTAGGTTACATAATTTGTGTAGGCCGTGTCGGCCCAGTATAAAAAGAAAATTCAGGCTCTTAATTTTAAAATTATTAGAAATTTTACCACAGCGACAGTAGAAGATTAAAAGAACAGGGCTCTTCTAATTACGGAGCCATATGTGACTGCACAGACCTTCCACCCACAAGGCTAGCTTTGACTAAGACACAGGCTCTGACTCCATGGCTTCCCAGGTGGCGCCACCGGTAAAGAACCTGCCTGTCCATGCAGGGATTGTGAGAAACGTGGGTTCAATCTCTGGGTTGAGAAGATGCCCTAGAGGAGGGCATGGCCACCTACTCCAGTATTCTTGCCTGGAGAATCCCATGGACAGAGGAGCCTGGAAGTCTACAGTCATAGGGTTGCACAGAGTTGGACATGATGGAAGTGAGTTAGCACTCATGCACAGACCCCAGGAAGCCCATTATGAGGGTGAATTTGGTCAGGTAAGTAACAAAAAAAAAATTTGCTATATAAGACAATATTTGCTATGAAATGTGTAAGCACTGGGTTCAGAGGGAATATGGCAATGAAGTACCTCTGGTAGCTCAACTGATAAAGAATCCTCCTGCAATACAAGGGACTCTGGTTTCATTCCTGGGTCACGAAGATCCCCTGGAGAAGGGATAGGCTCCAGTATTCTTGGGCTTTCCTAGTGGTTCAAATGGTAAAGAATCCACCTGCAATGTGGGAGACCTGGGTTCGATCCCAGGCTTGGGAAGATCCCCTGGAGGAGGGCATGGCAACCCACTCCAGTATTCATGCCTGGAGAATCCTCATGAACAGAGGAGCCTGGCAGGCTACACTCCACGGGGTTACAAAGAGTCAGACAAGACTGAGCGACTAAGCATAGCACACAGCCCCACTAGAATAGGGATGGAGAGTGTGAGTGAGTCAAGAAAATGTTATGGAAAAAGGCAGTGCCTAAACTGAGTTTTGCCATTCAAATCAAAGTTGAGAGGGCAAGAAAGAGAGACTAATAACACAAGCGTAGCTCTGGAAATGACATGGCTGAATGCAAAGAACAGAGGCTCAAAGAAACCTGTCCAAATTATGCTCCTCTTTTTTCCTCCAGGCCATGCAGCATATGGGCTATTAGTTTCCTCACCAAGAATTGAACAGGCAGCCTCTGCATTAGAAGTATGGAGGCTTAACCACTGAACCTCCAGGAAGGTCCCCAAATCCTACTCATCTTTCAAAGCAACGGCTTTCAGACATTTTTGGACCATGAATTACTATAAGAAATGTAGGTTTTGACCTAGTACACACACTGCAGCAAAAGTGTCAGAAATCAGTGCCTTCCCTTGCCATGTGCTATTTCTTTTCTCTTTCATATTTTTAATAAACTTGCAACCACAATCTGAAGGACCTACTTTAAGAACTATCTCACATGTCACCTTCATGGCAAACCGCCTTAATGCATTCAGCCCTAAGCCATCTGAACTATTGGCCTTTTCTTTGGGTACTTTGCTTTCTAGTGACCAGACGTGGCCATGCATCTCCTGTTCAGCTATAACTTGAAGGCAACTTCAAAGGCTCTGCTCATGGGAGGGACAATAAAGGTTAATTAAGCAACAGTGCAAGCAATCCATTCTCTTCCTCAGTCCTGACATGAGACATCCTTCTTAGAACCACCAATTCTTTCTCTTTCTATTTAACTAAATTTTCTTGCTCAAGAATTAAAGAAGAGTCCCTGGACTCAAGGTAAAAGTCCTCATCCTTGGTCCACTGTTCAATGACATCAAATCCGTCTGATTCTGATTCTCTCATTGTTTTTCTGCAAACCTAACTTTGCCAACCAAGGTCTGTCTAGTCAAGGCTATGGCTTTTCCAGTAGTCATGTATGGATGTGAGAGTTGGACTGTGAAGAAGGCTAAGTGCCGAAGAATTGATGCTTTTGAACTGTGGTGTTGGAGAAGACTCTTGAGAGTCCCTTGGACTGCAAGGAGATCCAACCAGTCCATTCTGAAGGAGATCAGCCCTGGGATTTCTTTGGAAGGAATGATGCTAAAGCTGAAACTCCAGTACTTTGGCCACCTCATGCGAAGAGTTGACTCATTGGAAAAGACTTTGATGCTGGGAGGGATTGGGGGCAGGAGAAGAAGGGGACGACAGAGGATGAGATGGCTGGATGGCATCACTGACTCGATGGACACGAGTCTGAGTGAACTCCGGGAGTTGGTGATGGACAAGGATGCCTGGCGTGCTGCGATTCATGGGGTCGCAAAGAGTCGGACACGACTGAGTGACTGAACTGAACTGAACTGAACTGAATACCAAATTCTGGTTAGAGTCCCAAGATTTCACTGTGCCAGAGCAATCTCTCTACATATAAAAGACATTTTCTTAAATTGAAGCATAATCCCTCTTGACTTGGAAAGTTTTTAAATGTTCCAAGGAATTTAACCCTATCTTTTTTGTAACCAAGTTCCAGAAACTTTTGTATATATAGTTTATCATAAAACCCTGAAATCAATCTGTAAATCAAGTATCATTACTATTTTAGTTTTTATTTTATAAACTCACACAGACTTAGAGTGTCTGATCCAAAGACCATGCTCTTTCTATGATGCTAATCAAATTGAAATAGTGACAAGTTTTGTTGATTGGTTCACACTTGACCAACAAAACAGCTGAAACTAGCAGTCCACAATGTGATGCTATACATGAGTATAAAATCTTTTCAGAATATTTGAAGCAAACCCCAGCTCTATTCTCTGGATTCGTGTGAGGCCCAGCCCTCCTGCCTCCATCCCTAGCTTAGTATGGATGGCCTTGCTCTACTCTTTTGTCACAGGCCTTAGATATTTCCAAGCTTATGTTGGATAGGTCATGTCAGATCTAAAGGTGAGCCATCCTATTTCTGTCACCCCACATTTTTGCTTTGTGGAATTAGTCTGTTTTATTTCCCCTGTTTTAGAAGTTATGTATAGGATTTAATGTAAGTTAAAATTAAGGCTGGGCTTCCCTAGTGACTCAGATGTTAAAGAGTCCACCTGTAGTGCAGGAGACCCAGGATCGATCCCTGGGTCAGGAAGATCCCCTGGAGAAGGGAATGGCTACCCACTCCAGTATTCTTGCCTGGAGAATTCCATGGACAGAGGAGCCTGGTGGGCTAGAGGCCATGGGGTTGCATAGAGTTGGAAACAACTGAGCAATGAACACTTTGACTTTCAAAATTAAGGCTAAATGTTTTCAGAGATTTTCCCTTGGCATGCTGATTTACATTGACTTCTAGAGGAAAAAGGATCACTTTACATCACAGAACTGCCTGAAGTCTGCACACTGCCTGAATCTGAAGATGCAGAGATCTCTTTTCAATGTCTCTGCCACACTGATATACTTGAAACAAAAGTATACCATAGTCTAAACCCCAGAATAAGAAAAAATTATGAGCTTGAGATAATGTGAAGCTCATTTCCAGTCTATAACAAGAAAATGTGTGCCAGGAGGCAGTGTGGTGAAGTGAAGGAGATAGAATGAGAAGCAGAAGGCGTACATTCACAGGGAACTCTGCTCAATGCTATGTGGTAGCCTGGATAGGAGGGGAGTTTGGGGGAGAATGGATACATATATATGTATGGCTGGGTAGCTCTGCTGTGTACCTGAAACTGTCATTATTAATCAGTCTTACTGAAACATAAAATAAAAAGTTTAAAAAACAAATAAAATTAAAATTTTAAAAGGAGACCTACATTCAACAGTTTCAGAGTGAGATCTGATAGGTGAAAGTGCTTTCTGCACTCTAAAAGCACCACCACCAGGAAGAACCATGACTTATTTTTGACGCTTGATACTTCCCAGGTGGCTCAGTGGTAAAGAAACTGCCTGCCAATGCAGGAGGCCCAGGAGATGCAGGTTAAATCCCCGGGTCGGGAAGATGGAAAGGGAGATGGAAATGGCAATCACTCCAGGATTCTTGCCTGGGAACCCCATGAACAGAGGAGCCTGGTGTGGTACAGCCCATGGGGTCACAGAGTCGGACACAACTTAGTGACGGAGCACACATACACACCGGTGAGTAACTTGGGGAATCAGTTGGCTAGCTATCTCATTTTAGGAAGCTGAAATTCCAAGAGGAGAGTTACCCAAAGAGTCAGTTGCCCACGGCCACGCCAGGGCTGCAGCCTAGACCATCTGGTCAGGCTTCCCATGATGTACATCACCTCTAGGTGTTAGTTATATGTAGCTCATATTTTCTAGGTGACACTTTTTTCTATTAAACTAAGGATCCATGTTAAAGTCAAAATTGCAGTGCATTCAAACCCAGGAGAGATATCAATAACATCAGATATGCATATGACAACATCCTCATAGCAGAAAGCAAAGAGGAACTAAAGAGCCTCTTGGTGAAAGTGAAAGAGGAGAGTGAAAAACCTGGCTTAAAACTCAACATTCAAAAAACAAAGATGACAGAATCCAGTCCCATCACTTCATGGCAAATAGATGAGGAAACAATAGAAACAGTGACAGACTTTATTTTCTTGAGCTCCAAAATCACTGCAGATGGTGACTGCACCATGAACTTAGAAGACGCTTGCTCCTTGGAAGTAAAGCTATGCAAACCTAGACAGTGTAATAAAAAGCAGAGACATTGCTTTGCTGACAAAAGCACGTCTAGTCAAGGCTATGGTTTTTCCAGTGGTCATGTATGGATGTGAGAGTTGCACCATAAAGAAGGCTAAGCACCGAAGAACTGATGCTTTTGAACTGTGGTGTTGGAGAAGACTCTTGAGAGTCCCTTGGCCTTCAAGGAGATCCAACTAGTCAATCCTAAAGGAAATCAATCATCAACATTCACTGGAAGGACTGATGCTGAAGCTGAATCTCCAAAACGTTGGCAACCTGATATGAACAGTCAACTCATTAGAAAAGACTCTGATTCTGGGAAGGACTGAAGGCAGGAAGAGAAGGGGATGACAGAGCATGTGATGGTTAGATGGCATTACTGACCATGAACATGAGTGTGAGCTACTTCTTGGAGATGGTGGAGGACAGGGAAGTCTGGCATGCTGCAGTCCATGGGGTCACAAAGAGTCGGACACGACTGAGCAACTGAACAACAACAGACCCATAAACAGATATTTGGAATCTAATTCTGAGAACCTGATTTCAGCAAGTTCACTTATGGGCTTTCAGATGAGAGTCTCTGTCTATCTCCTCTGAGATGAAGGCTTACATGGACCCATTTTGCTGGGTATTGCATAATTCTAAAGGTCCTCAAGGGCCTCCTTGCTGGTGCTCTAATAATGCCAACAATTCCAGATTTTTTTTTGTTGCAGCCAGTGCCCTGCCTCAGCAGATAATACTTTTAGCATTAGAACCTAGAGGAAGACCAAAAGCAGTTTCTGCCACAGTTATTGCTTCTTCCATAGACAAATTCACACTAAGCCCATAGGATGTATATTGGCAGACCCCACATGGAGCAAAGGCTAGCTTCCCAGGCAAGCAACCTGTGCTCATGCTCAGTAGGGCCCTGTGCTTGGCTTAATGCTCTGCTTTTGCCATCCTAATAGCCTTGATTATTTTTGATCAAGGGGTTCTCTGCATTTTTATTTGGCACTGGGCTCAACAAATTATGTAGATGGTCCTCATGGAGCTGACACTTTCACATATTCTGAAAATGCCATGCATAACCTCTGGCTTTCCCCATACCCTCCTGAGAACAACTTCATATGTGTGGGTTGAGGTGGGGGTAGAGTAATTACACAAAATTCTCACACCCCTTTTCTTCCATGACTTAGGCACATTCAGATAAATGGGCTCCCATAATGGAAAATATGCAGATAGGACATCAAGTATTCATCATCCTGGACTAACGATGAATTATTCACATTGCATTTTCTAAATAATTCATCACATTCAGTATAACTTATGGATTACAGTTCAGACAGTGCATGAGTGTTTTCTACTGTCTAGTTTTACATACATTTTTATTCATCAGAATTTCTCACTAAAGTTCCAAACACCATCAATCTATTCATTCAACAAATATTTGAACCAGGCATCTTCCCAAGTTTCTGGAGATATAGCAATGAACAAAATGGACAAAAATTATTAACAAACACTGTCAAGGGAGTTTGCTAACCATACAAGAATACAAAATGAAAAAGACATACTTCAAGCCTCAAGGGGGCACACACTCTGGTAGGGAGAAACAGATGAGAATAAAGCAAGATATATGCATCCATATGTACCAGAAGAAAGATGCAAATTAGTGACGATGTGGAGGGGCTTGAGAGGAAAGAGAGAGAGACTGAAAGTGATTAACCTGTTTTTTAATGGGTAGAAAATTATTCAATCCCTGTGTTCAGGTTTGATACTGAAAATCTACATAGCTTATGCAGAAAGGTGCTAATTAAAATAGGATACTGATCAAAGCTTCCAATATTGAATGTAAAGTAAGTGATTTAATCATGAAAACACATCTTTATAGAAACCTAAATTGAAAATGCTTCTGAGTAATTCCAGGAATGGTAATCCTTGGAGTGCTGTCGTGGTTGTTGTTATTTAGTCATTAAGTTGTGTCTGACTTTTTGCAAGCCCATAGACTGTAGCCCACCAGGCTTCTCTGCCCATGGCATTTCACAGGCAAGTATACTGGAGTGGGTTGCCATTTCCTTCTTCAGGGGATTTTCCTGACCCAGGTTGAACCTGTATCTCCTGTATTGATAGGTGGATTCTCTTCCACTGAGCCACCAGGAAAGCCCAATAACCATGCAGAAAACTTAGGATTAGGGACTCCCCTGGCATTACAGTAGTTAAGACTGCACACTTAAAAGGCAGGAGGCACTGGTTTGATCCCTGGTTGGGAACTAAGATGTCACATGTCTTGCTGCATGGCTTAAATATATATATTTATTTATTTATTTAATTTAGATTTATATTACGTTAAGAAAACAACTGATTCACCCACATAAGAAAAAGTGAGAGGGTGGAGATTCAACACCAGAAAGTGCATGGAGCTCAGATATAATTGGCAAATTACATTTGTTATGAGACTACACAAGATTAGATTAAATTATAAGTCTTTTTTGTTCTGAGACCCAGTTTCAGACATGTGTTTGTTGTGGAGGCAGGGAGGAATTTCTGAAGCAATCAACAAATAATTCTCTGGACACCAGCAGAGTGTCCTACAGTTCAACTCTTCAATTCAATTCTAAAACCATCTACCCAGAGATACCATAAGATTCTACAAGTTAAGGGTTCCGTCCTACTGGACTGCTCCCCTCACTTCAGACTCTAGTGAGGGGGTTCAGGTCAGGCCACCCAGAATGCTCCATTTTGGCATGTGGCTTATTTCAAGCTGAAGACAATCACAGTCCAACAGACTTAAAAGGAGCTTTTTACTGCTCTTATAACTGTCTAAAAAACCTTAGACAGAAGACCTGTACCAGGAAAAGAGCTTATAAAGATTTAACTTTTTTTTTTTTTTTTTTAATTTATTTATTTATTTTTAATTTTTACTTTACAATTCTGTATTGGTTTTGGCATAGATTGACATGAATCCACCACAAGTGTACATGCGTTCCCAAACATGAACCCCCCTTCCACCCCCCTCCCCACAACATCTCTCTGGGTCATCCCCGCGCGTCAGCCCCAAGCGTGTCATATCCTGCATCAGACATAGACTGGTATTTCGATTCTTACATGTTATTATACATGTTTCAATGCCATTCTCCCAAATCATCACACCCTCTCCCTCTCCCTCTGAGTCCAAAAGTCCGCTATACACATCTGTGTCTCTTTTTCTGTCCTGCATACAGGGTCATCATTGCCATCTTCCTAAATTCCATATATATGTGTTAGTATACTGTATTGGTGTTTTTCTTTCTGGCTCACTTCACTCTGTATAATCGGCTCCAGTTTCATCCATCTCATCAGAACTGATTCAAATGTATTCTTTTTAATGGCTGAGTAATACTCCATTGTGTATATGTACCACAGCTTTCTTATCCATTCATCTACTGATGGACATCTAGGTTGTTTCCATGTCCTAGCTATTATAAACAGTGCTGCGATGAACATTGGGGTACATGTGTTTCTTTCAATTCTGGTTTCCTCTGTGTGTATGCCCAACAGTGGGATTGCTGGGTCAAGATTTAACTTTTTATAACAGGAAAACTTAGCTGCATGGCAGGGCAGACATTTATTTGCCCAACATTTGCTCTCATCAGCTTCCTATAAATTGTCTCTCTTCCCTTTGAAGCCCAGACCCCTACTACCTTTTCCATAGTGCAGGATGGCATATGGGCCTCAAATGCCTGACTATCTGGGAGCCTCATATCTGTAGGATTCCCGTATATGTGAAATTGATTTTTTCCTCTCCTGTTAATCTATTTCATTACAAAATAATTACTAATCCAGCTAAAAAACCTAGAAGTGAAGAAGAGGGAAATGTTCCTCCCCTACACTGGGCATAAGTCCAGGCTTTTATGTGCATTTCTGACAGACTTTCTAGGTTTCAATTCAGTTCAGTTTAGTTCAGTCGCTCAGTCGTGTCTGACTGTTTGTGACCCCATGAATTGCAGCACGCCAGGCCTCCCTGTCCATCACCAACTCCTGGAGTTCACTCAAACTCACATCTATCAAGTCAGTGATGCCATCCAGCCATCTCATCCTCTGTCGTCCCCTTCTCCTCCTGCCCTGAATCCCTCCCAGCATCAGAGTCTTTCCAGTGAGTCAACTCTTCGCATGAGGTAGCCAAAGAACTGGAGTTTCAGCTTCAGCATCATTCCCTCCAAAGAAATCCCAGGGCTGATCTCCTTCAGAATGGACTGATTGGATCTCCTAGCAGTCCAAGGGACTCTCAAGAGTCTTCTCCAACACCACAGTTCAAACGCATCAATTCTTTGGTGCTCAGCTTTCTTCACAGTCCAACTCTCACATCCATACAAGACCACAGGAAAAACCATAGCCTTGACTGGATGGTTCTTTGTTGGCAAAGTAATGTCTCTGCTTTTCAATATGCTGTCTAAGTTAGTCATAACTTTTATTCCAAGGAGTAAGCGTCTTTTAATTTCATGGCTGCAGTCACCATCTGCAGTGATTTTGGAGCCCCCCAAAATAAATTCTGACACTGTTTCCACTGTTTCCCCATCCATTTCCCATGAAGTGATGGGACCAGATGCCATGATCTTCGTTTTCTGAATGTTGAGCTTTACGCCAACTTTTTCACTCTCCACTTTCAATTTCATCAAGAGACTTTTTAGTTCCTCTTCACTTTCTGCCATAAGGGTGGTGTCATCTGCATATCTGAGGTTATTGATATTTCTCCCAGCAATCTTGATTCCAACTTCTGCTTCTTCCAGCCCAGCGTTTCTCATGATGTACTCTGCATAGAAGTTAAATAAGCAGGGTGACAATATACAGCCTTGACGTACTCCTTTTCCTATTTGGAACCAGTCTGTTGTTACATGTCCAGTTCTAACTGTTGCTTCGTGACCTGCATATAGGTTTCTCAAGAGGCAGGTCAGGTGGTCTGGTATTCCCATCTCTTTCAGAATTTTCCACAGTTGATTGTGATCCACACAGTCAAAGGCTTTGGCATAGTTAATAAAGCAGAAATAGATGTGTTTCTGGAACTCTCTTGCTTTTTCCATGAGCCAGCAGATGTTGGCAATTTGATCTCTGGTTCCTCTGCCTTTTCTAAAACCCAGCTTGAACATCTGGAAGTTCATGTTTCACATATTGCTGAAGCCTGGCTTGGAGAATTTTGAGCTTTACTTTACTAGCATGTGAGATGAGTGCAATTGTGGGGTAGTTTGAGCATTCTTTGGCATTGCCTTTCTTTGGGATTGGAATGAAAACGGACCTTTTCCAGTCCTGTGGCCACTGCTGAGTTTTCCAAATTTGCTGGCATATTGAATGCAGCACTTTCACAGTGTCATCTTTCAGGATTTGAAATAGCTCAGCTGGAATTCCATCACCTCCACTAGCTTTGTTCATAGTGATGCTTCCTAAGGCCCACTTGACTTCACATTCCAGGATGTCTGGCTCTAGGTGATTGATCATACCATCGTGATTATCTTGGTCATGAAGATCTTTTTCGTAGAGTTCTTCTGTGTATTCTTGCCACCTCTTCTTAATATCTTCTGCTTCTGTTAGGTCCATACCATTTCTGTCCTTTATCGAGCCCATCTTTGCATGAAATGTTCCCTTGGTGTCTCTAATTTTCTTGAAGAGATCTCTAGTCTTTCCCATTCTGTTCTTTTCCTCTATTTCTTTGCATTGATCGCTGAAGAAGGCTTTCTTATCTCTTCTTGCTATTCTTTTGAACTCTGCATTCAGATGCTTGTATCTTTCCTTCTCTCCTTTGCTTTACACTTCTCTTCTTTTCACAGCTATTTGTAAGGCCTCCTCAGACAGCCATTTTGCTTTTAGTTCACAGAATCCAGAGAAACATTTTACTTACTAGATTATTGGCTTATTATGAAAGGATGTAACTCAGGAACAGCCAAGTGAAAGAGACTTATGGAGCGAGGTATGAGAAAAGGGCATGAGCTTCTGTCCCCTCTCTAGGGGCCGTCTCAGTGAATTTCCATGTGTTCACCAAACCAGAAGCTCTCAGACCCAGTCCTTTTATGGAGACTTCATTACATAGTCAGGACTGATTAAATCATTGGTCGTTGGTGATTGATTCAACTTCCAGCCTCTCCCCTCTCTAAAGAGGTTTGGGGCTGGAAGTTGAAGTGAGGTGGTACTGAAAGTTCCAAACATCTAATCATTGGTTGGTTCCCTGAGCAATCAGCCCCCATTCTTGGGCTAGTTTCCCGTCATCACATTCACACAATCAAAGTCATCTTTACTGTCTTTATCAAAGGAAAAGTCAAGGATTTTAGGAGCTCAATGCCTAGAATGAGGTCAAAGATTTATGATAAATCATAGTGAGGTAAATCAGATGCAGAACTGACCGTCCAAATCCACAGAACCCCATCCATATGAATGTCTGTGTAAATGGCAGAAACAACATAAACAATATTCCTGGATAAAAGCAACATAGCCCTAGTGACCAGAAATGAATAAACCTGAGATGGCCATGCCTAATTCTGAGCAACAAGACTGTGAAAGCTGGGAAATTTTGGAAGATGATTGTATTGCTGATTCTGTTGGTGATGCTAATTGTCTTGTTGTTCACACTGTCTGCACTGTTTGCTGAACCCAGGGTAGGCAAGGTGCAAGATAAGAGGCTGGAAGAAGATTCGAGGAGCTGAAGGAATTGCAGACAAATTTATTCTTTCCTGACTGCCATGGCAGCCATAACACACCCTTTCTCCATGCTGATGCTGCAGCCCTAGCAGAGGCCAAAAGATAACCAAAATATAGCCATAATGCAGCCTTAGCAAAACCTCATAAAACATAGTCATGGTGTTGCTCCAATGTAGCCCAATGCAGCAGCAGCCCGGTCTTTATGGTGAAGCTCATACAGGTGAACTGCACACAGTAGCCCACAACCAAACAAGTACCTCGTGACGCACATGCACAGTTCCATAAATGAGCTCAACTGTTGCATAATCATTATTTACAAAATGTGGGGCAAGAGCAAGAGACCATGGGGTGAGAGAGACTGACTCTGCCATGTTGGCTAATTTGCTCTTGCTTTGCAATAGTCTTTCCACAAAATGCAATCTCAAAAACTGCCTGCTACGATTTTTTTTTTAGTCCATCTGTGTGTTGGCTGATTGGCTCACTGGTTTCTATTTTTTTTTTATTACTTGGGATTGATTATAAAAACAACCTTTGAACTGAGAGTTATCAGAGTCAATTTCCCCTGAACAGGAATTTTAAGCCTAACAACCCCTTTCTATATAGTAGCCCAGAAATTTTCTATTTACTCCCTTTAAGCCCACTCATTCATTTGTGGTATAAAAAGTGCTTTATAAACTGTAAAATTTTATTGCTGTTACTATTAATAACATTAACCAGTATCTAATCAAAAGTAGTTTAGAGTGGGGAATTCCCTGGTGATCTAGAGGTTGGGACTCTGTGCTTCCCCTGCAGTGGACACAAGTTTGATCCCTGGTTGGGGAACTAAGATCCCACATACCTTTAAGCATGGCCAAAAAATAGTTTAGAACATTCTGAGAGCACATTAATAGATGAGAACCACACATGCGCACACACATACCAGAAAGAAATCAGAAGTTGGAAGCAGTTCTCAAAAAGAACAGGAAAAGGGATCGAAGGCTCATTTCCAGAGGGTGAAGTTTATATAAGATGGAGCTGCCACAACAGGATTCTCTGAGGTAATGATCAGAAATGTCAACAGAAAGGGGCAACACTGTGAAGGCGGTCACAGTGGGGGTCACAGGAAGATGGCTCATAGTCCAACCTGGGGAAACTTCTGTTAGAATGCTGCATAGATTCAGAAACAATATCACATCACAAGTGCAAAGATTTTTCACAGAAATTGATTTCGTGTGAAAGAAGAGCTCTATCTGGCAAACCAGCAAATGCAGCACTATGGAAGGTGTTGCTGGCAATCCTGAGGGATATCCTGTATGTCCTAGGATGGAAGAGAAGGCAAGAACATCGTTAAACAGGTGGAAAGGTTATGAAAGGCAGTGATTTGAACCAAAAGAACCTCACTATAAACCCTAAGGTAAGTCTCACTATTTTGAGAAGATTTCAGTAGAAACGTTAGTATTTTTCTGAACTGTGAACTGAGGCGAAGTTTTTGTGTAGATTTACTTTATAATTGTTTGTATACATACATACACAGCAGTATCAACCTAGTAAAATGGTACTTGAAGCACATGCTACTATTAAGAGTTTCTCTTCTTCACTCCTCACATTGAGATATTCCGGTGTGCCCATTGCAACCTAAATGCCTATTAACAATGCTGTTCGGAGGCTGTTTACAGCCAGTGCCCTGGAGTCCAACAAGATGAACTAAGAGCTAACAGCTACCTCCCCACCTTCCATTAGGCCTTCAACAACCTCCGCAAGTAAACAAACCCAAAGTAATTCAAATGGCTTTGGCAGTCATTTTGTAACTGTCTTTTGTTGTACCTGAAGCAGGGGCCCTTGCACCTGGTTCTCCTGGGCTCCATTCCGGCTCATTGCAATTACATAAAGAAGTCTGCTATAGTGAGCCAAGGTGAAGAATTCTGTTTAGAAATTTGCTACACTGTGTCCTGCATTTATCCCAACAATACACAGCCTGGAGCAAACAGCCTTTTCTTTAGACATAATTTGTTTGAGTCACTGTGTGCACCAAAGAGACATAAAGGGGATTTGACCCAAGGAGACCAGAATTTCACTGCCTCTGCCTAAAAGACACATTTTGTGTATTCTAAAGCAGCTTTCTTCCTTCTTGTGAGTGAATCAAAGTTATTTCAAAGAGAACTGGCAACTAGCCCCATAACTATTTTGAATTGACACCGTGTTCTTGGTTGCTCTCATTTTTTGCCTAACCCATCTTTGGCAGCCGTATCCTTTAAAGAAGAGTGGCATGGTCTATAAAAAGAACAGGAACTTTATAACCAAATCAATGTAGTTTCCTTCTCTCCATTTGCCTTTAAGCAAGTCATTTAATCTCTTGGCCTGAAGTTCTCATCTGTGAAGTGGGGACAAAAGAAACCTTGCAGGATCATTAGGACGATTCTCAATAATCTAATTAAAGGTACAGACCATTTTCGGTAGTGTATGTATGCTAAATCATATCCTACTGTTTGCGACCCTATGGACTTTAGCTAGCCAGACTCCTCTGTCCATGGGATTCTCTAGGCAAGAATATTGGAGTAGGTTGCCGTGCCCTCCTCCAGGGAATCTTCCCAATCCAGGGATCTAACACGCATCTCTTATGTCTCCTGGATTGGCAGGCAAGTTCTTTACCACTAGCACCACCTGAATGTAGCTTTGTTTTTCTATAACTCAGTCTAAAACCCTAAGTCAGTTTATACATCCTTCACCTGCTACAAGGGTGAAACTTAATCTCAGTCAATTTGGTGACAACTACCCCGCCCCCTATCCCGCTCCCAGCATCCTCAGGGTTTCATTTCTAGAGAGAGATTGTCAGCTGAGCATTGACTTTATGGACAGATGAGTGGCGTCAAGGGGAGAGGAGAGGAGCTGGGCTGTTACCTGTCTTTGCAGGCACCTGTCTGCTGGGTTTGTTTCTAAACTATTTCGGTTCTGTACACGCCACTGCTGAGTCACTCCTCATTTTCAATCCAAGATCCTTTTTGACTGACACCCTCCCGGGTCACTCCGGCGTTCCACTCTGTTCATTGTCACTCAAGCTATGGAAATCCAGCGCGTCTACCTGTAGCCCTGTACCAAGTTCATGCTTCTCTCTGGATGAGTTTTTGCTCTCACATCGTGATGAGTGACAGAAGATTTTTGAGTCTCTCAGGCCTATCAGACAAAACATTTCATATAGTTCTTTTCTACTCTGGAGTGCTGTTTCTTTGCTGGTCTTCATGAAAGAAAGAATCCTCTCTGCAGCTGGATTCTCCAAATTCCTTTAGAAACCAGAGTATCTACTTATTTCTAGTTCTCTCTATGACTTTCACGTTCTTCATCGTGAGGCCCATTGCCTCATCTACTCTAATAAAACTTGGGGCATGAGAAATAGATATCACCTGTTTCACATTTTTGGTGATATGTATCTTCTCACAGCCTAAGCTTCTAAAATTCAAAGCTTTTCTCTCCTTTAGTAAGTATTTATTAATGTTCATGCTCCAGCTATTTAAATAAGGGAAGAATTAAAAAATAACTGGACATCACTTCACACCTGTCAGAATGGCTGTTATCAAAGAGACAGTAAGTAACAAGGTTGATGAGGTTGTAGAGATAAGGGAATCCTCGTGCACTGTTGGTGGGAATATAACACAGCCATGTGGACATGGATTTTTCTCAAAAAATTAAAAACAGAACTGCCATCAGTTCAGTTCAGTCACTCAGTTGTGTCCGACTCTTTGCGACCCCATGAACTGCAGCACGCCAGGCCTCCCTGTCCATCACCAACTCCCAGAGGTCACTCAAACTCACTCCATCCAGTCGGTGATATCATCCAGCCATCTCATCCTCTGTCATCCCCCTTTCCTCCTGCCCCCAATCCCTCCCAGCATCAGAGTCTTTTCCAATGAATCAACTCTTCGCATGAGGTGGCCAAAGTACTGGAGTTTCAGCTTCAGCATCATTCCTTCCAAAGGACACCCAGGACTGGTCTCCTTTAGGATGGACTGGTTGGATCTCCTTGCAGTCCAAGGGACTCTAAAGAGTCTTCTCCAACACCACAGTTCAAACGCATCAATTCTTCAGGGCTCAGCTTTCTTCACAGTCCAACTCTCACATCCATACATGACCACAGGAAAAACCATAGCCTTGACTAGACGGACCTTTGTTGGCAAAGTAATGTCTCTGCTTTTTAATATGCTCTCTAGTTTGGTCATAACTTTTCTTCCAAGGAGTAAGCGTCTTTTAATTTCATGGGTGCAGTCACCAACTGCAGTGATTTTGGGGACTAGATCTGATAGATAGAGTGCCTGATGAACTATGGACTGAGGTTCATGACATTGTACAGCAGACAAGGATCAAGACCATCCCCATGGAAAAGAAATGCAAAAAAAGAACTACCATATCCCCCAACAATTCTACTTATGGGTATTATCCAAAGAAAACAAAAACACTAATTGGAAAAGATATTGGCAGCCCAACATTCACTGCAACATTATTTACAACAGCTACAGTATGGAAACAACCTGTGTCCATCACTAGCTGAATGAAGAAAATGTGGTATATATATGATATATGTTATATATATATATATATATAATAGATGAATGAAGAATATATATTTTTTTCAGCCATATATATCTATATATATGAGTAATAATCAGCCATAAAAAATGAATGAAATTTTGCCATTTTAAACAAATGGATGGACTTAAAGGGTATTATAACAAGTGAAACAAGTTAGAGAAAAAACATATTGAATGATTTCACTTGCATGCAGGATATGAAAAACAAACAAGTAAATAAACATAATGAAACAGAAAAATATAAAGAACAAACATAAGAGAACAAAAACAGACTCATAGGTACAGAGAATAATCTGGTGGTTGCCAGACAGAAGAGGGTAAGAGAATGTGTGAAATAGAAAAGGTTTAAAGGTACAAACTTCTAGTCATAAAATGCCATGAGGAGTTATGTAAAATATATAGAATATAATCAATAAGAGTTTAATAACTTTGTATGGTGACAGACCATTTGGTACACAAAACAAAGATAATATTTTAAGTCATTTATGTTTTAATAAACAGAATTATAAAATAACTAGAAATATTGGGAGGAAAAACACTTTTCAGAATGCTGTTTCATTATATTACTTACTACAGCAGTAGAAACTCCAGTACTTTGGCCACCTCATGCAAAGAGTTGACTTATTGGAAAGGACTCTGATGCTGGGAGGGATTGGGGGCAGGAGGAGAAGGGGAGGACAGAGGAGGAGATGGCTGGATGGCATCACGGACTCAATGGACGTGAGTCTGAGTGAACTCCGGGAGATGGTGATGGACAGGGAGGCCTGGCGTGCTGCGATTCATGGGGTCGCAAAGAGTCGGACACGACTGAGCGACTGAACTGAACTGAACTGAACTGATAACAATAATAATATTCATTTTAATTGCTAAATGTTATTTAATGCTTACCAAAATTTCTAATAAGGAACAAGGTACAGATGACTTCATGCCTTGGCAAGAAGGGAATAAGAAAAATGAGAAAAAAATGTATACAACATAAAAACAGGAAATATCTTAGAGATCATTAGTTCAGAATTTGGTTCCTAATCTTTCATTACAAAGAAGTCCTCAGAAGTCTTTTCTATCTATGAAGTAGACACTTCGTTCTGAAAAATCTTACATGTCTGACAATATGTATTATTGCTTGATTTCTTCATTATTGATTGACCCAAAAATCTACACTGCCTATTGGTCTTTTAATTAAGTATGAGGTAGCCTTTTAAGGTGAGACCTAGATCACATATGAAAAAGAAAACTGGTCATAGCTAGGAGTCTAAGAGAGACATGCAGCAGCTGCTCTCTTTTTCACTCACACCTTGCCTGGCCCCCATTTCCATACTGACCACTCTGTGCGTTTTTGCAGATAGCTACCTGCTCAGTCCCTCTAGCATTAATTATTTTTTTGCTCTTTGGTGTATAGCCTCCTCTGGAATATGTTGCAGGTCTTCCTGTAGCCATCATGTCACCAGCGACCCTATGCCCTGTTTTCCTGATCTGCTCTTTGGGGCTATTTTTAGGAGCAAGACTTCAAATTCTGATCCACACTTCTCTCTGGCTTGGATCCCTGAGGCCCAAAGCCCAGCTGTGTTCAGTGTTAATACAGTAAGTTGAGAAAGTTGATACTTTTTTTTCGGGGGGGGGGAGCTCTCTGTTTTATTTAAGCATGTGAATCAGAATCACCTGCAGAGTTTGTTGAAGCCCAAGATGGTTAGATCTCACACCCCAGAGATTCTGGGGACCGCACATCAAGAACTTTTGATTTTTTGTTAGGGTATAGTTGGAGGCAGTTCCAAGAGGGAGTGGGTATATGTGCACATAGAGCTGATTCCCTTCATTGTACAGCAGAAACTAATGCAACATTGTAAAGCAGCTAAACACCCACCTTAAATAGAAAAAGAGAGCTGCTACCTTGACAGAACATGGTAAGGGGTCCTCAAGTTCAGAATAATTGGTTCACTTGACTTCTCTCCAATAATGCTGTACAGATTCCTCATTTCACAACTTTGTTCCATTTTCCCAGAATTCTCTTACCTTTTCTGTTTGTCAGAATCCTCCTGAAATCATTTTTGTCACTTATACTTAGAAGAGATTTTGTCTTCCAGTGAACTGTTACACCACACGTGCCACTTAGCTGATATCTGTCCTTAACTTCTCTGGGAGAACCTGTGACTTTGTAGAAGGGACAAGGGCTTTAGAGCCAGATGAATCTAGATTCACATCTTCAAGTCACCATATGCTTGTTCTGGGATCACCAGCCAGTTACTTAACCTCTCTGAACTTATGTTTCTGTATCTGGAAAAAGTTGAGAATAGTACTTAATGCACAGAGTTGTGAGGAGAATTTAAAACCACGTCTGCCCTGGCTTCTCTGATGCCCGCTGTCTACAATGGAGACAATTTGGCATTTTTCAAAATTCACTTTTCGTTGCTGAGGACAGAACAGTGTACAGCCTTACAATGGTTTGACTTACTATTTCTCAACTTTACAATGATGTAAAAGCAACATCCATTCAGTAGAAACCATACTTTGAATTTTGAATTCTGATCTTTTCCTCAATTCTCAATGTGCAGTACAATACTCTCTCATGAGGCTGCACAGGGCAGAGACCCTCAGCTCCCAGTCAGCCTGGTGTTTACCAGGATAAACAAGCTGTACACCTACAACCATCCTGTGCCCATACAACCATCCTGTTTTTCATTTTCAGTGAAAAGTATTTAATAAATTACATGAGCCATTTATGTTAACAATAACCAAAGGAGAGCCGGAGTGTCTGAATTGATAACGGGCAGCAGAGGATGAGATGGTTAAATATCATCGCCAACCCAACGGACATGAGTTTGAGCAAACTCTGGAAGAGAGTGAGGAACAGGGAAGCCTGGCAGGGTGCAGTCCATGGAGTCTCAAGAGTTGGACATGAGGGAGTGGCTGAACAACAACAACAACATAGACTTTAAGACAAAAATTGTTACTAGAGACAAAGGACCTTTTATATGGACAACAGGGTCAATTTATTTATAACAATTATAAACGTACGTGGGGACTTTACTGGTGGTCCAGTGGCTAAGAACCTGCCTTCCAATGCAGGGGATACAGGTTTGATTCCCAGCTGGGGAACTAAATTCCACATGCCATGCCCTGGAGCAGCTAAGCTCATGCTCAGCAACTACTGAGCCCAAGTGCCCCAGAGCCCATGCGCCGCAAAGAAGATCTCATGTGCCACAACTAAGACCTAACGCAACCATAAATAAACAAATAAATATTTGAAAAAACCATAATACACCTGACAACAAAGCCCAAACTACATGAAGCAAAAACAGAATAAAATAGAGAAACAGACAATTCGACAACAATTGTCAAAGACGTGCATACTCTCAATGAGCGAGAGAAAAGTAGACATAAGACCAACAAGGAAATAAAAGAATAATAATGTAAGGCTACTAAACCTAACAGATATTTATAGAGCATTGCATTCAGTGACAGGAGAATATACATTCTTCTTAAGGATACACGGTACATTATTCAGGCTGGACCATAGGAAGGCCATAAAACAAGTCTCAATAAATTTTAAAGTATTGAAATTATACAAAGTATATTCTCTGACCACAATAGAATGAAATTATAAATCATGTGAGGATTGGAGGTGTGTTTATTCTGAAAGGCTATCTAAAAATCACAGACTATGGGGGGAAGGAGAAAAAACGTTGGGGAACATATTAATTTCTGCCACGTAGAGTTATTGTAGGGATCAGATACAATAAAATATGAGCAAGACTTTTGTCATTCATAAGCCATTATACAAGGTAAGTCATTGTTGTCACTCATATGGTCAGGTTGCCAGGGATGCCAGCCATCTCCAGGCTAACTCAACCTGAAATTGAGCAAACATTCTTTTTAAAAACAATTTTTTTAAATTGAATTCAACATTTACTCTCCAAGACTTCAAACTCAGCAGAAGCACAAAAGAGTATTTCTCCACAAAGTTGATTAGAGACTAGCCTTTTGCTGCCAAAAAGTTGCCCTTCAACCCAGGTCCTCTGGTCACTGGCTTCCTGGGATCAGGGAGTCAATTCATAACAGTTAAATTTGTGGGTATTGTCAAGCACTGGGCAATTTGTTCTTTTCTCTGATGACTTTGTTTTTATTGAATACTGTCACAATTTCTGATTCTCCTAAAAGCTTTTAGATAATTTGACTTTGCATGAAAGAGAGGCAAGGAATTCAGCTGACATGGAATTGAATGAGTATAAGTCCTGAGTATAATGATTTATAAGTACAAACAGAGATCAGAACACCTGCACACTCTTAACTTGAACCCATGCCATCAGAATTAAGTAAACCAGTCATAAAACACTCCTTTTTTCCCCCCTCCAAATCTGGCATCCCCATAGTTCTGTTCACAAAGGAGTTAAAGAAAACCTCCAACAATGTCAGAGTCCAAAATAGTTCCTAAATATTGGAGAACCTGGAAAAAATAAAAAATATATACTCTGATGTGCCCTTCCCAGAATTTCCCACTAAGGCATCCCTATTAAAGTAAATCATCATACATAATATCTCTGACATGCAGCTCAAATGTTCACCAAAAAAGAACAATTTGGGGGGAACCTGGTGTTTTATTGTAACTCTTTATGTGAATTGTTCATTTTGCCTCATAGTTTTCATGTTAAAGTATTTTAAAACTCAGTCAGTCAGTTCAGTCACTCAGTCATACCTGACTCTGTGTTCCCATGAACCGCAGCACACCAGGCCTCCCTGTCCATCACCAACTCCTGGAGTTTACCCAAACTCATGTCCATTGATTCAGTAATGCCATCCAACCATCTCATCCTCTGTCTTCCCCTCTCCTGCCCCCAATCCCTCTCAGCATCAGAGTGTTTTCAAATGAGTCAGCTCTTCACATCAGGTGGCCAAAGTATTGGAGTTTCAGCTTCAACATCAGTCCTTCCAATGAACACCCAGGACTGGTATCCTTTAGGATGGACTGGTTGGATCTCCTTGCAGTCCAAGCGACTCTCAAGAGTCTTCTCTAACACCATAGTTCAAAAGCACCAGTTCTTCAGTGCTCAGCTTTCTTTATAGTCCAACTCTCACATCCATCCATGACCACTGGAAAAACCATAGCCTTGACTAGACAGACCTTTGTTGACAAAGTAATGTCTCTGCTTTTCAATATGCTGTCTAGGTTGGTCATAACTTTTCTTCCAAGGAGTAAGTGTCTTTTAATTTCATGGCTGCAATCACCATCTGCAGTTATTTTGGAGCCCCCCAAAATAAAGTCAGCCACTGTTTCCACTGTTTCCCCGTCTATTTGCCATGAAGTGATGGGACTGGATGCCATTTTAAAACTATGTACCTTCAAATAATAATAATATTTCAAGGAGAATCACCACATGTAACATATGGCTGCAGTCCTCTTGCACCATACACACCATTGCTTCCCTTTTTAGAATCTAGGGGTTGGGCAATGCCAGGGCTCCTTTAGAATTCCCCCACACATACACTGGCCAGGCACATTCCTGTTCTTCTTGCCCTTCTAGCCCTGTTTCTCTTCTGATAAGAGATTCACACTGAAAATGCTGGCAAGTTTTGCCTGAAGATAGTAATAGTGTTAGAGGGCATTCCCATGGGGGCTTATGCTGATCGTTCGTGAGATTGTAGACCTTATTCACCTGTTTTGTTCACTAATGTATTATAAGTGCCTAGAATAGGATTGAGCCACGTTGATAGGTGCCATACTAAGATTTATTGGATGACTAATATCTTCTAAGGACTTCATTTGTCAGATCTTATATTCCAACAATAATCACAAAATAAAATATTTAATCTGAGTTATTACTTTGTGCCTACTTTGCGTATTTCAACTATGCAAGAGATCCTTTTTTCCAGTCCATCTTTCACAGATGAAGAAAACTGTTAAGGAGATTAAGTAACTTGATCCATTTCACATAATTAGTGGAATTTTGTCCAAAATGAATTTTTTTCCACTAGGTCTCACTTTCAAAAGATGCCACATTACACAAAGGCACTCTTTTCCCATATGAGATATGTCAAGGGTTACTCCATGACTTGATACTAGGAGGTTTTGAAATTTGAGTGTCTAAATACTTGGTCTAGCCTACCTGGGGCTCACTCATCAGTGTCGCTGATATTGCTTTGTGCTGAGGGAATTCTGCTCAACAATCTGTCATAACCTAAAGTGAAAATGTTGGTCACTCAGTCATGTCTGACTCACTGACCCCATGGGCTTAGCCCACTAGGCTCCTGTGTCCATGGAATTCTCCAGGCAAGAATACTGGAGTTGGTAGCCATTCCTTTCTCCAGAGGATCTTCCTGACCCAGTAATTGAAGCCAGGTCTCCCACATTGCAGGTAGATTCTTTACCATCTGAGCTATCTAATCTGAAGGGAAAAAGTACATATCTATGAATAACCAAATCACCCTGCTGTACACCGGAAACTAACACAAAATTGTTAATCAACTATACTCCAGTATAAAATAAACATTTATATATACATGTGTGTATATATATATATGTATACACAAACACACAAAATTTCCCTGTACTGTCCTAAATAGTAGCCAACAACCATATGTCTGACTAAGGAGAACCTAAAATATGGCTAGCCCCAACTAAGATGTGCTATAAATGTAAACACGCCAGATTTCAAAGAAATTTTCAATAATTTTCAATAATGGATTTCATTATAAATATTATTATAAATATAACACTATTGAAATTAATTTTATTATTTTATCTTATTTCTTATAATGCAACTGCTAGAAAATTTAGAAACTTTAGATGTAGAGCTTACATTAGGATTAGCTCAAGGTGGAGAGAAAGAGGTGACTATCTTCTTGTTACTAACAGCCACGAAGAAACACTAGGTGTATGCCAAACACACCAGGCCACTTCTTTCCTCCATGGCTTTGCACATGCCTAAAATGCTCTTCCTAGGCTAGACCACCTGCCCTGACCTACAGGGGGCCTAATTCCTCTGTCCTTTTGATCTCCCTTCATTACAGCCTCTCAAACAATATTTGGCTCTTTAAGTTTGCCCACGCCAAAACAGTGAGATGGTTGAAGACAAGAGTGCATCTTACTGTATTACTAACACCTGGCCTGACATATTTGTTAAACTTAATGAAATTGCACTGGGAGTTGGTGCAGTCTTTCCAGGAATATTCTGTGATTCTCATTCCTTCCCCTTCCCCTTCCTTTCCCCACAGCTCAGTTCCAGTACCTTCCCTCACACAGGCATCTGTACTTTGAGGAAGCTCCAAAGTACAAGAAATTCTTTGAACTGAAAAGTCCAAATACCTAAGGCTATCAAGGGTCATTGGAGAGAGCTTTGATGGAAGGTGACAAGAAAACTGGGCTCCATTTCCTACCCTATGCTCACAGGCTGCACTGAACAAGTCACTTCATTCTCCGAGGTAAGGTCACTAAAGTCTAGAATTTTTGAATTTAATAGAGAACAGAAATCCATTTAAGATTAATGAGCCAAAAACACACTACAAAGTGTTTTTGAGAAGAGTCTGAAGCAACATACTCTCTGTAAATCAAATATATGGAAACACACAAACATTCAATGCAACAAACACACTGGAAAGGAGAGTGGAGAGGAAGAGAAATTATTCTAAAAGGAAATAAACAAAGCACGTGGAGGCCTTTGCACAGACCAGTAATGACAGTCTGCCATAAATTAAGGTGTATTCAACTCTCTGCATGTGAGGTCCAGAGAAAGGTGGCAGTTTTAATTTATGAAAATTGGCTTGGCCAGATTGATTGAAGAGAAAGAGAAGTCTGTAAGCAGGAAATTAATTGTGACATGTGGGCAACAGCAGGGAGCAGGATGGATTAAAAAGATGAAAGGAGCACACAGGTACCCTAGGAAAGTGACAGGATGAGGAATAAGAAGTTCAAAGAAGAGCAAGTCCTGCCCAAATCCACAGTCATTAGATATTCAGTCCAGTTCCTTCTCCCTGAACCTTGCTAAAAGACAGAAAGACCCATCTAAAGAGCTTTCTCTGATTTAACATAATGAGACATTATGTAAAGAGTGAACAATTTAGATGATGGAGTTGACCAGAACAAACTGCAATAAAGCAGAAATGATTAAAAACATGTCAATCACATTTATCCCTCAGAGCGTAAATGTTTACACAATCTCCCAATCAACTGTGTTACTTTAGCCACCAGATCCACTAATCTGACCTCCTGGTGTTGAAAAAAATCCAACAATAAAGACCTAAGCAACTGTTGCATTTCTGAAAGTGCAATAAAAGAGGAACTTCTGTCACCATCACCTGCAAAAAAATCTGCTCATTTTGCAGGTAGCAAACAAACAACCAGCAGAACAGGTTATCCTGAAATTTTTTGCTGAGAACCCAGCCCTGCTATGGATTAAATTGTGTGTTCCTCCTCCACATCCCATGGGCTCATATACTGAAGTTCTAGCCCCAGTACATCAGAATGTGAACTTCTTTGGAAATACAGACTTTGCAGATGCAATTAGTTAAGATGAGGCTACCTTGCAGTTGAAGCGGGGGTTGGGGGGCTGTCCCTAAGCCAACATTACTAGTGCACAGGCCTTCCTCTACTTAAAATGGGATACATTCAAATAAACTCATGGTAAATTGAGAATATCATAAGTGAAGAATTTATTTAAAACCCCTAACACTTAAATCTTCCTAGGTGGCACTAAGTGGTTAAGAATCTGCCTGCCAATGCAGGCAACCCAAGAGATGCAGGTTTAATCCCTGGGTCAGGAAGATCCCCAGGAGGAGGAAATGGTAACCCACTCCAGTATTCTTGCTTGGGAAATCCCATGGACAGGAGGGCCTGGCGAGCTACAGTCCATGGGGTCACAAAAGGTTTGGACAGGACTAAGCGACTGAGAAACACAAATGTCATAACTCAGGCTAGCCTACCTTAAACATGTTAGCTTCCTGTGTAGTGAAATTATGCAACACAAAGTCTATTTTATAAAAAAAGTGTGGACTATCTCATGTAATTTATTAAATACCATACTAAAAGTGAAAAGCAGAATGGGTACAGAACAGTTCTACAGGTGTCCATTGTGACCACTGACCGACTGGGAGCTGCTGCTGCGACTGCCCAGTATGAGAGATGCATACTACATATCACCAGCCTGGAAAAGGAGCAAACCTCAAAGTGTGGGACTTCTGGTTCAAGATGGTGGAGTAGAAGAATGTGTGCTCATCTCCTCCTTTGAGACTGCCAAAATTACAACCTATTGAACAACCATCCATCAGAGGATGCTGGAACATACCAAAAAGATACCCTGTGTCCAAAGACAAAGAAGAAGCCGCAGCAAGATGGTAGGAGGAGCACAATCACGATAAAATCAAATCCCATACCTGCTGGGTAGGCGACCCACAAACTGGAGAACAATAATACAAAAGAAGTTCTCCCACTGTTGTGAAGGTTCTGGACTCCACAACCCTTGGATCGCTTCCAAGCCTGGCGATCTGACAAAGGGACTGGGAATCCCCAGAGAAGCTGACCTTGAAGGCCAGTGGGATTCGATTGTAGGACTGCCATAGGACTGAGGGAAACAAAGACTCCAATCTTAGAGGGCACAAAATTCAGCGTGTAGTTTCTACTGAATGCGTTTCACTGTCACACCATTGTAAAGTTTAAAAATGTTAGGTTGAACCATTATAAATCTGGGACCTTCTGTACTTAGAAAAAATGGGGGAATATGAGCACATGTGCACACACATGATGCCACATGAAGATAAAGGCAGAGATGGGGGAGAGGCTGGTGCAAACCAAGGAGAGCCAAAGATTGTCAGCAAACCACAGAAAACTTGAGAAGAGGCACAGAACAGATTCTTCTTCACATCTCCTGGGAGGGAGATATGTGCTGATAACACTTTGATACTGGACATCCAACTTCTCACTGTGAGATAGTCCATTTCTGTTGTTTAAGCTACTTGAGTGCTTTGTTATTGAAATCCTATCAAACTAATACAACCCCATGGCTGAGTGAATATGAAATAATGCCCTATGCTGGCTGTAAGGTAACAGGCTCTCTGCCTAAGAATCATATTTCATAAGGACAAAGGCTGGCTCCATCACCTAGAGGTTAAGACACCAGAGAACATTGCTCGGCTTTCGGCACCCCAGTTCCCTCAACTGTGAAACAGATGTAATGATAGTCATACTCCACAGAATGAAATGAGCTAACACCAAAGGTCCCTCTAGTCGAGGCTGTGGTTTTTCCAGTGGTCATGTATGGATGTGAGTTGGACTGTGAAGAAAGCTGAGTGCCAAAGAATTGATGCTTTTGAACTGTGGTGTTGGAGAAGACTCTTGAGAGTCCCTTGGACTCCAAGGAGATCCAACCAGTCCATTCTTGTAAAGTAATTAGCCTCCAATTAAAGTAAATAAATGTAAATTTAAAAAAAGAGAAAAAGAAATGCCAATAAAAAAATAAATTAAATAAAGGAGATCAGTCGTGGGTGTTCATTGGAAGGACTCATGCTAAAGCTGAAACTCCAATACTTTGGCCACCTTATGCGAAGAGTTGACTAATTAGAAAAGACTCTGATGCTGGGAGGGATTGGGGGCAGGAGGAGAAGGGGATGGCAGAGGATGAGATGGCTGGATGGCATCACCGACTCGATGGACATGAGTTTGGATAAACTCCGGGAGTTGGTGATGGACAGGGAGGCCTGGCGTGCTGCGATTCATAGCATCACAAAGAATCAGACATGACTGAGCGACTGAACTGAACTGAACTGAACTGAACACTGTTTTGTGTATAATATGTACTCAATAAACATTAACTACTATGATTGCCATAGTGTACTGTAAATTACAAAGTAATTTGTAATGAAAAGTGGGGTCCTCCTGCTTGCTGCTCAAAAGTCAATAAAGAGGCAAGATTGGTGGAAAGATTACTTTATTTTGGATATAGGCAACCGGGGGAGAGGGAAGACACCTATGCAAAGGCCAGGAGCCCTCCCACCTCCCACCCCCCACTGACTGACAATCAGTGGGCAAAAGTTTTTATAGGCTGAGGGAGGGGGCGATATGCAGAAACGGCACAGTCAGCTCTGACAGTCATCTTGAAAGAGGTCATCTGTGGCCTAATCAGTGTCATCTTGATTGTTTTAAATACAGTTAACCTTCAGTTCCAAGGGACAGGTTGTTCCCGTCTCCTTGAGGCAGCTTATGTCCAGCTACAGTCTGGTCATGATGCAGTTAGCTTCTTCCACATGGCGGAAGTTTCACTATCTATGAGTCAGCTCGTAGGATATGGCTCAGGATATTATCTACAGCCCTTGAGAAGGAACTAAAAGTCCTTCACTGTGCTTAATGACTGAACTATTATTTGGCATCCTTTAACTGTTTTCCCTTTTATTCTGTGTTTTCTCACTTCTCTGATTAAACTTATTCTTTGGTTAAGGTATTTTCACAGACAAAAGTCAGGCTGAGGCCATGGTAGGCAAGGACCCTAGGGTCTTGCTCCATTTCACTTTCATATGTTTTGTTCCATCTTCTCTCAGTTCTGTGGTGGTAGAAATTTTATTCACAATTTATAATCGGAGAAACTAAAGTCCAGATGTTTTAATTAGAAAATATGAGGTAGTCTTAATAAAGGTGGATCTGGGTTAGAATCCCAACTCTACCACCTTCTAGCTATGTAAGAGTCATTAAACCAAAACTGTCTCATGGTTTTTGGAATGACTGAATTCTTGCTCTGGGCTATTAAAAAAGTTGTGCAGCATCACCTTGTCTCAGTTTTTATTCATAAGCCAAAAGGAAGAAGAGAGAAAGGTGAAGGTAATACAAACAGCATTATCCAAGGTGTTCTATATGTCAGTCACTGTATATATCAGATATTATCTTATCTGATTTTCACACCAACCCTATGACATGCTACTATTCTCACTTTATAGATGAAAAACTGAAGCTCAGAGAAGTTAGGAAACTTAACATGTTTACACAGCTAGGAAGTAAATAGCAGAGCCATAATTTAAATGCAGATGTCTGATTACATAGTTCACGCTCAGTTCGCAAATTTCTGATCCTAATATCAGTGAAGCATTGAACTTCTGAAGACTTAATGATCCCATTCTTAGTACATAAAAAGCAAAAGTAATCATGCCGAGTTATCAGAGGCAAGAACATCCTTTAGTAACCTGAAACACATAAAGTTATTTGCAAATTTGATCACTGTGATGCTTTTGTATTTGCATAGTCATAACAAGAGACTCAACATGTGACTTTTTCCAATATCCTATTTATAGCACAAGAAATCAGCATGTTCTATAAATAGCAGCTAATGAAATCTTATTTTAAAAATTCATAAACTTAAATTTAATGATCTGCTAAATATGCTTGTGTTTCCAGCAATAATCAACTAATCAGTTAAAAATAATGCAAGTCTGATCCAACAGAGTCAGACCTACAGAAAAACTATCACGTAGGAGAAGGAAGTCAGTGGTGTCCCAGTCTTTGTTCTCCATGTCCATTTATCCTTGTAACTGCTCGGTGCACTTCGCTATCTCTTTTCCTTTTCCCACCAAAACCAAGTTCTTAAAAAGTCTAGCTTCAAGTATCTACAGTTTATGATAAATTTTAAACACTGTGTTACTGGATATCTAAATTATTAATCTCTTAGCTACAGGAGGTACAGGAGCAAAGGAGAGAAAAGGATGAAGGAAGGAGAGGAAACTGGGCTTTGTCTTTTATGATGATAGTGATATTATTGTTAAATCAACCACTAATAGTGGAGAAAGATGAAAAGCAGGAGAGAGAGATGCAAGCTTTTCTTTTCTGTCTACATTGTTGAAGAATTTTGGCTAAGATAACATGATGAAATGGTGATATTCCCATCTCATAAAGAATTTTCCAGTTTATTGTGATCCACACAGTCAAAGGCTTTGGCATAATCATTAAAACAGAAGTAGATGTTTTTCTGGAACTCTCCTGCTTTTTCCATGATCCAGTGGATGTTGGCAATTTGATCTCTGGTTCTCTGCCTTTTCTAAAACCAGCTTGAACATCTGGATGCTCACTGTTCACGTATTGCTGAAGCCTGGCTTGGAGAATTTTGAGCATTACTTTACTAGCGTGTGAGATGAGTGCAATTGTGGGGTAGTTTGAGCATTCTTTGGCATTGCCTTTCTTTGAGATTGGAATGAAAATTGACCTTTTCCAGTCCTGTGGCCACTGCTGAGTTTTCCAAATTTGCTGGCATATTGAGTGCAGCACTTTGAAAGCATCATCTTTCAGGATAGCTCAACTGGAATTTCATCACCTCCACTAGCTTTGTTCATAGTGATGCTTCCTAAGCCCACTTGACTTTGCATTCCAGGATGTCTGACTCTAGGTGAGTGATCATACCATCATGGTTATCTGCGTCATCAAGATCTTTTTTTGCATAGTTCTTCTGTGTATTCTTGCCACCTCTTCTTAATATCTTCTGCTTCTGTTAGGTCCATACCATTTCTGTCCTCTATTGTGCCCATCTTTGCGTGAAATGTTCCCTCGGAATCTCTAATTTTCTTGAAGAGATCTCTAGTCTTTCCCATTCTATTGTTGTACTCTATTTCTTTGCATTGATCACTGAGGAAAGCTGTCTTCCCTCTCCTTGCTATTCTTTGGAATTCTGCATTCAAATGGGTATACCTTTCCTTTTATCCTTTCCTTTCACTTCTCTTCTTTTCTCAGCTATTTGTAAGGCCTCCTCAGACAGCCATTTTGCCTTTTTGAATTTCTTTTTCTTGGGGATGGTCTTGATCACTGCCTCCTCTAAATGTCATGAACCTCCATCCATAGTTCTTCAGGCACTCTATCAGATCTAATCCCCTTGAATCTATTTGTCACTTCCACTGTATAATCATAAGGGATTTGATTTAGGTCATACCTGAATGGTCTAGTGGTTTTCCCTATTTTTTTCACCTTAAGTGAATTTTGCAATAAGGAGTCCATGATCTGAGGCAAAGTCAGCTCCCAGTGTTGTTTTTGCTGACTGTATAAGCTTCTCCTGTAGTCTAGGGGGAAAGGAAAAAATAGATAAATGATCAGAGGTGGTAGGAGATGGCAGTGCAATGTTAGCCTCCCTTTTCTGCTTTTCTGATAAGTACTTAACCTCTCTATGCCTTGGTTCTCTCTTCTGCAAACTACAGATTCTAATCCTATCACCTACTATATAACTATAGCACACTGGGGCTTCCCAGGTGGTAAGGTAGTGAAGAATCCACCTGCTAGTGCAAGAGATGTTAAGTTCAATCCCTGGGTTGGAAATATCCCCTGGAGGAGGAAATGGCAACCCATTCCACTATTCTTGCCTGGGAAATTCCATGGACAGAGGAGCCCGGTGGGCTACAGTCCGTGGGGCCCCAGAGAGTCAGACACAATTGAGCAACTGAGCACTATTTAACACTGAAACAATTAAATAACTCAAAGTACCTATGAGCATTTATCACAGAGTATCAGGCTTCCCTACTACTAGGCGCTAGTGGTAAAGAATCTGCCTGCCAAAGCAGGAGACACAAGAGATGTGGGTTTGATCCCAGGGTTAGGAAGATCCCCTGGAGAAGGAAATGGCACCTCACTCCAATATTCTTGCCTGGAGAATTCCATGGGCAGAAGAATCTGGTGGCCTATAGTCCATGGGGCCTCAAAGAGTCAGACAAATTGAGACTGAGCACTGTGTAACAAGTATATGCTAATTGTGAAGAATCCCAAATTTTCTTCCTCCTAATACAGCAATTAAAGAAGAATGAGACAGCACACTGGCATCAACAGCAGCCAGGCCTCTTGACTGACCTGCAGTATATGCTAAAACCACCTAGGAAGAAATAAGCATCCTCCAGGTACTTGTATAAGAAACCCAAACCTTCACCCTTTTTCTGACATGTAGCTGTAACCCGAGTCCCTGTCAGCTCTCAACCGCAGCCACCCTAAATCTTTCTGAGCACTCATTCCTCTGAGCTCCTTCCTCCCTTGGCAGCACCCAGACCTTCCTCTCCTTACACCTCATGTCCCTTCTCCCCTGCCCAGTCGTTCCAATCACAGCTGTGAAAGTACAGGCTGCTGAGGGAAGGGTACACCTTGGCTCCTCTCCCAAAGCAAACAATTAGGGAAGCATTAACTTCCTTTAACGGGCAGAGCAACGTTAAGCAGATGGAAACCCAGACCCAGGTCACTTCGCAGAGTCCAAGTTGTGCTGGGGCTGCCAGTGTTCATATGTGACCTATAAATTGAAACATAATTGCCCATTAATGGAGTTCATCTAATTAAAAACACTTGTAATTAAGCATGAAGAAGAAAAAACTGCCTGAATTTTGGACATGGAGAAAGTAGAAATACATTTGATATAGTCAATAAACCCATACTTAAGAGTATGTTCAATTATTTCCTGTAATAATATCATGTAACACTGAAACCACGTTAAAAACTCAATAGTGTGCTCTCCACTCCCTGGTCTCACCATTACAATCCAAAAGCTTTAAGATAATTAATTGACAAGGTGAGCTCTACGGTGTCCTCTAAAAGGTAAGACAAAAACAATAGGGAAAACCTTTGGAAATATTATGGAATTGCAGCAACAGTTTAGAACAGAGCAATTTTTCCCACTCTGGATCTTATAAGTGTACCTGTAAGAGTGGAGGTTCCTAAACTTGTTTCTTCCCACTAAAGTTCAGAAACACAAATAAAAATAGCATACTGACCTGCAACAAGGAAGCAAACTTAAGGAAATAGATTCTCAGACAGGTCAACTAACTTCCCCACTGAAACACAGTGTACTTGGCAGAGCCAAGGTTTTATAGTAATCCTGCCTTACCTCTCTCACGGATAATTAGAAGGATCAAGTGATATCAGGTATGTGAAAACCCTTGTAAACTATAAATATATAATCAACAGATCCATCTACAATCCATGGGGTCACAAAGAGTTGGACACAACTTAGCAACTAAACAAAAATATATTAATCAAAATTGGCAATTATGTTAGCTAATAAAATAGCTTTAAAAAAAAAAGATTCAATTTTACCTTCTTGGGGTGAAACGATGGGATCCCAAATCCGTACCTCACAGTGCAATCCCTAATGTGTATGTGAAGCAGCTAGCCCAGTGCTCAGCAGTCAGAGGGCCGAACAGGAGAGCAGTAAAGAATGCAGGCTTTAGAGCCAGAACCGCTTCACTGCTTAACAGCTATGTGGCCTTTGGGAAAGTTACTTTTCTGCAGCTCAGGTGGCCCATTGGTAAAATGTAGAGAACAATAGTCCTATCCCATAGGACTGAAGGAATGCATAATGTGTTCTTCAAACAGGGTCTGGAATACAATGAGCACTCCTAAGAGTTATGCCAAGATTCACAAGAAGCCCAGTCTCTCCCCAGAGCTCCCTTCCTTAATATGTTCCCAAATCTCCCTGTGTGTTTCATGGCATGTATTAACAATATCATGCCTAGCGCCGCTTCCAGCTCAAGCATGAAAGCAACATATTTTTGTAATCCTTGGGAGCGGTGTCAGTAGCTCAGTCACGTCTGACTTTTTGTGACCCCATGGACTGTAGCCTGCAAGGCTCCTCTGTCCCTAGAATTCTCCAGGCAAGAATACTGGAGTGGGTTGCCATTGCCTTCTCCAGGGGAACTTCCCAACCCAGGGCTCGAACCCGGGTCTCCTTTTACAGGCAGACTCTTTACTGTCTAAGTCACCAGGGAAGGCCGAGTGGCGACAGGCAACCATAGCTGTCCCAGATGCTAAAACGAGCTGTCTCTGAGCTGCCATTGTTCCGAGTGCAGCTCGCCAAATGTGGAGACATCATGCCGCCCCTTGCTGGCAGCCTCTTTGGATCAGCACTGCCCAGCCCTCACGCATGCCACTGCTCCATCTGTACCACACCATCCCAAGCACAGTCTGACCTCCCTTAACTATCGCAGCCCATGGTTAGACCTGCTTCAGGGTCTCTACAGAGTCAGCCTGTCTCTCTCCTTGTCAGCCTAACACACAGTGAGAGCCATCACAGGCTTCCCAGTCCCCTAGGGTCCAGATCTTACGTGGCTCTGGCCCAGAGCTACGAGGACACCCAGCCTGACTATTTCTGTCCCAGGACCAACCCCTGCCAAGATTGGCTACACGGGCATGTGATTGGCGTAGGCACACAGGACCAATCCTACGTGAACCGTTCCAGAAGAGTGGAGGATGTGCTGGTAGTTTGAGACTTTGGCCCAGCCAATAGTCGTCTCACCTTCCCACCTCCATAGGACAGATTCTCAGTCACCCTCTTCTCACTCCAACCCTGTTACTACCACCATCCTCTGCACAGGGTGATCAGGCAAGGGGGAAGCCTCATTACTGCAGCTGAATTTTGCCCCCAAAGGTCCTGAGCATGAATTAAAGATAGGTGGGATGCTTGTCTGGGCTGGGACAAGGCAGCAGCCGTACATCGACACCAGGACCACTAGCACCAAAGAGCCGTGGTGTGGTGGTGAGGGGAGCGAGGGGCGGGGGCGGGAGGGGTTGGTTACTGGGAGTGCCTGGCAGGAGGTTGGAGGTGGGGGGTCCAGTTCTGGCCATTGCACGGAGCTCGCAATCCCTCAGCATTTGCCTGTCCACCAGGTCTGGGGCAATGGGCCATGGAAAGGGGATAATGATTTCCCCAGCCCTGGCAAGGGTCCACATTTTCATTTTGCACTGAGTCTGCAGATTATGTAGTAAGCTCCAACCCATTCTCAGAATGACTGGCCACCTTTAGGGAAAACTCCATTCTTCCATGAGGAAGAATGGAATATGTTCAGATTCCATGATCTCAACATGCCAAGGTCCTTACATGTTATCTGTGGTTACCTTATAACCTGGTGGTTACCTTATAACCCTGGTGGCTCAGGTGGTAAGGCATCTGCCTGCAATGCAACCCAAGGATCGAACGTGGGTAGGAAAGATCCCATGGAGAAGGAAATGGCAACCCACTCCAGTACTCTTGCCTAGAAAATTCCATGGATGGAGGAGCCCGGTGGGCTACAGCCCATGGGGTCACAAAGAGTCAGACATGACTGAGCAACCTCACTTCACCTTATAACAGATACTGTGCACGTATGAAATCATGATTACAAGACAGTGCTTTATGTACTGCTAAATTCCAAAAACTAGCCCTTCAGGATTCCATTGTTTCAAGGCCCCATGAGAACAATAATAATGGTAAACAGATCAGAGAACCATAGATGGCCTAGCTTTGTTGTACACTTGGAAGCTATGAGAGAAAATATTGTTCAGGAAGGCTTTGATGAAAGAGAGGGCTAAGAATACCATAGTAAGATATATTAATCAATAAGCTGCATAAAGCCTTAGAAACATTTTGAGCAAGGGAATAGTTTTTCAAACACAAAATGAATTTCATGCAAGTGAACTTTGGGAGGTAATTTCTTTGGCCATACTATCTAGGAGGCAGCCACCTCCTATTCTAAAAAATACACTTGACTCAAGACCATATGTCCTCTCATTTGATTCCCCAGGGCTCCCTCATATGTGTTTAGGTTCATGTCATGTTTGCTTATACAGGACATCTCCATCTGAAAATGTTTGTGAATAAAGGCAGCCCTCCCTGTAGGATGGGCCAGATGGAGAGGTTTCAAAGGAATCTTGTGCTCTCCTAAAAGAATTAGCACTCAAAACAAACCATATCACTTCCCTTGTTCCCACTCATTCCAAGAAGTAAATATTATTATCGATTATCCAGAGACAAAGAATTCCTCAACCTGCTTTGTATGGCCTTTAATGTTACTATCTCAATGTTTACATATTGTTCCTTTTATATAATTGTACTGAGGGTTTTTGATGAAGTAAAGAGACCATGTGCAATGCCTACTTTTTCTGTAGATTTTGGCCACTCTTTCATTTCCTACAGACCAGCCTTGTGACTCAGGCAGCAAGTATCAGTTGAAGGAATGGAAACACTCCTAGTAGCTGGGAGAAACAGAAGAAATATTGGTTATAACAGACCTATATAGTTCCTCTTCCCTTTAGACGTGAAAGTGAAAGTGAAGTCACTCAGTAGCATCCAACTCTTTGAGACCCCATGGACTGTAGCCTACAGGCTCCTCTGTCCATGGGATTTTCCAGGCAATAGTACTGGAGTGGATTGCCATTTCCTTCCCCAGGGGATCTTCCAACCCAGGGATCAAACCCATGTCTCAAGCATTGTAGACAGACGCTTTACCGTCTGAGCCACCAGGGAAGTCCACTGGTTAGACATTGCCCACACTCAAAAAAAAAAAAAGTTTCTAAGCAAGTAACATCCTAACAATCCAAAAGAGGTTGTGGTCATACATTTCACCCTGTGAGGGGGTCCACAGGGTGGGACTGTGAACCCCCTCAAGAGTAGAAAATGCATTTTATTCATCTCTTAGTTTCCAGGGCTCCACACAGTGTTGAAATATATTAGGTACAGACTAAATGTTTGTGGAAGGAAAGGATCAACGCACCAGTCATTACAACACAGTAAATAATATGGTTTTTTTCTCCAAATAGAGATCTGCTCCTTTAGTTTTACTTTTTTTTTCTGAAATTTGTTTTCATCACAGAGATAAACATGGTACTAATTGGAGGCTGTGAGCCTCTTGAGGTCAAGCACAAAACCTTTGTAATTTCACTGCTGAGTGTGTGGCAGATGCATAGGGGTCAGGGGTCAAAAATTATTTGTGAAATGAGCACTTGCTGTTTCCTCTGACTGCACTGAATCAAGTCAGGTCACCAGCCCCTCTTTAGCACAACTTGACCTCGCTGTTTGTCCATGAGTTTGATTATTTTTGATGTGGACCATGTTTATTTTAAAGTCTTTGTTGGATTTATTACAATATTGTTTCCATTTTATGTTTTGGTGTTGGGGCCATGAGTCATGTGGGATCTTAGCTCCCCAACCGGGGGTGGAACCTGAACTTCCTGCATTGGAAGAGTCTTAACCACTGGATATCAAGGAAGTCTCTTGATTTTGGTTTTGGAAGCAGGACAAGGACCAAATCTCACAGCCTTCATGAATCTCAGCATGAAATCAGTACCAGGAAGCCCCCTTTGCCTTGCTTTGTCAGGAGCTCAGTAAGGCTCTGCAAATTGGTGAGCCTTGCAGACCCCTACCTTCCTCCTAGCTAGATGAGAGCAACAGGTTCTGACATATCAGGCAGGATTAGCCCACTTGGATCAGGGGCCAGAAAGCTCAGCCATCTCCCTAGGCACTTAGCTCCCCGCTCACTGTTTCCTTGGGGTCTGAAAGATCAAATCTGAGAAGTTAAACACCATAATGATGGGCTTCATAAAGCTGTCAGACACCCAACAGCCCCTCAGCTCTGCAGATGCCTAATCAATACTCAGTTCATTAGACAGTTAACTTGCCCAAGCTGCTGACTGGTTTCAGAAACTCTCCTGTTTTGGACATGTGGAAGGCAACTGTTTAGTAGAATTTAGCTCTGGCCCATTGGATAAATAACACAAATTTTTGGATTATTTCTTTATCCAACAGGCCATGATTAGAAGAAGGATACCATCAATCCAACAGTCTTTTTATAAGAACACAAAGGCCCAGTTGGCCTGGAATCCTTCCCCCAGCTGTTCAGGCACCAGAAGGTAACTGTTGTGGATAAACTTCCATTAGAGTCTGAGCGGTGTCTCCCTCCAACCACAACCACCAGGAAAGAGGAAAACAGCTCCCACCAGTCTGAGCGGTGTCTCCCTCCAACCACAACCACCAGGAAAGAGGAAAACAGCTCCCACCAAGGGACAGCCCAGCCATAAACCCTCCAGAAACAGAGCTCAGGATTCCTGAAAACACAGCAAGACATCTAGATTTAGAAAATCGGGGCATTTTCCTCAGCACAAATGCATCGTTGTTATCTACAGGGCAATAAATGATGTTAGAAACTCCAGCTTCTAATACTGTTGCTTGACAGATCCCTTGCCTCTGGGGGAAAATACACCCGAGACAGGAAAGCTCAGTTCTGAGATGTGGAATGTAATATATTTTTTTTCCTTTAGGAGGTTTATATATTTGTTACAGCCTTATAGAGAGAAAATAGGTTAAGAGGTATGCCCAATCATTTTTCGAAAAAAGATTTAGCATGGAAAGGGTATAAGGACAAATATCAATTCATGGCAGGGTTCACTCATCAACTTCTGATAACATCAAGGTTATAAATAATGAGCCATTGCTTTTGATATACAGAGCCAGCCCAATGGTGCTCAAAGTGTGGCCCCCAGATCAGCATCAATATCATCTGGGAATTCATCAGAAATGCACTTTCTGAACCTTACCCCAAATCCACTGAATTAGAAACACTGAGAGTGAGACCCAGCAACCTGTGTTTTAACAAGCCCTCTGGGTGATTATGATGCTCGCCAAAGTAATAATAATAATATGGATGCCTGGTTCCCACCCCTAGGGATATTCTGATTTAATGGCCCTGGGTGTGTGACTGGGATTTCTAGCACCCAGGTGATTTTAATGTGCAACAAAGTTTGGGGACCACTGCACTAAGACCAAAGAACTAATCCCTATTTAGGTCTCTGGTCATTTCTTGTACCTGGCATTTGTTGCCACCCTAACCTTGAAGGAGTCACTCATCTTTCAAAAGTTGATAACAACAATGTAGGTAGAATTTTTACCTGCCACCAGGTAAAAGCTCTGCACTGCAGCCAGGTGTTAAATGTCATATTCTCATTTACTGAGTCCATGGGGGATGCTGTGCTCAAACACAAAAGACATTTTACCATGAACTTGCTGCTCCTTTTTAAAAAATAAAGCATATTTATTGAACAACATAAACATCAACAAATATTTTAAATGTGATATTATTAAAGTGACATTTTAACATTTTTAAAGTGATATTTTGGAGCAAAGTTTAAAAGTTTTAAGTATGATTCAGTGACTTTCTTATTTAATTCTTCTTCCATCGACTCATCCTATTTCATTGTTTTGGAATCAAAAACTTTCTCAGT
The DNA here is from genome assembly GCF_014754425.2 of Oryx dammah. Lineage (NCBI taxonomy): Eukaryota > Metazoa > Chordata > Mammalia > Artiodactyla > Bovidae > Oryx > Oryx dammah. The sequence continues at coordinate 6,374,621 of NW_024070212.1, forward strand.
CATTTAATTTCAACTTCAGGTAGCTTAGCCTAAAAATGACTCTTGGTTGTTTATTTCTAGGCATATCTTAAAGCTTTGTCCAAGGTAGTCCAGTCCACGGTTTATATCCTCAAGAAAGGGATATAATGGAAAAGATTCTTTTCCACTATAATGGAAAAGAATCTGAGTAGGAATCTTATAACTGAATAACTTGGCTGCACACTTGAAGCTCTGAGTGACACACACACACACTTGAAGCTAATACAACATTGTAAGTTAACTATACTTCATTTTAAAAAAAGAAAAGATATACTTTGCCTTAGGTAGCAGCAAGATGAAAGATTCCAAGAGATACTAAGTCTGGGAGTGTGGCAGGTACAAGCATCCATGCAGCAAAGAGTCCTAGGATGAGTGTGGAGACCAAATGCCTGATCTGGAAATGAAAGGCATAAAGGAAACACCAGAGCAAGTAGAATAGCATCAAAGAGCGCAAGAAGCAATGCAACACCAATCTGAAGTAAGATCAGGAGTCTAGACTACATGCAGCGTTCAGTTGAGTTCAGTCTCTCAGTCGCATCCAACTCTTTGCGACCCCATGAATCACAGCACACCAGGCCTCCCTGTCCATCACCAACTCCTGGAGTTCACTCAGACTCACATCTATCGAGTCAGTGATGCCATCCAGCCATCTCATCTTCTGTTGTCCCCTTCTCCTCCTGCCCCCAATCCCTCCCAGCATCAGAGTCTTTACCAAAGAGTCAACTCTTCACATGAGATGGCCAAAGTATTGGAATTTCAGCTTTAGCATGAATCCTTCCAGTGAACACCCAGGACTGATCTCCTTCAGGATGGACTGGTTGAATCTCCTTGCAGTCCAAGGGACTCTCAAGAGTTTTCTCCAACACCACAGTTCAAAAGCATCAATTCTTCGACGCTCAGTTTTCTTCACAGTCCAACTCTCACATCCATACATGACCACTGGAAAAACCATAGCCTTGACTAGACGGACCTTTGTTGGCAAAGTTACAGGGAGCCTAACAATGATGGGAGCAAAGGCACTGGCTGACCCCCAAACAGGAAGAACTTAGAACTGGGCCAAATCTAATACTGTGTGATAACAAGACATAGGCATTTTCAGTTTAAAAACAAAAACAAAAGCAGGTCCATGATTCAGATTCTGTTTGAAACTACACTTGGCTCACACCAGGACAAGGAGATCAAGTTGCAGATCCAGGCCGACCAATGTAGACAGTACTGCACATAACAGATATTCAATACTGTTTTGTTCAATGAACAGACATTCAAAATTATTTCTGGTTTTAACTGCATATTTTTCTTTGCCAGTGACCACTGTGTGTCTGCTACCACAGGCCCTCACTCTGTTAGAAATTAATCTATCACAGCAGCTGGAGGTTAAAATATAAGTGTAGATGCACTTTGGGTTAAAAAAAAAACAAAACAAAACAAAAAACTCTACACTACAGGCCAGTAAATCTGGATTTGGTCTCTAGTTCTGCTTCTAACTAGCTTTGTGACTTTGGACAAGTTCTATTATTACCTCTGCCTCTCAGGTCCTCATCTAGAAAATGAGGTAAGCAGGACAGAAATACTAGATGATAATCTCTAAAGCATGTTCAACTCTAAAAATTGCTGGGTCCACACACAAGTATATTCCTGAAAATCAATATCAAAAATCGGTTTATTATGTCAGTTATATGGGTACCTGCCTATCACTGACTTCCTACTACTGTTGAGTTCCAAGACATTATCAAGACCTCCACGGTCAACAGGAGGTAAATCTGATCTTTTAGGTTGTTGGTGGGAACAAAGTACACTTCTGTGGATACACTGAGGTCAGACTTAGAGCACGTTTGCTGCTGACTAAATTTAACTGGAAGTTTTTTAAGTTCTCCCCAAGAAAAGCCCCTGGGCTTTGCCGTGACAGATAGGAAAGCAGAGATCAGAGGCTGTGAAGTTAGATGTCTCGTTTTAGCTTTGGTCTTTGCACAGTGGGGTCAGAGGTGGGGGTCCTGGGAGTAGGGCAGTGGAAAAAAGTATCCCAGACACATGGAGAGTGTGGCATAAACACTCCCGTAAATCCTGCCCTTTTTCAAATTTCCCAGAGGACCAAGCCCACACCCCCAATGGCTACGTGCTTCACTGCATCCTCGGCCAGAAGCAAGTTGGCCCAGGGGGCAGCCATCTGGACGCTGAAAGCCCATTACAGCCATAACGGGCGGGTGAATCTGGTTACAGATGACAGCCTCTCCCAGCCTGACTGTCTCAGGCTTGAAATCACACACTTAGGAAGCATCTGCTTGCGCACGAGACGCCCCTCCCATGGGGACTAAGGGAGGAGAGGAACGTGGAAACACAGGTACACAGGCTTCTTGGCAGACACAGGTCCTGGGCAAGGTGTAGGTAGACACTCCTTTCTTTCATCCCGCCCCTGCTCTGTTATCATCTCTTGCTGCACTGTCAGAAGCACGTACGCACACACGAATCCCTGGAATCATTCTCTCAGGATATTGTTAGACTCGTGGTTTGATTTAAAGCAGGAACAGATGAAAGATACCAGAACATCCAGGAGAAAACAGCCGTTTGCACTGGTGGTAATCACATCTCCAGATGACCCAAGCCTTAGACCAGAGGAGGCTGCCCTGAGGTCCTCAGGCTGGGGTTGTGGAGCAAACACTGTTCTCTCTCCCACAGCCCTGTTCCTGGGGCTCTGGAAAAGGCTGAGCATGGCAGCACAGGGGCTGACGGCCACTCAGGATGGGAGGCACAGGAGCAAATTCCACCCTCCTCGATTCCAGAGCGTTCAGTGCCCACATGTGCATCCCTTCCTCAGGATGGGTCAGGGATCTGCCCTCAACTCAAGGCAACCTTACATCCCAAACAGTAGGTTAGGACAACAAATGTCACCCCATTCCTCCCATGACTGGCTGTGTCCCACCATGCCTAACTGGGCTTTTGTGAAGACCTCATATGTTTTCTGGCTTCCTGGAGGAAAACAGCCTGTCCCCTCCTTCCCAGAACGCGCCCCCTGCCCCCGCTCTACCCCACCTCTTAAACCCTGCCAGAAGCAGGAGAGTAATCTAGGACCTGACCTCTGAGTGCCAGAACTCCTAGACCCAAATCCCACTTGGCCACCCTTAGCCAGGCACTTCCTAACCTCTCTTCTCTCACCTCATTTTCCTGTAATGTGAGGAGGATGATATAGCAGTTACTTCACACAATCGCTGTAAGTTAGCATCTGTAAAGGGTTTAGAAACAGGGTCTAGTCGATATCAAACGCAGAAGACCTCTCTGATTTTTCTCGCATCATCTTTCACCATTCTTTCCAACAATTCCTGATTAAAGTGATCACATTGTTTTCAATTATTAGTTTAGATGCCTGTCGCTTGCCCTGGTTTTTGAGTTTCTCAAGGAAAGAGATCATGACATTAATTTTCATATCTCCAGTACAAAATGTTTAGCATCAAGCAGGCATTTGAAAAAAATGTGTATTGAATTAAATTAGATGGGAAACTAACAATAATACCTTTCATCTAATGGGAGTTAACTATGGACTAGACTTGTTGCTAAGTAATTTATTCATATTCATAAGCAGTTTCTTTAAATTTCATCTATGTTCTTCTCATCACTCACAAGTCTGGCTTTCAAAATCATAAAGGAAAATTGCTATTATAAACTAAAATTCAAGGACTTACAGTGAAGAAAAAGAAACAACTGGAAAAGTGAAAATAAAGACAAATATTGATCATCAATAGAAAGATGTAGAATTATCATCTTGGAGTCTCTGAGTACAAAGGAAGGTGATACTGTGTGGCTAACTGAGGCTTCAGAAAAGCAGGTTTAAGTCTACAAAAGAGAAGTGAACAACTCAGAAACGCATCTATTTGGGAAGTCCTCCCCAAAAATGGAAAAATAAGAAAGAAAGGGGATCAGAACAAAAATATCAGAGTACATGGACTACATTCTACATTATATAGATACGATAGATAAAGATATAGAGAGATATATTTCTCTTTGTGTGCATATATACATATGTGTCTATGTATATACATATATAGGTACTTATATTTCTCTCTGTGTATATATATATTACACATAAATGTACAAATGTATACATGTATTAATATATATGTATACATGTATATGCATAAATATGTATATAACAGGCTTCCCAGGTGGCTCCGAGGTAAAGAATCTCCTTGTTCAGTCTCTGGGTCAGGAAGATCCCCTGGAGGAAGAAATGGCAAACCACTCCAGTGTTCCTGCCTAGAAAATCCCATGGACTGAGAAGCCTGGTGGCCTACAGTCCATGGGGTGGCAAAGAGATTTGACTGAGTGACTGAGCATGCAAGCACACATATATATGTAAGAGTCGGACACAACTGAGCGACTTCCCTTTTCACTTTCCTGCATTGGAGAAGGAAATGGCAACCCACTCCAGTGTTCTTGCCTGGAGAATCCCAGGGATGGGGGAGCCTGGTGGGCTGCCGTCTATGGGGTTGCACAGAGTCGGACACGACTGAAGCGACTTAGCAGCAGCAGCAGCAGCAGCCAAAAAAAATGGAAGAAAAGTGGAAGAAGCTCAGTCTGAATCCAGTATGACCTGGGACTGTGAGGACTGATAACAAAAAGGCAAAATCCCAGAGCAAGCCAAGGCAAAGGAAAACCACTAAAGGAGAACAAATGAGGTTCTTTTTCTCAGAGGGAAGAGGTGACTGTCCAGTGTTCCAATAAACAGAAAAGAAAGTACTACGGCTTAAGAAGGGACGTCATCTCGACAGCTGACAGAGCTGAAGCTCTTTGCCTCCTTCCTCTCCATTAAGGATAAGCATTGGCAAATCAGGAGGTGGGAAACACACACTGTCCGCAAGGAACTGGTGATCACAGCAAACAAAACGATAGTAAGAAAGCCCTTAACAGGTTAAAAGGACAAGTTAGACCTTTAACCCAGACAAGTTTGATACTACAACCATCACAAGTCACCTTTATTTAGCATTTTATGGTTTTTAAAACATCCTTTCATGCTATTATTATTTTATGAATTTAACTTCAAAATGACTCTGTAAGTTCAGAGTGAAGCATTGGCATGAGCCTGAAGCAGTTTTTAAGCTGATGCAGAAAATTTATCTTTATTTCATTTTCACATCAAAGAAAAGAGAATTAAACCATGCAGCTTAGTTTTATCCTTTAAAAAATATTTTAATGTGTTCCAACTTCTATCATGAAAAAAGGTTTTGGCAGAAGTCACAATAAAAAATGAAAACCCAAAATTTAAACAGGATTTGGGGGACTTTAGGACAAGCAAATGTTAAATGTAAAGCAAAGGTGAAAGGAAAAAGAGGACCATTTGTTGGCCCAAACGGGGCCTCTTGCTGTGTTCTCATTCACCCATCGGAGCTCTTGCCCAGGCGCCTGGCTTTCCCATTCCACCCAGGCCCAGCTCAGCAAGGCCGAGTGGTTACAGAGTGAGTGGTTTAGGAGCGCCACCCTGTGTCAGATTCAGAAACTACACGTGTTCGCTGGAATAGCTTTAACTACTATCCAATCAAAGGGCTTCCCAGGTGGCTCACTGGTAGAAAATATCCCTGACGATGCAAGAGATGCAGGTTCGATTCCTGAATCGGGAAGATCCCCTGGAGGAGGAAATGGCAACCAACTCCGGTATTCTTGCCTGGAGAATCCCACGGACAGAGAGCCTGCGGGTTATAGCCCATAGGGATGCAAAGAGTTGGTCACAACTGAGCAGGCGTAGCATCCAACCATAACCTAATTTCAAGCTGATGGTTATTTCTGTAGCCCATGCAACATAGATTTGATAGGTCTGTATTGGATGGTCTTTTAAATTGTCTGAAACCAAAACAAAGTCATGGAACTGGATATAATCTTCATAATCAAGTGATAGTAAGTATTCCCTTGATCCCACAAGTGGCCTAAAGATTCAGGTGCCCTAAGTAGAAGCCCTTTCATTCACTGACAGTTCAATGTCCTTAATCTTTGTCTTTGAACCCTCCCTATCCCCATCTTTATGATCTACACCTCAAAGAATAAGAAAGATTCACCCACAAATATTTTCTTTGTCTTGAAGGTTCTGCCCGCTCCAGCATCAGTTGAAACTCCAAGACAATTTTTTGGTCCAAATTTTGATGTATTCAATCGTGAAAGGACGAGGTCCTAGTGATGAAGAAAGGGAATAGAAAATGGTTTAGGGAGTGTTAGGTTGAAATGTGAAGTGTGATGAGATGGGGTGGAGAACAGAGAGGGAAGCAGGTACTTCACCTTCTAGACACCTGTACACCATATTTCCCTCTTAATTCACCTAAAATGTTAGAACAATTTGCTGCCTCATAAATTCATTTTCTTCCAATGATCTTATAGACTAGCGTGAATATTCTTTGCACAAACCAAAAATGTCTTTACTTGCAAAATAATAACCTTGACATTATTGTGTTAAAATTAAATTTGATCTCTTCTTTCCTTGCTTTTAATTACAAATGGCCCCCATATTAACTGAGATGCTTCTGCTGACTCCCAAACATATGGTCTAGGTTCCAAGTTATTTCTCTCTGGCCATAATCTTTGTAAACATGTGACTTCTTTTGTCTTTCTTGTTTATAAAATATTTTAAAGTGGGAAACAAATTTAATTTTGGAGTCTCTTCATCTTTCTACTTGCTTCCTCTCCCTACTTAATTTTCACTTCCTTAAGGAAAAAATTAGTTTTACCTTTCAAAATGTCTCTCCTGATGGCACAGTGTAATGGTCAATGTGTGTATGTTGAATTAACCCAGAAAGAATAAGGGTTGGTGTAGGAGAAAATTATTGATCATAGTGGTGAAAAATTCCAAAATAAATGACCAAGGGTGGGAGCAGAAACCTTAACTATTTTGCTTTCACTTCCTTTTAGGAGCCTCAAAATTCAGCCATTTGCATGTCTGCATTCATTCCCAGGCTTCTCTTCTTAATGGAAAGAATGCTGAATGAAGCTCTAAAGACAAGAAAATACTTAATTTGTCAATTTCAGGAACTGGATCAGATGGGATAATTAAAAGAAGAGAGTGACATCATCTTTTTCTGCGCAGAGTAGTTGAGTTTAAAGTTGAAATCACCTCCCTTGAAGCAAGATGTTTAGAGAAGCCTTGGGTCTTGATGGAGAGTGGGTATGACCCTCCTCTCTGATGCTATTCCATCCCACTCTTGGAAGATCTCTTCTAGAAGGTTCACAGGTTCTAGTTGGTAACCTCTCTGCATCCTTTCTGTCCAGCAGGTGGTGTGATAAGATGGTTTGGAAAATCTTCAAGACCCAAATTCTTCTAAAGCCTGGGTTTGGAAGAAGAAGCCTCTGAAACCCAACTCTTAAGTATAAGAAGAAAATTTGTGAAAAAATATCTGGCAAGGAATTTACATATACATATATGACTTCCCTGGTGGCTCAGGCGGTAAAGCGTCTGTCTACAATGTGGGAGACCCGGGTTCAATCCCTGGGTTGGGAAGATCCCCTGGAGAAGGAAATGGCAATCCACTCCAGTACTATTGCCTGGAAAATCCCATGGACAGAGGAGCCTGGTAGGCTACAGCCCATGAGGTCACAAATAGTCGGACAAGACTGAGAGACTTCAATTTCACTTTCTTTCATACATATATTGGTTAAGTAGAATACAGGCTGAGACAGAAGGGCTGGGGATGTTTCTGGTGGCCTAGATAGAGCAGTCTTTCATCAGAAAGATTTTTTCCTTAAAAATAAGACAGAAATCTTATAAAATGTTAATATACTGATAAGATCACAGATTTTTTTTTCCCACTATTTTCCCTATACTTTTCAGATTTTCCACACTAAGCAGATGTCTTCATTTACACCACTTTCCTAGTGGCTCAGAGGTTAAAGCATCTGCCTGCAATGTGAGAGACCTGGGTTCGATCCCTGGGTTGGGAAGATCCCCTGGAGAAGGAAATGGCAACCCACTCCAGTATTCTTGCCTGGTGAATCCCATGGACGGAGGAGTCTGGTGGGCTACAATCCACGGGGTTGCAAAGAGTCAGACACGACTGAGCGACTTCACTTCACTTGACTTCAAATATTAAATATTGTTATAAAAATCTTTTGTATCAATATTTATTCAACCCTTTCTAAGTTATGTGTTTGTGTGGCCAGTCACATTCATTGTGTCTGACTTTGCGACCCTATGTACTATAGCCCACCAGGCTCCTCTGTCCGTGGAATTCTTCCAGGCAAGAATACTGGAGTGAGTTGCCATGCCCTCCTCCAGGAGAGCTTCCTGACTCAAGGACCAAACTCAAGTCTACCTGTGTCTCCTGCATTGCATGGGGATTCTTTTCCCACTGAGCCAGAGCCACCTGGGAAGTCCTTTCTAAGCTATATTGATTCCTATTTTCTACATTTGTACATAGATGGTGACAAATGTAGCTTTTATTTGATTATTGGGCATGTTGGAGATGATTATGTACATTGCTGTAACTAGAATTTTTCATGCTTTAAATATAATTGCAAGGGATATGGATCAGGAACACTTCTACCACTTACACCATAAAGTTTGTTTCCCTGGTGAACTTTTAAATTCTTTCAGGTCAAAGAATTTTTGTTACATTTCTCAAACAAAGGCATAATATAGAAAAGCTTTTAACAATGAGGTGGCACGAATATCAGTCTGGTATGTGAGGAGAGAGCACAGTAGGGACATTAGTTAGGAGTTGATTATCATGGTTCAGGCATAAGGAGTCAAAAGGATGATGACAGTGAGTAGTAAGGAAGAAACGCAAGCAAGTGATACCTAAGGGGGGAGTATGGTAGATTTAGTAATGATATTCAGGTTACAAAAAAGGAAGAATCTGTGATGTGACAAGTCCAGGGACATGGAAAAATCTGAATATTGCATCAGAACAAGAAGTAAATCAAGTGATAACAATGGTACGTTAAGATACATATTCCTGGAAAATTTCCAAAAGACTAGTAGGATATGTTTGGTCAATAATGTAGTACAACTCTCAATAGTGACTATAATAAACATTAAGAAAACACTAATTTTGTCTTAAGGAACTAGAGAGCCTCTTGATGAGGGTGAAAGAGGAGAGTGGAAAATTCTGGCTTAAAGCTCAACATTCAAAAAACTTAAGATCATGGCACATGGTGCCATCATTTCATGGCAAATAGATGGAAAAAAGTGGAAACAGTGTCAGATTTTATTCTCTTCAGCTCCAAAATCACTGCAGACAGTGACTGTAGCCACAAAATTAAAAGATGCATGCTCCTTGAAAGAAAAGCTATGACAAATGTAGACAGCATATTAAAAAGCAGAGAAAGACGTCACTTTGCTGACAAAGGTCTGTAGAGTCAAAGCTATAATTTTTCCAATAGTCATGTACACAGGTTAGAGTTGGACCATAAAGAAGGATGAGTGCCAAAAACTTGATACTTTTGAACTGTGATGCTAGAGAAGACTCTTAAGAGTCTCTTGGACAGCAAAGAGATCAAACCAATCAATCCTAACAGAAATATCAACCCTGCATACTCATTGAAAGGATTGATGTTGAAGCTGAGGCTCCAATCCTTTGGACACCTAATGCAAAGAAGCAACTCTTTGGAAAAGACCCTGATGGTGGGAAAGACTGAGGGCGAGAGGAGAAGGGAATAACAGAGGATGAGATGGTTGGGTGGTATCATCGACTCAATGGATATGAATTTGAGCAAACTCCAGGAGACAGTGAAGGTCAGGGAAGCCTGGCATGCTTCACTCCATAAGGTCACAAAGAGTCAGACATGACTTAGTAACTGAACAATAACAACAAGCCCTAACAACTCCTGGTACCTGTGAACATGACCTTATTTAGAAGAGTCTTTAATGATGTGATCAAATTAAGATCAGTTCATACTAAATAAGGGTGAGTCCTAATTCAATATGCTGGTGTCCTCCTAAGATAGGAAAAGACACAAAAACAGACAGAGTGAAGATGGCCATGGGAAGATGGAGGCAGGGATTAGAATTATGCCATTACCTGCCAAGAATGTCCGGAGCTACCAGGAGCTGAAAGAGGCAAGGCAGATTCCTCCTGCAGACGAGGAGAGAGAACACCCCGATTTTAAATTCTAGAACTATGAAAGATAAGTTTCTGTTGTTTTAAACCACAGAATATGTGGTACTTTGCTATGGTAGCCCTAGAAAACAAATATGATTGCCCTCTTTAGCACTCAGAGCAGGAGAGGAGAGGTAGATGTCTAGTTTTTTTGGTGGAGTGGATATTATAAGACTGTGTTACTATGGCCATCCACTGACTGTGTAAAGTTACCCATTAGGCAGATGAGGAGATTAGGAGTGTGTTGGTTCAATAACTCTGTGTACTTTTTCCTTGACAAATGTGACCACTGCTGTTACCTGATCATGGTATGATGAAGATGGACTTCAATACCAGAAATAAAGAGGTTGTCCAGCCTGCTTTCCTGGCACGTGTCATGCCCACAAGAGAAACATGTTCTCTGGGCATTTCACTGCACCCCTTCCTCTCTGGCAAAGTTCTGACAAGTTCATGAAATGTTTATTTCAATATAAAATGGAAAGACAAAGGACAAAAAGATCAGCTACACATCAGGAATGAGCCAGTTGAGGAGCATATAAGGGGGAAGTGAGGCAGGTTACAACTAATATGGGGTAACAAGTACAAGCATGGGTATACCCTGTAGGCTATGAATTTCTCAGCTCTAAATATAATAAGACAATTGGTACTACTTTTTATTATTCATCTTTTCAGCTTGATGACAGAAGAACTAAAGTACTCTTGGTTGTTAATTTAATAGGAAAATTAAAAGTTTGATTTGTGTAAGCTTTCAGAAGAGATTAACTTCCTGACTTTTTTTTCTAATTTATCCTCAACTCAGCAAACATTTATTGAACCTTTATCATGAGCCATTCACTATGCTACATGCTAAAGCTACCAAGAAGAATTTTTATTTTTAATCCTTTCTTGAAAGGATTTTGCACACGAGTGGAAGAAATAGACAAATAAATAAATTGGTTTTTAAAAAGTGCAGTGTTATAATGGTTACTGATAGTAATATTGATGATATTAGTAACAATAATTTTGAGTGTAGTATATTATTACATGTACTAAGGGAGCAGAGAGAAAAGTGTGCCTAATTCCCACTGGAGAGAGAATGTTGCCTGCTTGCCCTCTTCCAAGGAAGACAAAAGGCCTAGGTGGGCAGAATGGGCCAGGGAGAGAAAGAAAAGTCTGTCCAAAGACCGCAAGCCTTCAACATCACTCATTATTAGAGAAATGCAAATCAAAACTACAATGAGGTATCACCTCACACTGGTCAGAATGGCCATCATCAAAAATTCTATAAACAATAAATGCTGGAAAGGATGTGGATAAAAGGAAACCCTCCTACATTGTTGGTGAAATATAAACTGATACAGCCACTATGGAGAACAGGATGGAGATTCCTTTAAAAACTAGGAATAAATCTACAATATGACCCAGCAATCCCACTCTTGGACATATACCCTGAGAAAGCCACAATTCTAAAAGACACATGAATCCTGATATCATAGCAGTGCTATTTACAATAGCCAAGACATGGAAATAACTGAGATGTCCATCAACAGATGAATGGATAAAGATGTGGTACATATATACAAAGGAATATTACTCAGCCATGAAAAAGAATGAATTTAAGTTAGTTCCAGTGAGGTGGATGAACCTAGAGCCTCTTGTACAGAGTGAAATAAGTCAGAAAAATAAATGTAGCATACTAACATATATATATATATGTGGAATCTAGAAAGATGATGTTGATGAACATATTTTCAGGGAAGGAATGGAGACACAGATATGAAGAATGGACTTGTGGACACAGTAGGGGAGAGAGAGACTTGGAAGAACTGAGAAAGTATTAATAGTATATACACTATCAGAGGTAGGGTGGATAGCTGGTGAGACGTCACTATGTAGCACAGGAAGCCCATTCTGGTGCTCTTTGATGACCCAGAGGGAGGGGCAGGGAGAGGGAAGGGAGGGAGGGGGGCACGTATAATTATGGCTGATTTGTGTTGTTGTATGGCAGAAACCAACACAGCACTGTAAAAATTAAAAATAAAAAATAAACATTTAAAAAAGACCTCAAGCCTTCAGAATTCAAGATGGCAGTCTTTGGAGAAAGAAGAGCACAGGGGAGGTGTGGGAGAGTGTGGGAGATGAGGTGGGGGCCACACCTTGAAGTTTGTGTAATCATCCTTCTCTACACTGCCTGCTTTCAAACTGGTGTCCATAAGTAGAAAGGGAAGAATTTTGAATTTCTCTTAAGAATATACGTGTGTATGAGCATTAGAAAAGGAATATCAGAAAACATATGATGCCACAGTCATCAGCAATTACAGTCACCACGGATGGTAAGCTGGTGAGCCCTGAGGGAACTCAGGAAGGAAAGAATGCCTGCCATCTAGCACCCATCAGACTGCATTCACTCTGCACAGTGAACCCCGAGGAAACTCAGGATGTGAAAACAGGATACCGATTCCAGATAGCTCAGGCACATATCAAAGGAATGATTTCAGTGCACCCAGACTCTTGCATCTTCCCATACATAGGAAATTGCTAATTTCTTAACTTGAGATATCTGGTTTTCTTTTTTTTTTAATTAAAGGATAATTGCTTTACAGAATTTTGTTGTTTTCTGTCAAGCCTCAACATGAATCAGCCATAGGTACACATATATCACCTCCCTTTTGAACCTCCCTCCCCACTCCACCCCTCTAGGTTGATACAGAGCCCCTGTTTGAGTTTCCTGAGCCATACAGCAAATTCCCGTTGGCTATCTATTTTACATATGGTAATTTAAATTTGCATGTTGCTGTTTCCATATATCTCACCCTCTCCTCCCCTTTTCTCATGTCCATAAGTCTATTCTCTGTGCCTGTTTCTCCATTGCTGCCCTGTAAATAAATTCTTTAGTACCATTTTTCTAGATTCCGTATGTATGTGTTCAGTTCAGTTCAGTTCAGTCGCTCAGGAAAAGCGAAAGGAAAGTTACGACCAACCTAGATAGCATATTGAAAAGCAGACATTACCTTGCCAACAGGTCCATCTAGTCAAGGCTATGGTTTTTCCAGTGGTCATGTATGGATGTGAGAGTTGGACTGTGAAGAAAGCTGAGTGCCGAAGAATTGATGCTTTTGAACTGTGGTGTTGGAGAAGACTCTTGAGAGTCCCTTGGACTGCAAGGAGATCCAACCAGTCCATTCTGAAGGAGACCAGTCCTGGGTGTTCTTTGGAGGGAATGATGCTAAAGCTGAAGCTCCAGTACTTTGGCCACCTCATGCGAAGAGTTGACTCATTGGAAAAGACTCTGATGCTGGGAGGGATTGGGGGCAGGAGGAGAAGGGGACGACAGAGGATGAGATGGCTGGATGGCATCACTGACTCGATGGACGTGAGTCTGAGTGAGCTCCGGGAGTTGGTGATGGACAGGGAGACCTGGCATGCTGCGATTCATGGGGTCGCAAAGAGTCGGACACAACTGAGCGACTGAACTGAACTGAACTGAATAATGAGTGATGTTGAGCATCTTTTCATGTTTGTTAGCCCTCTGTACATCTTCTTTGGAGAAATGTCGATTTAGGTCTTTTTCCCACTTTTTGATTGGGTTGTTTTTCTGGTATTAAGTTGTATGAGCTGTTTTGTGTATTTTGGAAATTAATCCTTTGTCAGTTGTTTCATTTGCTGTTATTTCCTCCCATTCTGAGGGTTGTTTTTTCACCTTGCTTATAGTTTCCTTTGTTGTGCAAAAGCTTTTAGTTTAATCAGGTCCCACTTGTTTCCTTTTGTTTTTATTTATGTTACTCTAGGGGTGGGTCATAGAGGATCTTGCTCTGGTTTATGTTATCGAGTGTTCTGCCTATGTTTTCCTCTAAGAGTTTTATAGTTTCTGGTCTTACATTTAGGTCTTTAATCCATTTTGAGTTTATCTCTGTGTAGTGTTAGGAAATGTTCTAATTTCAACCTTTTACATGTAGCTGTCCAGTTTTCCCAGCACCAGGTACTGAAGAGGCTGTCTTTACCCCACTGTATATTCTTGCCTCCTTTGTCAAAAATAAGGTACCCATAGGTGCATGGGTTTATTTCTGGGCTTTCTATCTTGTTCCATTGATCTATATTTCTGTTTTTGTACTAGTACGATAGTGTCTTGATGACTGTAGCTTTGTAGCATAATCTAAAGTCAAGAAGGTTGATTCCTCCAGCTCCATTCTTCTTTCTCAAGACTGATTTGGGTATTTGGAGTCTTTTGTGTTTCTGTATGAATTGTGAAATTTTTTGTTCTAGTTCCGTGAAAAATGGCAATGGTAATTTGGGAGGGATCACATTGAATCTGTAGATTGCATTTGATAGTATAGTCATTTTCACAGTATTGCTTCTTCCTACCTAGGAACATGGAATCTCTCTCCATCTGTTTATATCATCTTTGATTTCTTTCATTAGTGTCTTATAATTTTCAGTGCACCATTCTGGTTTTCTTTAATTTATAATAGTCTTTTGATCTTTTGATGTTCAGACTACCTGACCTTTGTTGTGAAACTTCTCTATCACCTGGCTCCCTTGCTCACCTCAGTTCTCTCAGGGTTACTTGAGATACTACTTCCCTGGCTTTAAGTCCTCAAAATTTCCACCAAATAAAAACATAAGTCTCAACTTTTAGATTGTGAATATTTGTATAAGTTTGTGTGTGTGTGTGTTTGGTTTCAAATACAAGCTAAAAAATTTCAAATGCTAGCATATTCTAATATCTAGATTACCACCTTGTGAGTGAGCAGTACCATGTGACTTTAAGAGTTACTTTGGTAGTTATAATATTTGTACTGGTTAGTGTTTGATTGTAGCGTGTAACATACTAGGGGCTTCACCTGGTAGCTCAGCTGGTAAAGAATCCGCCTGCAATGCAGGAGACCTCAGTTTGATTCCTAGTTCAGGAAGGTATGCTGAAGAAGGAATAGGCTACCCACCGTAGTATTCTTGGGCTTCCCTGGTGGTTCAGCTGGTAAAGAATCTGCCAGCAATGTGAGAGACCTGAGTTTAATCCCTGGATTGGGAAGATTCCCTGGAGAAGAGAATGGCTACCCACTTTAGTATTCTGGCCTGGATAATTCAATGGACTATATAGTCCATGGCAGAGAAGGCAATGGCACCCCACTCCAGTACTCTTGCCTGGAGAATCCCATGGACGGAAGAGCCTGGTGCTGCAGTCCCTGGGGTCGCTGCAAGTCTGACACGACTGAGCGGCTTCAATTTCACATTTCACTTTCATCATTGGAGAAGGAAATGGCAACCCACTCCAGTGTTCTTGCCTGGAGAATCCCAGGGACGAGGGAGCCTGGTGGGCTGCCGTCTATGGGGTCGCACAGAGCCGGACACGACTGAAGCGACTCAGCAGCAGCAGCATGTAGTCCATGGGCTCTCAAAGAGCCCGACACAACTGAGTGACTTTCACTTTCATTTTCTGTCACATATTAAAGAACATTCAGTAAGTCTTGCCTATCTGTCCCTGCATAGAAGTATTTGTGGTAAAGATTACTGGTGTTTCTTACTATAAGTTTCTCCTTCTTTCAAAATAATGAAACCCCCAAAATTTAAATGAACATATAGACAATCAGGGAAAAAAATACCATATTGCCCATTTTCCCTCGGAGCTAGTCGTAGTCTTGTAAAAAGGTTCAAGTCAATGAATTATAGGGTTTCTCTGGTGGCTCAGATGGTAAAGAATGTGCCTGCATTGCGGGAGACTCAGGAAAGATCGTTGGGTGGGGAAGAGCCCCTGGAGAAGGGAATGGCTACCCATTCTTGCATGAGAATTCCATGGACAGAGGAGCCTGTAAGCAGAAGTGTATTGTAGCAGCTTCTGGAAACCTTCCTTAAGAGCAAGATGATTTCCTGTATATGTCCATGAGGTTGAGTCTGCCATTGTGTTTTTCAAATATCCCATGTCCTTACTGATTCCTAATTCACTTTTTAAATTATTGATATAGGTAAATTAACATTTTTTACTGTGACTCTGGATGTCTATTTTTTTAATAGTTATTTCAATATTCACCTTATATATTTCAAGTCCACTACTTGGGGAGCAATTTAAGATATTTGGACTATCTCACTAACATTTAATCAAGAAATTCCACATGATTTTATTTGCATTTTTATCTATAACCATTTTGGTGTCAAGTAGCACTCCTGTTTTAAAAAATTCAATCTAGGAAGCTCAGTTCAGTGTTTTGTGGTGACCTAGATGAATGGGGATGGAGAGAAGGGAGGGAGGCCCAACAGGGAGGGGACGTATACATACATATAACTGATTCCTTTCATTGTACAGCAGAAACTAATACATCATTGTAAAGCAACTATACCCCAACTATAAAAGCTTCAGTCTGACAACTTAAAACTTTTAATTAGAGAATTTAGTCATATGTATACATTTATATTGGAGAAGGCAATGGCACCCCACTCCAGTACTCTTGCCTGGAAAATCCCATGGATGGAGGAGCCTGGTAGGCTGCAGTCCATGGGGTCTCTAAGAGTTGGACATGACTGAGCGACTTCACTTTGACTTTTCACTTTCATGCATTGAAGAAGGAAATGGCAACCCACTCCAGTATTCTTGCCTAGAGAATCCCAGGGATGGGGGAGCCTGGTGGGCTGCCATCTATGGGGTCGCACAGAGTCGGACACGACTGAAGCGACTTAGCAGTAGCAGCAGCATACATTTATATATAGCCATTTACATACATTTATATACTGATTCTTTTTATTTTGTACTTTATGATTCCTCCATATTTCTCACTCCATTTTTGTATTCATTATTTTTTGTCATTTCAGTACTTATCTTCTGCTAGTTTGTAAATCAAACCCTCTTATTTAATCTTTTTAGTACTTTCTTCAGAAATTATGACATGAATCAATTTATGGAAGAACAATGTTAATTAATGTCTTTAGCCTTCTTTTGGATGATTAAAAAAAAAAAAAAACCCTCAAACACTTAACTGTTCTACTCCTTTGAAAACTCTGTGCTTTATTACTGTGCATTAAACATTTTATTTTCCAAATCCAAGTTTTATACAGTCAGTATTCATTTAGATGTACCCACTTATTCCTTTGTTACTTCTTGCATCTCAGTCCTACATCTAAGAACATCTTTCTGCCTTAAGTACATTCTTTAGAATTTTATTTAGCAGGGAACAAACTGCTTTGTGATCATTTGCCTGAAAATGTCTTTATTTACCTGTGTAAAGCTGAAGTTGACATATTCTCTTTCAGGGTATTGAAGATATTCCACTGTTTTCTGGTTTTTATTATTACTGTTTAAAAGTCAGCTAAAAGTGTAATTGTCACACTTTTGAATATAAGTTTTGTCTTCAACATAACTGCCTCCAAAATTTTTTTACCTTCTTATTATAGCAAATTTAAAACATATTGAAAATCAGAAAGAATCATCTAACAAACCCTTTTGTGTTTATACCCCAGTTTCAACAATCATCAGCATTTTGACACTTTTATGTCATCCTTTCTGGCATACGCAAACACTTGTACATCTAATTTAGTAGTTTATTTTTTGCAAGAGTATTTTATTTATTTTTTTAATATAAATTTATTTATTTTTATGTTGATGCAAAAGTATTTTAGAACCAATACAAAAAAAAAGCTATATTATGTCTTTTGATCTGTAAACACCTCGGTATGTATCTCTAACTAATAAGGACTTCATTAACATAAGCAGCATGACACCAACACGACCTGTGAATTTAACAAGAATATCGTGATACCTCTGCTATCTATTCTCTGTGCAAATTTTCACTTGCCCAAAAGGTACTTTTCATAGTTGCTTTGTGGAAACCAATATCTTAAAAAGTCCACACATTGCTTTGGGTTATTCCTGTTAAGTTTGTTTTATTACAGAAGGCCCTGCCTTGACCTTCTTTGTCCATCATTTTGTTTTATCGAAGAATCCAGATAATTCCTTAGAAAGATTCACTTCCTCAAGAATTGGCAGTCAGACCTAGAAGTTTGATTACATTCAGATTAAATATTTTAGGCAAGTATAATTTTGAGTGTATTAATGATGAATAAAATATTTGGTTTTACTCCTTTCAATGACTCCATTATTGATCAATGAGTTCAGTTGGTGTCAGCTGCCACCTCCATTATGAAATTTTTCTCAACCTTCCACCTAAAGTCTTAATAGCACTGAGGACTGATGTCGAGATTCGTGATTGCTTTCAGTCCAGTTCAGCTCATCACTCTGTCTCTGACTCTATGCGACCCCATGGACTGCAGAACGCCAGGTCTCCCTGTCCATCACCAACTCCTGGAGTTTACTCAAACTCGTGTCCATTGAGTCAGTGATATCATCCAACCATCTCATCCTCTGTCATCCCCTTCTGTTCCTGCCTTCAATCTTTCCCAGTATCACAGTCTTTTCAAATGAGTCAGTTCTTCGCATCAGGTGGCCAAAGTATTGGCGCTTCAGCATCAGTCCTGCCAATGAATATTCAAGACTGATTTCCTTTAGGGTGGACTGGTTGGATCTCCTTGCAGTCCAAGGGACTCTCAAGAGTCTTCTCCAACACCACAGTTCAAAAGCATCAGTTTATCGGCGCTCAGTTTTCTTTTGAGTCCAACTCACCCATCTATACATGATTACTGGAAAAACCATAGCCTTGACTAGATGGACCTTTGTTGGCAAAGTACTGTCTCTGCTTTTTAATATGCTGTCTAGGTAGGTCATAACTTTCTTTCCAAGGAGCAAGCATCTTTTAACTTCATGTCAGCAGTCACCATCTGCAGTGATTTGGGAGCCCCCTAAAATAAAATTTTATCACTGTTTCCATTGTTTCCCCATCTATCTGCCATGAAGTGATAGGACCAGATGCCATGATCTTCATTTTCTGAATGTTGAGCTTTAAGTCAACTTTTTCACTCTCCTCTTTCACTTTCATCAAGAGGCTTTTTAGTTTCTCTTCACTTTCTGCCATAAGGGTGGTGTCATCTGCATATCTGAGGTTATTGATATTTCTCCTGGCAATCTTGATTCCAGTTTGTGCTTCATCCAGCCCAGCATTTCTCATGATGTCCTCTGCATATAAGTTAAATAAGCAGGGTAACAATATACAGCCATGAGGTACTCCTTTCCCTATTTGAAACCAGTCTGTTGTTCCATGTTCTAGCTGTTGCTACTTGACCTGCATATAGATTTCTTAGGAGGCAGGTCAGGTGGTCTGGTATTCCCATCTCTTTCAGAATTTTCCACAGTTTATTGTCATCCATACAAAGGCTTGGGCATAGTCAATAAAGCAGAAATAGATGTTTTTCTGGAACTCTCTTGCTTTTTCAATGATCCAGCAGATGTTGGCAATTTGATCTCTGGTTCCTCTGCCTTTTTTAAAACCAGCTTGAACATCTGGAAATTTACGGTTTATGTATTTCTGAAGCCTGGCTTGGAGAATTTTGAGCATTACTTTACTAGCGTGTGAGATGAGTGCAATTGTGTGGTAGTTTGAGCAATCTTTGGCATTGCCTTTCTTTGGGATTGGAATGAAAACTGACCTTTTCCAGTCCTGTGGCCACTGCTGAGTTTTCCATATTTGCTGGCATATTGCATGCAGAACTCTCACAGCATCATCTTTCAGGATTTGAAATAGCTCAACTGGAATTCCATCATCTCCACTAGCTTTGTTCATAATGATGCTTCCTAAGGCCCACTTGACTTCACATTCCAGGATTTCTGGCTCTGAGTGAGTGATCATACCATCATGATAATCTTGGTTGTGAAGATCTTTTTTGTATAGCTCTTCTGTGTATTCTTGCCACCTCTATTTAATCTCTCTGCTTCTGTTAGGTCCATACCATTTCTGTCCTTTATTGTGCCCATCTTTGCATGAAAATTGCCCTTGGTATCTCCAATTTTCTTGAAGATATCTCTAGTCTTTCCCATTCTGTTGTTTTCCTCTATTTCTTTGCATTGATCACTGAGGAAGGATTTCTTTTCTCTCCTTGCTATTTTTTGGAACTCTGCATTCAAATTGGTACATCTTTCCTTTTCTCCTTTACCTTCCGCTTCTCTTCTTTTCAAAGCTGCTTGTAAGATCCCCTCAGACAACCATTTTGCCTTTTTATATTTCTTTTTCTTGGGAATGGTCTTGATTCCTTCCTCCTGTACAATGTCATGAGCCTCCATCCATAGTTCTTCAGACACTCTATCAGATCTAATCCGTTGAATCTATTTCTCACTTCCAGTGTATAATCATAAGGGATTTGATTTAGGTCATACCTGAATGGTCTAGTGGTTTTCAGTACTTTCTTCAATTTCAGTCTGAATTTGGCAATAAGGAGTTCATGATCTGAGCCACAGTCAGCTCCCCATCTTCTTTTTGCTGCCTGTATAGAGCTTCTCCATCTTTGGCTGCAAAGAATCTAATCAATCTGGTTTGGGTATTGATCATCTGGTGATGTTCATGAGTAGAGTCATATCTTGTGTTGTTGGAAGAGGGTATTTGCTATGACCAGTGCATTCTCTTGGCAAAACTCTATTAGCCTTTGCTCTGCTTCATTCTATACTCTAAGGCCAAATTTGCCTGTTAATCCAGGTATTTCTTAACTTCCTACTTTGACATTCCACTCCCCTAAAATGAAAAGGACATCTATTGGGGGTGTTAGTTCTAAAAAGTCTTGTAGGTCTTCCTAGAACCGTTCAACTTCAGCTTCTTCCACATTATTGGTCTGGGCACAGACTTGGATTACTGTGATATTGAATGGTTGGCCTTGGAAATGAACCTAGATCATTCTGTCATTTTTGAGATTGCATTCAAGTCTGCATTTCAGACTCTTTTGTTGGCTATGATGGCTACTCCATTTCTTCTAAGGGATTCTTGCCCACAGTGGTAGATACAATGGTCATCTGAGTTAAATTCACCCATTCCAGTCCATTTTAAGTCACTGATTCCTAAAATGTCAACGTTCACTCTTGCCATCTCCTGTTTGACCACTTCCAATTTGCCTTGATTCATGGGCCAGGTTCCTATGCAATATTCCTTTTTACAGCATCAGGGTTTGCTTCTATCACCAATCACATCCACAGCTGGGTGTTTTTTTGCTTTGGCTCTGTCACTTTCTTCTTTCTGGAGTTATTGCTCCACTGATGTCCAGTAGCATATTGGGCACCTACCAACCTGGGGTGTTCATCTTTCAGTGTCCTATATTTTTGCCTTTTCATACTGTTCATGGACTTCTCAAGGCAAGAATACTGAAGTGGTTTGCCATTCCCTTTCCAGTGAACCACGTTTTGTCAGAACTCTCCACCATGACCCGTCTGTCTTGGGTAGCCTTACACAGCATGCCTCATAGTTTCATTGAGTTAGACAAAGCTGTGGTCCATGTGATTAGATTGGTTAGTTTTCTGTGATTGTTGTTTTCAGTCTCTCTGCACTCTGATGGGGAAGGATAAGAGGCTTATGGACGCTTCCTGATGGGAGAGACTGAAAGTGAAAGTGCAAGTCACTCAGTCATGTCGAACTCTTTGCAACCCCATGGACTTTACAGTCCATGGAATTCTCCAGGCGAGAATGCTGGAGTGGGTAGATTTTCCTAACCCAGGGTTAAACACACATCTCCTGCATTGCAGGTGGATTCTTCTTTACCAACTAGGACATCCCTGGTGGCTCAGACAGTAAAGTGTCTGTCTACAATGCGGGAGACCCAGGTTCGATCCCTGGGTTGGGAAGATCCCCTGGAGAAGGAAATGGCAATCCACTCCAGGACTATTGCCTGGAAAATCCCATGGACAGAGGAGCCTGGTGGGCTATAGTCCTTGGGGTCGCAAAGAGTCAGACTCAACTGAGCGAAGTCACTTCACTTCTTTACCAACTTATCTATAAGGGAATCTGGTTTTGTTCTGGTGAGTGGTGCCATGCTCAGTAAATCTTTAATCCAATTTTCTGTGGGAGGGTGGGGCTGTGTTCCCTCCCTGTTATTTGACCTGAGGCCAAACTATGGTGCAGGTAATGAAGATAACGGAGATCTCCTGCAGCACTCAGTGCCCCCAATCCTGCAGCAGGCCACAGCCAACCCACGCCTCTGCCAGAGACTCCTGGACACTTATGGGCAAGTCTGGGTCAGTCTCTTGTGGGGTCACTGCTCATTTCTCCTGGGTTTTGCATGCACAAGGTTCTATTTGTGCCAGCCAAGAGTCTGTTTCCCAGTCCTGTGTAAGTTCTGGTGGCTCTATGGTGGGGTTAAGAGGGCTTATTCCACACCCAAGTCTACTGCACCCAGAGCCCCTGCCCCTGCAGCAGTCCACTGCTAACCCGTACCTCCTCTTGAGACATGCAAACACAGCTCTGGCTCAGTCTCTGTTGGGTCTCTGGGTCCTGGTGTGCACAAGGTATGTTTGAGCCCTCTGAGCATCTCTGGCAGGTATGGGGTTTGATTTTAACTGCGATTTTTCCCCTTCTACCATCTTTCTGAGATTCCCTAATAGCTCAGTTGGTAAAGAATCTGCCTTCAATGTGGGAGACCTGGGTTTGATCCCTGGGTTAGAAAGATCCGCTGGAGAAGGGATAGGCTAACCATTGCAGTATTCCTGGGTTTCCCTTGTGGCTCAGCTGGTAAAGAATCCACCTGCAATGCAGGAGACGTGGGTTCAATCCCTGGGCTGGGAAAATCCCCTGGAGAAGGGAAAGGCTACTCACTCCAGTATTCTTGCCTGGAGAATTCCATGGACTGTAAAGTCCATGGGGTCGCAAAGAGTCGAACATGACTGAGTACTACTTCCCTGGTGGCTCAGATGGTAGTGTCTGTCTACAATGCAGGAGACCTGGGTTCGATCCCTGGGTCAGGAAGATTCCCTGGAGAAGGAAATGGCAACCCACTCCAGTACTCTTGCCTAGAAAATCCAACGGACGGAGGAGCCTGGTGCAGACTACTATTCATGGGGTTGCAAAGAGGCGGACACAACTGACCGACTTCACTTTCACTTTCACCATCTTGCTGGGACTTCTCCTTCGCCCTTGGACATGGGATATCTCCTCAAAGTCACTCCAGTGCCACACAGCTGCCGTTCCAGTGCCAAGCAGCAGACATGGGGTATTTCCTCACAGTCGCTCAAGCACCACACAACCACCATTAGAGGTTGAGAAAATGATGTTTGCCTTACTTCTATACTTCTGCTTCTATTAACTGCAAGTTTTACAAAAATCTTACCTTCATCTACTCTTTAATCAGAAAGACAGAATTGATGCTTGATTCTTTCTCTTGGTTAACTTTTAGGATAATTAGTTGTTGTCTAAGCCACTTCCAAAAATAGTCGGCCTCTGGAGCCTTTCATGATGTTTTTGTGTCACTTTTAAAAATCAGTTTTATTGAGATATAATTTAAATTCATTCAATAAAATGCATCCATATTAACTACACAATTTGAAAGGTTTTGACAAATGAAAACATTCATGTAAACATAACCACAATCAAGAAATAGGATATCTCCAGGACCCCAGAAAACTTTTCTTCCATCCTTTAAAGTCAGTTCATTCTCTTCAATCCAGCCCCAAGCAACTGCTGTCATTTAATTTTTTTTTCTATAATTTCCTATAAATGAAATAATATGGATTTAGTCTTTTGTATGGGCACCTTTCTCTTGGCATAATGTTTTTGAGATTAATCCAAGTTGTTTCATGTATCAGCAGTTCTTTTCAGTGTGGAGTAGTTTTAGATCATATGAATGTATCACATTTTATTCATCAATTCACAATTTTATTGGACATTTCGTCCCTGAAATGTGGATCAGTACTAAGCGGAAAGAATTGCTCTATAGATCTTTGGAGGTCATTCCTCCCCCCATCCCCCTCTGTGTATATGTGTTTGTGTGTGTGTGTTTACCTTCTATTTGGCACCTGTTCTGCCAGTTCCAGCCACCTCCTCCTGCTAAAACTCCATTCTTCAAATGGTCAAATCAAAGAGACAGATGGGCTCTGTTTTAGTTCCCCCTTCCTGCACCACAGACTGAAGACTGCTTCCAGGTACTAATCTGGGGCAATCATAGAGTTCACCTTTTTTGTTTCTTATCTCAAAGTGATCACAAACCTGCACTGTCTATTTTCCAGTGTCTGAAAAGAAGTGTTTTAAAAATATTTATTTTTTTAGCTTTCTAGTTTTATAAGACAGCAGGGCAATTCCCATAGAAGTTAGTCCTTCATAATGGAAGCAGAGTTTCCTGAATCTTTATCACAAGATAAAATTAGGTTTTTTTCCAATCAACTTTCTGAAGTATAATTTATGTAGTTTAAAATTCACAGTTTAAATCTATAGGTTGCTGGTTTTGACAAATGTATGAAACATATAATCACCACCTCTATCTCCCTCAGGGAATTTCCTCAATTCTTTTTGCAATCAGGCTTCATTCACCTCTCTCAATCTGTGCAACTAAGTATCCAATCTCTGTCAATACATATTAATTGCATCTGTTCTAATATTTCAAGCATACGGAATCAGTTTTGTTTTGTGTCTGGCTTCTTTCAGTAGTATAGTGTTTATAATGTTCATTTATACCCTTGCATGTGTCAATGTGTAGTTCTTTTTTGCTGCTGAGTTGTAGTCAATTGTATGGATGAACCAGTTTGTTTATCAATTGATTTGTTGATGATCATTTGGAGAGTACTCAGTTTGTGAATATTATGAATAAAGCTGCTATAAACATTCCTTTACAAGTCTTTTTATGAGTACATGTTTTCAGTTCTATTGATAAAATATCTAGCAGTAGAATTATTCCATCATATGTAACTATTGATATATGTTGAATTTTATAAAAAACAAAATTTCCAATCTTTTTTCCAAGTGACTGCATCATTTTACATTTCTAATGGTAATGTATGAAAATTCCAATTGCTCCACATTATCACCAACACCAGGAATAGTTTTGCCATTCTTTTTAATTTAATTTATGCCAGACAGTAGAAAGGGATATTTTGTTGTGATTTTCATTTGGGGTTCCTGATGACTACACTGAACATATATTCATTTGCTAATTGCCCATTTGTATTCTTTTGGATTGTCTATTTTAGTGTTCTGTCCTTTTTAAAACAAGGTTGTGTGTGTCCTTACTAAGTAATAAAGTCATTTGTACAGTATGGATACAGGTTCTTTGTGAGATGTTCTCAATATGTTCTCAGAAACTTTTTCTTGGAATTCCACTTCTGGGTATTTACTCAAAAGAATTGAAATCAGAATCCTGAAATGATATTAGCACTCTAATGTTCATTGCAGTAGTAGTCACAGAGGGTAGTTGTTGTTCAGTTCCTTAGTGTCCAACTCTTTGTGATCCACAGACAGCAGCACGCCAGGCTTCCCTGTCCTTTGCCATCTCCTGGAGTTTGCTCAAACTCTTGTCCATTAAGTCGCTGATGCCATCTAGCCATCTCATCCTCTGTCATCCTCTTCTCCTCCTGACTTCAATCTTTCACAGCGTCAGGGTCTTTTCCAATGAGTCAGCTCTTCTCATCAGGTGGCCAAAGGATTGGAGCTCAGCTTTACCATCAGTCCTTCCAATGAATATTCAGGGTTGATTTTCATTATGATTTCCTGGTTTGATCTCCTTGCTGTCCAAGGGACTCTTGAGAGTCTTCTCCAGCAGCACAATGCAAAGGCATCAGTTCTTCAGCACTCACCCTTTTTTATTCTCCAGCTCTCACATCCATATGTGACTAGTGGAAAAACCATAGCTTTGACTATACAGACCGTTGTAGGCAAAGTAATGTCTCTGCTTTTTGGGTAAATCACATACTAAATGTTCTTAACACACCAAAATTAAAATTTAGAACTTTTCAAAAAATAGTTTCACTAATTACTGATTCCATTTTCAATCTGGATTCATTTTGTTTCTTTTTAATTTTGTTTTATTGCACTGGCTAGACTTCTGGTGCAATGTTGAATGGAAGTGGTAAGAGTAGACATCCTTGCCTTGCCCCTCATCTTACCAGAAGCAATTCAGTCTTTCACCATTAAGCATGATGTTACATTTCAACTTTTCATATATACCCTTTATGAGAATGAGCAAATTCCCTTCTAGCCCTAAGTTGCTGAGAGATTTTATCAAAAATCGATTTGGACTTTGTTGTATCCTTTTATTAAACTTAGGGAGCTAATCATGTACTTTTTTTTTCAGTCTGTTACTATGACCCACGTTGGTTTTTTTTTTTTTTCAGTGTTAAATTACCCTTGCATTCTTGGGAAGGTCATATTTCTTCATAATGTGAATGAGTGAATGAATTATTCTTTTTATATATTTTTGTATTTGATTTGATAGACTAAAATCTTTGCATCTTTGCATTTATGATTATGAAAAAGGTTCTATAGTATTCACTTCTTGTAATATCATTTTCCAGTTTTGGTAGCAAGGTAATGCTGACCACTGTGTAAAAATAATTGGGAAGTATTTCCTGCTTTTCAATTTTCTGAGAGATTTTCCATAAAATTGGTATTATTTCTTCCTTAAATATACGGTGGAATAGCCCAGTTTTCTTTGTGGGAAAGTTTCTTTCATCTGTATAAGGACATTTACATGATCTATTTTTTCTTGAATGAACTTTGGCCTAATATGTTTTTTTCATCTAATATGTCAAATGTATTGGTATAAACTTGTTTATAATATGCCCTTATTAGCTTTTAGTATCTGTAGAATCTGTAGTGATGTTCCCTTTCTCATTCCTGAAATTCCTAATTTTTGTTTTCTCTCTTTTTTTCCTGATCAGTTTAGATAGAAATTTAAAGCTTTTTTAATTTTTCTTTTATATTAGAGTGAAGTTGATTAACTTTGTTATATTAGTGTTATGTTAGTTTCAGGTGTACAGCAAAGTACTTCAGTTATACATATACATTTTCAGTTTTTTCTCATTTAGGTTATTTTTTTCATTTCAGTTGAGATTTCCCTGTGCTATACATAGTTCTTTGTTAGTTATCTATTTTAAATGTAGTAGAGTGTACATGTCAGTCCTAAACTCTGAATCTATCCCTCACCTTCACTCTTCCACCCTGCTAATCATAAGTTCATTCTCTAAGTCTATGAGTCTGTTTCTGTTTTGTAAATAGATTCACTTGTATCATTTTAACAATATGATATGTATCAGATAAGCAATACATATGATATTTATCTTTCTCTGATATACTTCACTTAGTATGATAGTCTCCATGTCCATCAATTTTGGTGCAAATGGCATTATTTCATTCTTTTTAAAGGCTGAGTAATATTCCATTGTATATATGAAACACATCTTCTATATCCATTCACCTGTCAATGGGCATTCACCTGTGTTCATGTCTTGCCTATTGTAAATGGCAGTGTAGTGAACATTGGGATGCATGTATCTTTTCAAACCATTTTTTCTCCAGATATATGCCCAAGAGCCAGGTTATGCTCAAGATTCTTCAAGTTAGGCTTCAGCAGTATGTGAATCAAGAACTTCCTGATGTACAAGCTGGATTTAGAAAAGGCAGAGGGACCAGAGATCGAATTTCCATCATCTGTTGGATCACAGAATAAGCCAGGAAATTCCAGAAAAACTTCTGTTTCATTGACTATGCTAAAGCCTTTGACGGTGTGGATCACAACAAGCTGTGGAAAATTCTTAAGGAGATTAGAATATCAGATCACCTTACCTATCTTCTAAGAAGTCTGTATGCAGGTCAAGAAGCAACAGTTAGAACTGGACATAGAACAACAGATGATTCCAAATTGGGAAAGGAGTATGTCAAGGCTGTGTATTGTCACCTTGCTTATTTAACTTCATGCAGAGTACATCATGCAAAACGTCAGGCTGGATGAATCACCAGTTGGAATCAAGATTTCCAGGAAAAATATCAACAACCTCAGATATGCAGATCACACCACCTTAATGGCAGAAAGTGAAGAGGAACTAAAGAGCCTCTTGAAGAAGGTGAAAGAGGAGAGCGAAAAAGCTGGATTAAGATTCAGCATTCAAAAAACTGAGATCATGGCATCTGTCCCAACACTTCATGGCAAATAGATGGGGGGGAAATGGAAACAGTGTCAGATTTTATTTTCTTGAACTCCAAGATCATCAGAGATGGTGACTCCAGCCATGAAATTAAAAGACACTTGCTCCTGGAAGAAAAGCTATGACAAACGAAGACAGTGTATTATAAAGCAGAGACATCACTTTGCTGACAAAGGTCCATATAGTCAAAGTTCTGGTTTTTTCAGTAGTCATGTACAGAGGGGAGAGCTGGGCAATAAAAAAGGCTGAGCCCTGAAGAATTGATGCCTTTGAACCGTGGTGCTGGAGAAGATGCTTGCGAGTCCCTTGGACAGTAAGGAGATCAAACCAGTTAATCCTAAAGGAAATCAGTCCTGAATGTTCATTGGAAGGACTGATGCTGAAGCTGAAGCTCCAATTCTTTGGCCACGTGATGCAAAGAGCCAACTCATTGGAAAAGACCTTGATGATGGGAAAGATTGAGGACAGGAGGAGAAGGGAGTAACTGAGGGTGAGATGGCTGGATGGCATCACCAGCTCAATGAACATGAGTTTGGGCAAACTTGAGGAGATAGTGAAGGACAGGGAAGCCTGGAATGCTGTAGTTCATGGGGCCCAGAAAGACTTAGCAACTGAACAACAACAAATGCCCAGGAGTAGGATTGCAAGACCATATCATAGTTCTGTGTTTAGGTTTTCTTTAATATAAATTTATTTTAATTGGAGGTTAATTACTTTACAATATTGGTTTTGCCATACATCAACATGAATCCGCCACAGGTGTACACATGTTCCCCATCCTGAACCCCCCTCCCACCTCCCTCCCCATACCATCCTTCTGGGTCATCCCCGTGCACCAGCCCAAGCATCCTGTATCATGCATCGAACCTGGACTGGCGATTCGATTCATATATATTATACATGTTTCAATGCCATTCTCTCAAGTCATCCCACCGTCTCCCTCTCCCACAGAGTCCAAGACTGTTCTATACATCTATTTCTCTTTTGCTGTCTCACATACAGCGTTATCATTACCATCTTTCTAAATTCCATATATATGTGTTAGTATACTGTATGGGTATTTTTCTTTCTGGCTTACTTCACTCTGTATAATAGGCTCCAGTTTCATCCACCTCATTAGAACTGGTTGAAATGAATTCTTTTTAATGGCTGAGTAATACTCCATTGTGTATATGTACCTCAGCTTTCTTATCCATTCATCTGCTGATGGACATCTAGGTTGCTTCCATGTCCTGGCTATTATAAACAGTGCTGCGATGAACATTGGGGTACACATGTCTCTTTCAATTCTGGTTTCCTCAGTGTGTATGCCCAGCAGTGGGATTGCTGGGTCATAAGGCAGTTCTATTTCCAGTTTTTTAAGGAATCTCCACACTGTTCTCCATAGTGGCTGTACTAGTTTGCATTTCCACCAACAGTGTGGGAATGCAAACCCACACCCCCTCCAGCATTTATTGCTTGTAGACTTTTGGATCGCTGCCATTCTGACTGGCATGAAATGGTACCTCATTGTGGTTTTGATTTGCATTTCTCTGATAATGAGTGATGTTGAGCTTTTCATGTGTTTGTTAGCCATCTGTATGTCTTCTTTGGAGAAATGTCTGTTTAGTTCTTTGGCCCATTTTTTGATTGGGTCGTTTATTTTTCTGGAGTTGAGCTGCAGGAGTTGCTTGTATATTTTTGAGATTAGATCTTTGTCAGTTGCTTCAATTGCTATTATTTTATCTCATTCTGAGGGCTGTCTTTTCACCTTGCTTATAGTTTCCTTTGTTGTGCAGAAGCTTTTAATTTTAATTAGGTCCCATTTGTTTATTTTTGCTTTTATTTCTAATATTCTGGGAGGTGGATCAAAGAGGATCCTGCTGTGATTTATGTGGGAGAGTGTTTTGCCTATGTTCTCCTCTAAGAGTTTTATAGTTTCTGGTCTTACGTTTAGATCTTTAATCCATTTTGAGTTTATTTTTGTGTATGGTGTTAGAAAGTGTTCTACTTTCATTCTTTTACAAGTGATTGACCAGTTTTCCCAGCACCACTTGTTAAAGATATTGTCTTTACTCCATTGTATATTCTTGCCTCCTTTGTCAAAGATAAGCTGTCCATAGGTGCATGGATTTATCTCTGGGCTTTCTATTTTGCTCCATTGATCTATATTTCTGTCTTTGTGCCAGTACCATACTATCTTGATGACTGTGGCTTTGTAGTAGAGCCTGAATTCAGGCAGGTTGATTCCTCCAGTTCCATTCTTCTTTCTCAAGATTGCTTTGGCCATTCGAGGTTTTTTGTATCTCCATACAAATTGTGAAATTATTTGTTCTAGTTCTCTGAAAAATACCGTTAGTAGCTTGATAGGGGTTGCATTGAATCTATAGATTGCTTTGGGTAGCATACTCATTTTCACTATATTGATCCTGCCGATCCATGAACACGGTATATTTCTCCATCTATTAGTGTCCTCTTTGATTCCTTTCACCAGTGTTTTATAGTTTTCTATATACAGGTCTTTAGTTTCTTTAGGTAGATATATTCCTAAGTATTTTATTCTTTTCGTTGCAATGGTGAATGGAATTGTTTCCTTAATTTCTCTTTCTGTTTTCTCATTACTAATGTATAGGAATGCAAGGGATTTCTGTATGTTGATTTTATATCCTGCAACTTTACTCTATTCATTGATTAGCTCTAGTACTTTTCTGGTGGAGTCTTTAGGGTTTATGTAGAGAATCATGTCATCTGCAAATAGTGAGAGTTTTACTTCTTCTTTCCCAACTTGGATTCCTTTTATTTCTTTTCCTGCTCTGATTGCTGTGGCCAAAACTTCCAGAACTATGTTTGAATAGTAGTGGTGAAAGTGGGCACCCTTGCCTTGTTCCTGACTTTAGGGGAAATGCTTTCCATTTTTTCACCATTGAGGATAATGTTTGCTGTGGGTTTATCATATATAGCTTTTATTATGTTGAGGTATGTTCCTTCTCTTCCTGCTTTCTGGAGAGTTTTCATCATAAATGGATGTTGAATTTTGTCAAAGGCTTTCCCTCTGCATGTATTGAGATAATCATATGGCTTTCATTTTTCAGTTTGTTAATGTGGTGTACTACATTGATTGATTTGCAGACATTGAAGAATCCTTGCATCCCTGGGATAAAGCCCACTTGGTCATGGTGTATGATCTTTTTAATGTGTTGTTGGATTCTGATTGCTAGAATTTTGTTAAGGATTTTTGCATCTATGTTCATCAGTGACATTGGCCTGTAGTTTTCTTTTTTTGTGGCATCTTTGTCAGGTTTTGGTATTAGGGTGATGGTGGCCTCATAGAATGAGTTTGGAAATCTACCTTCCTCTGCAATTTTCTGGAAGAGTTTGAGTAGGATAGGTTTTACCTCTTCTCTAAATTTTTGGTGGAATTCAGCTGTGAAGCCGTCTGGACCGGGGCTTTTGTTTGCTGGAAGATTTCTGGTTATAGTTTCAATTTCTGTGCTTGTGATGGGTCTGTTAAGATTTTCTATTTTTTCCTGGTTCAGTTTTGGAAAGTTGTACTTTTCTAAGAATTTGTCCATTTCTTCCAAGTTGTCCATTTTATTGGCATATAATTGCTGGTAGTAGTCTCTTATGATCCTTTGTATTTCTGTGTTGTCTGTTGTGATCTCCCTATTTTCATTTCTAACTTTATTGATTTGATTTTTCTCCCTATGTTTCTTAATGAGTCTGGCTAACAGTTTGTCAATTTTATTTATCCTTTCAAAGAACCAGGTTTGTTGATTTTTGCTATGGTCTCTTTTGTTTCTTTTGCATTTATTTCTGCCCTAATTTTTAAGATTTATTTCCTTCTACTAACCCTGGGGTTCTTCATTTCTTCCTTTCCTAGTTGCCTTAGGTGTAGAGTTAGGCTATTTATTTGACTTTTTTCTTGTTTCGTGAGGTATGCCTGTATTGCTATGAACTTTCCCCTTAGCACTGCTTTTACAGTGTCCCACAGGTTTTGGATTGTGTTTTCATTTTCATTCATTTCTATGCATATTTTGATTTTTTTAATTTCTTTTTTTATTTCTTCTGTGATTTGTTACTTATTCAGCAGTGTGTTGTTCAGCCTCCATATGTTGGAATTTTTAATAGTTTTTCTCCTGTAATTGAGATCTAATCTTACTGCATTGTGGTCAGAAAAGATGCTTGGAATTATTTCATTTTTTTTTTAATTTACCAAGGCTAGATTTATGGCCCAGGGTGCGATCTATCCTGGAGAAGCTTCCATGTGCACTTGAGAGAAAGGTGAAATTCATTGTTTGGGGGTGAAATGTCCTATAAATATCATTTAGGTCTAACTGGTCTATTGTATCATTTTAAAGTTTGTGTTTCCTTGTTAATTTTCTGTTTAGTTGATCTATCCATAGGTGTGAGTGGGGTATTAAAGTCTCTCACTATTATTATGTTATTGTTAATTTCCCTTTACATACTTGCTTGCATTTGTCTTACATATTGTGATGCTCCCATGTGGATGCATATATATTATAATTGTTATATCTTCTTCTTGGATTGATCATTATGTGGTGATCATTATGTAGGTAGTGCTCATTATGTAGGCCCTTTGATCATTATGTAGTGTCCTTCTTTATCTCTTTTCACAGCCTTTGTTTTAAAGTCTTTTTATCTGATACAAGTATTGCTACTCCTGCTTTCTTTTGGTCTCTATTTGCATGGAATATCTTTTTCCAGCCCTTCACTTTCAGTCTGTGTTCCTTGTTTTGAGGTGGGTCTCTTGTAGACAACATTTATAGGGGTCTTGTTTTTGTATCCATTCAGCCAGTCTTTGTCTTTTGGTTGGGGCATTCAAACCATTTACGTTTAAGGTAATTATTGATAAGTATGATCCTGTTGCCATTTCCTTTATTGTTTGGGGTTTGAGTTTATACACCCTTTTTGTGTTTCCTGTCTAGAGAATATCCTTTAGCATTTGTTGGAGAGCTGGTTTGGTGGTGCTGAATTCTCTCAGCTTTTGCTTGTCTGTAAAGCTTTTGATTTCTCTTTCATATTTGAATGACATCCTTGCTGGGTAGAGTAATCTGGGCTGTAGGTTATTTTCTTTCATCACTTTAACTGTGTCTTGCCATTCCCTCCTGGCCTGAAGAGTTTCTATTGAAAGATCAGCTGTTATCCTTATGGGAATCCCCTTGTGTGTTATTTGTTGTTTTCCCCTTGCTGCTTTTAATATTTGTTCTTTGTGTTTGATCTTTGTTAATTTGATTAATATGTGTCTTGGGGTGTTTTGCCTTGGGTTTATCCTGTTTGGGACTCTCTGGGTTTCTTGGACTTGGGTGATTATTTCCTTCTCCATTTTAGGGAAGTTTTCAACTATTATCTCCTCAAGTATTTTCTCATGGTCTTTCTTTTTGTCTTCTTCTTCTGGGACTCCTATGATTTGAATGTTGGGGCATTTAACATTGTCCCAGAGGTCTCTGAGATTGTCCTCATTTCTTTTAATTCGTTTTTCTTTTTTCCTCTCTGATTCATTTATTTCTACCATTCTATCTTCTACTTCACCAATCCTATCTTCTGCCTCCATTATTCTACTATTTGTTCCCTCCAGAGTGTTTCTGATCTCATTTATTGCATTATTCATTATATATTGACTCTTTTTCATTTCTTCTAGGTCCTTGTTAAACCTTTATTGCATCTTCTCAATCCTTGTCTCTAGGCTATTTATATGTGATTCCATTTTGATTTCAAGATTTTGGATCATTTTCACTATCATTATTTGGAATTCTTTATCAGGTAGATTCCCCATCTCTTCCTCTTTTGTTTGGTTTGGTGGGCATTTATCCTGTTCCTTTACTTGCTGGGTATTCCTCTGACTCTTTGTCTTGTTTATATTGCTGTGTTTGGGGTGGTCTTTCTGTATTCTGGCAGGTTGTAGAGTTCTCTTTATTGTGGATTTCCTCACTGTGGGTGAAGTTGTATAGGTGGCTTGTCGAGGTTTCCTGGTTAGGGAAGCTTGTGTCAGTGTTCTGGTGGGTGGAGCTGGATTTCTTCTCTCTGGAGTGCAATGAAGTGTCCAATAATGAGTTATGATATATCAACGGTTTTGGAGTGACTTTGTGCAGCTTGTATATTGAAGCTCAGGGCTGTGTTCCTGTGTTGCTGGAGAATTTGTGTGGTATGTCTTGCTCTGGAACTTGTTGGCCATTGGGTGGTGCTTGGTTTCAGTGTAGATATGGAGGTGTTTGATGAGCTCCTGTCGATTAACGCTCCCTGGAGTCAGGAGTTCTCTGGTGTTCTCAGGATTTGGACAGATGAAAAGTTTCTCCACAGTAAGGGACACCCAGAGAGGTTCACAGAGTTACATGGAGAAGAGAAGAGGGAGGAGGGAGTTAGAGGTGACCCAAATGAGATGAGGTGGAATCGAAAGAGGAGAGAGCAAGCTAGCCAGTAATTGTTTCCTTATGTGCGCTCCACAGTCTGGACTACTCAGAGATGTTCATGGAGTTATACAGAGAAGAAAAGAAGGGGGAAGGAGACAGAGGTGGCCAGGAGGATAAAGGGGAGAATCGAAAGGAGAGAGACAGATCCAGCCAGTAATCAGTTCCCTAAGTGTTCTCCACCATCCAGAATGCACAGAGATTCACAGAGTTGAGTAGAGAAGAGAAGGGGGAGGGAGGAGATAGAGGCAACCTGGTGGAGAAAAAAGAGAGTCCACAGGGGGAGAGAGCAGTCAGGCCAGTGATCTCACTCCCAAATAAAAACGGGTACTGAAGATTGGGTTCTTAAAGGTACAAAATTGATAACAAATACCAAAAAGCAAAGATTAAAAATCTAGAGTAGAGGTTGGATTTTCAAAAATACAATATTAAAGAAAAAAAAGTCACAAAAATTATAAAAAAATATATATATATGAAGTTTGCTTTAAAAAATTAAAAATAAAAAAATAAAGAATGATAGTAAAAATAGTAAAAATATATCTAGGACTTTCTCTGGTGGTGTTGTGGGCAGTGTGGGGTCAGTTCATTTTTGGATAATTCCTTGGTCTGGCTTATATTTCTCAAGATCTATAGGCCCCTTCCTATGTAGTCGGTACTAACGACAGGGTTTTAATCTATTGCACCTGTCACTTCCAAGGTAGTTCCCTCTGTTTTAGCTTCTTCTGTTTGCTGGTCTCTTCAGTGCCTGATTTCCACCCTGACACAAGGGGGCGGTGGTGGACACATTTTTAGGCTCATTTGTTCAGTCATGCTGTGGGGAGGGAGGGACGCTGCAATCAAATAACATTGGCGTGTGCTCTCAGTGTCTCAGCCTCACTGGGCCTGCCCCCACTCACAGCGCATGTACCCTCCCTGCCCACACTGCTCAGGCTCTAGGTTGCTCCACCAGGAACCGTCTAAGGCCGGCCCTGGGCTGCATGCACCTTCCAGGTCTAAGCCGCTCAGGTTCAGGCACTCAGGTAGTCTTCAGAGGCGCAAACTCGTTTGTGCCTGTGTTTTGTGCCCTTCCCAGGTCCAAGAAGCTCAGGTGATCAGGTGTTTGGCAAGCGTGGTCGCTGCAGCTTCTCGCCTCCCCAGTCCCTGCTGCTCAGTTTTCTGGGTGTACAACCAGCGCACCTTCTCAGGCGGATGTTGACTGTCCAGAATCCCAGGAATTCTTAGTTAGCAAAGAAGCCTGCTTGCAGTTTGGTAGATAATGCCTCTCTGGGGCCGCGATTGCCCGCTTCCGGCTCTGGCTGCCTGTCACCGGAGAGGGATGCAGCCAACTAGCTCTGTTCAGTCCTTTGTTCTGTGAGGGGGTCTGGCAGTGTTTAGGTTAGGGCTTTTTGCATGGTAGCTATCCCACAGTCTGGTTTGCTAGTCCAAGTTAGTTCCCTCAGATTGCCCTCGGGGCATTCAGGCCCAGTCCTTACTCTAAGCAATGCAGCCCACACCTCCCTGCTCAGCCCCCACTTGCTAGTGGTGGGTGCAGGCCTCTGTGCTGCTTCTCCATTGGGGAGTTACCGTTGGACCTGTAATCTGTGGGGTTTAATTATTTATTTGTTTTTCCTCCCAGTTACGTTGCCCTCTGTGGTTCCAAGGCTCACCATAGACTCAGCAGTGAGAGTGTTTTCTGGTGTTTGGAAACTTCTCTCTTTTTAAGACTCCCTTCCCGGGCCAGAGCTCCATCCTTACCTCTTTTGTCTTTTATATTTTTTGCTACCTCCTTTTGAAGACAATGGGCTGCTTTTCTAGGTGCCTGATGTCTTCTGCCAGCATTCAGAAGTTGTTTTGTGGAATTTACTCAGCGTTTAAATGTTCTTTTGATGAATTTGTGGGGGAGAAAGTGGTCTCCCCATCCTATTCCTCCGCCATCTTAGGGCCGCCTCTGTTCAGTTTTTTTCAGTAATGATATTGCTCTCCATAGTGACTGTCATGATGTACACTCCCAGCAACAGTGTAGGAGGATTCTCTCTTCTCCACACCCTCTCCCACATTTATTCTTTTTAGATTTTTTTGATGATGGCCATTCTGAGCAGTGTGAGATGTTATCTCATTGTAGCCTCGAATGGATTTCTCTAATATCAAAGTTGAGCATCTTTACATGTGCCTCTTGGCCATTGGTATGTCTTCTTTGGAGAAACGTCTATATAGGTTTTCTGTCCAATTTTTGATTCAGTTGTTTGTTTGTTTCTTTTCTTTTTATATTGAGCCACATGAGCTGTTTGTAAATTTTCAAGAATAATCCACATCAGTCATATAGTTTGCAAATATTTTCTCCCATTCTGTAAGTGGTCTTTTCAGTTTATCTATGGTTTGTTTGTTGTTGGGTTTTGTGTGTGTGTGTGTGCAAAAGCTTTTTTGTTTAATTAGTCTCATTTGTTTATTTTTGTTTTCATTTCCATTACTCTAGGAGATGGCTTGAAAAAGATATTGCTGTGATTTATGTCAAAGAGTGTTCTGCTTATGTTTTCCTCTAAAAGTTCTATAGTACCTGGTCTTACATTTAGGTTTTTAATCCATTTGTGTTTATTTTTGTGTATGGTGTTAAAGAATATTCTAATTTATTTTCTTTTACATGTAGCTGCCCAGTTTTCCCAGTATCATTTATTGGGAAAACCATCTTTTTCTCATTATATAATCTTGCCTCCTTAGGCATAGATTAATTGGCCATAGATGTGTGGGTTTAATTCTTTCTATCTTGTTCAATTAATCTATAATTCTGATTTTGTGTCAGTACCATACTGTTTTGATGACTATAGCTTTATAATATAGTCTGACATCAGGAAGCCTGATTTCTACAGCTCCATTTTTATTTTTCAAATTGCTTTGGCTATTCAGGGTCTTCTCTGTCTCCATTCAAAGGGCTATACATGACAAATTCACACCTAACATCATAATCAATGGTGAAAAGCTGACAGCATTTATTCTAAGATCAGGAACAACACAAGAACATCCACTCTCAACACTTTTATGTCCACTCTCACCACTATTATTCAACATAGTTAGGAAGTCCTAATCATATCAATCAGAGATTTAAAAAAAATAATAAATAGAATACAAATTGGGAAAGAAGTAAAAGTGTCAGTTTGCAGATGATGTGATACTATATATCAGTTCAGTTCAGTTTAGTCGCTCAGTCGTGTCTGACCCTTTGCGACCCCATGAATCCCAGCACACCAGGCCTCCCTGTCCATCACTAACTGAGTTCACTCAGACTCATGTCCATCGAG
Organism: Oryx dammah; assembly: GCF_014754425.2. NCBI lineage: Eukaryota > Metazoa > Chordata > Mammalia > Artiodactyla > Bovidae > Oryx > Oryx dammah. The sequence goes on from NW_024070212.1 coordinate 6,412,335, forward strand.
TCAGTGATGCCATCCAGCCATCTCATCCTCTGTCGTCCCCTTCTCCTCCTGCCCCCAATCCTTCCCAGCATCACAGTCTTTTCCAATGAGTCAATTCTTCTCATGAGGTGGCCAAAGTACTGGAGTTTCAGCTTCAGCATCATTCCCTCCAAAGAACACCCAGGACTGATTTTCTTCAGAATGGACTGGTTGGATCTCCTTGCAGTCCAAGGGACTCTCAAGAGTCTTCTCCAACACCACAGTTCAAAAGCATCAATTCTTCGGCGCTCAGCTTTCTTCACAGTCCAACTCTCACATCCATATATGACCACTGGAAAAAGCATAGCCTTGACTAGACAGGCCTTTGTTGGCAAAGTAATGTCTCTGCTTTTCAATATGCTCTCTAGGTTGGTTATAACTTTTCTGCCAAGGAGTAAGCGCCTTTTAATTTCATGGCTGCAATCACCATCTGCAGTGATTTTGGAGCCCCCCCAAAATAAAATCTGACACTGTTTCCACTGTTTCCCCATCTATTTCCCAAGAAGTGATGGGACAAGATGTCATGATCTTTGTTTTCTGAATGTTGAGCTTTAAGCCAACTTTTTCACTCCTCTTTCACTTTCATCAAGAGACTTTTTAGTTCCTCTTCACTTTCTGCCATAAGGATGGTGTCATCTGCATATCTGAGGTTATTGATATTTCTCCTGGCAATCTTGATTCCAGCTTCTGGTCCTTCCAGCCCAGCGTTTCTCATGATGTACTCTGCATATAAGTTAAATAAGCAGAGTGACAATATACAGCCTTGACATACTCCTTTCCCTATTTGGAACCAGTCTGTTGTTCCATGTCCAGTTCTAACTGTTGCTTCCTGACCTGCATATAAGTTTCTCAAGAAGCAGGTCATGTTGTCTGGTATTCCCATCTCTTTCAGAATTTTCCACAGTTTATTGTGATCTACACAGTCAAAGGCTTTGACATAGTCAATAAAGCAGAAATAGATGTTTTTCTGGAACTCTCTTGCTTTTTCTATGAGCCGGGGATGTTGGCAATTTGATCTCTGGTTCCTCTGCCTTTTCTAAAACCCAGCTTGAACATCTGGAAGTTCATGTTTCACATATTGCTGAAGCCTGGCTTGGAGAATTTTGAGCATTACTTTACTAGCATGTGAGATGAGTGCAATTGTGCAGTAGTTTGAGCATTCTTTGGCATTGCCTTTCTTTGGGATTGGAATGAAAACGGACCTTTTCCAGTCCTGTGGCCACTGCTGAGTTTTCCAAATTTGCTGGCATATTGAGTGCAGCACTTTCACAGCATCATCTTTCAGGATGTGAAATAGCTCAACTGAAATTCCATCACCTCCACTAGCTTTGTTCATAATGATGTTTTCTAAGGCCCACTTGACTTCACATTCCAGGATGTCTGGGTGTAGGTGAGTGATCACACCATCGTGATTATCTTGGTCGTGAAGATCTTTTTTGTACAGTTCTTCTGTGTATTCTTGCTACCTCTTCTTAATATCTTCTGCTTCTGTTAGGTCCAGACCATTTCTGTCCTTTATCGAGCTCATCTTTGCATGAAATGTTCCCTTCGTATCTCTAATTTTCTTGAAGAGATCTCTAGTCTTTCCCATTCTGTTGTTTTCCTCTATTTCTTTGCATTGATCGCTGAAGAAGGTTTTCTTATCTCTTCTTGTTATTCTTGGGAACTCTGCATTCAGATGCTTATATCTTTCCTTTTCTCCTTTGCTGTTCGCGTCTCTTCTTTTCACAGCTATTTGTAAGGCCTCCTCAAACAGTCATTTTGCTTTTTTTGCATTTCTTTTCCATGGGAATGGTCTTGATCCCTGTCTCCTGTACAATGTCACGAACCTCATTCCATAGTTCATCAGGCACCCTGTCTATCAGATCTAGGCCCTTAAATCTATTTCTCACTTCCACTCTATAATCATAAGGGATTTGATTTAGCTCATACCTGAATGGTCTAGTGGTTTTCCCTACTTTCTTCAATTTAAGTCTGAATTTGGCAATAAGGAGTTCATGATCAGAGCCACAGTCAGCTTCTGGTCTTGTTTTTGTTGACTGTATAGAGCTTCTCCATCTTTGGCTACAAAGAATATGATCAGTCTGATTTCCGTGTTGACCATCTGGTGATGTCCATGTGTAGAGTCTTCTCTTGTGTTGTTGGAAGAGGGTGTTTGCTATGACCAGTGCATTTTCTTGGCAAAACTCTATTAGTCTTTGCCCTGCTTCATTCCATATTCCAAGGCCAAATTTGCCTGTTACTCCAGGTGTTTCTTGACTTCCTACTTTTGCATTCCAGTCCCGTATAATGAAAAGGACACTTTTTTTGGGTGTTGGTTCTATAAAGTTTTGTAGGTCTTTATAGAACCATTCAACTTCAGCTTCTTCAGCATTACTGGTTGGGGCATAGACTTGGATTACTGTGATATTGAATGGTTTGCCTTGGAAATGAACAGAGATCATTCTGTCGTTTTTGAGATTGCATCCAAGTACTGCATTTCGGAGTCTTTTGTTGACCATGATGGCTACTCCATTTCTTCTAAGGGATTCCTGCCCACAGTTGTAGATATAAATGGTCATCTGAGTTAAATTCACCCATTCCAGTCCATTTTAGCAGATCTAGGAATCCGCTGATTTCTAGAATGTTGATGTTCACTCTTGCCATCTCGTTTGACCACTTCCAATTTGCCTTGATTCATGGACCTGACATTCCAGGTTCCTATGCAATATTGCTCTTTACAGCATCGGACCTTGCTTCTATCACCAGTCACGTCCACAACTGAGTATTGTTTTTGCTTTGGCTCCATCCCTTCATTCTTTCTGGAGTTATTTCTCCACTGATCTCCAGTAGCATATTGGGCAGCTACCAACCTGGGGAGTTCCTCTTTCAATATCCTATCATTTTGCCTTTTCATACTCTTCATGGGGTTCTCAAGACAAAAATACTGAAGTGGTTTGCCGTTCCCTTCTCCAGTGGACCACATTGTGTCAGACCTTTCCACCATATATAAGAAATCCTAAAGATACTAGAAAACTATTAGAGCTCACCAATGAATTCTGTAAAGTTACAAGATATGAAATTAATACACAGAAATCTGTTGCTTTTCTGTGCAGGATTAATGGAATATCAGAAAGATAAAGAAACAATCCCATTTACCACCACATCAAAAAGAATAAAATACCTAGGAATAAACATACCTAGGGAGACAAAATACTTATACTTCAAAAACTGTTATATAAAATGCTAATAAAATAAATCAAAGATGACATAAACAGATATAAAGATATAGCATGCTTTTGGATTGAAGAGTCAGTGTTGTCCAAATGACTGCACTATCCAAGGCAATCTACAGATTCAATGCAATCCCTGTCAAATCACCGATGGCATTTTTCATAGAATTAGAACCAAAATTTAAAGTTTTACTGATCTTCTCAAAGAAACAGCTTTTGATTTCATTGATTTTTTTTCTATTGTTTTTCTTTTAATTTTGTTGCTTGATATTCTTGATTATTTCATTGCTTCTTCTACTTTGTGCTTAACTTTCTCTTCTTTTTGTAATCCTACAAAGTATTAACAAAGCTAATTGACCTGAGAGCTTTCTTCTTTAGAATATAAACATTTTTGTGCTATAAATTTCCTCCTAAGTACTGCTTTATTTTATCTCACAATTTTCATTTGCTTGTCATAACTCATTCATATCAAAATATTCTAATTTCTTGTTCTATTTAATTTTTAATATATGGGTTATTTACTTATTTTACTGGAGTATAGTTGATTTAAAATACTGTGTTAGTTTCAGGTGTACAGCAAAATGATCCAGTGAAAATTTTTCATATTATTTTCCATTGAATATGGTTCCCTGTTCTATACAGGAAATCCTTAGTGCTTGTCTCTTTTATGTATGAGAAGGTGGGACCAGCAAGGCCCTCTGTGCTCTCCATTTAGTCTCTCGGGGAGGCCTTCCAGGGCAGTGCCCACCAGAAGAGAGGCACCAGCCAGATTCCCCACACACAGATCAACACCATGGCTGGTCTACAGGTTATTTAGAAGTATACTATTTTATTTCCAAGTATTAGGGGAATTTTCAAGATATCGTTCTATTTTTATTTATAATTTTGTTTCACTGTGGTCAAAGAATACATTTTGTTACTTTTATTCAATACTTTTATTAAAACAATTTATGACCCACAATATGTTCTATCTAGATCAGCATTCTTGTGCACTGGAAGAGAATGAGTATTCTGTGGTTTCCAGGTGGGATAGTCGATAAAGGTCAGTTTGGGCAAGTTAGTTAAGAGTGTTGTTTGTTTCTTTTATCCTTACTGATTTTCTTTATGCAAATTCTACAAATTACTGAGAAAGAAGTGTTGAAATCACTGATTGTAACTGTGGATATATAGATATTTCCACACAGTCCTATCTGTTTTGTGTTATGTATTTGGGAGTTCTGCTATTAGAAGCAAAAAATATTAAGGATTTTCACTATTTCCTTGGTGCATTATTGAGATTCATCATCATTGATCATTGTTTATATTTTTGGTTCTGAAGATCATTTTTTTTATGCATTAGTGTGTGTGTGCCCTCAGTCACTCAGTCATGTTGGACTCTTTGCAGCCCCATGAACTGTAGCCCGCCAGGCCCCTCTCTGTGGGATTTTCCAGCCAGGAATACTGGAGTGGGTTGCCATTCCTTTCTCCAGGGATCTTCCTGATCCAGGGATCAAACCCACATCTCTGCCTCTCCTATGCTGGCAAGTGGATTCTTTACCACTGAGCTACCTGGGAAGCCCCTGTGTTACTATAGCTAACCCTAATTTCTTCGGAGAAGGCAATGGCACCCCGCTCTGGTACTCTTGCCTGGAGAATCCCATGGATGGAGGCGCCTGGTGGGCTGCAATCTATGGGGTTGCACAGAGTCGGACACGACTGAAGCGACTTAGCAGCAGCAGCAGCAACAGCAACCCTAATTTCTTTAAATTAGTGTTAACCTGGATATATCTTCCCACCTATTCCCACTTCTATTCTTCACCTATTTGCTTCTTTATACTGAAATTTTGTTTTGTTTTGATGTGTTGTCAGCATTATATATTGTGGCTCATGTTCTTTAATTTGATCTGACAATTTCTGCTTTTTAATCAAGTGTTTATATTTATTGTGATTCTTAATAAAATTAAGTTTAAATCTGTCGTCTTGCTTTTTCCTTTTTATCTACACTGTTCCTTATTTTCTCATTCTTTTTCTGACTAATTTTAGATCCAATATTTCTATGATTCCATTTTATCACATTTGTTAATTAGTTATAATTCTTTGATGTATTATTTTAGAGGCTGCTTTAGAGTTTAGAGTATACAGCTATGACTTACAGTCTGCCTTCAAGAGATTTTATACTGTTTCATACATAGTATAAGACTCTTATAACAGTATACTTCCATTTTTTCCCATTTGAAATTTATAATATTGTCACGTGTTCTACTTCCTTATATACTATAAATCTCAAATACATTATTGCATTTTGCTTTAAACCGTCAATTATATTTGTTTAATCCCAACCTTCTAATGTAGTCCCCCCTTCTTCACCTTGGTGAAGAAGTTTGTTTTCATAAGTTTGTTTTCTGTGTCTGTGGGTCTATTTCTGTTTTTTAAATAAGTTTACTTGCATCTTTTCTTTTTTGCCTTTTTTTTTTTCCTTTTAGATCCCATATATAACAATATATATTTGTTTTTCTCTGTCTGGCTTACTTCACTTAGTACAATAATCTCTAGGTCCATCTATGTTATGGGAGTGTTACCAAACACAAGTTCGGTTCATTTGCCCAACGTATAGTGAGGCCAAACAAACCAAAGTGTCAGAGCTTAGAGCAAAGAAAGGTTTATTGAAGGGTCAAGTGGGGAGAACAAGTAGCTCATGCTAAAAAACCCCATACTCCCTGATTGTTTGGAAAGAGAAGTCTTTTTTTTTTTTTTTTTCAGTTGTGTTGGGACTTTCCTTACTGTTCTAGTGCAGAAAGGAGGGTTACTCACCAATTGTGGTTCGTGGGTTGAATGTGGTGGCTTCTCTCATTGCAGAGCATAGGCTGTAGGTGCACAGGCTTCAGTAGTCAAGGCACACAGACTCAGTAGTTGCAGCTTGTGGACTCTGGAGCTCAGGCTGGAAGTATGGCATACGGGATTAGTTGCCCTGTAGCAGATGGAATCTTCCTGGACCGCAGATCGAAGCTGTGTCCCCTGCCTTGGCAGGCAGATTCTTATCCACTGCAGTACCAGAGAAGTCCTGGGGTAGTTTTTATAGGCAAAATTTGGGATGAGAGCTGCAGGGTATGTGGCTGTCTTCTGCTTGGTTGGTAGTGAAGGTAACAGGGCCATTTTCCAGGAACCTTGTGATCAGCCTGAAGTTACCATTCTCTACCTGTGTTAGTCACTCTGTCATTTCTGACTGTGATTCCATGGACTGTAGCCCACCAGGCTCCTCTGTTCATGGGATTTCCCAGGTAAGAATACTGGAGTGGGTTGGGTTGCCATTTACTCCAGGATTGACTATGCCAAAGCCTTTGACTGTGTGGATCACAATAAACTGTGGAAAATTCTGAGAAAGATGGGAATACCAGACCATCTGACGTGGCTCTTGAGAAGACTGTATGCAGGTCAGGAAGCAACAGTTCGAACTGGACATGGAACACCAGACTGGTTCCAAATAGGAAAAGGAGTACGTCAAGGCTGTATATTGTCACCCTGCTTGTTTAACTTCTATGCAGAGTACATCATGAGAAACGCTGGACTGGAAGAAGCACAAGCTGGAATCAAGATTGCTGGGAGAAATATCAATAACCTCAGATATGCAGATGAGACCACCCTTATGGCAGAAAGTGAAGAACTAAAAAGCCTCTTGATGAAAGTGAAAGAGGAGAGTGAAAAAGTTGGCTTAAAGCTCAACATTCAGAAAACTAAGATCATGGCATGCAGTCCCATCACTTCATGGCAGATAGATGGGGAAACAGTGGAAACAGTGGCAGACTTTGTTTTTTTGGGCTCCAAAATCACTGCTGATGGTGATTGCAGCCATGAAATTAAAAGATGCTTACTCCTTGGAAGGAAAGTTATGATCAACCTAGACAGCATATTAAGAAGCAGAGACATTACTTTGTCAACAAAGGTCGATCTAGTCAAGGCTATGGTTTTTCCAGTGGTCATGTATGGATGTGAGAGTTGGACTATAAAGAAAGCTGAGTGCCAAAAAATTGATGCTTTTGAACTGTGGTGTTGAAGAAGACTCTTGAGAGTCCCTTGGACTGCAAGGAGATCCAGCCAGTCCACCCTAAAGGAGATCAGTCCTGGTGTTCATTGGAAGGACTGATCTTGAAGCTGAAACTCCAATATTCTGGCCACCTGATGTGAAGAGCTGACTCATTTGAAAAGACTCTGATGCTGGGAGGGATTGGGGGCAGGAGGAGAAGGGGACGACAGAGGATGAGATGGCTGGATGGCATCACCGACTCAATGGACGTGAGTTTGAACAAGCTCTGGGAGTTGGTGATGGACAGGGAGGCCTGGCATTCTGCAGTTCATGGGGTCACAAAGAGTCGGACACAACAGAGGGACTGAACTGGACTGAAACCATCAACTGTATTTTACAGAGACTTAAGTGATAAGAGAAACCATCTTTTTATTTACTCAAGTAATTTGTCTTTCCTGCACTCTTCATCCTTTCGTGTAGATTTGAATTTCCATCTGGTGTAATTCTCTTTTTGCTTCAAGGACTCCTTTAACATTTCTTGGACTGTACATCTGTTGATGAAGAATTATTGATGCTTTTGTATGACTGAAAAATTCTTCAATCTGCCACTGATATTAAAGATATTTTTGTAGAGTATAGAATTCTAAAGTCCCCCCCCCCCCACCAAGAGCTTTAAAATCTTGTTCCACTAGCTTCTAGCTTGAATTGTTTCTGACAGAAAGTCTGCTATAATTCTTACCTGTGTTCTCATGTGATGTGTCTTTTTTCTCTCTGGTTGTTTTTAAACATATTTCTTTATTACTTTTTTAGCAATTTGATTTTATATGCCTTGGGGTGGTTTTATTCATGTTTCTTCTGCTTTGAATTCATTGTGCTTCTTTGATCTGGTACTCTCCCCTGCTATTCCTAGCTGCCTTGGCCTTTCTGGACTTCTACCTCTGTCTTCTTAGGAAATCCATTGCTTGGCTGTCCCCTCTCCATGATGTGACCTGAAATTCTTTCTAAGCAGTAAACTGGAGCAATAATAAAGGTCCTTTGGTTTGTTTCTACTTTTTCAGGGAGCATCATCCCACTGCTTCACATCCTGTGTTAAAAATAAACTGCATTATTTCATAAATTTTGTCTGATTTTTCAAATTGTTTCATATGGGAGAGTAAATCTACTCCCTGTTACTCCATCTTTACTAGAAACTGGGACTAATGCTTATTGAACATCTACTATGTACCAAACACTTTGCCTTCATTCTTTCATTAAATTCTACCAGAATCCCTATGATGAAGTTATTATTAACCTTTTCATAGATAAGGAGACTAGGGGATATGGCAGCATTAATGAAAAAAAGTCATATAACATATTAAATGACAGAATGATTATTTGATCTCAGATGTATTTGACTACAAAAAAATGCTACCTTCATATAACACAGAGACAGAAAAGTATATGAATATGAATAAATAACATCCATTCTGTGAAATTCATTTTAATGAGCAATTTAAACTTCTTTTCCCCAGTGATGACAGCAGGTACATGATATAGGAATTAGAGCTTTATATTTCAAATCATTATCTTTTTTATTTGTTATTGTCACTTAATGATATCAGAGACAGATCCTACACTTTTCTGGCCACGTTGGTTGTAAAAAAAATTCCAGTCCGCTTTGAAGTTCCAATCTCAAATAAAGTTTAGACCCTTTGCTCAGTGGATTCCAAGGGACTTGGAGAAGGGGAACAATATAGTTCTTGTATAACTAATACTTTTGTAATGCTGAGGTATTACTGGTCTTTCCTCGGTCAGTCATAATCCATGTGCTCCTGCTGTGCTCTGCTCTTAAGATATGTTGCTTTTGTCAACCTGAAAAATATTCACAACCTAAAAGTTGACAGTTCTGTTTTATTCAGTGAGAATTTTTAGTGCTTCAAACCCACGAGACAGCATCTCAAGTGAGCCTGAGAGATCTCCTCTGAGGTGGCAAGGGGAAGAACCAGGTTACACAGATATTTTGTAACAAAAGGCAGGTGGTCTGAACATCGAAACATTATTGTTAATGAAAGAAAACCAGATATCCCAAGTTAAGGAATTTAGCACTTTCCTATGTATGGGAAGATGCAAGAGTCCGGGCTCACTGAAATCATTCTCAGCTCTCCTGGGCCAGGATCCTGTGTTCTTTCACATCCTGAGCTCCCTTCGGGCTCACTGTAGGGACTGGCTGCAGTCATATGGTTGTGAGATTGCAGCTATTTTTCCCCTTTCCAAGAGCCCCAAGGGCTCACCAGCCCACACTGGAGAGCTGTAATCACTGATGACCGTGACATCCTTATTTACTGATATTTTTATGAGCGAAAAATCTCCTTTAAACAGATTCCTTCTGTCACTACTCCCCCTTGCCCTGCCTGTGATTCTATGCCTGCTCTGAGTAAAGGACTATCTTATCTGACCTAGCATCTTCCAAGGGCAATGCCATGGTTTCTGCTCCCTCACATAACCTCTGTGCTCCTTCACACGAAGCAAGGAAATGCTAAAGTCCTCTTTGACATGCTCAAAGGGCCAACAGGAACTAGGGTGGGTTTGGCCACCATTCTTTTTGCAGGCTCACACACTCATGTTCATTCTTGAATTGTTTCTGCATGCCTTCCTTTCTCAGCTCTTTCTCTCAAGATGACACGAAGTAACCAAGGTTTTCTAAGAATCCCTCACTATCAGCTCTGGTAGCAACAGATGGTTGGGGTGGGGGCTGGTCTGTGGTTCTGCAATTCACCAAGTCTCCTGCTGGGGAAGGAGGTGTCAGTCTCTTCTCATGTTCAGTTCAGTTCAGTTCAGTCACTCAGACATGTCCAACTTTTTGCAACCTCGTGGTCTGTAGCACGGCAGGCCTCCCTGTCCATCACCAACTCCTGGACTTTACTCAAACTCATGTCCATTGAGTCAATGATGCCATCCAACCATCTCATCCTCTGTTGTCCCCTTCTCCTCCCACCTTCAATCTTTCCCAGCATTATGGTCTTTTCAATTGAGTCAGTTCTCCAGTCACGTGGCCAAAGTCTTCGAGTTTCAGCTTCAGCATCAGTCCTTCCAGTGAATATTCAGGACTGATCTCCTTTAGGGTAGATTGGTTGGATCTCCTTGCAGTCCAAGGGACTCTCAAGAGTCTTCTCCAGCACCATAGTTCAAAAGCATCAATTCTTTAGTGCTCAGCTTTCTTTATAGTCCAACTCTCACATCCTTACATGACTACTAGAAAAACCATAGCTTTGACTAGACAGATCTTTGTTGGCAAAGTAATGTCTCTGCTTTTTAATAAGCTATCTAGGTAGGTCATAACTTTTCTCCCAAGGAGCAAGCATCTTTTAACTTCATGGCTGCAGTTACCATCTGCAGTGATTTTGAAGCCCCCCAAAATAAAATCTGTCACTATTTCCACTGTTTCCTCATCTATTTGCCATGAAGTGTAGACATGACATTTTCTGGAACCCCATCTCCTGGAACACCATTCCATTCATTTAAATTCGAGAGGTGAGAGAATTACCTCATGGGAAGAAACGGGAAAGGCATTACCTCCTACAGAGAGAATAATAGATTTCCCTCTCCATTTTGCCAGTAATCTCCTTATAATAGCTTGTTGGCTAGGTGATGACTGTGGGTAATAGGGTCTGTTTAGCTGCCTCTCAGTAAGCTCTGGGGGAATTAATAGGTCCCGGTGTTGGCAATTCTCTTTAGACTGTAGCACATTAATGCCTCTTGTTTTCAGACGAAGCCTTAAGGCAACAGTAAGAATCCCACTTAATATCTTGTTCCACAATCAATAGTTCAGCTGGCCTTCTATCACAGAGTCCAATATATGATAACAAATGTTGATTTAAGTTTCAGTTTCCTCGTCTTTTGTGACAACTCTGAAAACCTTAAAGAAGCACTGAAGTACATACATGGTTAGAAGCCTGGAGAAAGTCAGTACAGAATGTGATAATACAAAATAAACAAATTACTCTCCTGCACAACATGTGTGCAATCTGACAAAAAAAAAAAAAAAAAGAATGCCTTCTTTTAGAACCTGATCTGCTTTCCGAGAAGTAAGGACTGGACACTGTGAGGGAGGTGGGGAATAATATGGTCAAAGAAGAAGGAAAAGAGTGGAAGGGGGTGGGGAGAGAGAGAGAGAGACTCTGAGAACACAGTAAGACACTCCTTGGTTTCATTCTTGGCTCCCATGGATACAGCCAAGAAGGAGCTCTGTGGGCCCATCAAGGGGAGGGCTGGAGGCTGGCAGGCTCCCTTAACTCATGGAGCTATTTCAAGCTCTGGGATCGGTGCCCACATTCAGGAACTTAGCATTCCTGATGAGGGAGGTGGCACGGAAGAGTGCTTTCAACTGTGTTCAACATTCTCCCCACAACCCTCTCCAAAGTTTCCTTTAACCTCCCCACCTCCCCAACACCAAGCTCCTAAATTTATTGAAGAAAACAAGCTCATTTTCAAAGTTCAGCCGGGCATAGCAAAAGAAGCAGGCAGCATTCTCACAGTGAGAACCCTGGATTTGTAGGTAAGTGCTACTCACTATGTTCTTTAGTAAAAGTTTAATCTACATTTTAGACTAAAAGCTAGCTGTCTTAAAAATTTCTCTCCTGTGTCCTGACCTTATCCTCCCTCGTAATGCTAAGTTTTTCCCTCTGTTATTATCAACAAAGCTTTATTAAGAGTAATCTATTTGTATCCTGGGCACATATTGTGTATCTAGCTCTGAGATGCATATTGAGAAGGAAGCAAAGAGGAGGAAAGCTGTGTCCCTGCCTCTTAGCACAACACAGTCCGAGGAGGAAGATGAGCTCCTTTCTGCTACCCAGACTACTTGTTCTGGATGCCCGTACTGTTTTGTATCCAACAGATCCCACTCTCCCCACCTTTTGAGATACTGATTGATCAGATTTGGCATGTACCATTTGACTCCAAATGACTCAGTGGTAAAGAATCTGCCTGCCAATGCAGGAGACATAAGAGATGTAGGTTTGATCCCTGAGTCAGGAAGATCCCCTGAAATAAGGAAACGGCAACCGACTGCAGTATTCTTACCTGGAGAATCCCGTGGACAGACGAGCCTAGCAGGTTACAGTCCATGGTGTCACAGAGTCGAACATGACTTAGCGGCTATACAACAACATTAGACTCCAGAGTTGTAAATCTGGAAGTTCTTTGAAAGCAGGAACTGTGTCTCAGTCACCACTACCCTCAGCCCTCAGCATAGCACCTGGCACAGAGTAGGATTACAGGCTGCATGGACCCTCAGGGACATAAATTAATGAATTGAAGGGGCTCCAGAATGGCTCTAAGTCCCTAGATCCTGTCCAGGGCCCTGAGCAGGCTTTTGCGGAGTCTTTAAAGAACAGTAGAAGGAACTTATCTCATAGGGTGAATAATGGCTTATATCTATAAAGTGTTTTTATAATTTTTGCCCTACAATTTCTTCATGTACTTTTCACTTGATCTTTATGGCAACCTGATTGGGGGTTGTATACAGAGTCTATAATCTATCACTCTTTTATTGGCAAGGAGACTGAGGCTCAGAGAAATGACTTTGCCCTAGATACTTCCATGTCACACTGGAAAATCATGTTACTGTAGGTCTGATAAATGAAATAGTATCTGCCATATCAGTAAACAAAGATTGCCACAGTTATCAGAAATTGCAGTCACCACCACTACTGAGCTGGTTAGCCCCGAGGGAACTCAGGAAGGAAAAAATATCTGCTATCTAGCAGCTATCAGATTGCAGTCACTCCACACAGTGAGCCCTGAGGAAACTCAGAACATGAAAACACAGGATACTAGCCCCAGATAGCTGAGGGGCAGAGTAAAGGAATGATTTCAGTGAGTCCAGGGTCTTGAATCTTCCCATACAAAGAAAAGCACTAAATTCTTTAACTTGAGATATCCGATTTTCTTTTATTAACAGTCATCTTTTGTTCCCACCACCTGCCCTTTGTTGCAAACTCCTATGTACCCTAACGATATATTAGGATATATATAGTTAGACAGCACCTTCTCTTCGAAGCAGTTTTCTCAGGGTTACTTGAAATGCTGCCTCCCAGGCTTGAAGTTCTAAAAATTCCCACTGAATAAAACATAACTCTCAACTATAAGGCTGTGAATAATTTTTTAGTTGACAGGGACAAGTTTTCTAATAGTGTAACTTAATCTGACTGGGCAGCTATGTATTCAGAAATACTCAGGATTCAAACACTTATCTTCGGATTAAAAGCCAGGGTCAAGGTCCCCATTTTGCTTTATCAGATCTGACACAGCGCCTGAGAGGATCTTGTTCTATTGCCTCTAGGCCATGAAGAGAATGGAGAAGCATATGGTCAGGGGACCACTGCATAAGCACTTCGATCTGGAGAGGAAAAGTGCAAAGCAGGCTGAAGCCAGACTCAGCCAAAGACTGCAGAGACTAGAGGATATCTGCCTGTACCACGTGAAGTCACTGGCCAGGGAGCAGAGACAGCTCCAGAAAGAACTGCAGAGGCTGCAGCAAGGTAAGGCTTCCAGGATGGGGAGAAGCAGAGCAGGACAGCTAGCCATCGCTTGGCTGAGGTGAGAGTAATACCCCCTACTTGGTGATGAGGACCCTTTCAGAGACTGGACACTCAGTAAGAGGACTTTTTATCTCAACTTGGATTTTAGGCTGCCCACCTTTCTCTCCCTCAATGATACAGCTCCCTGGAGCAGTGCGCATGCAAACCTTCCTGAGCTAACACTTCTCAGGCTCCCAATCTTTCCAATGAGCTCTCTCTGGCTTAAAGCTTTAGTGTTCTACCTGGGTTGATTTGGTTTCACTTCTTTTCTATGCCTGGTCAGCAAACATTCACTGAGTAACTATTAATGTGCAAGTCATCTTATGAAAAGGAAGTAAAAACAAAAAAAATTCCCCGGGATTAGTGACCAGAGAGTGTGTGTAACAGTGGCTGACCTCTGCTACGGCTGAGCAAAGAGAACTTGGCTATTTCCAACACATCAGTCTGAGAGTCAGGTCTTCCTTTCTTCTGCAGAAAGTGAATTTCTCAACTTATCCTTCTTGTATTCTGAAGTGTATCATCACTAGAGCTTGCAGATTTTGCTTAGATAAGAAAATTTTGCAAAAACAATTGCTGTGTATTGGTACTATGATTTCATTGTCTTCTTAAGCCAAAGAGCAAGTATTTCTGTCATTTCCCCAAAGAGGTGTCTTTACCCAGAAGCTGCGAGTTCACATTCTTTATAATAATTCCCTCCCATAAAACCTTCTGTTGCCAATGAATAATCCTTTCCAAATGCACGCATTACTTAGAAGACTATCCAATGAACATAGACCTTACAGTTTAGTAATTATAACAAGATTAACACTACTAACTTCAAATGCCAATTTCTAGTTAGTAAGCTATTGATCTTCACAGAAGGAAGGGCTACACAATGGTATTCAGAATCTCAGACCTTCCAAAGCTGTCTACACCATTCAGTAAAAAAAAAAAATAAGGAAATAAAACTGCCTGCTCAGTGATTACATCTTTATCCATTAAACTGTGGTGGCTGAGAATACAGACTTTGGACCCACACTGTCAGGGTTAAAATCTTGACTCTATCACTTAACAGCAGTGAGACCTTGAGCAGCTTACTGGGCCTGCCTCTGCCTCAGTTTTCTCCAATATAAAATGTAATTAATGTTTCTTACCTCATGGAGTCATTTGAGGATGCAGTGAGCATTTGAAACAGTACCTAAATACAAAATAAGTGCCATGTAACTGTTTGCTGCAATCAGTAAAAGATTGTTACAGGATTAAAACTCTTCTACAGTTTTGTTGAAAGTTGCCATAGTTATACAATTTATAGAAACTATTTTTATTTTTCCCATAATAATAAATAATCATATTTTAATATACAGAATAATAAATAATCATATTTTAATATACAGAATAATAAATAATCATATTTTAATATACAGCATAGAATGGATCTATCCATCTCAGCTCCTCACACTATAATCCCTTCTAACTTAAGGCAGGGGCAGGAGCCCTGAAAATGATGTAGCATGTTCTAGAAGAAAGTCAGGTATCACAATTCAATGTAAAATAATTTAGGTCTCCACAGCTGATATATGGACACAAGGGCCAAGAGTAATATCCAGAGGTCTAGCTTAGGAGAAGGCAATGGCACCCCACTCCAGTACCCTTGCCTGGAAAATCCCATGGACAGAGGAGCCTGGTAGGCTGCAGTCCATGGGGTCGCTAAGAGTTGGACACGACTGAGCGACTTCACTTTCACTTTTCACTTTCCTGCATTGGAGAAGGAAATGGCAACCCACTCCAGTGTTCTTGCCTCGAGAATCTCAGGGACGGTGGAGCCTGGTGGGCTGCCGTCTATGGGGTCGCAGAGAGTCAGACACGACTGAAGTGACTTAGCAGCAGCAGCAGCAGCCTAAGATTTATTTCTAACCTCCAGCTTTGGGTTTTAAAGAGGAGTAACTGAGCAAGTGACTGAACTCCTCTGGTTTAAACCTCCCTGTCTGTAATAAATGGTTAAACCAAACTAAGAATGAGAGCTCACAGGATGGAAAGGAATCTCAGAAACCATTTGGTTGAATCCCACTTCATTTCTCAAAAAGGATATTGAAGACCAGATACTTATTCTCAAAGTGGTGTTTCAAAGATCATGTTTGAGAGAGGTGGCTGTCTTTGGTGACTAGAGAGTTTGTCTGACAGATAAGGGGTATGAAAAGAGTCTGGGCAGAAGGCAGAAAGCTTCGATTCAGGGGTCTCTGTCTCTATGTACTTTAGAAAGTCACATCCTCTCTGTGCCTCAGACTCCTTGACCGTAAGACTACAGAAGAAGGAAGAAAGCAATACGAATTAAGTCTCAGTATTTATCGGGCACTGTATCAGGCAATACATTCCCATGATTCATTTTAATGACCTTGTTACTGAGTTTCAACTACATGCTAGTTGGTGGATTGCTTCAAATACGTATTCCCAGTCCTCATCTAGAGAGATTTGCTTCAATAGGTTAGGAATCAGGCTCAAAGTCCACATTTTTAGCTGAGTTGACACTAAGGCAGATTACTCGGGGACAGGTGATTCATGCGCCAAACTTTAGAAAGTACTGTTACAGCAACTCCAATAGAGGCCAGAATGCAAATATGAAAAGCATGGTCTGTGCCCTCAAGATGCTCACACGTAGACTAGAAGGTAACTATACTCACAAAAGATTATATCAGAAAATACTAACTGCTAAATTCATTGTTTACAAAGTAGAACAGAAGCATGGGAAGGTTCCCATGTCTACCAAAGGGGCTCAGGCGAGATGTCCCAAAAGATGCAGGGTATGAACAGAATCTTAGAGGAGTAAGAGGATGAAGATGAGTGGAGGAGGGGTGGTGGGCAGTTTGTCATGAGAAGACATGGAATGTTTCTGCACACGGTAAGAACAGTGTGTACAAACGTGCATACATGAGAATGACTTGCTACAAGCTGCTCAGTACTAGAGGGGTGTAAGGGGTGACCAGAAGGGGCAGGTGTAATATTTAGAGGCAAAGCAGAGCAGGCAGGGTCACCAATCATGAATAGCTCCACAGATCTTACAGAAGAGTTTAGACTTTACCCTATGGGGTTTGGGAATGGAGAGATTATATGTCCAAATGAGATAAGGATCACTCTGGCAGCAAACTTTAAGGTAGACCAGATAGAAGCATTCCAGAATTCAGACCACGGTTTAAAGGCCTAAACTAGGGCATTAGTTAAGTGGGGAAAAAATGAGTATATTCAGATATTTGGAAAGTGAGATTGCATCTTAAGGGGGCCAGCATTTTGAGATATTTAGAATGCAGAATTGTCAGAGCTTTATGATTAATTATATGTCCAGGGTAAAGAAAACCAGAGTCAAGAATATACTCTCTGGCACAAAGTAGGCACCCAAACATCCCTGTTAAATTGGATGGCTAGATGGGGACACACACTCAAGACAACAGAAGAAGAGGGACCCCAAAAGGACGATCTCTTGCCTTGACTACCTCACCAAGAAGTTATTAGATGAAAGAATATTAGGAGTTTAATACAAATTAGAGGCCCTTTATCTGGTCATATTTCCTTTGCCTGGTGCCTACCAACCCCAGTGTTGGTTTAGGGAACTCACTTTCCTTAGAGGAAACGAGTGCAAGACTTTCCACTCCAAGTGACCAGCTCATGAGATGTCTTGAAAACAAACCAGGTCCTCTAGAGCAGCTATGACAACAAGATTCTGAAACACTAACTCAAAGAGAGAAAATCCCACTTACTCATGGCCAGCAGTTGCAACTCTTGGCTCAGGTGGATAGGAGGTCACACAGTTGAGGCGGTTGTAACAGCAGGACCCCAGCTTTGTATATGGCTCACACCCAGTCATTTTGACTTGAGAACATCATGCTTGCCAAGTAAAACATTCAGACAAAACCCCATGGTCCCAGCCAGTTTAAACCTCTGACCTCAGTGTTTCTAAATCCTCTATAACATATTCTAGGTAAACACTGGAGAACCACCTTAGGTTTTTCTGTTTCCATTCCTCATGCCAGAGCAGCCTGTTGAGTAATGTGATCCAGTGATATTCATATATGGTTTCTCTGCCCAGAGAACCAGGTCCAGGCATTCTTTTCCTTCTTCTCTTACTGTGTTAGTTTTTTAGGGCTACCCTACCAAGTTGCCATTAACTAGGTGGCTTAAACAACAGACATGTATTCTCAGAGTTCTGGAAGTCTATAGTCCAAAACTAAGGTACTGGCAGAGTGGTGCCTTCTGAAGGCTGGAAAAGAAGGCTCTGTTCCTGGCCTCTCTCTTTGGTTTGTATGTGGCCATCTTCTCCCTGTGTCTCTTCCCTTTACCTTCCCTCAACCTGTGTCTCTATATCCTAATTTCTTCTTACGATAATGACAGCAGTCATATTGGTCAACAGCTCCCCCTAATGGCCTCATCTTAATTATCTCTGTAAAGGCCCTGTCTCCAAATAAGGTTACATTCTGAGGTGCTGAGGATTATGACTTCTATATATGACATTTGGGGAGGATACAGTTCAACTTGTGTATGTGTGTGCTAAATCGCTTCAGTCATGCCTGACTCTTTGCGACCCTATGGACTATAGCACGCCAGGCTCCTCTGTCCATGGGATTCTCCAGGCAGGAATACTAGAGAGAGTTTCCGTGCCCTTCTCCAGGGCATCTTCCTGACCCAGGGATCAAATCTGTGTCTCTTACATATCCCGCTTTTGGCAGGCAAGTTTTTTACCACTAGAGCCACCTGGGAAACCCACATTTGAACTCATAGCACCTATTAATTAACTCAAAGCAGATATCATCAAGAAAAAGCTCTGCTCTTACTTTGGGAATGGAAGTCAGAAGAGACCAGAAGATGTTCTCACGCTCTCATCACAGGGAGGGCAGAAGCACAGAGCTCTGCAGGCTAGCAAAGCTAGGTAAGAAGATGCTTACTAAACTAATGCACATGCCATTGAGTCCTTCTTTCAACTGACCTCTTTAAACCATCCTCCCCCTGAGAATGCGCTGCCCTTTCCTTCTTAAGAAAAATGCTGCATTTAAAACAGATAACCAACAAAGACCTCCTGTATAGCACAGGGAACCCTGCTCAGTGTTATGTGGCAGGCTGGAAGGGAGTGGAGTCTGGGGGAGCATGGACACATGTGTATGCATGGCTGCGTGGCTTTGCTGCACACCTGAAGCCATCACAACACTGTTAAATGGCTATACTCCAGTCTCCAATATAAACATAAAAAGTTTACCAAAAAAAGAAAAATCATTTCCTCACATTGTTACCATCCATTCTCACCCTTCATCTTCTGTTCACCCACGTTATTATCTCAGTTAATATCACAGAAAAAGGAGCCAGGGTCTAATAATTTGAAAATGCTAAATATTAGCTCTTCATCGGTTTTGAGAGAACTTTTTTCTTATCTCCTTTCCCAGCGCACTGACAACAAATATGACCCAAGGAAGATCCAAAACCAAGTCCCGGATGCCTCCTTTCCATCACATTGGTCCCAAGGACCCCATGAAGAGCAAACGGCAGTCACTATCTCAAAATAACAGAACTTCCCACTTCATAGAAGAGAAGCTGCATGCCCAAGAGAAAGAGTCTATAAACCCACCAAAAGGAAAAGGCTCCAATGAGACCATCTCTCTTCTCTGTCAAAATCAAGGCGTCTCCACCCACACTGTAGACGGAGGCCCCAGTTCCAGCCCAGCTGGTGACAGTGAACCGGCGCACGGTGATGAGACCAGATCAAATGATGCCCACACAAGGCCAGACCACACCACTGCAAAACAAACCCCCCTGGATCCCATGGAAGGTAGAGGAGACTTCAAAGATAAGCCCCAAACATCAACCTACTTGGAGTTGTTTGAAAAGGCCAGAAAAGCTCACTATCTCCGGCACCGGACCCCCCCAGAGTCTGAGAGATTGCTCAGCATTGCAGAGATCTTCGGGCACAAGGAATCCTCACAGTCCAGGGCAGAAAAGGGATGTGAGAACAGGGTGACCATCTAAGTTACTTCATCTTTAATCATCCACTGTATCCACATAGTATCATGTGTCATAATTACTTTAGCAACTGTAGCAAACAATACAAATATATAGATATAGATATAGATTTTATTTTAACCTTAGTCTTTTTTCCCTTTTATAATGGAAGTATAATGTTTCGCTAAATGAGCAATACTAGGATGAAAATGGAGAGATGAATCTTCTGAAGCCATTTAAAGCAATATACGCATATTGCTAACGTTACCAAAAATATGAATCTACATTGATGCCTAGACTTCTCCTGAAAGGTAAAATATTAAGCGCCCTGCTTATATTTGCCACCCTTTTCTTATAGGAGGTTCTTATGGTGCCACCTGCTGGCAAAATGGTGTAGCTCTTCTGTTTGTTTTAGTTTCACATGTAAAAATAAAAAATAAGCAGGATAGTTCTCAAATAAATAAATAAAGGTAAGGCTAGGAGGTCAATTGAAAATATGTACATAATACAGTCTATAAATAAAACTTTCTCTCCCACACAGTTCTGTGTTCTTTTTTGAAGCCCTTTCCTTACTTCTTTTATTTCCAAATAGTTCCATTTTGGTTTTCTCATTCCCACTTTCAACCTGCTCTTATCATCCTTTTTGGATCATAATAAAAACATAATTAACAATTTATAAGAAATGTGCCCCCTCTAACATTTTCTTCCAAGTAGCAAAACAATGGGAGAAGGCAGGACGGGAGCAACAGAATTGACTGATGAATACCTGATTTATTTACACTGGCCATGTCTGGGCTGACAGGGTTAGGAACCGCAGAGGTGGAGAACCTCCTGTGCAAACTTCCAAGCCCATTATTGTGTTCTTTCTCCTTGTCTATCTCCATTACAAGCACCCTCCACAGGGGTGAAGTTCTCAACATGATTTATCCCACTTCTGAAAGGCTCTTTTCTCTGTGCTGACCATAACTTCAGGACAGGGCCATTACTAAGGCAGCAAGGACTTAGCCAGAGCCCAGCCCTCTCCTCCACTTGATTAACTACCCTTCTTCCAAGTAAACCTCAGTCTCATGGATTTGAGAAATAAGCATTTTGCATGTTCCTCCTTGTTACCCTGCTTGTATATCTTCATATATCTGATGGACCTAGATTTGCTGGTAGCTCTACCTCCAAAATTTTTTACTTCTATTTCAATTTAGATTTAATTAATTGCAACAAAATTGTGCATTTACAAATCTTCTGCTCAGTTGCTTCGGTCGTATCCAACTCTTTGTGATCCCATGGCCTGCAGGCTCCTCCTTGCAGGGATTTCCCAGGCAAGAATACTGGAGTGGGTTGCCATTTCCTTCTCCAAGGGATTTTCCTGACCCAGAGATCAAACCCCCATCTTCTGTGTCTCCTGTATTGCAGGCGGACTCTTTACCACTAGCACCACCAAATCTTCTACATACATTGATTTTATTCTTTTTTTTCAATGTTAATTTTTATTTTTTTATTTTTTTTCTGGAAGAATGCTGTGCTTTAATCAAATTTTATGTGTATTTTAATCATAATGTATAATATTTTATTATACATTTTAATCATAATGTGTAAGTACAGTCTAGGTTCGATACAGGATATTTTTTAAATAAATTTATTTATTTTAATTGGAGGTTAATTACTTTACAAGGATTCCCATAAGGATTTTATTCTTATCATTTCACCGGCCTAATGTATTTTCCTTCTTTAGTATGAAGGATACAATACTTTTATTGATAAAACTCAACACAACCACAGGGAAAGCAGCTGCAGAAGACCTTGT
This sequence comes from Oryx dammah, assembly GCF_014754425.2. Lineage (NCBI taxonomy): Eukaryota > Metazoa > Chordata > Mammalia > Artiodactyla > Bovidae > Oryx > Oryx dammah. The sequence goes on from NW_024070212.1 coordinate 6,433,878, forward strand.
TGTCTGACCCATTAAATTCTATAGAACAGCGTAAATCCTTAATCTTTTCAAACCACCCAATCAGCTTAAAGTCATTCATTCATTCATTCCAGAGGTCTTATCTAGTGATAGGTGTGCTCCCAAAAGACATCTGAAAATGCCTAGAGATACTTTGGGGGTTGTCACAATCCAAATGAGGGGGACGTTCAAAGACCCCAACCTACATAGCGTTGCATTAAATCTTTGTAAAACCCTCTCAAGTAAGAAGTCAATGAGATAATTTCTCCCATTTTACAGACAAAAAAACCTGAGGCTCACAATAACTAACAGAATGTGAATGAGGAACAAAGACCAGAATACTGCTCTCCTGTACTGTCCTTCTCTCTCAAAGAGAAGGGAGCACAAACACAATGCCCAAAGTCTTATGCCCTCATTTTCAGCTACGAAATATGTCTCAAACCTATAAATTACAAGGTTTAACAATAAAAATTAGAAAGAAATGGTAAAACGAAAATTCATGCTTCCATTTTAAGGGAACATGACTTTTTTTTTTTCAACATACATTCATTTATTCAGAGATGTATTAAGGAGAGATAATGTCTTCTCCATTTACTCCCCCATGAGGAAGTCTAGCTGTTGCTGCTAAGTCGCTTCAATAGTGTCCGACTCTTTATGACCCCAAAGACTGTATCCTGCCAGGCTTTTCTGTCCAGGTGAGAATACTGGAGTGGGTTGCCATGCCCTCCTCCAGGGGATCTTCCCAACCCTGGGGTCAAACCTGAGTCTTATGTCTCCCGCATTGACAATCAGGCTGTTTGCCACTAGCACCACCTGGGAAGCCCAAGGAAGTTACAAATGGTTTATAAAGTGTGCTTTCACATCGTTACCTGAGTCCATCCAGTGGAGAGGGAATTCACTTTTCACCTGGGAGCTGAGACATCCAGGAACTCTCAGAGGTGGTGTCTCAGCCTCTCATCCAGGGTCCCAAGGTTCTGAAGATAGCTGATGAGGAGGGACTCTGAAGGTTCCCACAATCCTCAGTGTGGGGTACAACAGGGTAAGTTGCTACCAGTAACACTGGAGAGACTAGCTCCTCTGAAGGTGAGACAGCCCTGAAGGCAAAGCCCAGGGGATCATATTTGAGGGTGTTTTGCCTCAGCACCAAAAGCACCAGGGCAATGGAAGCCTAGATCCAGTCTAAACAGAAGTCAACAATCCCACCTCACCAACAACAGCCAGCACAGCAAGGAACCACTGCCCTCAAGAGGGGAGTCCCAGATGTGTGAACTGTTGCCTGGGCCAACGCCTTCCTCACCCCATCCTCATCCCTGAGGGACTGGGGCAGAAGAATTGAGAGAGGGGAGCCTGAGACAAGCTGCAGCAGAGCAGGAGCTCCACAGGGGTGGAGAAGGAAGACTTTAAACCAGGCAAAGGTTATAAATAATAGTACCTGACTGTGGAGGAAAGTGTATCTACCAGAAATAAAACTTTTAAAACCGAAAAGACTGGATGTTATTGGAGCAGATTGAGATGGTATTAAACAAAGTTGGTAGCAGTTGCTGGGAGAGTTCCTCACCAGGCTGAGATTTCTCAGTTTTCTCTGCATGAAGAGGCATTGCACTAAGAAACATTTACAGTAACCCCTTACACATGAACTTTGAAGTTGCAAGCTTTCGAAGATGTAGGTGTGAATGTGCATCTCATTCCAGCAAGGAACCAGAACCTCTGCCATCAACGTCAGGCATGAGTGACATTACAGCTTGCCCTCCGTCTCCTGCTGCTGACTACCCTTCAGCTCTCCCATCTCCCACCTCTTCTTCCTCCTCCAATCAGTAAGTCTTCTTGCCTGTTCACTCGATGCCAGCCCCTGTATGCCAGCTGTTGGACTGTACAAGGGTATCGGGCTGTAAGATTAAAAATGTTTGTTTTGTGTGTGTGTGTTTGTTTTTATATATTATTTCTGTGAAAAGTATTATGAGCCTATTATAGGATAGCAGTATATAGCTGATGTGTTATATGGGTACCTAGGCTAACTCTGTTAGGCTTATGAATAAACTGGACTTAGGAATGTGCTCGCAGAATATGTTCTCATTTGCATGGAGGGGACTTACTGTACTAGAGTCACACCTCAGATATATTTCAGTTTTGGTTCCAAGCTACCACAATAAATCAAATATCAAAATAAAGTGAGTCACACGAATTTTTTGGTTTCCTAGTACATATAAATGGAGAAGGCAATGGCACCCCACTCCAGTACTCTTGCCTGGAAAATCCCATGGATGGAGGAGCCTGGTGGGCTGCAGTCCATGGGTCTCGACTGAGCGACTTCACTTTCACTTTTCACTTTCATGCATTGGAGAAGGACATGGCAACCCACTCCAGTGATCTTGCCTGGAGAATCCCAGGGGCAGGGGAGCCTGGTGGGCAGCCGTCTGTGGGGTCGCATAGAGTCAGACACAACTGAAGCGACTTAGCAGCAGCAGCAGCAGCAGTACATATAAAAGTTACATTTATACTATTTACAGTCTATTAACTATACAATAGCATTTTGTCTTTTAAAAAAGTACATGCCTTAATCTTAAAATATTTTATTGCTAAAAAATGTCAAGACTGTTGGAATAGCAATGTCAAAGATCACAACAGACTACCATAATCTGTACAATAATAATGAAAAAGTTTGAAATATTATGAGAATTGACAAAATTTGTCACAGAGAGGAAGTAAGCAAATGACTTGCTTAACAGGGGATAATAAACTTGCTCAACGTAGGGTTGACACAAACTTCAATTTGTAAAAATGCAATGTCTGAAGCACAATAAAATGAGGCTGTATAAGTAACACAGGTATTTATCACATGGTCCTCATCTCAAATGTGGCTTGATTTTACCTAATTATATGTAATATGAACTATACCCCAGTTTTCCCAACTTCCCCCATTTGTTGTTGTCCATGTGTTGCTGCTCTGTGTCCTAATAGTAGGCATTAATCAATTAGAAACTGTAAATGATTGTTTGAAGTGTTCAATTAGGTCAATTACTTTGAAGTGTTCAAGCTTAATTCCATTAAAAATGTACCGTGAAACTGGTAATAAAGAAGCATTTTTGGTAAAAGGAAAATACATAGTAACTATACACAGACTTCAAACAATTTAATACATGTTGTTTGGAGTCAAAACCAATACTGGCATGAACTTGCTCAACTCAAAATTATTAGTAATAAAATATTATTCCAAAACTGTGTGATAAGGAGAAAATATATGCAAACTATATAAGTAAAAGTCAGTCATGTCCGACTCTTTGCAACCCCATGGACTGTAGCCTGTCAGGCTCCTCTCTCCATGGGGTTCTCCAGGCAAGAACACTGGAGTGGATTGCCATTGTCTCTCTTCCCAACCCAGGGATCAAATGCAGGTCTCTCACATTGCAGGTGGGTTCTTTACCATCTGAGCCACCAGGGAAGCCTATTTAATTATGTAATTCATGACTGGGAGATTTTTGAACACTTTTGCTCAGAGCTATTTGTTCATATCAAGGCACAAGGAGTGAGACTAAGGTCATGGGCAATGTGTTCAAAAGCAAAGCCCCAAAACTAGAACTGCCAAACTGCCTGAAATGTCTCACAGTGGTGGTAAGAGCAGCAGAAGCGGACAAATATGTGCCTCAGAGCCATCGCTGAGTCCTCAGCCTAGTTCCTTCTTGGCCTGAGCTCCAGCAAACAGGATAGAATAAACAGAATGATTAATGATTCCAATAATTATTTTTATCTTTTCACATAGATACCTTTTTCTAATTGAAGTAGAGTTAATGTATAATGTGTTAGTTTGAAGTGTACAACAAAGTGATTCATTTATACACATACACACACATATATATATCTACATATATGTATTATTTTTCAGATTTTTTGCCATCATAGATTACAAGATATTGAGTGTACTTCTCTGTGCTATATAGTAGGTCTTTGTTATTTACCTATTTTATTTATAGTAGTAAATTTATATTAATTCCAAATTCCTATTTTAGCCCCCACTTTTCCCTTTGGTAATCATAAATTTGTTTTCTACGTAAATCTATTTCTAGTTTGGCCAAAAAGTTCGTTAGTCTTCTTGTACGATGGTACTGAAAAACCCAAACAATCTTTCTGGCCAATCCAATAAATAAGTTCCTTTGTATCGTTTTATTTTTAGATTCCACAAACAAATGCTATCATATGATATTTGTCTTTCTCTGACTTATTTCACTTAGTATGATCATCTCTAGGCTCATCTGTGTTGCTGCAACTGGCATTATTTCTCTCCTTTCTTTTCTTTAAAATTTTTGAGTTGAAGGAAAATTGCTTTACAGAATTGTGTGAAATTCTGTCATACATCAATAAGAATCAGCCATAGGCATACCCATGTCCTCTCCCTCCCAAACCTCCCTCCCATCTCCCTCCCCACCCCACCCTTCAGCCTGTCCCAGAGCCCCTGTTTGTGTTCCCTGAGCAAATTCCCATTGGTTATCTATTTTACATATGGAAACTACTCAAAAACTGTGTGAGTTTGTACTCTCTAAAGAAAAGGAGGGAAACCCTTTAAGAAAAATATCATTCCTATATGAATACTTATACATATTTTACAAAAGTCTATCTGATCTTTTATTTAATAATATTAAAATAATATCATCCTGTAATTCCAATCCTGGGCATATACCTAGATAAAATGCTACTTCAAAAAGATACATGTAACATGGATATTTCATTCTTTTTTAATGGCTGAATAATATCCCATTGTGTATATAAACCACATCTTCTTTATCAGTTCATCTGTCACTGAACACTTAGGTTGCTTCCATGTATCTTTTTGAAGTAGAATTTTCTCTGGATATATGCCCAGGAGTAGAATTGCAGTAGACTTTTGTAAAATATGTATAAGCATTCATATAGGAATGATATTTTTCTTAAAGGGTTTCCCTCCTTTTCTTTAGAGTACAAACTCACACAGTTTTTAAGTAGTTTCCTCAAAAACTAGCTATGAAAGAAGCGTGCCCTCATGGTCTCTGATGGTGGCTCACTGCCAGTGCTCACATCCATAACGTAGCAACTCCCAGGATGTGAGTGGGAGATGATCATGTTTCAGGGAGCTCCATTTCCAGCCTAGATTTGAACAGTTGCTGTAATATGTTTTTCAAGTTCCAGCAAATTTGGTACAATTTTTCAGCAGTGTACTCATCCAGGTCCATCTGAAAATAAAAGGAAAACTAAACATAATTTGGATCTTCAAATTAAAGGAATATTAGATTTTTAAAATATGGATTAAGAGGCATTTAACATATAGAAGAAGACACAAAGGTAATGAAGAAAAGATACTAGCAAGATAATGTCCAACTCTTAGCAACCCCATGGACTACAGCATGCCAGGCTTCCCTATCCCTCATCATCTTCCAGAATTTGCCCAAGTTCATGTCCATTGAATCAGTGATGCCATTCAACCACCATATCCTCTGCCTTTGGCCTGCAATCTTTCCCAACCTCAGGGTCTTTTCCAATAAGTCTGCTTTGCACATCATGTGGCTGAAACATTGTAGCTACAGCTGCAGCCTCAGTCCTTCCAGTGAGTGTTCAGGGTTGATTTCCTGTGATCTCCTTGCTGTCCAAGGGACTAAGAGTCTTCTTTAGCACCACAGTTGGAAAGCATCAGTTCTTCAGTGCTCTGTCTTCTTTATGGCCCAGCTTTCACAAGTCCCTGCATTAAAAGCAGAACACAGACCTCAATTCTTTTTCTTTTTGGCTGCACTGTGCCACATGTGGGGTCTTAGTGCCCTGCCCAGGGATGGAAACTTTGACCCTTGTAATGAAAGTGTGGAGTCTTAACTACTGGACTGCCCGGGAAGTCCAGGAAACTCAGTTCTAAAATTAAGACTTGTAATTATTTGAGCAGCAATAAAACGAGTGGCTTTTTTCTCCTGTTGTAACAACCAATTCCCTAGGGGTACTCCTTCATTATAGAAAACAAAAAATGATCATTTATCCATACCTAACCTTATTCATATTCAGGAGTAATTCATATTCAGGAGAATTTCTTCTCTGAAATATGGTTCAGAGTATTCAGAATCTCTAGGTTGGCGAGTTCTATAGTGCACTCCTTCTTTACCATTTCATCCTAAATATCTCTAAAAAATAAAAAAGCCTGGTTATCTTGTTTATCTTAGTCATCTTGGAGTTTTTCTGTAGGATATTGGAGATGTAAAGGCTTTAGGGATTCACCAGTTCAACCTTGGTCAGCGTTCTTCAAATCATGAGAAAATGACTGCACTCCTTTTCCGTGACTTCCCACCGTTTATGTTGGTTTAGAGTTGAAAGCTTGTTCACCCTGTTGTAAACAAATGACCCTCCCTAGTGGCCAAGATAGCAGGTCCTAGCAAGTCAACTTGAGAGCAAAGAGCTTAGCTTCTTATGTGCTTATTTCCCAAAGGGTATTCCAAGAGATGTCGCTAAAGTGCTATAGGGAAAAAAAAAAAAATCTAAGCTAAAAACAAGTTTGGAGAAATTTGGGTTGAAAAGGAAAATAAATTTCTCTCCTATGGGAACTCTCTATATCTTGAATATGCTAAGGTTATAAAGAATGTCTACAGGGAAATTGTCATGCTGAATTTCCCTAAATGAGATGATCATGAAAATTTTGTCCATAATCATCTTCAGGGAATATGATGATTCACTAAGTACCTCTCAGAGACAATCTCTTGGAATAGAAATTAGAATAAGATGAACTTTTTATCTCATAAAGTTCAAGTAGTCAGCTAAAATCTTACAAAGTCCAGAAGGAAATATTAGGAATGTCATTTTTCTTAGAGGGAGTTTTCCTCACAAGTTGCCAAAGTACTCATATAGACACACTCACACATGTGTATATATAAACACACAAATGTGGCAACAGCCTTACAAAAATTCATGGGGTAAAATGACAAACATAATAAGAAGTGAGGAAATATTTGTAGTTGTTCCATTGCTTTATATGTATTATATGTATTATTAAAGGGTAATATTTGCTTCATTTAACACAGGAGAAATCTGAAGTTTAGAGATCTGAATGCATCTGGATCCTGCATGGAAAAGTACGAAGTGGGAGACTGAGGCTACTACTATCAAGCTCCGAAGCCCCTGTTTTCCCCACTACATTATAGAACCTTCCTTGCTGCTGCTACTGCTAAGTCGCTTCAGTTGTGTCCAACTCTGTGCAACCCCACCGACGGCTGCTCACCAGGCTCCCCCACCCCTGGGATTCTCCAGGCAAGAACACTGGAGTCGGTTGCCATTTCCTTTTCCAATGCATGAAAGTGAAAAGTGAAAGTGAAGTCTCTCAGTAGTGTCCGACCCTCAGCGACCCCACGGACTGCAGCCTTCCAGGCTCCTCCGTCCATGGGATTTTCCAGGCAAGAGTACTGGAGTGGGGTGCCATTGCCTTCTCCACTTCCATCCAAAAGTCCAATAACAACGACAGTAATAAGAATTACTAATGTGAAGCACTATTCGAGGAGTTCTAGTGCAGTCCCTGGCCTCAAGGAGTTTTTGTCTAGTGGAATTAAATAGACCCAAAGCTAAATTCAATTAAAATTGATGTTGCGGTCACAACTGTTGTCTATTTCCTAACACCTGTTCTACCACCACAAATCAAGCAAAACTAATGATGGCAATTTTATTCTGCTTGCCAGTGACTCATTCAGGAAAGGGCATGTGACTCAATGCTTGCCAATTACACATGAAGAGAAGTCAACCATGGCTTCTGGGAAAAGTATTCTTATTCTCAAGAAATCAACACAGAAAAGAATTACTTTCACCCTCTACACACTGTCATAGCTGGATGTGGTTCCTTGAATTGCTTGCCATCGTCTTGTTGCACGCAGAGGGAGAGGTGAACAGGGAATGGAGCTGGAGAAGTGATAGCAATCGGATTTTCACAAAGGGCTTTATAGTTAGGGCGACTATATAATTTACCATCCAAGTTGGAATACTTTTGAGAGTAAAAAGCCTTGTTACTCATAAATAAGCCAGGATAACAGGCATAAAATGAACAAATCTACTTACATATCATGCTAAGGAGTGTGGGTTTTTCTGGGTCTGGCTAGTTTGTGAGTTTTAAAGAAAGACTGTAGCCATCTTTATTTTAGATACATCTTTTTGGCCACAATGGAGAGAAGGAATTCGTGCGGACAGGACTTGGACCACTGGATAACAAGAGATGGCATGGTCAATTTGAGGGATTAAATAAGGGAAGATAATGAAGATATGCAGATGACACCACCCTTATGGCAGAAAGTGAAGAAGAACTAAAGTCTCTTAATGAAAGTGAAAGAGGAGTGAAAAAGTTGGCTTAAAACCCAACATTCAAAAAACTAAGATCATGGCATCTGGTCCCATTACTTCATGGGAAATAGATGGGGAAACAGTGGAAACAGTGACAGACTTTATTTGGGGGGGGCTCCAAAATCACTGCAGATGGTGATTGCAGCCATGAAATTAAAAGACTCTTACTCCTTGGAAGAAAAGTTATGACCAACCTAGATAGCATATTCAAAAGCAGACACATTACTTTGCCAACAAAGGTGTGTCTAGTCAAGGTTACGGTTTTTCCAGTGGTCATGTATGGATGTGAGAGTTGGACTATAAAGAAAGCTGAGCACTGAAGAATTGATGCTTTTGAACTGTGGTGTTGGAGAAGACTCTTGAGATTCCCTTGGACTGCAAGGAGATCCAACCTGTCCATCCTAAAGGAAATCAGTCCTGAATATTCATTGGAAGGACTGATGTTGAAGCTAAAACTCCAATACTTTGGCCACCTGATGTGAAGAGCTGACTCACTGGAAAAGACCCTGATGCTGGGAGGGATTGGGGGCAGGAGGAGAAGGGGATGAGAGAGGATGAGGTGGTTGGATGGCATCACCGACTCAATGGACATGAGTTTGAGTAAACTCTGGGAGTTGGTGATGGACAGGGAGGCCTGACGTGCTGCAGTCCATGGAGTCGCAAAGAGTTGGACATGACTGAGCGACTGAACTGACTGACTGACTGAGTGAAGATAAAGTAAAGGGGTAGATTTGAAAACTGTTAAAGAGGTAAAGAATTTTAAGAGGACCTGGTGACTGATTAGGTCTGAAGGGAGAAGGTAAGATGGGATCTGAGAGGGATTCAGGTTCCTGGGTTGCATGTCTGTCAGAAAGATGATGCCATTTCCCAGGACTGGGAATACACAGAAAGCATAGTCTTCACCTCATCCTGGGAACACCTAGGCCACTGAAAATCTAAGACTGCGGGAGGCTAAGCTCACCTGAACCTGCTGAGCAGGCTTGTGCACGAGATGCCATCTTGATGGGAATCATGGTAAGTTGGAGGTGCGGGAGATTGTTAGCTCTGCTCTCAATCTCTACCAAACATTAAGAATAAGAGAAAATTTTGAGGGAGAAGAATCAGTTAGTGGACACAGGTCCAGTAGAGATTGTCTGTCAACGAGAAGAAACTGAGGGCCACATATAATAATGTGTCTGAGCACAGAACCTGTTAAGAGGCAAAACCTCACCCTGGTCAGTGGGAGCCTCTCCATGCCTAGGTTCTAGATCACAGCCACAGATCTAGCTATTTGACTAGAGGCACAGTAGCTCTAGTCAAATCATTCCCTTTCTTCCAATCATTTCTCTCTCTCTCACTCTCATTTTATAGCCTTATTAATATTTTATCAGTTTTAATATAATTAAGGGGACTTATTTTTATTAAGCATTCCAATTACACAGCTAAGATAATATTTGTGATGTGGTGGTTGCAAGCCAAGGAATAAAACATCCATTGTCCTATTGTTTGTGAATTCATTCATTCATCCAACAAATATCTTCAGTTCAGTTCAGTTCAGTAGCTCAGTCGTGTCCGACTCTTTGCGACCCCATGAATCGCAGCACGCCAGGCCTCCCTGTCCATCAACAACTCCCAGAGTTCACTCAGACTCACGTCCATCAGGTCAGTGATGCCATCCAGCCATCTCATCCTCTGTCGTCCCCTTCTCCTCCTGCCCCCAATCCCTCCCAGCATCAGAGTCTTTTCCAATGAGTCAACTCTTCGCATGAGGTGGCCAAAGTTACTGGAAATTCAGCTTTAGCATCATTCCCTCCAAAGACATCCCAGGGCTGATCTCCTTCAGAATGGACTGGTTGGATCTCCTTGCAGTCCAAGGGACTCTCAAGAGTCTTCTCCAACACCACAGTTCAAAAGCATCAGTTCTTCAGCGCTCAGCCTTCTTCACAGTCCAACTCTCACATCCATACACTGTAGCCTTGACTAGACAGATCTTTGTTGGCAAAGTAATGTCTCTGCTTTTCAATACGCTATCTAGGTTGGTCATAACTTTCCTTCCAAGGAGTAAGTGTCTTAATTTCATGGCTGCAATCACTATCTGCAGTGATTTGGAGCCCCCCAAAATAAAGTCTGACACTGTTTCCCCATCTATTTCCCAAGAAGTGATGGGACCAGATGCCATGATCTTCGCTTTCTGAGTGTTGAGCTTTAAGCCAACTTTTTCACTCTCCTCTTTCACTTTCATCAAGAGGCTTTTTAGTTTCTCTTCACTTTCTGCCATAAGGATGGTGTCAACTGCATATCTGAGGTTATTGATATTTCTCCCGGCAATCTTGATTCCAGCTTGTGCTTCTTCCAGCCCAGCGTTTCTCATGATGTACTCTGCATAGAAGTTAAACAAGCAGGGTGACAATATACAGCCTTGATGTACTCCTTTTCCTATTTGGAACCAGTCTGTTGTTACATGTCCAGTTCTAACTGTTGCTTCCTGACTTGCGTATAGATTTCTCAAGAGGCAGATCAGGTTGTCTGGTATTCCCATCTCTTTCAGAATTTTCCACAGTTTATTGTGATCCACACAGTCAAAGGCTTTGGCCTTTGAATTGACCACAATTAAGTGATAGGTGTTGGCCTTTTGTTCCAGAGAACAGAAAGCAAGGCATGATCAGTGCATGAATGGCCAACTTCCTGGCTATGTATTCATGCCTGTGAATTGAATTTAATTAAGGACATCTGATAGTCTAATTTGTCAAGAAAACGCAGCCACTCTCTACTCTCCCACTTGCCATTGACGACTTCATCATATACCTCTACAAGAGCCAAAAGAGCAAAAAATGAGAAAGCTTACCTGAAGCAAAGTTAAAATAACAATAGTTTCCGTAGGTTAAAAATGAGTTTTTTCTTGTTATAAGCATTTTTTGCAGAAGATTGTCCTGTCTTAGATTTTTTTCTGTGCTCCATCCTCAGTGCCTTCAAAACAGCAGTATTTATTACACACTTAGAGCTTTGATCTAAGTGAGTGGCTCTAGGATGAGAACTATTTAATTCTTAAAAAGTAGTTAATCTCTTAAGGGGAAATGACTTTCGGTTAACACAGAGCTTACCTTTATTTGGTCATTCATTCAATGCATATTTATTGTGTATTCTATCTAAAGTCTCTGTCCCAGGTGTTGGGAACATGGAAAATGTACATATAAAACATTCCCTCTTGGAGCATTTACTCTGGCAGAGGATCCAAACATCAAGAAAGTAATTATTCTATTAATTTTTAATCACAGCTATGATGATGTTCATAGTGATGCTTCCTAAGGCCCACTTGACTTCACATTCCAGGATGTCTGGCTCTAGGTGAGTGATCACACCATCATGATTATTTGGGTCATGAAGATCTTTTTTGTACAGTTCTTCTGTGTATTCTTGCCAACTCTTCTTAATATCTTCTGCTTCTGTTAGGTCCATTCCATCTCCGCATTCAGATGCTTATATCTTTCCTTTTCTCCTTTGCTTTTCACTTATCTTCTTTTCACAGCTATTTGTAAGACTTACTCAGACAGCCATTTAGTTCTTTTGCATTTCTTTTCCATGAGGATGGTCTTGATCCCTGTCTTCTGTACAATGTCATGAACCTCCATCCATAGTTCATCAGGCACCCTGTCTATCAGATCTAGTCCTTTGTATCTATTTCTCACTTCCACATAATCATAAGGGATTTGATGTAGCTCATACCTGAATGGTCTAGTGGTTTTCCCTACTTTCTTCAATTTGAGTCTGAATTTGGCAATAAGGAGTTCATGATCTGAGCCACAGTCAGCTCCTGGTCTTGTTTTTGCTGACTCTATAGAGCTTCTCCATTTTTGGCTGCAAAGAATATAATCAATCTGATTTCGGTGTTGACCATCTGGTGACGTCCATGTGTAGAGTCTCCTCTTGTGTAGTTGGAAGAGGGTGTTTGCTATGACCAGTGCATTTTCTTGGCAAAACTCTATTAGTCTTTGCCCTGCTTCATTCCGCATTCCAAGGCCAAATTTGCCTGTTACTCCAGGTGTTTCTTGACTTCCTACTTTTGCATTCCAGTCCCATATAATGAAAAAGACATCTTTTTTTGGATGCTAGCTCTAGAAGGACTTGTAGGTCTTCATAGAACCATTCAACTTCAGCTTCTTCAGCATTACTGGTTGGGGTATAGGCTTGGATCACCATGATATTGAATGGTTGGCCTTGGAAATGAACCTAGATCATTCTGTCGTTTCTGAGATTGCATCCAAGTACTGCATTTCAGACTCTTTTGTTGACCATGATGGCTACTCCATTTCTTCTAAGGGATTCTTGCCTGCAGTAGTAGATATAATGGTCATCTGAGTTAAATTCACCCATTTCAGTCCATTTTAGTTCACTGATTCCTAGAATGTCCGTGTTCACTCTTGCCATCTCTTGTTTGACCACTTCCAATTTGCTTTGATTCATGGACCTGACATTCCAGGTTCCTATGCAATATTGCTCTTTACAGCATCGAACCTTGCTTCTATCACCAGTCACATCCACAGCTGGGTATTGTTTTTACTTTGGCTCCATCCCTTCATTCTTTCTGAAGTTATTTCTCCACTGATCTCCTGTAACATATTGGGCAGCTACCAACCTGGGGAGTTCCTCTTTCAGTATCCTATCATTTTGCCTTTTCATACTGTTCATGGGATTCTCAAGGGAAGAACTGATGTGGTTTGCCATTCCCTTCTCCAGTGGACCTCATTCTTTCAGACCTCTCCACCATGACCCGTCTGTCTTACATGGCCCCACACAGCATGGCTGTTTCATTGAGTTAGAAAGGCTGTGGTGCGTGTGATCAGATTGGCTAGTTTTCTGTGATTATGGTTTCAGTGTGTCTGCCCTCTGATGCCCTCTTGCAACACCTACCATCTTACTTGGGTTTCTCTTACATTGGACATGGGGTATCTCTTCACGGCTACTCCAGCAAAGCACAGCCGCTGCTCCTTACCTTGGATGAGGTGGCCCCTCCTGACCTTGAACATGGAGTAGCTCCTCTTGGCCCTCCTGCACTCGTGCAGCCACTGCTCCTTGGATGTGGGGATGCTCCTCTTGGCCTCCGCCCCAACCTCGGGCATGGGGTAGCTCCTCTCGGCCACTGTTCTGCACAGTCCGTCACAGCCACTGCGCTTCTGTGCAGTCAATCACAGCTGCTGAACAAAGCCAGTGGAGGTGATGGAATTCCAGTTGAGCTATTCAAATCCTAAAGGATGATGCTGTGAGAGTGCTGCACTCAATATGCCTGCAAATTTGGAAAACTCAGCAGTGGCCACAGGACTGGAAAATGTCCGTTTTCAGTCCAGTCCCAAAGAAAGGCAATGCCAAAGAATACTCAAGCTACCACACAATTGCACTCATCTCACATGCTAGTAAAGTAATGCTCAAAATTCTCCAATCCAGGCTTCAGCAATACATGAACCATGAACTTCCTGATGTTCAAGCTGGTTTTAGAAAAGGCAGAGGAACCAGAGGTCAAATTGCCAACATCTGCTGGATCATCGAAAAAGCAAGAGAGTTCCAGAAAAACATCTATTTCTGCTTTATTGACTATGCCAAAGCCTTTGACTGTGTGGATCACAATAAACTGTGGAAAATTCTGAAAGAGATGGGAATACCAGACCACCTGACCTGCCTCTTGAGAAACCTGTATGCAGGTCAGGAAGCAACAGTTAGAACTGGACATGGAACAACAGACTGGTTCCAAATAGGAAAGGAGTCCGTCAAGGCTGTATATTGTCACCCTGCTTATTTAACTTCTATGCAGAGTATATCATGAGAAACGCTGGGCTGGAAGAAGCACAGCTGGAATCAAGATTGCCGGGAGAAATATCAATCACCTCAGATATGCAGTTGACACCATCCTTATGGCAGAAAGTGAAGAGAAACTAAAAAGCCTCTTGATGAAAGTGAAAGAAGGGAGTGAAAAAGTTGGCTTAAAGCTCAACATTCAGAAAACGAAGATCATGGCATCTGGTCCCATCACTTCATGGCAAATAGATGGGGAAACAGTGGAAACAGTGTCAGACTTTATTTTGGGGGGCTCCAAATCACTGCAGATGGTGATTGCAGCCATGAAATTAAAAGACGCTTACTCCTTGGAAGAAAAGTTATGACCATCCTCAGTTCTGTTCAGTTGCTCAGTCGTGTCTGACTCTTTGCGACCCCATGAATTGCAGCACGCCAGGCCTCCGTGTCCATCAACAACTCCCAGAGTTCACTCAGACTCACGTCCATCGAGTCAGTGATGCCATCCAGCCATCTCATCCTCTGTCATCCCCTTCTCCTCCTGCCCCCAATCCCTCCCAACATCAGAGTCTTTTCCAATGAGTCAACTCTTCGCATGAGGTGGCCAAAGTACTGGAGTTTCAGCTTTAGCATCATTCCTTCCAAAGAAATCCCAGGGTTGATCTCCTTTAGAATGGACTGGTTGGATTTCCTTGCAGTCCAAGGGACTCTCAAGAGTCTTCTCCAACACCACAGTTCAAAAGCATCAGTTCTTGGGTGCTCAGGCTTTTTCACAGTCCAACTCTCACATCCATACATGACTACTGGAAAAACCATAGCCTTGACTAGACGGACCTTAGTCAGCAAAGTAATGTCTCTGCTTTTGAATATGCTATCTAGGTTGGTCATAACTTTCCTTCCAAGGAGTAAACGTCTTTTAATTTCATGGCTGCAATCACCATCTGCAGTGATTTTGGAGCCCCATAAAATAAAGTCTGACACTGTTTCCATTGTTTCCCCATCTATTTCCCATGAAGTGATGGGACCAACCCAGATAGTATATTAAAAAGCAGAGACATTACTTTGCCAACACATGTCCATCTAGTCAAAGCTGATTTTTTCAGTAGTCATGTATGGATGTGAGAGTTGGACTATAAAGAAAGCTGAGCACTGAAGAATTGATGCTTTTGAACTGAGGTGTTGGAGAAGACTCTTGAGAGTCCCTTGGACTGTAAGGAGATCCAACCAGTCTGTCCTAAAGGAGATCAGTCCTGGATGTTGCTTGGAAGGACTGATGCTGAAGCTGAAACTCCAAAACTTTGGCCACCTCATGTGAAGTGTTGACTCATTGGAAAAGGCCCTGATGCTTGGAGGCATTGGGGGCATGAGCAGAAGGGGACAACAGAGGATGAGATGACTGGATGGCATTACCAACTCAGTGGACATGAGTTTCGGTAAACTCTGGGAGTTGGTGATGGACAGGGAGGCCTGGCGTGCTGTGATTCATGGGACTGCAAAGAGTCGGACATGACTGAAAGACTGAACTGAACTGAACTGAACCTATTAATTGTAATCTTAATTATTTATATTATCATAATTTAATTTAATAATAGTTTCAATAATTATATATCACTATTATATAATTAATGTGATATAATTTTATAGTGATATAATTATCAGGTATACTAATGAAATAATTATTTTTAATAACAAATTATTTTAATCTTATTTTTATTAATGTAAATGAGGAATAGAAAATGCCAATGTGAGTAAGATGGTCCATGTTCAGCTTTTGTCCCAAATAAAAACATCTATGCAGGCCTTCCTCTGAGTCAGCAGTATAGAAGTCAGCTAGCCCCTAAAGCAGATCTTATATTGAGTTTCTTATGTGGTTAAGTAAGAAGCTCATAATATCCACCAGAGAAAGTCAGGTGAATAGCCTTAGACTCAACATCACAGCCTCTGGGCAACTCACTATTTATTTATTTTTAATTTATTTTAATAAACACTAATACAGAAATAGCTACTATATCCCATATACTATTCTAAGCATTTTACATATTGACCCAGAAATTTTCCCACAAAGAGTAATGATTCCTATCCCAAGGAGAGCTGAGAGAGATGTGTTTCTATCTTATTTTTAGAACTAACATTCTATCGTTAGTTGAGGAATTTTATGAGCTAAAACTCAGAGACTCTAACATATGAATTAATATTAGACAAGAAAAGAGTAGCCAAGAAGTCACAGCCTAGTGAGTTCAAACCCACCATGGGTTTAATTCAAGAAAAAAAGGCAGATGATCTTGAGATTTTCTGTAAGAGGTGTGTGAACTTTTAAAATCTGTGACTCCCTTCTATGAAGCCTGACAACTAGCAATAGCATAATTCTTCAAAAGGAATTATAATATTGTATGTTGACTAGAATTCAATTTTTTTTAAAAAAGAAATTCTCTAGTTTAGTTCTTTCCCAGGTCCTTCCTCATCAAGAAAGCCAACAGACTCTTCAGAAAGGAATATTCTATCATTAACTTACTCTCACTTTACATGTGGGCCCAGAGGGGAAAGGGGAGGATGAGACAAACTGAGAGACGAGCATTGACATATATACACTGCCCTGTGTAAAATACAACGCTAGTGGGAAGCTGCTGGAAAGCACAGGGAGCTTAGCTCAGTGCCCTGTGATGACCCAGAGAGGAGGGAGGGAGACTCAAGAGGGACAGGATATATGTATACATAAACCTGTTTGCAGGTCAGGAAGCAACAGTTAGAACTGGACGTGGAATAACAGACTGGTTCCAAATAGGGAAGGGAGTACGTCAAGGCTGTATATTGTCACCCTGCTTATTGAACTTATATGAAGAGTTCATTATAAGAAGTGCCAGGCTGGATGAAGCATAAGCAGGAATCAAGATTGCCGGGAGAAATATCAGTAACCTCAGATATGTCGATGGCTCCATCCTTATGGCAGAAAGTAAAGAAGAACTAAAGAGCCTCTTTATGAAAGTGAAAGATGAGACTGAAAAAGTTGGCTTAAAGCTCAACATTCAGAAAACAAAGATCATGGCATCTGGTCCCATTTCTTCATGGCAAACAGATGGGGAAACAACAGAAACAGTGTCAGACTTTATTTTCCTGGGTTCCAAAATCACTGCAGATGGTGACTGAAGCCATGAAATTAAAGGACGCTTGCTCCTTGAAAGAAAAGGTATGATCAACCTAGACAGCATATTAAAAAGCAGAGACATTACTTTGCCAGCAAAGGTCTGTCTAGTCAAGGCTACGGTTTTTCCAGTAGTCATATATGGATGTGAGAGTTGGACTATAAAGAAAGCTGAGTGCCGAAGAATTGATGTTTTTGAACTGTGATGTTGGAGAAGACTTTTGAGAGTCTCTTGGACTACAAGAAGATCAAACAAGTCCATCCTAAAGGAAATCAGTCCTGAATATTCATTGGAAGGACTCATGCTGAAGCTGAAATTCCAGTATTTTGGCCACCTGCTGCGAAGAACGGACTCATTGGAAAAGACCTTGATGCTGGGAAAGATTGAAGGCAGGAGAAGAAGGAGATGACAGAGGATGAGATGGTTGGATAGCATCACTGACTCTATGGACATAAATGTGAGTAAGCTCCGGGAGTTGGTGATAGACAGGGAAGTGTGGTGTGCTGCAGTCCATGGTGTTGCAAAGAGTCGGACTTGACTGAGCGACTGAACTGAATTGAACTGAAAGCTGACTCATGTTGTTGTATAGCAGAAACTAACACAACATTGTTAAAAAAAAAAAAAGTATCCCCCCCCCCCTTATAGATCACTGTATCTCAAATCTCTCTGGGCAATTGTGGCTTAAGTAATAGTCCAGATCCCTGTGAAAACAGAGAATAGATAACATACTCTGATTTGCCCAGCACCAGCCCAGTTTGCACAGGACATGATTGTAAAATAAAAACCTGACTGAGGAAGTGAGAGAAACTGAAATGAAAATGACAGCACCACCACCCAACCTTCCTTCAAGCTACAGAGTCTATTGTACATGCTTTTAGGAGAACGAAACCTTAAAGACTGTGGAGTAGCTGTGCTAGATAATTAGTAATACATAGTATGGAGATAGATCTGAAAGGAAGATAGGCATAAAAAATTAAAGCAGCAATAGGCAAATTTTAAGGTGACAATAACTGGAGGTGCTGATATTATTACAGTGTGTACCTTGAAGCCATATGCCTAGGAAAGTACACGGAGGATGAAATGTAATAAAGAGGAAGCGAACAGACTGGTCCAGGACTGGTGAGGTGCTGGAAAGGCCCAGCTCAGAGACATGAAGGTGGAAAGATTAGTTGGAATAGGTAAGAAGCTTGTGGCATACCTAGTACTCATCTCTCATACTGGAAGGAACATCATGAGATAAAATCTAGAGAAGCATGTTAGGAAAACAAATATCTGGGCCTGAAAGCAAACAGAAAATAGAGCACTAAGATCCTACAAAGAGTGTTAATTCTACAAGTGGTGATGGAAAGGGACAAAATCAGGAAATGGGCTAAAACGTTAAAAGCTCAGTAGAGCTGCCTAAGAACAATAAACCCTCAAAGTAAATATAACACTTCTATCATAAGTAATTCAAAGCTTATAGCATGCAAGCAACGAGAAAGGGTAAAATTTGGGAAATGCTTGGCAGAACAAGTATTGGCTTTCGTTGGGTTCCCTGAAACCAGAACCTGAAAGTACTAAGAGAAGTTCCAGTTCAGGTATATGTCGAGGATGATTTTCTAGCTGACATAAACCTCTGACAAGGGGAAGACTGTACCTAGGATGACATTTACATGTGTGTTGTGTGCCATGCGCTGTAGACCGCCAAGTTTCTCTGTCCACGGAATTTTGCAGGCAAGAATACTGGAGTGGGTTGCCATTTCTTACTTTAGGGCATCTTCCCAACCCAGGGATCGAACCTCAGTCTTTTGAGTCTCCTGCATTGGCAGACGAATTGTTAACTATTGTGCCACCTGGAACACTTACATAGACCCAAAGAAATTCCTGAGTGAGAGACAAAGTCAAAGGCCACGGTGGCATCAGGCTAAAAATATCTGCAGCCTTTTTGAGGTGGAGAAACCCAGAAAAGGAGCAAGAGATTGGGACTTGGAGAAGGCCAGACTATAAGTTGTGTGCTCGGGATACACCTGCCACAAATATGTCAGTAGACAGAGCCCAGTGTGACAATGGGGATGTAAGGTGAGTGCAGAGAAAAAGAGAGTGAGCTGGGCAGTCAGGCAAGAAAAGGGAAATTTATTAGA
Source organism: Oryx dammah (assembly GCF_014754425.2). Taxonomy (NCBI): domain Eukaryota; kingdom Metazoa; phylum Chordata; class Mammalia; order Artiodactyla; family Bovidae; genus Oryx; species Oryx dammah. Next base: position 6,453,220 of record NW_024070212.1, read on the forward strand.
GGGAAAAGAGAGGGTGACTGGCCCTTAAGGAGAATCAGCATCCTCCCTTTCTGACAGAGTCCTTCTTATGCCCCACCAGTGAAAAATTCTCTGAAGGGATGGTCATGTAGCCGAAGGTCTAGAATCTGGTGGTCTCACAGCTTTGAGAAGACAGGTGCCAATGAGATAACAGGATGCCATCTGGGCAATTTGATCAGTCTCACAGATCACTGTGATTTTATTCTTCCTTTGCAAGGTTGACATAACGAACCATCTTATCAATGAGACCCCATGTGGGCCCTACCAGGGGACATAGCACTTAAACGGGAAAAGAAGTGAAAAGGTCTTACATAAGCAGAGAAGGAAAAGAGGGACTTTCAAGCAAAGACCAGGTAGGTGCCTGGCCACTATCATAAACTTTTTAATTTGCAAGTAGAAATGCTTCAAATGATGCTGCTGCTGCTAAGTCGCTTCAGTCGTGTCCGATCTGTGCGATCCCATAGACGGCAGCCCACCAGGCTCCCCTGTCCCTGGGATTCTCCAGGCAAGAACACTGGAGTGGGGTGCCATTTCCTTCTCCAATGCAGGAAAGTGAAAAGTGAAAATGAAGTCGTTCAGTCGTGTCCGACTTTTAGCGACTCCATGGACCTACCTACTGCTGCATGGACTCCATGCAGCCTACCAGGCTCCCCTGTACATGGGATTTTCCTCTGACAAGATGTTTAGGTGCACTTTTGTCCAAAAATGGTCAAATGTCTTTAATGAACTTCACGACAGGCAATTTCTTCCATAGTTTAAGCTTCAGATAGCTGAAAGAAAGCCCAGCATCTGGTGAAGTTGAAAACCAGATTATCTCTTTACTTTCACTTATTTACTGTCTATCCTCTTCTCCCCAGTTACCATCAAGTCCTCTGCTGCAGTCTTTGGTGGGAAGAGCAATGTGGGTCCTGACGTTGGCTTAGTATGGCTGCTATAGGGGCTCAGGGTTGGTTTGTAGTTTCTAAAGTGTTTCAAAAGGATGGAAATGATCAACCATGTCAAAATTGCTACTGTTGGGTCAAGTAAGAGGAGGGTCATTGCAAGCAGCCATGAAGATCATGGTTGTCAGTGATAAGAACTGTTTTGGTAGAGGGGTGAAGGTGAAAGTCTGCCTGGAGTGGATTTAAGAGAGGAAGAGAGGTGAGGTACTGGAGACAGAGACTAAAGACAGGTCTAAGTTCTGCTGCAAAGAAAAGCAAGCAAATGGAATAGTAAGTCACTTGGGGAAATGAGGTAACAAATTTTTTTGTCTGATAGATTTTTTGTATAAAGAAAGGAGAAAGTGAAACATTCATTCATTCCAGGGATTCCTAATTTCCTATTCCAGCCTGAAAAATAATCCAATTTTTGTAGTGTCCTTTAGACTTTGAAACCCATTAAAACAACCATGCCTAACAGCATTTCTCATAATAGAAATTGTCCTTTCATGATATTATGGCAATATCTATTCCTACTCTTTTACCTTCTTCAACATCCCCACACATTTATCACCACTATTTCATAAATCAAGGACAAAACTATGCTGAAAAATGAAGACTTTCCCTCTAATGAATATGTCAAGAATACAGAAGTTATCCTGAAAAGAGGTCAGAGAAAAATGCTTTCATGTTCATCTGAGGATTAAATTATGATTCTGGCATTTAATGCACAGTCTAACCTCCTAAAATTGTAAGTGAAACATAAACATGGTATTGTTAGCTATTGCTAGAAAGTCATAAAATGTTATGACAACAACAGCAATGGGTGGGGGGGTGGGGAAGCAGCATTGCACATTTCAAAGCAAGATAGCCAAGGGAATTGAATACAATATCATCAGATTGTAGTAGGGAAGAAACTTTATGTTTTATTACAAGTTAATCACTAAAGGGATATTGCCTATAAACTTAAATTATACATAATGGCCCATCTCTGGGAACCCTGCCTCCCAGGTAATGAGCATTAGGCTAAAATAGTTTTATCTCACAGGAAGCCTCCTAGCCAGGCCCACCTGTGAAAGGTTGCTGCTGCTGCTACTAAGTCACTTCAGTTGTGTCCGCCTCTGTGCAACCCCATAGACGGCAGCCCACCAGGCTCCCCAATCCCTGGGATTCTCCAGGCAAGAACACTGGAATGGCTGAGTAATACTCCATTGTGTATATGTACCACAGCTTTCTTATCCATTCATCTGCTGATGGACATCTAGGTTGTTTCCATGTCCTGGCTATTATAAACAGTGCTGCGATGAACATTGGGGTACA